>NC_044258.1:15430582-16030582 GCF_003957555.1 Calypte anna
TGCTGCTATTAATTAACCTCCAGGTCTTTTGGTCCTCCTGGGATTTCTGTACAAGGATGGTGGTTCATGGCAGCTCTGGTACCCTTAATCCAACTCTTCCTTTCTCTAAGCACAGTCAGGGTTTGCAGTGCAGAGCAGGCAGCTGCCTGGCCTGGCAATTACCAGCTTTTCCTTGGCTGGTGCTCTACCTATCAGTGTTTCCTCCCTGGATTAATTTTAGAAAGTGGATTCAGTGCCAGTTTCACAGATGATCTCTTCATTTTGTAAAGTTGTTTGGCTTTGTTCACCAATAACTTAATTAGAGGTCCTCTCCAACTTCCCTCTCTGCTTACACAGCCCTCACACTTTCTCTTTTCCTTGTTTTCTCTCTGTCAGACAGGTACAGCAGCACTCCAAGGACCTGGGGTGATGAAACGTGGGAACACTGAGGAGTCTGTGGGAGGAACAAGGGCTGCAGCACCTGAGGAATGGTTTGCTGAGAGCCTATTCCCATTGCAGGCACATGAAGAATGTTCCCCCCTTGATGAAAAATGAGGGTGTTTGGGTCAGGCAACAAGCACAAACTAAAATGCAGGAAATTCCCCTGAAACATCAGAAATATCTTTCTTACTCTGAGGCTGGTTGAACACTGAAACAGGTTGCCCAGAGCATCCCCATCCTAGCCCATCCAAAGCTATGAGACACAGTCCTGGACAACCTGCTGTAGGTGACCCTGCTTGGAGCAGGGACAAAGAAATCTGTAGAGCTCCCTCCCAGCTTCAGACACTCTGATTCTGTGATTTTTTGCTATCACTAAGGCAAAACTTGTGTTACTTCCGGCTGGGTAAATTTTATCTGCAAACCTTTCTGACATTATCTGATTTTCTACCAGAAACTGGTGCTCCTTCTTTCTTTTAAGTTGCAATAACCATCTGTCCCAACCCCTTGAATGAAAATTTAACCTCCTATCAGCCTGCATAGTAGAAAAGAAGCAGAAAAGACTGAAAGCAGCTTATTGTTTATTAATGTTTGACTGAGTTTATAACCTTTCTGGAAGTCTGCATTCTTGAGCACGCTGACTGTTCTCCTGGATATCCTTTCTATGGGTATATGTAGTGAAATGAGGCAACCAGGTGCCACTAATTGCCAGGGAGTGGGCATGAGCTTGTGTCAAGCCCACCTGTGCCTAATTAGGCAGTGGGGGCCCACCCTAATTAGGCACAGGTGGGCTTGACACAAGCTCATGCTCACTCCCTGGCAATTAGTGGCACCTGGTTGCCTCATTTCACTACAGGTATAAGTGTCTCTTTTTTTTAAACTCTTCAGTAAGTTCTTGGCCTCAATAAGAATTCCTGGGGGCAAAAAGTCCCTGAAAATGAGTTCAATTAATACAAAATATATTCCTTACAAAAAGTCTGAGACTGTGTGTGATGGATTGGGCCAAGATTTGCTTTGATTTTTTTCAAAAATGTGACCCAAGGCCTTGGGAAGGAAGAGGGTTGAGATTTGATCAGCACAGTTACCTGCCCCTTGACAGGAGAGTGTGATCCAGGGAGACTGACAGCACCAGCCTTTCCTTCCAGCATCTCTGTTGTTCTGGTTTGATTGAAATTGGAAAGGCAAGAGGGCTTGGGAAGCTGCCAGTGTTAATGCTAGAGTCATTGACAAGGTAAAATGTGCCTTGAAAAGATATACACCTCTCCTTTCACAGCAACATTGGCTTTAAAGTTGAAGCTAAAGCTCTCCACAGAGCTGATATGGGAAATGTGAATTGTGTTGATTCCTAGGCATAAGAGGCTTGGGGTCTAAAACCAGGGCTTGTCCTGCTACAGGAGGGGATGGGAAAAGGGATTGACTGCTTTGCATGGCTCAATTGCCCTCAGCAATCTGCAGTTTGCCAAATTACAGCTAATGTTCAGCCTTATTTCTTTGGGAGAAACGGCAGCCAGTAATGAAGCAGAACATTTAATCAATGGTAATAAATAAAAAACAATTTCTTCACCAGAAAAACCGAAAAAAAAAAAAAAAAGAGCCATGGCTTGATGATAGGCTCTTCTTTTATTCATAGAAAACATCAGGAAAAAAAAAGCAAAAGGAGTTTTTAGGAGTAAAATGCCCACCCAAAAACATAGCAGGATATAAAGTGATCCTTGCCTGACTTGGCTCTGCCTTTTTATGTTTAAACTTTAAGCCTATTCTCTATCAGGCATGCATTATAAAAGAGATTTTAGTTCTCTTCCCACATAACACCTTCTTCCCTCTTGCTTGAGCCTCCTGCTCTTGGCAAGAACTGAGTCTCCTACAGAAACAGATGTTTCCCTCTTGCCTATCAAGGACACACTGCTCTTGGGCTGAGTTTTTTCTGTTTGCCCATGCTGCCAACCTCCACAGATAACCCCTGCTCCCAGCCTGAACTCCTTTCTTTCCTTTGGGAAACCCCCACCCCTCCTGAGCAGCCCTGGGAGAAGAGGCTGAAGTGAGCAGAAGTTTCCCAGACTATGTCAAGGGTTTTTCTGTACATCAGCTCTGAAAGGCAAGTGGGGTGTCCTGGGATGTGTTAATGCCCCTGTATCACTGACTGATTTGGCTCCCTGTGAATGCTTTGGCCATTTGCACTCTCCTGGGTATTTCCACAAACGAAAGGACTTGCTGGCACCCCAAAAAGGGGTCAAGGAAAGATTGAGAAGAAAGATTGAGACTCCTTGACAGCAGGAACCTGCTCAGGGCCCCACCAGCAGCTCTCCTGGGAAATGGAGACCCTTTAAGGTCTGCCTTGGATTGCTCAGAAAACCTTCAATGTCATGTAAAAATTAAAACAGGTGCCTGAGATGCTATCTTAGCTGTTACTGGCTGCACAACAGCAATTTGCAGGGGCTGTTAAGAACAGGCTGAATGTCTGGGGATGCTGCTGGCTCTGCCTGGATCCTGTGTGTTTGCTCATTAGTTCTTTGTGTGCTCTTCCCCACGAGGGACTGCTATCAGTGTTTGGAAAGATGGGATGTACCACTTACTACACTTGGCTTCCTCTGTTCTGTGCCTCATTAGTTGTAGCCCTTGGCATGCTGATAAAATGTTATCTTGCAGATAAGCTGAACACCCTGTGCAGTTGTCCTGACTTGTGCAGCAACAGCTTGGCCTCTGTTTCTGTGGGAAATAATGGAGTGGAAAGGGGGCTTTCTGAGACATGATTAAATTCTCTCCTTGGAGGTATTGCCTGTGTTCTACCACCACCAGCAATGGTGTCTGAGAGGGCATTTGAAGATGAGCCCCTGGCGGGTGTCCCCTTCTCTGATGGACACTGCCAGCACATGGCCATCTGACAGAGGAACACATGTGCCATGTCCTGAGCTGACTGCTGAGCCATGGCAGGGACAGCAGAGACCTGATTTAACCTCATGTGGTGTCTGAGATGGGAAAAGGTGAGGACCAGCTGTGAGAGGATGATGTTGCAGTGGTTTGGAAAAGAATGAGCATGAAACAAAGGATCTTCCCATGCCAGAGATGTACATTATATTCTTGTGATGTGGGGGCATTTGGTACTGCCTGGGGCCACCCAACCTCTTTGCCCACTTTGCCTGAGCAAGTGGCTGGGGCTACATCTGGGCTTGTTCAGGATCTGAGTGGCAGGAGCACCTGGAGTTTCAGGGATGTTGGAGCACACCGTGGCGTAAGCTGAGGCTCACCACTGAGCTTTGAAACCCTCTTCTTGGTATCTGTGTGCATACATGTGCTGGTGAAGCAGCACAAACTATTGCCTGTGGCCCTTCATGTGCTTTCTCTGCTATGCCAGCACTGATTCCCCAGTGCAAACACACAACATGTGGGATCTTTTCTGTAAGCCTCTCAGTGATACATGGCTGCCAGCATCAATACAGCAGGAGAAGCAGTGTAACCATCTGCAGCACTGACAGGAACCAGGCTTGATCCATGAGAGCAATGTGTATTTCCAGCAAGGATCAGAAAATCAGCTTACCAAGGAGTAAAACAAAAAAGCTCAAACAGTTAATCACACATCAGTTAATACCCTTGTCTTTTCACCTCCTCCCCAGGATATGAATCTGGGCCCTGTGATGTTCTCTCTCTTACTTAATTTAGTTTTCTAGAGGATGAAATGACTGTGATCCCCACTCCAAGGATCCACTCCATACAGATACTTTTTGTAGTAGCCATAAAATACACAGGTAGTGCCACTGCCAGCAAAGGGCCCAACCTGCTCTAGGGCCCCTGAGCCATCTGTGTTCAGTGAGCTCTGCAGATGGTTGAAGTGGCTCATCCCCTCTCCAGTAGAAGTGTTTTATGTTGTCTATAGGGAAAAAAAAAAAAAAAAAGCAGAAGAACTGCATAAATTACCAGTGGAAGCAATCTCTTCCCTGACAGTCTTCCCTGTCTGCTCTGCTCCTTAAGGGCCAGTATATACTGACTCTAATCAGGCTTGTCTGCTCGTGTTGGGAATTTCAACCAGAGGAGGGAGAGGAGAAAGTCTGCTTTCCAACCACTAGAAAATCTCCTGTAGCAGAGATTACTCCCAGGGGGTTCAGGCCCTTTACCATCACTGATCAGAAGAAGTTGCTCCTGGGCATTACCCTCTTTTCTTGGCTTTTTTTTTTTTTCCAGGGGTAACAGGACAGCAACTGCCTCCTGCTGAGGCACTTAGGTTACATTTATAACAAGGCTGGTTTGCAGCTGGGAGGTGCTTGGTGCTGCCAGGATACCTGGGGAGCTATTCCCACAGCCCAGGCAGGGCTGAATGCAACCATCTTTGTACCCTACAGGCCAGGGTAAAGAGGAGAAAGTGAAGGGTAATGGGTTGAAACTGGAAGATGTTAGATTTAGATTAGACATTTGGAAGAAATTCTTTCCTGTGGGGGTGTGAGACACTGAAACAGGTTTCCCAGGGAAGCTGGGGATGCCCCCATCCCTGTAAGTGTTCAAGAGCAACCAGGTCTATGGGATATGTCCCATGTCAGGGCGGTTAGAAATGGATGATCTTTAATGTCCCTTCAAACCCAAACCATTCCAGGATTCTATGAATCTATTTTCAGTGCAGGGAAACAGGATCATGAAAGTTCCCTCTACAGGTTTCCAGTCCTAATCCAGAGAAAAACACTCTCATTTTTCACTGAAGTTAAAGAATTGCAGGGGTTTGTACATTCCTCTAAAGAGCTTGCAAGCCCTGCAGAGGCAGTGCCTGTGTTCTGTGCTTTAGCACCTGCAAAAACCACTCTGATCAGCAACTTACCAGAGCTACAGAATACATAAACCTGATGTTTTTGCATCGGATCAGTATGTGCTGTTAGTGGGAACCAGCTGAGTAAGTTCATGTCTTTATTGCAGGAGAAAGCAGATGACACAAAATCCCTTTCCTCATATTTTTTAAAAGGAGGCCAAGAGAAGCCACTTCTTCCTCCTGCATAAAACATTCATTCAAGCCCAAGCTCATTATTTTTCACAATTTTAGTATAAATTTCTAGAAGTAATGATTGCAGCTGGGAAAAACAGCAGCCTACCCACCACGAGATGCTCAGTTGGGCTGACCTGTGCCCTCTCTGCAGGAGCAAGTGAGGTGGGACAAAGCAGCACAATGTGTGTATATAAAACTCTTTCCCTTGGTGTCTGCTGTTATTTCCCAGCCCCCTCACAAGCCCTGAGAATTTGGGGGCTGCCTGTGGGGAGATGGGATGAAAGAGGAAAAAAAAAAAAGGAAAACACCAATACTGAGTTGTTAAATACTGTCCAACCAGCTGGAGGGTGATCCAAGGCAGGTGTGAAACCCCACTGTGCAGCTGCACATCGGTGGGGAGACTCTGTTCATCTTTTTCCTCTTTCTACTTGGGCACCACCTGCTGGCATGGAATTATCTTGGCATCATCAGCCAGACAGTCAACTCTCCACAGTCCCTGAGGATGTGCCAGGTTCTTTTCCGGATTATTAAGCAAGGTAGAGGGGAGAATCTTGTAATGACCTTGAGCACTCCCTCTATCAGGGCTTAGCCACTATTAAGATCCTTGTTACATCCCTCGTGCTTTTAAGATTGCAGTGGAAAAGCTCTCATGGAAAATGTTTTTCTGGGCCAAGCCAGGCATGTGCATGGCACAGGCACAATCCTGCCTGTGCAAATCCCCTGGACTTGCCAAAATGCAGCCAGGGCAAACATGGAACTGGAAGAACACTCTGGGGATTCAAGGCTACTGAGGATGCTATAACCCCAAACTATAAAATCACGAGGCTGAGAAATACTGACCCAGCTCACCAGGCATCCCAGAAGGGGCTGTGATGAGGAGGCAGTGAGCTGCTCCCCACAGGGCAGGTCTGCAAGGGGATATAAGGAGAGGACTGTGGTCACATCCTGAGACCTGCTAGTAAGTTCTTGGGAGTTTTGACTTTGCATCTGACATGGATTCAGCTTTCTTTGCAATGTTTCATGCAGGAATAGGGCTAGGAGCTCAGCAGTGTAAGCTCATTCAAGAGCATCACAATACTCCTCAGCAGTGCCTCAGCTATGGGTCTTCTTAGCCCTCAGCACAACAACCCCTGCAGCCAGGGCTGGTTTGGCTTCATACCAACTTCTCCCAGTTGCAAAATATGTGGTGTACAGGAGAGAAAAGAGATGGGGAGGGAGAGTACAGCTATGGAGTGAAGCAGTAAATAGCCACATGGTGGTTTCAGACCAACCAGTTCCAAAACACGGTGATCCCTGCACTGATGCGGACACAGCACGAGCCCACAGATGAAGACAGAGATGGAGACACAATGTGGGGATCAGGAAACCTTCCTCTTTGGGAAGATGTGCATGCTGTTCCCTCTCCCTTGCAGCAAGGGAGGAATGAGTTTGCAGACTGAAGGCTCTTCCCAGGAGTGCAAGAGAAAGGGAAAGGGCAGCTAACACAGCCAACTTCTTTTCCCCAGGCACCCAGGATCATCTGGTTGTCCATATGCTGGTGGTGGGGTAGAACATGACACGTAGTACCCACTGTTCAGCTTTTGGCTGGGAGCTTCCCAGCTGGTCCCAAACAGGCTGTTCTCTTTCTCCACGTTGAGGGAAAAAGAAGAACCAGGGCTTGGATCAGGGAGGCTGAGGGGAAATGAGAAGTGACATCCAAATTCCTCGATGCTTGCAAGATGTGCATACACCACAGGAGGAAACAAGCCAAAAAGAAATCAAATTAAAAGCCATGCTTGTGAGTAATTGTGCTGAGAGTGAAAAGCCTCCAAATTACCATTTTGTGCTGCAATCTTCTGTTGAAGGTTTGTGGTCTTGCTGGACCGCTGGTGCTGTGGGAGAGCTGTGTCAGGTGACCCCATAAAGGGGCAGGGAAAGCCCTGTGAGACATATGGGAACATTTATTGAATATTTGCCTCTAGCTGGCTGCAGGATAGTGTGATTTCTTATGAAGAGCTGTGCTTTCAGGAGCTCTGCAGGGCAGACCTCTGTCCATCTTCCTGTCTGTGGCATCAGGGAGACACAGGAATAACTCCCTGAACCCAACATGTCTCTGAAGCTCCCCAGAACCCAAGGGACAGGCTGGGAAAAACTCAGGACCTTACCCCAGGGTAAAAGCCATCCTGCCTGACCAGCAGCTCCCATGTCCTCTGCATGGGATGCATCAACAGAGCACAAAAACCAATGATGCTGTGAGAAGGTTGTATGGCCCAGCACAGTGCTGCCATGTGCCACCCAATGGTTTGGCATGCAAACCATCTGGGGGGACAAACACAGACCCTTCCCAGGGAGCAGGAAGCAACTGGGAGAGCTGGAGTGGGTGGAAAAGCAGCTTTGGGGACTCAGGTCACTGGTACCTCACGTTGCTGTGGTGGCCATGGAGAGAAAGACCATCCTGGAACTGAACTTTTCAACCCTGTGTTCTTAGGAACCTGGCTGAGTCCAACCCTGGCTTAGGAGGACACAAAGCTTTCAGCAGGGCTTATGGTGCTTTACTCACGAGCTCATTTACTCATTAGCACATTGATAAAGAGCTTGACCAAAAGCCCTGCTTTCAGATACCATCACTGTGCTTAGAAGAGTGGAGAGGAAAATCCAGTCAGCTCTCTAAATGGAGAAGTGTCCCTCTGGGGATGGGTTATCTCCCGGGGGCTTCACAACAACCTGAGCTGAGCAGCTTTGCTTCCCTCATCCCACACAGCTCTCCCCAACAGCAGCTGCCCAGGGATGTGACCTGCTCCCCAGGAAAGGCTTCTCCTCACACCAGGTGCTAGCAAATGGAGTGTAGTGAGAAATGATGGGAAAGGAGGGTGGCCAGGAGACAGTCACTTGTCTTTTGCTTTGATGATGTATGTTGGGATAGGACTCATTGCAGGGCCACAAGTCTGGGTGTGAGGGTTTAACACTGGCCTGGCAATTAAACTGACTGAGAGATGCTATCAGTTCCCTTCCCCTCCCTGATAAAGGAAGGAGAGAGAATAAGGGAGAGAAACTTTGGGGTTGGAAACTAAACTACACAGCTTTAATGGGACAGTAATGATAAATGGGAAAAAATTACTGAATATATACAAATATACAGGGAAATTGATACTATGTTCCTCCCCCCTCTCCCCCAATAACTCTCACATCACCATCAAGGCTGCAGGGCAGCCCTGGGAAAGTCCAGGCTGGAATTCTGGGGTCAGCAGCAGTTGGGATCTGGAGGCAGGAACACACAGATTCAGGATGGAATGGATCAGGACCACAAGCAGAGGAATGGGTGGAATCCTCCCAGGATACCAAAGCAAACAGGGACAGGGGAAGGAGGGGAACGGGAAGGGTTTGACCCTCATGATCCCTCAAATTTATACTATGACATGTATGGGATGGAATACTCTGGTCAGTTTTGGTCATTTATCTTGTCTGTTCCTCCCTAACGAAGGGTTGCAGCTGTGACCTCTTAATGTAAATGCTATCCCCACATTCAAGGTGGCAAATGGAGGCACAGTGCTGGCATCCAACGCATCAGGCACTAAGGCCCAAGTTCACAGCTCATCCCATTCAGTAGCATCCTGAGAAGGCAAAGTGGATAGTACTAAGCCTCTAGAAAGGAATGATGCTCAGTTTTGATAGAATTTCTTGCTTTGCCCATACTGACTTGCACAGGCAGGAACTGAACATCCCTCTGAGGCACCACATAAAAAAAATACAAAGTGAGAAGAATTTTAAATCTGGTTTGTGAGCAATCAGACTTTCCCCACGTTGGCTCAGTCTGACAATCTCTCCTCATGCAAATTTCAATGAGGGCTTTGCCCTGGTGAAAATACAATGAAAGGCTCTTCTTTATATATTTTTAAACCTATGCAATCAAAAAGCTCTTTGAAGCTCCAGGAGCCATAGACATTGTCTAAAAACATCTGCTTCTATTTTTCTGCTGTATTTTCCCTCCATGGGAAATAAACCCAAACAAACTCTTGTTAGGGAGGAGAAGCAGGACTGCCCTGTGCCAAGAGCCTGGCTTCAGGGACAGATCTGGCTCTGCCAGGAGGGACTGGTGGCACCTGCACAAACCCTTCTGGGGTTCCAGAAGTTGGGCTCTGCTTCTCCTGCTGTGCTGGACAGAGCTGGAGCTAGGGTGCTCAGGATAACCAACGTGGCTGCAGTGCCTGCCAGATTTATTCCATGTCCCATCCCTGAAGCCCAGATCCCCAGAAGTCAGGGGAGCTGCTCAACCTCCTTTACTGCAGGTCTGGGCTAGGAAGTCTGGCTGGAGGAGACCTTTGTCCTCTCATTCCCAAAGCTCAGACTCAGGAAGGTTTCCCCTTGGTTCAGCCCCATCTGGGATGGAAAGGAAAGCTCAATGGGTGGCAATGCTGCCCTCAGGGAGGTGCCCACACCATTCCTGTGCCCCTAGCAAGGGAGGAAGATGTAGCCAGAAGAGTTTGATTTTACTATCCTCAAGCAAGCTGGAAAGAACATGTGCAGATTAGTAATTTAAATGCATTTTAATTGGAGGAAGCCCATTTTTCAGTGAAACTGTAGAAGCTCCTAGAAATATTACAAACTGTGAGTACTACTTTCTGCTTCTTTCACAGCAGGTCTGAGCCATCTCCTCTGGTGCATTATGAATAAATTATTTTAGATTTCCTAAAAGAAAACCAACCCAGAAGTAATAGAGCAGCTACCTTGCTGCTTCTCCCAGGAGGTAATTGCTTAATAGGAACATCTCACTGCCTTCAAAGAAAACTGAAATCACCAGGCCTGGAGGTCTTCCTCCCCAACTGTTCTCTGCAAGTGCCCACAACTGCTGCCAGTAATTTCTAGCATGCTGGATGCTTATTTGTCACATCTATAAAAATACCATCATTGTGAACAACCTTGTTGTTTAAGAAAATATTATTTACTAAGCTGGAACCCCACAGTGACAGCCAGGATAGAATGTTTTGTATCTCAGGACAATCTCAGTAGTGTTCAGAGCTTGCACACATCCATCACCTAAGAGCAATGGGGTTCTTTTTATGTAGGTACCATTCAGCTAAAAGCCCAGAGCCTTGCAAACTGAGTTGGGAGAAGAGCATAGAGGTCCTCAGGATGTTGTTTCTCCTCCCATAGCCCTGCACTGAGTAGAAGGTGAAGAGGGCACAGTGGAGAAGCAAAGAACACCTTGGGAAATAATACCTTTAAGCAGAGGATAATAGGAAATACTTCATGTTAATCTGGAAAACCTGCTCAGAGGCAGTGCCAGGACAGGGGAGGGAGGATAACCTGATTTCCTCAGCACAGCCCCCATGTTCCCAGAGATATTATGGTGTTTCACAGCCCTTGCCACCCATTCACCAGCACTGCTACCTCTGTACCCCACCTGAATCCTGAGCTTGGGACTTACTGGAAGGAAATGGACCACTGCAGCTTTGCTCCTTCAGATCCTCCTGCCCTTTGCCTTTTCTGACACCCACTCCTGGCTTTCTGACTTTTCCAATGGCAGCCTGATTTCTGCTCTCTTCCAGCTCCTCCCAGACAGCCTGAACCAGCTTTAACCATAGCTCTGATCACAGACTCCCTGTCTGTCCAAGGACACTTGTTCTCATCCCCCTATACTGGCCATGGTGGGACTTAAAACCAGACCAGAGCCCTTCATCCTTCCTCATCCTCCCAGGCCCTAACTGAGGTTTCCCTCCTGCTGGAGGTGGGAGCTGGAGGCTCCTTCCCCTGGACCTCTGACATGCAACACCTGCAGCATTAAAAATAGTTGGGAAAATGAAAACGCAGGGGGTGAAAAGCTCAGTGTAAAATTTTATATTCAGCTTGAGGCTGAAAATCAGACTGTTCCCCATTTGCTCACCTGATTTTTTTTCCCCTCCCCATGAGTTCTGAGAGGGCCATCACAGCTGAATATATTTCTGTATGGAGTCAGGAGTGATGATTTGGCATTCAAAATGGATACGGTTTGTGCAGCAGGGAAGAAGTTTAAGGGAAAGAGACTTGGCAGTGAAACAAGAAGGTTATAAGGCAAAGACCTAACCCAAAACACTCCCAGAAACACAAGGGAAATAAGTTTTAATAGCAACACCTAGAGAACAACACTGATGCTAAAGCAGATGGCAGTGCAGCATGAGCCGCATCTAGTGGCCAAGGAATGCAGTGCTTGGTAGGAAAAGTTATCAACAAGTCCAGGAGGCAAACTTACACTTTTCTGCTTGCTGCAAACGCAGTCAGCCTGCCTTAGGAGCTCTAAGGAAAGATCAGCAGTCTCAGGATTTCAAACAGCAATATTTTGGAAGGTGCCTTCCTAAGGCAGGTTTGCAGCAGCCTTCCCAGCCCACTGTGGTCACCTCTTTAGTGTCAGCCACAAAGAGAAGAAGCAGCTGCCTGTACTGCTCATGAAAAAAAAAAAAAAGAAAAAAAAAAAAAAGGTGGTGTGGACAGAAGATTGCACAGCAATCTTGCACAGCAGATTACCTGCAGTAGCCAAGACACCCAGAAAGCCAAGAGCACAGACTAAGTGAGCCTCTGCAGCTTCGTATTCTGCTCAGGGCTATGTAATCCTCAGCCTCTCCTTCTCTAAATCCTGACAGTACACTGACAACTCAATTTGAGAGCCAAGGTGTTTCCTTGATGCAAGACTTTTTCTAAATAGGAGGCAGAGTACATCAAACCCTCGGCACGATTCATTACCCTCAACTCAGAATATGTCAGGGAGAAAGCTGTGAAGTTTTGATTTGTACAGGCTAATCAAGGAGAAAGCTATTAACTATGGGGAAATGGATTATTAAATTAAATGACAGAAGAAACATAATGTCAAAACACCTCGTTCTGATCCTTAGAACATATAATTGCTCTTCTTATCTATTCCAAGCCTTCGCTCTGAAAGTTAAAGCAATCCCTCCAGCTCAGATACAATTTTCAACATGTTGAAGACCAGATCCAGCTGCCATTTAAGAATGCAGAGCGTGGCAAAGTGCTTGAAACTCTGCATAATGTCACCAAAGGGCAAAGAAATTCACAGCAGCATAGAAAGCCATCAAGAGCTTACATATCTCTCTAGATCCACTGTAACAACTACATCTCTCATAGTGCAGATGAAGCAAAGGCAGAAAAATCCAAACCCATGGACAACTTCCATCCCCATCCCCCATGTTAGGCCCAGCTTTAGGGTTCCCATTTTCCAGGGAAGGGAATGTAAAGACATTCAGGAATACAAGGTTCTCAACCTGGGTTGCTTTCAGCCCTCATCCCTGACAGAAAAGGGTACTCCCTGTGCTGCTCCATCCCACTCTGGTCCCATCCTGCCCAGCACCACTGAAGCCTCTCTGCCTTCTCCCATGGGGTGTTCCTGGTTCCTCCCCACCATGATTGGGGCAGCAGATGCTGCTACTTGATTTTCCCATCCCACTGCCTTTGTGGCAAGAAGTTTCTACTCAGGGCCATCAGCTGTCTGTCTAAGCCCTGTTAGGCAGCAAAGATTGACTCAAAAGAGCAAGAGGATGGGGACTCAAGCAAATTTCAGTGTTGTCCTGTAGCAGCTTCTAGAAACTTGGCATTGGGGCATGGCAGACCTGCTCTCAGCCCTGATTAGCATAGTTTGCTAGAGCTATTTGTTCATGGGGCTTTTTTTTCCCCCTCTAGTTTTGTGCTTAACTTACCTCTTTGTCTTCTTCCTATGTGAGGCAGGCAGGAAGCAGAGAATGAGAGGCTGGGGAGCACTCCCCCCAAAAAAACTGAATGCAAAGATACAGCCCAGGGATGCAGAGAGGTTCAGCCTCAACCCCAGCCCTGCAGCTGCAAGCTGACAGAAATGCATTCCTGAATCCCACTGGGCAGCTTAAAGAAAATAACTCCCAAGTCAACCAGCACAGCTGCCTGGTTCTCAATCCAGCCTGTGGTGTGCTGAGCAACTGTACATGGAGCAGAAACAGCCACATCACCCTTCCTGCCCTTCCCAGCACCTTGGGTTTATTTAAAAAAAAACAAAACAAACAACCAAAAACCCAAACTACCTCCCTCTTTCTTGCTCCATCCCTCCTAATTTCTCAAAAATCTTTCCCTCTAGCCTGGATCATATTACTGCTCTAATTCAGCAACCATTTCCTAGTAACCAAGTGAATACCAATCCTTTCTTCTCTGCTGCCTTGTTCCCCTCTCAGATACTCACAAGGCCCTAGTCTTTTAGCTGCAAGCCCCTCCTACCCCTTTTTAAGGGATTTCTCTCTCCCAGCCAAGTCAGTGATTGACTTTGATTCCTGGGTGATCGGGATCAGCTGAGGAAGGGAGGTGATTGACTTTGATTCCTGGGTGATTGGGATCAGCTGAGGAAGGGAGGTGATTGATTTTGATTCCTGGGTGATTGGGATCAGCTGAGGAAGGGAGGTGATTGATTTTGATTCCTGGGTGATTGGGATCAGCTGAGGAAGGGAGGGATCAATGATCCATCACAGATAAAGTTGAGCAAAGTTACCCAGGGAGGGTTTGCCAGCCTAAGGTACATCTCTTTTTGGTCCAGCCCAAAAGCTTTTTGAGCTGAGAAGTTATTGGTGTACAACGCTGCTTTTGGGGTACAGTAATAGAACAGACTGGTAAAATAAGTGAACTTTCCTTTTATTTTTGTTCTCTAAGATCAAGATATGGCAAAGTTATTTTTTCTTGCAGTGATTAGCCTTCAGGATGAAGGAGTTGAGTGCTGTTTTGTTCTCAGCATTGATTTTTCTTCTTGCACAGTAAGTCTATCTTCATCCTTTTTTTGGGTGTATATATACTTATTTTTTCAGGTGAAAGACTGTCTATGTTCTAATAGGTTGCTGCTAACAGCCAGGCTTGCAGTTTAAGTTCTGGGTTGTGTTTGGCTGCTCATATGAGACAACTTTGTTTTCCAGTTTTCAGGGATGCCTAAACACAAAGATGAACACAAGATGGTCTGGTCCTGGTGACTTTGGAGTTCCTCTGGTATACGAACGTTGGTCAACTCAGGCTTCCTGCAGGATGTTCAAGGCTCTGCAAAAACCCTTAGCACGTATTTCTGTGTGCAGAGAAGTACTTTCCATGTAATATAGCACATGCAAGGTGGGGTTCTGCTGTCACAGATGGATTAGTACTTGCTTACTCTCTCCTTTGCATCAGTTTTTCTTAAATTATCAATCTGAGATGTCCTGTTTTCAGCTTTGAACAATCTCTTGGAATGCTTAACCTGAGAAGCTCTGTCCTGGGAGCTGCAAGAGTGGGGTCTCATTTGAGTCTGTGTAACAAGGGCACTAACAGGTGGAGGGAAGGAGAGAGAAAGAACAGGAAAAAGTCTGCTTTCCACCAGTCTCAGGCTGGTGGAAAGTGTCTGCAAATGGTCCTCTGACTGCTGGGTATCTCTGGCAGGGAAAAATGTTGGTGACATATGTGACAAGTAAGGTTTTCTCTTAAATCAATAAAACTACTTTCCTCTAAAAGGTATTTCTTGCTGCCATATAAGTAGCATTGAGAGAGAAAAGAGCCATCAGGTTTAGATGTCAGCAGTGTCAGTTTAATATCAGAGGGAAGAACTTGCCTACTTGTAAGTTCTGAAACATTTTTCTCTCTCTCTTGACACATTTCTGGCCAGACCAGAAGTGAGAGGAACAATTGCTTCTGCCCCACTTCACTTTGAAAATCTTTTCAATTTTGGCTTGCTGGAAACTTTTGTTGCCCTCCAACACTGTGCTCCTGGCTGACAATTGACTTCCTCAGGTTTGTGAGGAGATCTGGAGATGTGCTCTAATTTCCTGCATATGTGCCAGCCCTGGCTGCAGGAATGGGAGCAGGCAGGGGATTCCTACTGGGAATCTCCATGCTCTCCCTTAATGCCAAGGAGCAGAGGGCCCTGCTCCTCTGTGACCCTTTTCTCCATCATGACATCTTCACAGCAGGAATGGCTCAGCTCTCATTCTAGGGCAGCAAAATTTGCTTTGGCCCATATTACTGAGTAGTTTTAATTCTCAAATGCCTTTATCAGTCTGAGAGGAGGATCCTCAGTTGTGCTGAGGATTACAGCTTGGATTTCTCAACTGTGAGAGAAATCTGAGATCTGTTCACAGTCAACTGGGGGGCATATTTTAAATATGCCAAAAATGAAAGGCAAGCACTCCTCAAAGGGTTCAGGAATATTGATACCTTCAGCATGTCCAGACCCCTTGCAACATTGTGAAAGTGTGTCAATAATTTGAAGAAATAAGGTATCATTATGGCCTCAGCATCATAAGCAATAAATGGCTCTTCTTTGCTGTCAGCAGGTTAAAGGCTTTCCCTGAGCTACAGTATTTTCAGTGAAAGACAAATATAATGGCCCTGGCATGGTGCAGTCTGTCACAGATCACTCAATATCTGCAATAAAGCAGTGCTGCTTCAACAGCCCCTAATACAACAGTTTTCTAGTTGAAAATGCTGCTACAACACACTGGAACTATAAGAGGGGGGACAGGGGGATTTTAAGGTAACTTCTGGAAAAGCACAAGAGTTTTCATAGATTAAAAGGGAACTTGTTTGTTTAGTTTTGTCTTTTATTTTTGGAATTATGAAAGGCAGTGAATAGTAATTCAATGAGAGTCAAAACTGGAAAAAGCATTGAATTTAAAAAAAATAAATAAATCATTCAGTGTCTCAGTTGCTTCCACTGTTTTCTACACTCTCCTGCAGCAGCCTGGACACAAGAGTTATCTTCCAGACAGCCTGAGGGGCTTGAGGATCACTTAACACCTCCTTGAACTTGATTTTGCAAGGTGGGCACAACAGGCAAAGACTTAGGTTAATATTTTGGTTAATATTGCTGAAGTCACCTGCTGCTTGATGAAACAGCCAGGGCAACCAAGCAGGGGGGCTGGGAGACCCATCTTAGAGGAACAGTAACTCCTCCTTGCATCTTGGAGAGGTTCTAAACGTGCTCATCACCCCCACAACTGAAGTGTGAAGTGTCCTGAAGTGTGGATGGTCCAGCAGAGCTGTGATGAGCTTCTCCAAGGAGAGCTGAAGATGCTCCCAAAGCAGCAAGAGAAGTCCTGGGAAGCCCTGAGCTTTCACACCTGATCTGTGGCACCTCTGCTGAATATCCCCAGGTGTGCTAATAAGAGCATTAATTGCCATCAATTTTACTCGACCTTTGGAGGAAAAACCTGGAAACGAAGCATATCCCTTAGGATTCCTGTGGGAGCTTTTAACCAGCTCAGTGCTTTTTTCCTTCCCCAAGCTAAAGTCTTGTTGACTTTTCTACTCTAACTCAAGTGGGAAAGTAAAATGGAATTGTGTGGCCTTCATACTCTCTCTTCCATTTGTACACGTGTCTCAGGAGATAAATTATTTATGATAACGTAATTATAGAAGTGAATAAACAAGTGCATTACACTTTTTTTTTTTTTTTTTCCCCAAAGAAGCCGCAATCTGTCATCAGGACACTAGATGGTAGCCTCACTCCAGAAACGTTTCAATGACTGACATTGCAGTGACAGTAAAATGTGGTTTTTTCAGCGGGATAAGCTCCTTCCAACACAAGATTCCAGGTGAATCTGTTGCGCTGTAGTAACGTTATTCAAAGATGAATTCTTCGTAGTTTCAGCAGCTGGTAAACCAATTTTCATCCGATTTCCAGAAAAGGAGATCTTAAGTCTGAGAATTTTGCTGTTAACTATTGCTGATCCACCTAAAAACCAGAGAAGTGTCTGATTATCATGGTGTGAGAATGAATTCTAATCAAAAGAGAAGCTCAGGCCCCCAGTCACTGGAGTCAATGGGATGTGAAAACATGTTTGGGGTTTCTTTTGTTTTTTTTTTTTTTGCTTTAATCTGGAGCAGATGTATGAGCAAGAGTCACCTGAAACAATTTAAGTATCCCTGCTTTCAGTTCAAGCCTTACTCTTGAAGGAGGTGAGCTAAAAGCTTTAATTTGTATTTTTCATAGCCAAGCCCCAATGCTCTGTAAGATATTCCATTTTACCTTCTCTTTCCCTGAAAAGTCAGAATTTTTAAGGCTTATTTTTACAGTTATTGCAGGCATAATAAGAAAATAATACCCACAAACTCCTGTAAGCTTTCAAGAACAGAAGAATACAATAGCAGGACCTAAGCAGAAGAGACTTAGCTGGCTTCATTCCATAGTCACTAATATTCAGAATGTTTTACGTGTGCTGGCAGGGAATGGAGCTTCTTCCAGCTGTCCCTGAATCAAAGAAAGGATTCTCTTTGACACCAGTGATGTTAAGGAAGACTCACAGCCATATAAGTTCCTGCTCAGTTTAGTGTTATGTTAATAAAAAATGCACGTGGGGTGGAGAAATAACTGATGTTAATTATTAGATACCAGATTGACTGAGAAAGTAATCCAATTCTCACTCTGCTGAGGGACTGAGAATACAATGCAAGGAGAAATCAAGCATTTGTTACTTCTAAAGTGACCATTTAGTTTCCAACAAATTGTAAACTAGTATTGATTTCTATACATAAGCTCTGAACAAAAAAGAATTGCAAAACTTCTGAGCAGACTGAAAAGCCAATATCGACCAAACTAGAATGGCATTTAGGAGAGTGATGCTTAGCTGATGAAAATAAATAGCAGTAAAATAGCTTCTCACTTGTAATTTTTATCTAATATTGCATCAGGTCTGTAATCTTTTGCAAGTGTCATCTAATGCATCACTGGTGGCTGCAGAAATGTGCAGAATTAATAAAGAAGGTGCCTAGATGTGGAATGGCCCCCACCTCCAATCTTCCTTCAGTTTGATGTATGATTTTCTTCTGATGAGAGTCTAAAATCTATTAGTTCACAAAGTGAGTCTTATTCTTGAGTTCCAGCAAAATAAATCCTTTGCTCGAGGCCCCAGTTCCATACTATTTATTTGTCTTTATCCTAATTATTTATTTATATCCTATTTATTTATTTTGTCTTTATCCTAATGTGCATCTTCAGCTGTGAAGCTGTGTGGTCATGCTATGGCACTTCTAACTGGAGCAGGTATGGTGTTGCAAATGTGGATTATTATCAAATCTTGGTTAATACTTTGCTACCTTTAAATCCCTGAATCAGAGGGAGTTCTGGATGGTAGATGAGTGGGAGCTGGCAGGCTGCACTAGAAGAGAACTTGAGCAGGAAGGATATGGGTGACTGGGATGCTATTCAATAAATGGGCATGCCAAAAAGCCAAAATATGACAAAAATTCCCCAGAAAATGTGGGGTGGGAGTTCCATCCCTGTTCTCTTGTCCTGCCCCTAAACTGTTGCTGTCCCAGCATGTGACAAGCATCAGTAGTTTTTAAGGGTAATGGAAGGATAAAATCTTTAACATAGGTCAATCATGATTTTGCCTTTAATGATCTTTATCTCCCATGTTTTGGTTTCTCCTCTCTTTTAGAGCAGGGAATGGGGAAGGTGGATGGGGGAGCCCAGAGGGATGCACATCAGTCAGTTCAAACACTGGTACAAAGACAGCTTCCCACTGTCATCCCAGTGCCAGAAGGAAAGAGCCCACAGAGCAGGTATTTGGTCTCTGAATCCATCTGCCCAACACTTAATGCCTTTGATATTCTGGTTTAAAATGGGGACTCCTGGTCCTTCCTCTCTTCTCCAGGTCTCCCTCAGGTTCAACAGAAAGTGAGATCCAGCAGGAGGATCCTTGACTCACCTGAGGCACTCCTAGAAATGCTGGACTCCTTTTTGTCAAGGGAATTAAGAACAATCCTTAGTTCCTTTGGTAACCTGCTCAACTGAGGTGAGAAATCCCTACTAGGCAAGTGCCACAGTCATTTTTGGGTGCAACAGACATAAAAGTGTTTATTGCACTTGTTCTGCAAGGATGTAAGCTCTTGCTAAACATGAGGCTGTTGCTTGTAGTAGGATCTGGGTGTTTGAAGTTCAATATGAACTTTCCAACCTGGAACTTGAATCCTTATCTACTTGTGGCCAATTGCAAGCAAGAGCAGCTCCATCCCTTAGGTTAGAAATATAACTTTGTTTAAAAAGAAATTAAACTGAGGAGCACATTTTGCAGATGACCAGACAAAGAAAAAGTTCAGGAAACCTCTCTGTATCCTCAGATCAGGATGAACTTTGATAAACTTGGTTATTAAAAAAACAACCAACATTTTTCTTCCTCTTTTGACTTGCAAATTAAGCTAAACTTGCATAAACAAATCTGATTGGAATTTATTTTCAGCTGAAGAGTTTACCACAGACTTAGAAGACTACAGCCAAGATCATAATTACATATTGTGGACTGCTCCTGCTGCAAAAGTTTTCCTGATTTCAGAGCAGAAACCTACATAGTAAGGGGGTTTTGTATTAAATGAACAGTTAGAAATGCAGAAAATTATGTTTCTCATTCAAATGCAGAAAGGGTTTTGATTCAGATCCCTCCTCCCTCCCTTTGAAATGCTATTTACCTACATAAGATTCTAATAAGGTTAATGTGTTAGATGTTTCCCCAGTGTAAACTGTATCAGTGGGAAGAATACTGCCTGAATAGAGTCCTCCAGATCTATTCATTTGCTTTCAATGTGTCAAATTAATTTTGCCACATGGGTAATAAAAGCTGTGCTTCTGTGTATTTCTGTAAACATCGTACAATTTAGAAAGTGTTTATGATTTCTCTCAACAATGAAACTTAAACTGTGCACAGTCCAATATCAGAGAGTAATTTCAGAAGTGACTGAGGCATGTAATTGAGTTTGTCAGTATAATTGTATTTTGGAATAGATACTGGTATGTTGTGGGGTTTTTTTTAAGTCGTTAGAGAGTCTCTTATTTAGTGTGCTGATTAATTCTATTAGAGGAGTTAATTAGACTGAGAAGGTGGGGGTGAGAACGGATACAAATCACTTTAAAGCACTGCATTTAACTCAGAGTTGATTATTCTGTGCACAGAAATGCCCCCTCTCCCCATTTTAGACTCACGTGTGTGATTAGAGCTCATCAGTGCAGCCCTGTGCCTGCTGACAAGGACAATGAGTATGGATGCAATTTTCTCTCTTTTCAAGTGTGAACTTCCAAATTGAGGCCCTGCAGGGTACAGAGCTGACCTGACTTAAAAATAATAAGCTCCTGTGCATACTCTGTAATAATAAAAATAATAACTACAATATCTGTATTTCTGGCACAGCTTCCCCATATTGTCTTCTGGAAAGAATGAAAGGCAATAAGGAATAAATAGGCACCATTTTAAGGGCATCTTGTGGTTTTGCGGAATGCAGAGGAGCTTGGGTTCAAGTCTTGGCATGGGAGATTCAGATTTTCCCCTGAAAAAAAAAATAAAATGCTGGAGGGCAGGCAGCTGCAATATCTGCCCTGCAGGTGCTTGGGTTGGGAGGTGAAGGAAGGCAGAGCTCTCTTGGCATCTCCAAGCAGGAGCCAGCACATCTTGCTTACAGGCAGCTGCATGGGCCCTGCCTGCACCAGAGGGGTTGGCTTGTCTAGAAGAAGGAGCTGAACTTGCAGCAGCATTAAAAAAGATTTTTAGATCTGCCCCAGGACCTGGGCTGGTTGTAGGCATGAACCACTTTTAGAGAGCAGCACAAGCCCTGGGATGGCAAAGGGAGGAGGATGGACAGACATGAATTCTCCCTACCTGGTGTAGGACTGGGTGCTGTTCACAAAAGAAATACAGCTTGAGAAGTGACCATGGAGGAGCTGATGGGCTCTTAGTCTTCTGCATCTGACCTGATGTGGATTAAGTCAGCTCAAAGTGTGGGCAGGCTGAGCTCAAGCCCTTTCTACACCTCTCTATCCCCAAAGCATTCCTAGGTGTGAGATGAGAGAGACTGAGGAAAGGAGGGATGGAGAATTGAAGCAGCCTTCAACAAACCCAAAATACATGAAATAAATATTTATCTAGAACAGATTTTTAAGCAGCAGTTTGTAATTTTTGAGTTACCTGGGATATTTCCAACTGGACAAGCAGGACACTGTCAGAAGAGTGTTAATATATACCTTGAGGTATCATTTGAGGTGGAGAAAAGTCAGCTCCCTTTATAAACCAAATATACATATTGGAAGCTGGTGCCATTTTCTGGAAAACAGCCTCAGTTTGAACAGATGAGAAAGAAGGATAATGTCAAATGAACCAGCAATCAAGAGTACACACAACCCAGGTCAACAGCCTGTACATTTTCAAGGAATTGTGATGCTGTGTCAGGGAACTGCTCCCAGGCTGGCTGGTCAGGCCATTCTAGTGCTGCCAGTAACAATGCCCCTTATCTTCTGACTCCTTCCATGTACAGATACTGCAATCCAGGCCAGTACAGGGCATATTTTAATAAGATTCAGAGTGGTAACATCTGGCAAATTCACATGTCATATGCTTCTCCTTCCCCATACACAAACAGCCTATGTTCCCATGCTTTTGTGTTTCCCTTAGATAGTGGCTTTTCTGCAGCAGAATAAGCAGGATAGGTTATCAGCTAGGAATGTTAATGTGTCCCACAAGGGCATGATAGGAAGAAATGATCAGAAACTTTCCCCGTTGGGAAACTTCCCATGGGAAGCCAGCTCTGATAATCCCACTGAGAGGAGAAGAGCTGGCAAGTCTCTCCCGCTGCAAAACAGAAGGAAAAGGAAGAGGGCCCTGGAAAGTCACAAGAGAGTGAACAAGAGTCTCTTGTCATCAGCCTCCTTCCTCTGTTCCTGGGAAGGACCTCTTGGCTGCCTCTCACCAAAGGGTTGTGCTCCACAGTGTCAAAGAAAACCTGAAAGACTTCTCACAGCCAGGACTGGGATGAGACTGAAATCTATCAATAAAGATTTAGAGAGAGAAGGCAGTGGGAGCCTCATGCAGAAGAGCAGCAGTACAGCTGTCCAGGGGTGATATCAGGGTAAACAACAACTTTTTGTCTGACCATGTCCTGGCCATGGGCTCAGCTGCTGGATTCAGCAGTTCGGGGCTCTAGGTGTCCACAGATGCCTCTAGGGTTGGTCTAAAGTGCCCAAGAAGATGCAGCCTCTGCAGGAAACAGGATTTTTGAACCTAAAAATGTTTAGGCACTACTGAGACTCACAGGATCCTGGCTTTATCTCACTTTTGTAGCACAGTAATCCCAGCCTCATTTGAATGCTAACTCTCTTCATCCCTCATAGTGGAACTGTCACCCATGCATGGTACTTTTGTTTCTTTGTCATTGCCTGAGTGGCCAAAGAGTAAGAAAGATTTCCTTGAATTAAATATTATATCAAATACACAGCACCGAGCACACAGCACAATTTTTTAAAGCAAACTTTCTTAATTTTTCTTAACTCTGCTTCCCGAGTCAACAAAGTCATTGCATCAGCCCACAAAATCAGCTGAGAACAGATGTGAGTGATTCCAGTGTCAGGGTTTGGACTATAACCAAGAATGAAGGCATAATTAAGATTTTCCTCCATTTCTCTTATGTGCTAAATGGAAATATTAAATTAACTCCTCTGTTCAGTAAGACTAACTGAAGAGAAGATGTGTTCACATGGAAAAGGTCACCATGTTGCTCCTGGGTCGTTATTTCATTTTACCCAGTAGTTAAAATGCACACTTTCTGCCTTTTTCAGACTGTTCATCTTCAATTGTACAGGCAGCCAATAAAGCAGAATATATGAGGATCATCAGAAAATTGCAGAATTTAAGGCTTTCTATCATTATGCAAAGTCTACACCTTCATTAATCACTTTTTTTCTTAATGAATTTGGGGATTAGTGTTTCTGCCACTAAGTACTCAAAGGAGTTATTAAATCTCTGGCTGTCTGGTTCCCCCATCTGTTTCCATAAAAATTTACTGCAATTAGTTTTTCAGCGAAATTTCTAAAAACTGCCAGATTTCTTAGGAACAGGGAACACTAATACAGGCGTGAAGGGGAGCTTATGGTGTCTGAGTGGTAAAAAATTATCTAAAACCCACATTAAACCAGCTTTCCCTGTAGTTTGCAGGAAGGTTAAGACAGCAAAAGGAAGACAGACAAAACGTGGAGAGGCTGGAAAAAGTGCTGCCCATCCAGCTGTTCACTGCTGGCTAGATGTTAGGGTGAGATATAAATAATTTTCATTTTTTCTGAAGGACACAGCTCCAGAAGCATGTGCAACAGCCAAGGACATGGGTAGAGGTCTGCTACTGAGGATGCAGAGGGACTAAGAAATAAACTGCAGAATATAAGCTTGTGCTTATAGGGCAGGAGCCCTCGCCTTGCTTTATGGGGTTGGAGTCTGGTGACAATGATGTCTCTGGGAGAAGGACCAGTGTCACACCTTTCCACGCTGCTCTCCTGTGCACTGGCATGGTCTCAGGGAAGGCCTTTTGCTCCACACTAATTTCACAGTTCTGCAGCTGTTTGTAATAAAATGAGACAAACAAGTTTTTGATGGCCACAAGGTTATGTTTTGTTCCTAGACCTTCATTAACAGGCCCCTTCTGCCATGCCCTTCCCTTTCCAGATGGCCTCCCTGGCCCCACTGTGTACCTGCTTTATATCAAATTAAAGGGATCCCTGAGTCTCTGTTTTCACTATATTTATGCCAGGATAAATTTTTGCAGCTGATAAATTTCCATCTGCTTTCAAGAACAGTGGGATGGGCCCAGTTTCTCAGGAAGGAAGAGTTGCAGGGTGTTGTCTGAGCTGAAGCAAATACAATGATTCAAGAAGGGCTGACTGACTGGAAAGGGTTGGCTCTGAAGCACCAGAATTGCCCAGGAGAAAGATAATAAACAGAATGAGGAAAGCAATTGCTTTAATAAATAAAGTGGAACATGTGTGTGAGTGATACTGCCAGGGGCTGATATATGCCAAGAAGTCTGTTTTTAACATCTGCTCTTCAGCAGCCTTAATACATTATGACCAAATCAATATATTTTCTGCTGCTGGTGTCAGACATCCTATAGGAGCAAGGGACTGGAGAAGGGAATACAAGCCAACAAAGGTATAGACATGCATACATTGACACATACAGGCATTTTTGTACCAGTGGAAGGATTAATAATGTGAAATTGATTCAAAATAGTGCTTAAGCAGCCCTGACAAAAAGAAAAGACCCATCAGTGGCTGCTATTCACTCCCTAGGATCTCTCTTTCTTGCGAAGTTTAAGCTGGAGGATTGCAATGTTGTTGGGAACTCACACCGTACTCAGTGCATCCATAGCAGCAATATGTTCTTTATCCTGCTGTAATTAAAAGGCTTTTCATCTCTTGCCAAGGCTTTTATGTGCTGCAGAGGCTGAGGGAAGCAGGTGAGGTGCTGTAGGCATAATGGTCATTTTAAAAGAAGTCTTATAGCCTGCAGCCACAGGCAGGGAAGGACAGAGAAAGAGAGAAGCAGGGAACGAAAAAGGAGAGGGAAGGAGAAAATGAGTAAAAACTCAGTGGCCACCAATCTGCTCTGGTGCTGGCAGTCAGGACTGGTGGTAGCATGGACACAACTGTCTACTCTTTCCTTTGCTGCAGGGTTTTGCACAAGCAAAAGCACCACATGGCTGTTCCTCAGCCACTCCAGCTCCCTCTCCAGCTCTTGAGCTTCAGCCACAAGTGGAAGTGGGTTTGGGAGAAGGTACAGAACCGTGAACCAACTGAAAATAGGGTTGGGAGAAGGTATGGGACCATGAACTTCTGTCATTCAGGCGCAAGCAGGCATTCCTTTTGCCTCTTCTGTCTTTCTGGGCTCAGCCCATCTTCTTCACTTGCAGCAGAGATGCTGGGCAGCACCCATGGTGTTTTCTCAAAAGGAAGGAAGGAGGTGAGAAAACAGATCTCTTTCTTCACTCAGCTTACTCTGCAAACTTGGAGGGAGTCCACTGAAGGACTCAGCACAAAGATTAATGTTTGGCCTGAGGCACTAAGCAGAACTTGTTCATTTAAGACAGGACAGTGGTTTGGAAGAATAGAGGTTGTGACCTCTTCAATGCAGCAGCAGTTCTTCTGACAGAAGGTGATAAATAAAAGATTCACTGCCTCTGAGTGTATCTGAAAGCTTTGCACTGAACAACATGAAAAATGCTTGCTGTGACCCCAAGAACCTTTACATCAAGAGACCTCCTGGGCACACAGGGGAAATAAGGTCATTTCAAGTGCTTATTTTAAATGCTGCCATCAGTGGGTTGTGTGGGAAAAGCAGCAACTCTGAAAGTATGCTTCATTAACTGCAGATGTCTCATTTTTCCCCTCAATATGACTCCAAAGTACCTAATTTAATGACAGACATGGAAACTAAGGAACTTTCAGCCTTTGTGTTTATTTAGACACTTAGCAGAAGATCAGCTGGAAATGGTGGATTTCAGGTAATCTGTATTTCTATCTGATCAGCAGGATTTTTTCAGAAATCCAGGTACTCTGCTGGGTGCTACTAAAATAAATAGTCACAGTCCAGTCTTTGCTATATTACAGCTAAAATACATAACTGTGGCTTCTACTTCTTCCATAAATCTGTACCAAAGTTTCAGGAATGAATTCCCAGGCCAGCAAACTGGACACACACTGCCATACTGGAGATGAGTTGGAGATACCTGTGGTCAGACAGCCACAGCTGGAGATGAGTGTGCTAGAAATGTTGAAGTGGTTGACAACCAAGCAACCAAGCCAGGACAGAAAAAAATCATGGAGCTGCAGGAGAGCTGTAATAAATTTGCTGGAGTTGGCAATTCCAACCTGATGTTGATCACCATGCTGCTGTGGGCAGGTGTCAGAGGACAGGCAGAATGGTTCTTCCCACCTGCAAACACCCCCAGTAGTTTGCTGAAGGGGAGCTGAGCTGCCTGAAAGTGGTTTCTGATGCTGAAAAACTGAGGCACGGTCACATCCTCGGCTGCTCCATCCAAAAGTCATCCCAAGTGATGTGTTTGCAGCCAAGTAAATCTGGAATGAAAGCCTGATGGTTTTCTGGATTTGCATGCACAAAATTTACCCCTTCTTTACCCTAGTATCATATTGCCCGTAATTTCAGGTAATTTTCAAGTGTGTCTTCCTGATGCTGGAAGATTAAGTGAGGACTCTATGCCAGAATCTTCTTTTAAAGCTCTGAAGCCACTACTGATTTTCATACCCTTTGTGGAGAGGGCCTCAGCAAAACACGCTTGCAAACCAGAAAAGCGTTTTTGAGGGCATGGGAGTGAAAAACAGCATTTTTCCTTCAAGGGAGAAACACCACACCTGGCACCAGGCAGAGGAGATGACCCTGGTGGGGAGATTTTTATGCGTTTTTATTGCTGTTGGCGAGAAAGGCTCAGGGGGAGTCCATGCAGGGCAGCATCAGCTGTAAGAGTCACCAGGTGTGTGCTTTGCAGGCATGAATTGAGGAAAAAAAAAAACCCCAAATATGGATGTTTTCGCCTCAGAATGACTATTATTTTTTGTTTGTTTGTTTGTTTTCCTAGTGAGTTAAGTTATCGCTTTCTGAACACATGTAAAACCCCACAGTGGCCACCGCAGCCCCTCGGGACCACTCGGACCCAACTCCAGCGTCTCCCACTCCCCCCTCCCTTCCCGGGAGCTGCACAGCTGCTGGCGCACAGCCAATCACCTCTAAATGACAGCTAATTAACGCTTTGCTATTAATTAACAGCCTTGAGAGAGCCGAAACCCCACTGTCCACCCAAGGTCGAGCGTGAGGGCAGCGGCTTCACCGCCCCGCTCCGCACATGCGCGGCTCCACGGAGCAGGCGCAGAGCTGAGCGGGGAGACAAGATGGCTGCGCCCATGTGCCCACCTGGGACACGGCTGGAGCCGGTCGTTTAATCCCGTTCTGCCTTCGGGGGAGCCGAGTTGTGCCGTGCCGTGCTGTGTCACCCCCCCATATACCCTATCGCCACCCCTGCATGGAGCCGCGGGAGTCCTGGGCGGCCTTGGCTGTGAGTGAGCGGGGCCGGGCCTGCCCGTTGCCAAGGCGACGAGGCGGGAGTGGGAGCCAAGAGGAACCGAGGCGGTGTGGGGATAAGGGGGCAAAGGGGTAAAACTCCTCGTCCTCACGTATTTAGGGAGTTATCCAGCCGTCCAGGTATCCGTGAAGTTATCCCGCCCTCTGTCTGGGATTTTGTGTGGAAAAACAGGGACGCGGGGCCCTGGGCTGGCCTGAGGAGAGCCGCGGGCCTGCACCTGCGGGGAGAGGGCAGCTCCCTGCCACCAACCCTACGGGGACAGTTGAGGGGGGGTTAATTTTAATTAAACTGTTTTAATGGAGTGAAATTTAATAGCAGAAGTAGCTTGAGTTGGAAGGGACTCGGATGTGTACGTCTAAGTCCTGGTAAAGGATTTTCACCTGTTTGTCCTCTGCTGCTGTTCCTGAGAAGTGGGAGAGAAAGTGCTTTTTAGTTGTGTTGTTGTCTAAAGATCATGAACTGCTTTCTGCAGGTGGCATAAGCACACAGGGATTGCCACCCTCTGGCAGGTGCTCTATAGCTGCTTCATGCATTTAAATGACATTTAAAGATACTTTGAAAAGTAAAGAAGCAATTAGTAACTTTTGATTCATGTCTTGGCAGAAGGCTAGATTAAATCTGATCAATTTTATTTTCAGCAGATAAGGATTTTGATGAGAGAGTGAAGAAAAAGAATCAAGGCATGCAAAATAGGCTACTAGATTAAAAGAATAATTAAGTTATTGATTAAAACTGTAGAAGTAGGTAGTGAACACCTCTCTCAATTCTCTGTTGGCCTTGAGGGGGGGAAAATCACATGTGATTCATTTTCAGGCAGAGTTAAAAAGCTGTGCAGCTGTTTCTTGTATGCTGTCCTATATGAGGTAGATATCAAACTATGTTACCTGTTCCGAATAGCAATGCATCTAAATAATTTCTTATAATGGATTAATGCTCACTGTTGATTTTTTTTCTTCTTCTTTTTTTTTTTTTTTTTTATAATGAGCTTTTCTGTTTCTTTCATTCTCCTCTTGTCTTTTTCAGTTCTTTCCCACACATCAGCCATGCGCTGGTGAAGTTAAATAAAAAAAAAATCAAATCTCCTTAAACTTAAAAAACCCAAAACCTTAAAAAAATTAAAAAGTAAAATAGAAACACAGACAATGGAAAAAGAATGACCTTTATAAAGCTATATTTTTAGGGCTTGTTTTTTTAAAATTACCTTGATTAAAAACCTTCCTCTTTTTCTTCTGCTTTTGAAAACATTTTAATATGTTGGGTTTTTTTTCTCATATAGGCTTTTGTCAGCAGAAGAAATAAAGCAGTTTTATTTTAGGTTTTGCCCAACAAATAAGCTTAAGGGAATGGATACTTGAAATGAAGGCATTTGCTAGAAAAACTTGACTGTGCTTTCTGAAGATGCTGGTTTTCCCTGATGTTATCACACAGCTTCCCAGAGCTGCTGATCATTCTTTGTTGTGTTGAATTGCTTTGCTTGAACCCTTCGAAACATTGAAATTGTTTTGTAAACGGCTTAAAAATCATAGTTTAAAAAAAAAATTATTACTTTCTTGAAGCTTCCTTGTTAAGGCTATAGAAGCCACTGAGGACTGTTTAAGATTCAGTTTCAAACCTGACCTCAGAAAGGACTTGGTCAGTAGTGCTTTGGTTTAGGCACATCCCAGTTACTCAGCTTCACCTCTTTGAATATTATCTCAGCTGAAAGAGCTAAGTCAATAATCAAAGTTCCTCAGCTTCAGCTCTTTGAATATTAATGCACTTTACTCCATGGTTCTGTCTTGAAGGCTGGTGGAGTTGCTGGCGTCTGTGTTGACTTGGTCCTTTTTCCCCTGGATACTGTAAAAACAAGACTGCAGAGTCCTCAAGGATTTAGGAAGGCTGGTGGCTTTCGTGGCATCTATGCTGGTGTTCCTTCCACTGCTATAGGATCCTTTCCAAATGGTAAATTTTCTACGGATTGTGCTTTTCTTCTTCCTTAAGGGCATTCATGTCCATGGCTTCTGCTCCTGCAGGTGGCTCTGTGGATTCAGTGAGTCCATGTTTAGCTGTGTGGTATTGAACAATCTGTTGTAGCAAGCATGGAATGAAAGCTGCTGCATGTTTGCTCTGAAAAGCAACCTTTACTCCTTGGATGTGTTTTATAGGCCTGTCCTTATTTATAGTGTCACCCTAAAGCATTGCTAAGTACCAAAGAGAGCTTGAGTCTTGCTGAATGCTTTTTTTATCACCCAGTCTTTCATAGCATTGGAAATTAGTTAAAATTCAAGATGCTTGAGCACTGGAGGTTTTTGAGCCAGGAGGATGAGAGCCACTAAAATGATCAGAGGAATGGAGCACCTTCCCTATGAAGCCAGGCTAAAGATGTTGGGGTTGTTCAGCCTGGAGAAAAGGAGGCTCTGAGGTGACATTACAGCAACCTTCCAGTATCTGAAAGGGGACTACAAGAAAGCTGGGGTAGGACTTGTGACATGGATGTGTAGTGAGAAGAGAAGGGGAAATGGTTTCAAGCTTGAAGAAGGAATATTTAGATTAGACATTGGGGAGAAATTCTTTTAATTTGAGGGTGGTGAGACACTGGAACAGATTGCCCTAGGAAGCTGTGGCTTCTCCCTCCCTGGAAGTGTTCAGGGCCAGGTTGGATGGGGCCTGGAGCAGCATGGTCTGGTGGGAGGTGTCCCTGCCCATGCAGGGGAGTTGGAACTGGGTGAGCTTTTAAGGTCCCTTCCAACTCTACCCATTCTATGATTGATTCAGTGTTATACCCTGGAAACAACTGCACACTTAAAATGAGAAGGCATCAGGAATACTTTGGAAAATGAAGCTTTAAAAGTAAATGCTTGTAGTTTCTGCAGAGAAAAGGCAGCTAAAATTCCTAATTCTTTTGTCTAGTTTGTCTTTGTAGTAAGGGATAAAAAAAAAAGCAGCAAGCTATGCTGTCAGTAGTAAATGTTAGAAGAACTTAGCTGGCAAATCCACTAACACCTTCAGGTGTTTGATGTCCTTCATAAGATGATATTAAAAAATTCAGTTCTTTATCTTGTCTGCTGTTATCTCCTTCTGAGATGATAAGCATCTTTTGATTAGCAGAAGGCAATTCACATAGCCCTTCTTCACAATTAAAGTCTGTTTCCCTGGAAGACATGTCAGGTATTTTTTTAGGATTGACATTTACAAAATCTGAACTGTGGTTTTATCTTTCCAATGTATGATGGAGAACTGAAATTATCTTTAGGAGAAGGAGTAACCCTTAAGGTGCAAGTGTCTTTTGCCTGTTGCAGTGAATAAACACAGCTCATGTGGGTGTGTTCAGATGAGTTTTGTTTGTTTTTTGTTCACTGGACAGGACTTTGAGTCCTTCAGAAGCTCAGAGTAACTTTTTTTATGGTGCTAATGTGCAAAATACTTAACTAATGATAGCTACGAAGAAGTCATTAAAAACTGTTACTGAAACAGTTCAGTGTGTTGCAGGGTAGCAGGCTTGTATCCAGTATATGGAATTTTTTTTCTGTTAACTGATCTGAGGTTTTGTTTGGTTTTGTTTTGGGGTTTTTTTTTCACCCCAAAATAAAGACCTCCCAACCAATTTAAACAAGCAACCTCCTTTCTACCCTTCCTTTCTATGGATGATACCTATGAATATGGATGATACCTATGAATATGGATGATATCTATGAATATGGATGATACTGTTTTTCCAATTCCACTGGACATTCATGACTAATTAAAATCTTTTTCTTAAGTATGTCCTAAAGTCCTAACACCTTTCATATTAATGGGAGGTTTGTCTATGATAACCAGGAGCATGAACTACTGAAAGTATTATCCCATAGATGGTGTTGATACTGTTGTACTCTTTTGGGGCAAAAATATTCTATTTTCAGCTGCGGTTGCAGAGTAACAGGTGACAAAATCAACCTCTGAATGTTTTTGTGCTAGTTCTGTGATGGAGGAACAGTTAAATGACTACAGCTGTTCTTGAATTTCAGCTGCTGCATTTTTTATCACCTATGAGAATGTGAAATCTGTGCTGCACCATGACTCTGCATCTTACTTGTCTCCAGCAACACACATGGTGGCTGCCTCCCTTGGGGAAGTGGTAAGAAAAATTCATATGTTGTATGTTTGAGGAAACCATTTAATTATGAGAACTCAGACTTGGTGTCATATCTTACTTTTTTGAGCATTAACTACCTTTGTATTTGTGACAGTTCTTACAGAAATGTTAACTTATTTTTTTAATGAAGTGTGGATACTTGTAAAGATTATTTCAAAGTTGATAGATGAGTTGGTAATAATTCTTAGTAGACCTGTCAGCTGTTTATGAGGTTATTTGCAAGCAAAAAGAGCAAGGTGGCTTTGGGTTGGCTGAATCAAATATTCCAGGTTAAGCAAAAATCCTTCTTTCCTCAAATGCTCCTTGTGTTTCTAACTGCAGAGCTGGCAGAGGGCCTTGGCATTGTTCAGGGCTGGGTGTTCAGCTGCAGACAATCCATTGCTGTTCCTGCCCATGCTGTCCACCTGCTTTCTCCTGTTTTTGTCACCCTTGTAGGCTACCAGGAGTGCAGAGGCATCTCTGCCATTTTAGCTTAGCAGCAGGTGCCTTGCTATTCCAGAAGTGCAGCCTCCTTACCTCCCATGGGAAGCAGTTCAGCTCTCCCTGTTCTCTGGACTCATCTTTGATTCCCAAATCATTTTTATTCTTCTGTGGAAATGATGCTGAGTAGACTGAATGGGATTTAGCCAGGGAGCTTAATTTAACATACCAAGTATGTGAAGATAAGTGAATGCAGCACCTCCCAACCATGCTGATAGTGGTTATAGGCAGATAGAAGGTAGGTAGATTTAGAGCTGGGTGGGATGTGTTTATATTGGTGCCTCAGGTGGATCCTTTTTGATCTTGATTAGAGCTTGTGCTGTCAGGTTATGACTTTTAAGGGCAATGAACAGAGCTTATTTCCCTGGAAGTTCTGTACAGACTGAACTCAGCAAAAGATTCTTTACCTCTATGGCAATGCATAGCCCTCAAATTCCTTGTTTGTTTGGTATCTCATGGAACAGCATATGCAGGAGGTGTTCTAAACTTCTTAAGTGCTACTTCAGAATCAAGCAAAATGACAATTGGGCTCTGGAAAAGGTGCCAGTGTTCTGCAATAAAAATCCACAGAAAAAAGTCTTTTTGAGTGGGTTATTTATAGAATAACTCTTCTACCTGTGAGGATTCTGTGAGAAAACTGTGACCAGGCAATTTAATGATCAGCAGCCAAAGAACAGCTGGCTACAAATTACTTCTTGCATGATTACAGAGCCTTTTGCTTGTGTTTTCCAAGGTGGTCTGTAGTCTCATGGTGCTTAAAACTCAGGTGCTTACTGCTTTAATTTTCCAGCTGACAGATGGAGGTGCAGCATAGTTAAATGAGTTGCTTAGTTCTGTCTCATGTGCTTGGCTCTTGCTTCCTTAAGGCCAGAAAAATACACAGTGATAGCCATGGAAATGGCAATCTGACTTCATGGTATGGAAACTGATGTTGTAGCAGCAATTTTTCAGCTAATAAGATTCTGCTTTTTGCCAGCTCTTCTCTTCTTGGTGTGATGGGAGAACTAAGCTGTAAAATAATTGAGTTGGGGGTTTAGAGATTTGCTGCAACAAACCTGTAATAAAAACAGCACAAAGTGAGATCATCTCACATTTGTTTTATAAGAAGTCTTAGCTGATCAATAGAAATATAAACTATTCCAAATTGCATCAGGGTGAAAGCTATAATTATAGCTTTATTGATTGGTCATTAACTTTTAATCAGAGCATAACCACTGGGACTACTGTTTTGTCAGTTTTTGTAATAGATACTTTTCCTTCTTTGTGCACTCTAATAATTACTATAATACAAATTTTGTTTAAATATGAAACAGTAAGCCCATAACTTTGTCATGTTAGGATTCCCAAGGCATCTCTGCATTTCCAAATCATCTTTTTGCAAAGTAGAGAAATTAAGATAGAGGAAGAAAGTGATGTTATAGTTCTAGGTTTGCTTCTCACTGAGCATAAATGAATCATCTGCCTTTTTGTGAATCAATAAAATATGAGCATGTGTTAAGCTTAAAGGTATATTAATGCTGACTAATCTGTGTTTTGAATATGCACCAGTAAAAATAAGAAAATGGTTAAGAGGAAAAAGGCAAAGGCAGCAAGAGATGTTAAAATATATGGAAGGACCTGGTCAAATGGGAGCTCTTTAGTTTTTCAGCCACTCTTCTGTATTGCTTACAGCTTGTGTAAATTCATGGGAAAGAGTTCCCTGGAACTGGTTTGACTTTCCCAGTTCCAGATCAGGAGGTACAAAGCTGAGCAGTGAAAAGGCAGTGTCTGTAGCTTGGTTGTTTTCCTTTCCTTTCTTTTTTTTTTTTTCCTTTTAGGCAGGGGGTATATAGAAGGCTAATCTCTTCTTCCAGAGTGAGATAAAGACAAGTACATGCAACATCTGACCCTGTTAAATGGAATTATTTTTTTGTATAACTGAGCCTTGTTGTGTAGGGCCTCAGAATATCCCATAATACATGAAAAATTACAAAAACACAGCCAAAACTCCAGAGGGCAGATATATGGTGTATCATCTTATCAAGGAAGAATAAGGTTGAAGAGTTTCATGACTTACGAAGGGGGGAAAACCCTTATTACACCATTTATGTAACTGAAATTTGGAGATAGGAAACATGCTTACTGCATCCAGGCCTTTGGAATTTTTCATCTTGTCTCTGCATTGCCCTGTATGTTTAGTCTGCCTGTATCTTCACAATGAACTGCCAAATGTGCTTGGAAAACATGATATCATAGGGAGTGGAAAGGAAAACCAGATGTTCTAAAATTTTACTTTTAATATTCTAAGGTGGTGTAAGTAACTCTGAGAAGGAGCAATATTTTTAACCTCCTGGTGACCAGATATGTCTTGCAGATTCAGAATTAATTATACAGCTCCAGATGGGTTTGCACAAAGTCTGTCAGATTAATATGGCAGCATATACTATTAATTACAAGAAACTTTGATAAAGAGAAGTTCCCCTCTGGGTCTTCTCCACTAGCCTCCTGCAAACATAGTTTTATGGGACAAGTTTCAGATTGTCCCAGTTTGACTGATGAGGTTTCCTTCAGAGGTGCCAAAGTGGTTGGATTCAGCACAGTGAATTTTACATCCTGCTGGCTTTTCTGTGGAGGTGGGAATAAAGTCCTTTGGATCCTGTTGTAGAGAAGCCAGTTGACAACAGCCCTTGCCATCTGATGTTTAGATATTGTTGTGGTTACTTTGAAAGATACTTTGTGCAAGTTTTGTGCTGTTGCTTGTAAATATCAGATTCACTCTTTCTGAGCTCTTATTTTATTTTTTTGTTTGCCGTTTTTGGTTACATTGTCTCTTTCTTTTTTTCTTTCCCCCTACTCAGTAGGAAAGCAAGCTACCTTCCTGTGATCTCTCACTTGAGAGAGAGAATGCAGGGGAGAGGACTGAGAACCAGGGTGGGAGGTAGATATCCCAGCAGAACTGACCATGCTCTGGAAGCAGATTACCAGCTGAAGCTACTGAGCTGCTCTTGTCCTTGTGTAAATTTCCAGAGTACTTCAGGTTTACAGCACTGGAGTTGTGTTGACACAGTGCAGTGTATCCCCCAAGGCTTGCAGGGAAGTGATGTGTCTTCAGTGTATGCTGTAGCTGCTGTGTTTTTTAGGCTGATGTAGCTTTAGGTTCCTCATCTTGCTTGTTTTAATTCTGCTTCAGTGCCTCTGCACTTTGTTCCCTTGAGCTGGGTTTATGCTGGACAAGCTTTGGGTCTAGAAAGGTTTGTGGTGTGGTTGGAAGAATGCTGAAACTTAGGCTACCTACTGGGGCTTGGTGGAGACAACTCTGTTAGGCAGGGGTGGCATTTGAAGATGATAGGCTTGGCTGGGCTGGGCAAGAAGGATTTTGGCATAGCCTCACACTTTTCTTCCAGAATATGAGGAAGGAGGGATGTTGAGTTGAACTGGAACATCACAAAGTTTGTCACTGGGCAGAGGAGATCATGTGGCTCCACAGGGCAAGGTGAGGACAGGTATTTCAAGGTGAAATTCCAAGCTCACTTGAGTATTTCAGTGTGTTGCCACTTAAGATAATGTTGTGATAAGAGCAAAGTGTGTGGTTTGTGTGTGATTAGCATCTGACCCTCAGTAGTAATAACTTGGGGATTTTTTTTTCTTCTGCTGTTGGGATGTGTCAAGTAGAAAAGCTTCTTAATGCAGAAATTATCTTCCAAGGGAATTCAGCTAGCTTTCTCCACAAGTTCCAACTTGTTTCTTAGAAGAAGCAAGCCCAAATGTAAGCAAGTTTACAGTTTACAGATCATTCTGTAGCATGACACTTTGAGTGTGCTTTTAATTCAAATGAAAGTGCATATTATGACTTTTTTTGCCTTTTTTTTTCCTGGAAAAGGATTTGAGACATGATGGACAATCACGTCAATCATGTTGTCAATCTCTTTCTCTGTCCACAAATCAGCCCCTTCTTCCTTCTGCCCTGTCAGTATCTTTTAAAGCAGTTTGTAGTTTCAATTTAATAGAAGAACAGCAATCTCCAAAAGTGTAATGGTGTGAATTCCATGAGTAACTGGCTAGGTTAGAGAAGAAAGTTGCTATTAATGCCTATTCTGAGGAGAAGGCAAAAGCCTGAGTCAGACAAATCCTCAGAGAAATATGAAAGCTTCTCCAGCAGGATAATTGGTGAGGGCTTTACAGCATTGTAAGCCCAAGAAGATTAACTTGCAGGAGCCCAGACTGACAGAAATGAAACAGCTGCTCACATCAGATGTGGAGTTAAGGTTTTTGCTATTTGAAACTCCAAAACTTGCATGTTGGAAGATGTGGCTTTTCAATTCACAGGCAAAGTGGGTACTCTGAGGAGAGTTGCTTCTAAATCAATGATTACCTGCTGCAACAAAGTGATTCAGTGCTTACTATGTCTAGACTCCAGGCTAATGACATTGAATTTTTAACCATCCCTTTTCAAAGAACTGAACTACTTAATAGAGAAACCTGTTTAAAAAAAAAAAGCAACCCTTCACTTCTTTGCATCTGGTCTCCTCTCAACCAGTATAGTGTGGGCTGACAGACCATAGTATTCAAAGTAGTGTCCAAGTTCTGACAAGTAAAATGTGATGGGACCTCTTCCACAGTACTGAAGCTGCTTTTTTTTTTTTTTTTTTTTTTTTTGCTATTTTCATTGTTCAGTGCCTGTCATTTTAGGTGTGACTTTGTCTTTTGTGCTGTGCATATCTGGATGCACATAGGTATTGAGAGTAGGAACATGCCAACTCTGGCAAGATGAGTAATGGTGGAGAGTGCAGCACTGTAGGTGGTCTTTTGATTTAATCATGGTGGATTTTGAAATATTCATAAATTTAGGGAAGGCCAGGTCTGCAAATACAGATGCTGCTGGATTTTTGCCAAATTCAGAAGTGTAGCTGAGCAGTGGCTGGAAGATGGTTGTGAAGCTGAGACTGCTGTTATGAGCTAATGGAAAAAGGAGCATAGATAGAGTGGATGGAAACTCAAATTAGAGCTGCACCTGAACATTAATTGTAAATAAAGATGAATGGAAGCATGAAACCACAAATGCTGCTGACAAATTCATCATACAATTAAAGGTTGGAACAGCAAATGAAGAACTGTCAAACACCTAACCAGCCACCCACACCGATCTTTTGTATGCTCCATGTTAACTGCATGCATTGCTCCTTCATCAGATGCCCTTCCTAGATTGCTTTGTGTTGTCTACTTAATTTGGGGCTTTAGAGTACATGCTACTTTGCAGTGAAGAGTAGAAACTTGATGGTGGTCATCTTTCAATTCTGGAGCTGATATTCAGCTTATTTAGAAATAGCTCAAAGTGTCTACAGAGGAAAGGTAATTTGAATTAATGAGTATAAGTGAGAAATAATTTTATTTCCTGATGGATTTTCTATCTTGCAACATTTTCTGCCAGAGCCAGCTTTGGAAATGCCTGGGATAGTTTATGATAAGATTCTTCCAAAGTAAAGTTCTAGACAGGTTTTGTCAGGAATAGCTATTTCTGAATAGCTCCATATGTGCACAAGCCTGTAATTCTTTAAGTGAAAAGGCTGAAGGAAAGAGTAAGGGATCAATTAAAGGAAAATAACTTGATAAAATACAATGGAGTTGGAATGTCCATGTTCTGGGCCAAAGTAATCCCAAGAGACTGAGCAACTAGTAACATACTGGTTATCTTTCAACAGGAGACTTAATGTGTTTTCATAAAATATTGCCTGTGTTCTCATGCCTGGAATCTCATTATAATAAGTTTGTCCTCCTGTAACACAGCCTGACCCCACTTGGCTCCTGGGAAACAGTTTTATGCTGGATGGGATGCACCATGCTACTTTTGCTGAAAGAGGAGTCTGGCTGGTGGATGAGATTAGTTTCTTAAGCCTTTTAAAAAACATTTAACAGGCTGTCAGTGGTGGAAGAGTTGTTGGGATGGATTGGATCATGCAGGCAATTCTGTAGGTTGAATTTAGGGGTCTCCCTCTTCTTTGGTTTTAAGGTTTTCAGTGCTGGAATATGCTAATTTATGATTCAAGCATCAACCATGTGAAGCACTGCTTTTTTTAAAGCTGCTCAGCTGACATTTTTGCCTACACTTGTGACTGAGAAACTTAAAAATCTATGAGATGCTCTGTACTGAAGTACAGAAGAGATGTGCATAATAGCAGACCCCTTTTGGTAAGTTTTAGGTTTATTTTTAAAAAGTTAACAAAATGCTACATTGAACCTGTGAAAGGCCATTTTCCTTGTGCACAGCACAGGAGCCTTCAAAACATCTGCAGTGGGAAATACTTCTGTAAAGAGGTGTTTAGTCTCATCTGTCAGTTTCACAAACTTTCCCTGTTCTTTGCCTATGAACTGATCTAACTGGGTAGCAATTTCTCCATTCTGTGAAGAGAATCCAGCCCAAATTTCTCCTGTTTAAGGCCAAAAGTTTTCCAAAGTGTATTTGATGTGGTTGATGGAGATGTAAGTAGGGAACCCACAGCAAGAGTTGTAGCTGGACAAATGCCATGAGTGGGGAAGGAAGTCTGAGTGGGGCAGAAGCCCATGTTAAGAGGGCTACTGAAGTGATCAACAAGGAGCTGGCAGAGGACTTCAGACAGCTGAAGTCTGAAAAGGTTCAGCTTTCACAAAGCTATTGTGAAGGAAGAAGTTTGTGATGGGGCAGATAATGCTCTGGAGAAGGAAGAAGGGAGCACTGGAAAGCAATAAGGAGCTGATTTAGGTTTGACAATGACAGGATGAAATAACACCTCAAAACAGTTCTGCAGCTTCCAGGTGAAGTCATCTAAGGTGGAAACTTGGAGGGAGTTGAAAATGTTTGTGCAGAAGCTGTTTTTACAAATTTTTGTGACAGTCCCTGTGAATAGTCTCATCTCTGAGCAAATACATTTTTAAGCTTTGGGAAGTGCTGAGATCTGAGGGATCTTGCTGGGTGAGATTGCTCTTTGAAGAAATGTTTCCTGCCAGCATGCAGGGGAGCTGCAGTTAAATTAATGAAGGCCCTATTGTGTCAGCCAGAGGAAAAGATGGGACAAAGAGCTTGGCATTGGCTAAACTTTCTCATCCAAAGTGTATTAGTTAAAACTTGTTCTTTCCATGGGGCTTAGATTAGGAGTGGAGTCACCTGTTTGTGACCCCAGCAGCTTTGCACAGCACTGAATTTAACTAGGCTGGAAGGAGGCACATCTGTGTTGAGCGTGAATGTTGGAGGGGAAAGGAAGGTTAGCATATTATGAGGCTTTATTTTGAAGATGAACACTTTCTCTGGGGCTGGCACTTAAAGCAGAAACTGATAACACACAGTACTTATTGGACTTGTGTTGTCCCTGGAGACATTTTCCTTATTAAAATAGGTGTTAGCACTTCAATTCTGCACTTCAGTTCTTCTTTAGCAGGTAGCACAGCCTGCTGGCAAGCATGTGTGAAAGGACTTGGTCACAACTTGAGTTGTGACCTCCAGCAAGCTACAGACCATAGAAGCTTATATTTTTGTTCAGTCTTGGTCAAAAGGGCAGCAGTTATTTAGATGAAGGTTTATTGGTGCTTGAACTGTTATGGGTCTATGATTGCAGCAGTTCAGGCTTCTCTGTTCCAAGAAGGTATGAAACTGTATGACAAATCTAAGTTTTTCCCCTTTTTTTGTTAATTTCTCTAGTGGTGGAAAGGATGAGGGGGTTTATCTTCTATCTGCAAATGTATCTCATGCTCCCCACGTCTGCCTTTAACATTCCCAATCCAAGTGTTGTGACCAGGGTTTAGAAACAGGTATTTGGAGGATGAAATGCTTTGCTTATTTCATCATAATGCATCAAACAAGTCTGTTTTTTCTCTTCTGTGAGAAAGGGGAATCCCAGTGAGATCTAAAGAACCCAACCATAAACTTGGAGTTTGGAGAAATGTGGAAAGCTTCAGTGCTGTATTCAGGGCTTGTTAAGAACTCTTTGTCTTGAACCAAGTGGGAAATTTTCCCTTCTATTTCAGGATCCAAAGGAAATGGGTGCAATTGAAGATCTCTTAACTGTAAATTCATCTATTATTTTAAGCAATCAGTTATCTGAGGAATGGAAAAGGAATCTTTACGTGTTTCAAGTTAAAAATAGTAATTTCATACTTGAAGTCACCATCCATCATAGAAACTGAGATGGTCAGATTGTCATTTATTAACCTGTTCTGGGAAGGAATGTGTTCTAATATTAAAAAAAAACCAAAACTCAAACCAAACAAAAACTGAAAACCACCCAAAACCCCCACAATCAACTCGACACACCTGAGCTATAAGGTAGCTTTTATGTGCAGGGGTACGGTCAGGGCTAATGCACAGGGAACTTATAAAAACCTCTGAAAATTAAATGAGATGAAATACCAAAAGCATCTTCATTGCTGCTTCTCTTTGAATGGGATTTTGGAGTTGCTGTTTTTCTTGCTCTGTCTACATTGTGTTGAAGCAGGCAAGCCTTCTGACCTTCAAGAATGGGGTGAGAGATGAGATTTTTGTTACCAGATTTTCTGCAGCCTAAATATATGTCCTTTGATAAATCAGAGCCTCTTTATTGTCAATGTTGTGCTGCAGCTTTTTCTCCTGAATGGGTTAGTGATTATACTGAATAGTTACTGAGGTTTAGTTTTAAGTCTCTGCTCTCTGGATACAAAAGTGTAGAGTGTCAAATGAGTTTCTTATTTGATTAAGAATAAATTTATGCAAATAACATTTAAGAGTAACTCTCCCCAGGTATGTTCTTTTAGTTCTGTGTTAAGTGTTTAATTGAGGTTTTCAATATAAATATAATTTAAACTTCCCAGCCTACTCAAAGTCATTAAAAATAGCCTCCTTCTCGGGAAGTTTTAAATTAAAATCCTTTAGAAAATGTTCTTAAGGGTTTAAAGCTGCAACAGAGAAATGTTTCTTTGGCACTTGGTGCATGTTTCTGTATCCAGTTTTCAAAGTACTCTTAGCTTTGCAAGCCAGAGATTTTCTCCTAGTCACTGAGTGCAGGCTTCTGAGCTGCCAGCCACTAATGTGTTCCAGAACAGCCCTGTGCTCAGTCTGCTTTTCTCCTGCCTTGCAGCAGAATGGTTGGCTAATTACTGAGTGTGGAAAGTTTGGTCTTGATCCTCACTCAGGGCCAGGTTAGTGCAGAGAACAGAGCAGTTCAAGAGCCAGGAGCACATCACATGCTGGCATCTGAGCAGCTTTGCTCTTTGCCTACCTTACAAGCATGGCTGTTTATGTGTCTCCTGCTAAAGATGGCAGGGGCTCAGCCTGTGTGGTTGTGGGAGCTTTTCAGTGTCAGTCAGAACATCAGCTGTGCAAGGTACATGCTGTTCTGCATAAGGCAAGCTGCTAATTGGGGTGTCCCTGCTGCATCCCCACTTCTGACAAAAACTTGTCATGCAGCAACCCAGTTTAAATACCCAGCAGAAGTCCTCAATAGCTACTGCAGCACATATTCTCTTCTCTTTCATATGTTTCTGGATACATCTCATGAACTGATCTTGCCTGTTAGTGGTTGAAGTGGACTATAGGTGCCTAAAAACAAATGCAAATGTTCTTTTTGGTTCTCTGCTAAATCCTGCAAGACCAGTCATGTAGAAAATGGTTAGCCTGGTTATGTTAATGGTTACCACAAAATAATTTCATATCATTGGATATGTTAATGTTGGATAATAATATAGGTCTGAAGACCAGGGAGAGTTGTGCTCTTTTCTGCTGTGGCTATCTTATCTTTGGTTTTGCCTGAAGAGTAGAACATGTCAGGCAGAGGAGCAAGGACCTGCTGGTGAACTAGAAGTGGTGTCAGGATGGTTTGCAGAGAAGTTTGTCCTCCAGAATTTGCAGTGCCAATGCAATGGGTTCTTTCCAATCCAACCAGCTACTTCAGATTCTGTCACGTTAACCATAAAATCATGTAAAAACAAAAATAGGTTTTTTTTTTCTTCAGCCATTTTGCTGGCTGTGTTTGTTGGTTTCCCTGGATGAGCAGTGAGCTGTGTACATCTCTCAGCTTTTGCTATGAAGTCATACCCTGGCTATGAAGTCATCAAGGACTGGATGAACCATTTGCACCTAACTCCCTTCTAGGCAGGGCTACTCTGTTCTTTTTTTTGTCTTGTGTTATTTTCTAGAGAAAAGTGCTTGGTGGCTTTGTGCTGATGAATTAGATAATTACTGCCTAATTCTGAGCAGCTGTTCCAGCTGTAGGTAGTATTGACCCTTATGCAGAAGTTAGTGCTTTAACATAAGGTGTTTCCAATAAACTCAGATGAATCCATTGGAAAGGCTTTGTGAAGATCTAATTTTCTATTGGCTACAGCCACGTAGGAATAGATTTAAGATACATATGTATATAAAGAGGGTTTGCATTGATTTCAAGGCATTTTTGAGACCTGAATTGCACTGGACATTATTCCATGACCATCGGTTTAGAACCAAGAGGAAAGTCTGATTCCAGCATGAATCCCACCAGGAGATGGCAGCATTGATGCACGCAGGAAGTTTCCAAGAGTTGAAACACTTTCTCGAACTGACAGAAGAAAAAAAAATGCTTTCAATTAATTGGAAGTTATACTGGCTTGGCAATACGTAGATAAATGTTAACTAAATAGTATTATTTTTAGCTTTTGTAATGCAAGTCAGTAAATGAAAAATGCAGTTAGGTTTGTATGTAAGTACTGCAGTCAACCTTTGGCCTGGTAAAGATGAAAGACAAAGATTTTGAAACTCTGTACTCTTGTTCAGCAGTGGTTGTTGTTTAAAGTTTAGGAAGATGATAATGCTGGCATTTTTGCATTATGCAGAAACTACATAACCTCTTCTCTAAAACTAGGAACAGCTTTGCTTGTAGCTGTAAAATTTGTTAAATCAAAAGAATCCTTCATCCTTTTGTTTCAGTGTTACTGTCTTCCCTTATGGTGTGTGTGTGTGTGTATATATATATAACCTATTAATATATATGCACTGACATGAGGAAGAGTCTGAAAATTAGAGAATTGTATTAATAGGCCTGGTAGATAAGGAAGGAGCTTGTAGGGCAGTACCCATTTTCCTGCTGAACTTGGTCTGTAGGATGTTGATTCTGTCTTTTTGTTCCCATCAAAGCATAGGAATAAGTCTGGCTTCATCCTTGTCTGATGCCTTAATGTCAGCCAAGGTAGCTGAGGGGGCACTGCTGTTCTCTCCATGGCTGGCTGCAGATGTTCAACAGAGCTAATTTGCCCCAGAGTCATGTCCAAAACTGGTTGTATGCCCCAGGGATGGCCCAGGCTTGCAGTGGCAAGCACTGAACTACATCTATGTAAACATCCTGGAGATTAAAAAGCAATTTATTCCTGGGATCTTGGTGATTGGGGAGGTGAATGAGCTCCCACTGTACGAGGACACATTATTGTCTGTCTGCTGAGTATATTTATTTAGTAGTTGATGCAGTTAAAAGCATATATGTGGACAGCTACTGTGAACCATCCACACAATTACATCTTTTACCCTTGCTTGTGCACTTTTCTTATAGCTTTCAGATGTCTGAAAATTTTAGTGTGATTCCTCTCTGTGCAGTGTTATCACACTGGTGCTGCTTGAACATCCTGAGCCAAGAGAGCAAACTGGGTATGTGCAATGTGTTTTTTTAACTTTTAACTTCAACACTACCTGGGAGGCATGGCAGGAATGGAGATCTGAGTGTGGCAGATTTGAGATTTCTGTGCACCCATCTGTCCCAGGTTTGTTTGTTTGGTTTTTAAACTCTGTGGGCTAGTAAGATGTGTGAACTTAATGTCACATACTTCAGTGTTTGACTGACATCAAAAGACTGCTTGAATTGTTATTGATAGTAAGGTACACATAGAGGAACAAACAAGGTAATGTGTTGTAAGTTCAGGTGCATAGTGAAAATGTCACCTTTCAGTCTGATGTTGGCAGCTCAGTTGTTTTAATACCCAAAGTGCCCTGTGGAGCCAATCTGACAGCACAGCCTGGGTGTCACAAGCTTTTATTTCCTTTCAGAACAGCACAGTGTAATCACTGTTTTTGTTCTTGTGCAGCCACAGATTCCCTTGTAAGACAAATTCAAATGGGAGAAACATCAAAGCTAATTTGGAATGAAATGGACCCCAAGTAGTCCCAGGGAAATGGAGACATTACTTTGTAGCCACCCTTCTGCTGCCAAAACTGCAGCACCCCAGATGTCAGGAAGCCACCCTGGGCTCTTTGTCTGGTCTTGATTGACTGGATTGTTTTCATCTGAGCCCTTTTAAAGCTTTCCTCCTCCTTCCATATTTTTAAGGAATAAAAAGCTAATATAAGGACATGGAGTGTTATGAAGCATGAAGTTCTATAAATATTTATGCTGAACTATCAAAAAACTTGACAGTTCTTATTTTCTTGACAGATTGGGGTCACTTGTTATTTTTGACCCTGAGAATTGAAGAGCATATGGAGTGAGATCTATTTGTAATGACTTTTTGGATATTGTTGTCTGGTATACTTGTAGGAATGTAACACAGTAACAGAATATTTCTTTGGTTGCTTTGTGAAAATAAAACTTAAGCCTTGTACTGTGTTACCCACAAATGACCACACAAGTTGCTGTCTCTGCAGCTGGGCAGTGACTTCTGGAGCTTTTTCAGGCACATGTGGTAGGGAGCTTGCTTTGCCACTTCAGATGAAAGCTTTCCCCAAGGTTGGTCTTGACTTTGAAGTTCTCTGTGAACACCTTTATGTCAAGGGATCAGGTTTATCAGTGTGTTCTTGAGCCTGGCACAGGGTGGGATGCCACAGATGGCAAAAAAATCTTGGGGCCTGTGTTGTCTCCAGTGTTTTGCTTCCAGTTCTAGCACTGCTCTAAGTCTCTCTGGGGCCAACTGAAGACAAGCTCTTCTTCAACTTTTAAGTGCTGATAAATGGGCATTTTCTAGAGAGATGAAACTTGTAATCCTTTAGTATCCTCATTGCTCAAAATTATGTGCACACAACTAACTTCTACCTAAAGTTGTTGTGGCAGGTGTGCATTTTAAAGCCAGGCTTGGCTTTTTCAGAAAAGCTGGAGTTCTGGGGCAGCAGGCCACGTTATTACATCCAGTTTCTGCAGCCTTTCTTGCCTAGCAAATCTATTGTGTAGGAAAGAATCAACCCAATGCTTCATCTTGAATGAAATCCAATGTATGTTTTAAGTTAAACCTTGAATATATTGTGTTCATGTAAAGCTAACCAGAGTGTCTCTTGCTGCCAGTCACTAGAGGAAAAAGCTTGTTCTTGTCCTGACTCTCCAGTTTAGATTTGTGAAAGCATGTGTAGGAAATACCTGGGGCTGCCAAAAAGCAGGATAGCTTAAATTTTGAGTTCAGCTTGATTTTCCCCACACAAATTTACTTCTGGTTTGGAAGTTAAAAATTTCAAAAGTACTTCTGTTTTTCTATTAGTATGATTTTGTGTTCAGAAAGTGTATAACTGAGTAACCACATAAGCTGCTCATAACAGCTTTTAAGTTCAGTTTGGATAATTCCAAGATTATTTCCTCTTTTCTCCAGTTTCTGTGCTTGGAACAGTTTCCAAATGTGTCAGCTATATGAAGAATAAGGCAGCCAAAGGAATTGTTCTCTGAACATGTGGTTCTTTTGCAGGTTGCATGCCTCATACGGGTTCCCTCAGAGGTTATCAAGCAAAGGGCTCAGGTTTCTCCTTCCTCGAGTACCTTCCGGATTCTCTCCCACACCTTGTATCATGAGGTGAGTTCACAGCAAAATTGCAAGAAATTCCTTCATTCTTTCCACTCAGCACATGTACAGAAGCATTCTTACAACTTTATTCCAGTTTTGTGCTCCCCCTGTTCCTCTGTCAGTAAAAGCAATTGGCATGTTATGTGTAAGGAAATGAAAACTTCACCTCCCAGTTTTTCAAGCTGGCTTTAGAGAGGGTGTCTTAAAGGCACCATTTCAGAGACCCTCCCTAGGAGCTCTGCAAAGGAGTGCTTATTCAGCATTGGTAACTTTTGAGAAATAAGGGCTTTTGTTATCTTTGCAGTAGTTATTGTTCCTTCCTCTGAAAATCTGGTCACCACTATTTTCACTAAGTCTTGCAAGTGATGTGTTTAGACTTTTATATTTCATAAGAGAGAGTGACTCCTGACAGCATTGTGGGGAAGTTATTTTTTTTTTAATACTTATCCATGTGTAAAAGCCAAGGAAGGGAAGACATAAAAATAACCTTTAAATGATCCAATAGATTTTTATTTGCTTGTAAATGAAAACTATTGTGATAACCCTGCACAAGAAAGGTCCCTGGAATGTCTTTCTGTGATTTGTTTGCTCTTGTCTAAAAGCTGGTGCTTTCAAAAATGTTTTTTCACTTTTTGTAGCTGCACAGAGAACTGTAAGACTTGCCAAACAATGAAATAAACTGTCCAAGAAGATAGAAAATAAATTCCATATGTGTTTTCAAAACAATTAAATATGGATTTTAATGTTACTGTCTGGTTAAAAGTACAAAATATTTGTCTTGATGAAAGCTGAGTCAAGGCTAAGTAGGTGGACATAGCTGTCATTTTATGTCTTCATTTTGCATGAGCTCTTCAAAAGGAAGAATAGTTTCCACTATCCCATAAATATTTAGATACTTCTGGACCAAAACATTGGACAAGCAGATTTTGAAGCAATGTTTCTATGCCTTCTTGCACATTTAATTTTAACTGAGGTGTGCTTTCTTCTCTGATTATTCTAAATAATTAAAGGGCTAAATGATCTCTTAAATGAAGATGAAAGCATATGGCATTGTAAATCTTGAAATACAGCACACAGTGTTATAATCAATATAGTTAACTTGGAGAAAGTTCAGATCTGACTCTCAGGGTGTAACACTTGGCTCATAATCATGGATACATTGTGATCTTTGGCAAACTAATTTCCTATAGCTGATGCTTTCTTTTGTTGGTTTACAGGGTATTCAAGGACTTTATCGGGGTTATAAAAGCACAGTATTAAGAGAGGTAAAACATTTCTTTCTCTTTTTTTTTTTTTTTAAATTGATTTGTTTGCCTCACTTTGTTTCCTAATGAGGACCAAACATAGTGTTCCTTAGAGTGCACTACTGTCCATTTTAGCAGGCTTGTTTTTAAAAAATTAGGTTTTTGTGCTGAGACAACACCTGCTTTTCTGAAATCTGGCCTCCACCATAGCTTTGTCCCTTACTTATTTTCTGGCTCACTAAATGCATGTTATTCACTCAGTTTTCATTTGGAGATGGGAAAAAAGGCTAGCAAATAATTTTGATTTCTCTAAGGGATTCTGAATAAATGAATAAATTTAGATCCCATTGAATACAGATTTTGCATACTAACAGGTAGATAAAACATGCTTACTACTGGGTGTTATTCTCCTTAAAATTTGTTTTGACATATGTCAGGGTAGTAATTAATTTGCAGACCATATTAATGGTGTAGTGTGTGACCCTGCTGAGATAACTTTGTTTACTCAAAATGGCAGCACTTTGTTGGAAATTTAATGGGGGTCCTCTCCATTATGGATATTCATAAAAGATCCTTCAGAACTGATTTCAGTTGAAGTATTGCTTTTTGGGAGAATCTGTCCAATCGAATGAGAAATAAATTATTACCAAATGAAATGTGCTTTCTCTTCAAAAAGAAACAAATCATAGGTGATGTTTTAAAAAAACCACTGAAATCTTTGAATTTAACACTGTTAAGGCTGTTGCATTTTTTGACACTAACTATTGCTTTACAATGCCTGCTCGAGTAGGAACAGCATATTGAACCTTCAGCTGGGACATTTAGCCTGACATTTAATCTTGGTATTTTCCCTTCCCTTTAAATACCCTCCTTCCTTTCAGCAAAGTCTTTATTTTCAGATAAAAATCTATATTAATTCACTATTGGACACATCCAGATAGCTGCATAGCATACATTCACTGGTATTTAATTCCATCTGACTTCTAGAGAGTTTGTTTCCATGCTCTTTACTTGCACCAAATCCTTTGGTTCCAAGGAGTGGGATTTTTGGGTAGAGAGGCTTAATGCAATAGCAGAGGCTGGGAATACTGATGCTTTTCAAATTATTACACTGGCAAAATTACTGAGCCAGAACTTAAGGGTTTTTTTGTTGTTGTTATTGCATTGGGTTAAAATTCTGTGTTGCATAAAGCAGATTTCAGTGGCTGGACAGAGATCTTGCCAATTGCTTGAACTTGAAGTACAAATGAGTGGTCACAAAGGGAGTGCAATGTTGAAATCTCTAGCATAGTAGATCCTCTCAAGACAGCCTTGTTCTGCTCCATGTAATTTGCATCAGTTGCAGTGCTGCTGCTGTGCTATGCAAGGCAGTTGTTTCATTCTGAATATTTGATTCTCAGTCTTTTACTTTCCCCCTTATCTTCTCATCAGAATACTCTTTGTACAGATGAATATTACAAGAGGAAGAAGATGGCTAAATAATAATGCTTTGGTATGCTTTGTTTGAGTAAACCTCAATGCTTGGAAGTTTTGGCTGTGACTTTTCACCTACCTCCTTTTTGGTGCCTCTTCCCTCACATCTCCATTACATTTTGGTCTTTTACATCTTCCTTTGATGTTTGTTGTGCTGAACTAACCATAAAATCAAAAGGGAAGTGAGGTACAGTGCACCATTCTGTGAGTAATAGTCATATCCTGAAAGAGGCATCCATGCTCCAAGAGGAAAGCTTTTGTGGTAAAGCACAAAGTGGGAGTATGGTTATTAGGCTGCTGAATGAAACTTTGGATAAATGGCAGAAATCGGAGGCTGTGAAATGATGTGGAATTCCCATGATGTCATTTCCAAAGCAAATCCAAGAGGGAATTGTCCTTTACTGTTGTTGCTGTGTAGGCACGGGTGTGGATACTGGATCATGCTACTGAAAGAAGTAAATGAACAGGTAATTTATTCATGTTTTCCACAGAGACAAATTCATTGGTTACATCTCCAGCCATCTTATAACAAGGCACTATAAATCCACTAGAGTTTCTTAATGGGAATGTAGTTCTTCTGCTGACACATTATATAAGCAAATGGCACCAGATTTTTAATTCCTGCGTCGTTCATTTTATTAGCTATGACCAAGGGGAACATCTGTTAGAATTCCATAATATTCAGTTCATGGGAAAAAGAGAGAAACCCCTAAGTTCCCATTGGAGCTTTTCCATTTCCATTAATGTCACAAGACTCTAGCAGATGTCTTGAAGGATGTGCTTATGAACAACGGGACAATACAAAGGCAAAGGAAGTACCTTGTCCTGTTCCCCTGTGTACAATAGCATAGAGAGTTACTTCACTCTCCTCAGGTCTGTGCGCAGGTGGCAGCTTTGCACAACCTGTGCCATGGTTAACTGTCCTGTCATGAATTACTGTAGTTTGGAAGAACTGAGTGGGTGTTCTGTGTGGTTTTAATCTCATTTGTCACTTTTTAAAAACAGTGCAGATGGACTGGGCCCTAGCCCAGAAGTAGATTAAAAAAGAGCTAAAACGAGTATTAAGCTCTTGCTTAAAGACAAAGGGGGTGAAGGGCTACTGGTGCTTTATAATTCACAGGTTGCTTGAAAAGAGACTTGAAAATCACTATCAAATGTCAGTCTTTGGGATGCAAGTAGCTCAGAATAAGCTTTGTCTTATTCTGGTAGGCTTTTCTGAGGCTGTTCAGGCTGTATTTGTGGTGGGCTTTGTTCAGGTAGAGGTGTCAATGATGCTTTACTTGACAGAGGTGTTTCAGAAGTTGTCTTAGGGTTCTGGATTTAAAAGAAAACTACTGGTAAATCTCAACCTGCTCTTGTGCAGAATGCTGTGGATCTTGCTTTCAGTGAGCTAGCCCAACCATCACTTCTGGGAGCCCTGTTTTTTTTTTTAAATTAGTACAGTTGTGGGTGGTTTTTTCTTGTTTTGCTGCATTGGGATTTTTTTTTTTCAGTGACTACAAGTCATAGCTCTTATTTGTTAAAGTGAGGGAGGGAGTATGTTGTTCATTTTGGAGAGGAAGAAAGCTAGTTTTAAGTATCCTGTTGCATTCATGAGTGGCAGCAGTGTGACAAACAGGCACCAAATTCAGGCTTTTCTCAGTCCCAGAAAGCCAAATAGTAAGGATTTCTCTTCAGGAGGTGCTGTTTGTACACAGCAGAACTGGCATCCTGTTAGAATGTGTGTATTCAAAGGATATGGAAGTTGTGCAGTGCAGGAGGTTAAGAAGGAGCTAGCAGAAAAACCACCCACTCCTCCCCCATTAAATGACTTACTACCTGAAGGAAAACTACCTGGAGGAGAGAATTTAAAACAAGTGGCAGGAAAATAAGCCTTAAGGACACACTGGTTGCATTTTCTTAAATTTAAAAGGTCAGTGAACAAAGGATGCTGAGAAGGGTTTGTATAAAAATGTGAAACCCAGCTGACAGATATTAAAACACTGCTGACTGAAGGAGGCAGGGGATCTCCAAGGGCTGAGCTCAATAGGGAAACATTCTGCAAACAGGAGTGTAGTTTGTTTATCCACTAGAGGTAGTTTTGCATGCTTTTCTTTTGTTAGGACAGCTTTATATAAATATCCTGTTCTCCTGGCTGTTAGACCTTTTTTTAAGTTTATCTCTTGCTGTAGGACAAAGAATGTTATTAATACATTCTTTTACTTGCACAATTAAAACTTTGATCTTCTATCATTCTGTGTGTATTGCAGAGCAGATGCTGATAGAAATAGGCAAACAGGACACTATCTTAATACAATATTTTAAAGTAAACATCCTCCTTAATGAAATATGTGCAGTATTTGTCTTTTGTTACCTTCTGGAAAATTGAGCTGGCTGTCTTTTATTCTGCAGTTCTAGACAGGTTAGGTTTAACCAGGGATTTGCCAGGCAGGGTCAGTAACACTGAAGTTTTTTACTTGTACTGAGCAACCAGGACTTCTTTAGCTTGGTTGTTTACAGACAGAAAAGCAACAGTCTTATGAAAGATGTAGGAACTGTAAAATGGATGTAGGAACTGTAAAACTGCCAAGTCTCTGTCACATGGAAAATTGTGCAAAAATTGTGATGTGATCAATGTGAGGACAGTTGAAAAAGAAGTCTCTGCTTCCCTAACCTCATCCTTTAGCCTACTTTCAAAAGCCTCTGAAATTTTATCTGTGCTCTGGTCCACTGGTATCCTATATATCCATATTCAAAGGGTTTTAATTTTGGAAGGTTGTGTAAGGGTTATCAGCTTCAGTCATTGTAGCTGGACACCATGACAGTGAAGTCAGGGGGAGCTACTACATATCTTAATGGGGTTATCCAGTTGTGCCTACTTCTGTCAAATGAGACTGGCATTAACACTTGGGTCTCTTTAAAAGCAAAAGGAAAGAATAAAAAATTATATTTTTGGCTGAGTGATGGCTTTAAGTTTAAATTCCCCAGCTCTCTTCCACTTAAGGGCAACTGTATCTTGTCTAAATTCTTTCTGTAGCCCTGCTGATGGCTGAAGGGTTACTGGGCTGTGTCTATGGTGCATTCATGGCTGAAGCAATTTCTGTCTGTCCTGAGTCAGGTAACATTCAACCTTAGAGATGTGTGTGGTGCATCTGTTTATATGAAATTTGTCTACAGAGACGTATGGGTATATTTATGTGTAAGATATGGTGGGGTTTCTAATAATACCTTGTCAAGAATCTTGTTCTCTGAAGCAACTGGTCTTAGAAATGTGTGTTTGGTCTGCAACAACGAGCAATTTAACAATTTTCTAAAAGTACAGGACTGTCTTTCAAGGATGAAATTCTTGCCTGAAGTAGACCAGAATGTGATTTTTACAGTGGAATACTTCAACGGGCAGAATCACCCTGCTGTCAGTATTAATAGCAATTATCTGCTTTCCCTACTTGGGCTGCTGGTTTCTCTACATCTGCCAAAAAACAGAAGCACAGTTAAAGGAGTTGACAATCTGAGATCAAAAGCTTTTTCCCCAAAATTCCTTGTATGACGTTATCTCAACCATCGCTTCTGCTTTAACACAAAGACCCAAGTGTCAGCTCTGGTGAAGAGAAAATGTGCTTCTGGACCTGAGGGCATAAAGAGAGTTCTGGAGAACAGGGCTGGCATGGGACCAGGAGCCCAGGCTGCTTTCTGCCTGCCCTTGAACTTGGCAGGGACTGAGACCCTTTGGAAGTCTCCAGCCAGAAATGGAGTGGTGGCTGGCATCTCACTTGCTCTTTTACCAGAAAGATGATGTTTTCATTTTCTGTAGATTATTGAAAGAGTTCCGTAAGAGGGAGGTCTGAGGGCATTGACACATGAACTCTAGTGATGTGTTTGGGACAGTCCCCTTCTTTCTGCTGAGAATTTAGCACCTCAGTAGTTTAAATCAGAGTAATACAAAGCTGCTTTGATCTGGAGTTCAAAGGGCCTGACACACACTTGGCTAAGAAAGAGACCTCTGGCAATGGGGTAAGCAGGCAGTTGGGGTTTCCTCTTAAATCATTCTAGCATTGAGTCTAGGGATCTGTTATCCATATCCTCTATGTAAAAAATCAGGTCTGTGATATCTATAATAAAGTGATTGTCAGTGGTGCTGGTTTTGTTAGCACTTCAGTTACCATTTGTGCAGATTTTCAGAGATACAATTTTCAGTGATGATCTTTCATCCAATGGCAGAATTGGAGCGATGTAGCTAAAGAATGTAAAAGAAAAACTGTTTAATATATACTGCTGAAGCTGAAACTGTGCCTCCATTTAACCATAAATAATTCAACCCAACCCTGACATGTCAGGAGATTTTTAATATATAGATATATATGCATACAATACTTGCTGTGTTACTTGTTTACATTATAGGTTTCTATAAAATAAGTATTATGCATCTACTGGAAGCTGTGAAACTGCAAAGTTGAATCTGAAACCTAAAGGTTATGATGAAGGTGTGAAACAGAAAGCAGATTTGTGGTGGAGAACTTGTGTAATTTATCACTGTGATAATGATTGGAAGCATGGCCAGAAAGGTACCTGGGGACAGGCTGCTACAACAACAAGTCTTGGAAGTGCTAATATAACAAATTATTGGTCAGTTTTGCAGGCAAAAAGAATAAATTCCTGTGTTTTGACTGTAGGAGAAGTAAAATAAAAAAAGAATACTAAAACTCACAACCTAGTTTCAGAGTATTTTCAGGGTCTTTTAGCTAACAAAAAATAACTTTCCTAAACTGGTTTAAAGGGGAATTTGGGGAGTGCACTGGCAAATCAGCCTGTATAGTAAACATTTCTTTCCACCAGTTAAGAGGAAATAAGTTAATTTGGGGCATGTTAATTTTCCTTCTATTTAAAAAGCAAAACCCACCAAACAAAAAGCCTGGAGCACGTGGCTGTTTCTCCTCTCTCTTCTTGCTCTGGAGATACCAAGTTGAGTGCTACAAACCATCTTACACTAGAGGGCACACAATGCTTGCAGTTGCTGCAGCACCAGTCCAAGGAAATGCCTATAGCAAGGGATCTCTTTTTGGGATGACCTCTGGATCTTGGAATTAACTCTGCTTTCTTCCTGCCTCAGTTCAGTCGCAAAGGTAACAAATTCTGAAATGTCTCCAGAGTCACCTAAAATTAATAACTAGTTCCACTGAATTGCCTAGAACTAACTTGTGTGAGTAGATTGAGGGAGAATTAGTTTGGGAATTCTGTTATAGATTCTCAGTTTTTTAACTGAGTTTTTAATTTGATATGAATTGATTAAAAGACATCTGTAAAACTCCCCAGGTATTCTTGCCCCGTGGAATAATGCCTGGGAGATTAAGAGAAAGTAGGTTGTATGACCATGACACATTACTGCATCCATACTGGGATGTTATGTACTAAGCTATTTTCAATTTTATTTTAGCATTTATTTTGCTAATTTATTTATTTAGAATTTATTTTGCCAAGACTCTGCATGTTTTAGTTACCTGTGTGGGTTTTTTTTTGTTTTTTTTTTAACAAACAAACAGTAAGATTTATAAACTTCAGGATAATCCCCAGGTGGTGCAGACCTGAGTTTGAGAATCTTTCCTCACTGTGTGCCTATGTAGTTAGAAATCCATGTGGGGGATGGAAAAGGAAAGGTGGGTGGTCACATGATTTTCATTATTTTTATAGAAACACAGGCAAAGCAGGCCTGGTGTGTGTACTTCAGATGGAAGCAGTGATATTAAACCAGGCTCTTATCTCACTTTTATTTTTCTGTTAATTTAATAGAAGCCAATAAAGCATAAGCTCAGCAATTTGTCTTTTTTTATGCTGTGAAAATTGTGTTCTTGCTTTTCAAAGCCAACAGGTCTAACTACAATAAAGTAGAGCTTTGCCTGAATGTTTTGGCATCGTGCTGTAGATAGAGCAGTTCTGGGTCACTCTGCCAGATCTGCCTATCCCAGACTTGAATTTTTCCCACTTAAAAGCTGCTTGTGATTTACTATACATGACATGGATAAATTTGTCATGTGTAAACTGAGGCCTCTCCATCCTTTTTCAGACAGAACAAACTCCCCAGAAAGAAAGAAACATAAGCCAGGATACTTCTGCTTTCCATGGGAGAACTTCTAGTACATTGTATTGTTTCTGTTTGGCAATGTATGGTCTCTCAACTTAACAAAAGAGCAAATGAAGAGGTATCCATACACATCAGAATAAATAATGTACTTGTACCTCAGTGGGAGGTTATCTACTCCATTCTTTTGCTGATATGAAATCCTGAAGTGCAGGAAAACATCACAGGATCCTTATGAAATCTTAGACCCTGATGAACTGAGCTGAATCTTGTCTTGCTGACTTTAAGTGCACTGAATGCCAATTAAAGCAAAAATTGGCTCAGTATAATAATTTTGCCACTGGCTACATACCTCACAAGTTTTGGGTGGATTTTTTTTCCCCCCCCTTTTTTCCAACCCTCCCAGCATTTTGCCTTCTGGCCTGTACAGCTGTGCTGCAAGTATACTTGCTATTTCTGGAAGTGACCCATGTGGTTGGGTCAGTTTGTTTTAGCCCTGCTCCTTGTTGCTGAAGTAGAATAGCACATTTCTCCTAACTGCATGAAAGCCAGGATAGACACTCTTGATAAATATGATTAATGAGCCTCTTTGCTCTGCAGCTGAAGGCTTCCTGAGGTTCTGTGTCAATTGTGCTACAGCTCCCCAAACCACCCTTTATTTAAAAATATATCTGGGGTTCAACTACATTGTGAAATGTATTTTTATTCAAAGCTTTTGCTATAGGAAAGTCTTTGCAATTGAAATATAGTAGTAAGAGTATTGGCAGGAAAAGCAATTCTTAGATCTGAGGGAGTTTAGATTTTTTTCTGTGCTCACCTAGAAGTTGGTAGGGACTGGAGTTATGTCTGGGGTCAGTGTTTTATTCCTTGCCCTCATCATCAGGATAGTTACTGTGATAGGAGATGGTAGCAAGTGATGGCACCTTTGAGTTCATTATAACCTGTCAGTACATGGAATATATTTATAGCTTATGCTTGTTTCCAGTTATGTGACTTAAATGTGGTTTTCATAGAACTTGACAAAAAATACCTTCTGCTACCACTCTTATCAAAAGGAAAACCAAATGAAATATGTTACTTTGAAAAATGCTGTCCAGAGTTTCCAGCAGCTACGTGACTGCTCCTGCAGAAATACAATTAAAGAATCTGAGGGGAAAGCACCCCACGTGTTTGTGAGTGATAATAAAATTGTGACTGGCATCAAGGAACATTCAGCTTGCACCTCTCTGTCAATAAGCAAACACTCGTATTCATGGGGGTACTCTGTGAATTCTCCTTAAAATTCAGAGCCCAGACTTTGCCCTGCAAGAGTGAATTTCTGCTGCATCCCAGGCTGAATCCATCTGGCTTTCCTGGTGACTGCTATGCAATTGGAATTGCAGGAGCCCATCAGCATTCTCAACAATTCAGTACAAGTCTTAATAGCAAATAATCCTCTTGAAGTTTTTCTCCTCTCCCCTGCAATCAAAGAGGAGCTTTGTTAAGGCATTAACTAACAAATTAGCTGCTAAATACTGATAATAACCTATTTGCTGTAGATTGCTTTTTAATTATAACCTAAGCTGTGTGAGTCTTGAAATCACTTCTTTGGCAAGCCAATGTTTGTGGTCATTTCCAACCACTGTAACTAAAGAGGAAAAAAAGTAATTTTTTGAAGTCCTTATTGATACACTTGTATATTCCTGCCTGTATCATAGAATCCTAGAATCCTAGGGGTTGGAAGGGACCTCGAAAGATCATCTAGTCCAACCCCCCCTTTAACTGTTGTTCGTATTTTAACTCAAATGTATTGAACTGTGATGTGAAACTGTTTTGATTTTACTTCCATTACAATATATATTCATTATATTTTTAAATAGAATTGAGTTTTCCACTTAATTGTTACAAGAAACTTTTCCTGGGGGGAAGGAGAAGTTAACCACTTCATCTGTATTGGTTAATGCAAATTATTTTGCCAATCTGTCTCAGCAACCATTAAGAAAAATAAATTATGTTTGGGCTCTGGAAGTAGGGGGTATTTTTTTTTATATTCAGTGTTTTCTCTCCCCAGATTTCAATAAAGTCTGCACATCTTCTAATCTATCATCCTGCTTCCCCCCAAACCTGACTTTTTTATAAGGGAGCACAGCCATCAAAACTGGCAAGCGTTAAGGTTAATAATTAGTTCAATATAGTGACCAATTCTGTGAATTGTGAGTTCAAAGCAACATATGGACATGGGTGAAATCAGATTTTGGCATTTCTCACTTAGATTGTTTCAGGACACTGCTGGAGCTTCTTTGATCTGTAAATAACAACTGCAGTTCAGTGCCTTACTTAAAATACATCAAACACGTTCATGACTTTTGCTTTTACATATAGACCTCACTCTTGTTACAGTTTTGAGGCAGATTAATAAAGTTATTCATGTTTTGGAATTTCACAGACAGCAATCAAAGATAGCTCTTCTCATTCTTTGTATTTTAAGAGAAGCAGCAAGCATTTCTTTGTCTTAATGTGCACCCCAGACTACAGCAGCAGATGCTTTATGAAGTCAAAAGCAAGTCCTGTCTCTTGTCAGTTCCTCTGCAACCTGATGTCACTGAGTGTCTTTCTTTTCTCTTTCAGCAGGATACTAGTGCACTAAAGGTTTATTTGCACTGCACCACTCACTAACTTCAGTAACTCCATTCCTGTAGCTTACACTTAGCAGCCTTTTTCCTAGTTCTGAATTTTGCAGTGGTTGGAGCTGTGTTGTGCCAGCTAGCAGCCAGTAGCTGGAGATAACCAGCCAGCTTCCTTTTGTGACTCCTTAAGGATATACCCAGGTGCTGACCTAGTTCAGTAGGAAACATTGCCTTTCAGTAATTTGAATGCCCTACCTCTGGGCTTATCAGTTAGTTATGAAAGGGCTGTATCATTTCTTGGTAGCAAAGGAATGTGGGGAATTACAGCTTCTCAGTGTGTTACCATCAACTTTCCAGCTGGGTAACTCTATTGCATCTAATTTAGCTCCCAGTGTTTTCCTTAAAATAGTTCACTGTTCAGCAGTCGTGCAATGGGGTTTTTTTCCTCCTGCATAGTGTAATTAACTGTGTTCTATACAAATGCTTAGGGGGTTTTCATAGTGCTTTAGAGTCTCTTGAGACAAAGTTCTTGTCCTATAAAACTCCTAATATACAGCTTTGTACTCAGTGAAAATTCATTGCAACCCTCCATGCCCCTTCAGCCCCTCAACCCATAAGCTTAAAACTGAGATGAAAACCAGGCTGCTTCTCTAGCAGCCCTGTCCCTCTTCTGTTTGTAGTCCCTCACCAGATGCTTCACACTTGGAGCATTTATTTCTGTGGGTGGCAGATGTGAAAGCCCAAGCAGGCAAGGTAGACTTGTTCTGTCCAGTTCAATATCTTGTCTCTCCTTGGGGCAAGTTGTGAAACCCTCAAAGAAGTGAGGAGGTAGGAAAGGTGCCCTGCTGTGTTTCAGCCTCACAGCTGGCAGCTGTTAAAAGGCAGGCATTCAACCTCCCTACAGTGAGTCCTTGTTCCTACCAGCACCCCCAGGAAAAATTACAGTAGAAGTAGTACTTAAATCCTAAACTTTTGTGTTAACCCTTTCAAATGGATGCAGCTGGCTCAGATTTCTTACACCAATAACTGCTATTTTTTTGGGGAGGGCAGCATATATTTATTATCTGGGAAAACAAATTATCCTTCCTGCCTATTCCTCATTTATCTTTCCTTTCAAGACTCTCTCTGAAACAACCTTTCTGTATCCTGCCTTGTAAAGCTTCATCTTACACAGATAAACTTAGAGCCTTTGTGGGCCAAATCTTGCTCCCATCAGTATTTTCCTTCTGACATCTGTCTCAGCAGAATTGTGAGCCAAAAAGTTGGGGCACAGCCCAAGACTCTGTGTCTCCCAGACCTGTGTGGCAGAGGCTTCTCTAGGGTGACTGCATGAGGGTCCCTCACCTTTATTGCAGTCTTTTGAACACTGCAGTTTGTTGCCTGAAAATAATTGCCAGAAGAACATCTAATAAAGGCATGGGCAGAGAAGGATGTTTCAGAAAGAGAAATTCGTGCCCCGAGAATTTTTTGCAGCTTTGGAACAACTTCATCCCACATCTCCTGTGCTTGGCAGAGGATTTCACATCCACGTTGGAGGTGGACAAAGCTGTACCCAAGGAAAGATCCCTAAGATATGTAGATAAAGTGTGACAGGAGAGAAAGGGTTCATATCAGAATTCAGCTGGAGCTGCTGTAAAAAAGTCAACAAGAGCAGAGGACAAGCAAAACCTGGGAAGTGGGAACAGTGAGAACACTTGAGTTATAGTGGAAGGAATTTGTGCTTTTAGTGCTGTGTAAGGTCTTGTGTTTCATTCCTGATTTGGTGAAAACCTGACAATGGGAGGAAGAGTTTTTAACTGATTTTGTGCTTTCTTATCTCTAATCTCTATTGATTTCTCTTTGGGAGCAATGCAATTGCTCACGGACTTTTGAGGGTTCTTGTCAGTGCTCTGGCTGCTTCTAAGGCCTTGTGTTTTGCAGAGGGAACACCCTGAAGAAAGGAAATGGGTAGCACATGAAATTTTCAACATGAGAAATGTTTCTGGATGCTTTCAGTATGGTTATTTTTTCTTAGCAGTTCTAAAGGCCTTTGGTTTCTTTAGTGGCTTTTAAAAAGAGAATGCCACTGCAGGGACCAACTGTCTGTGTTTTTAATTCTTTTGGAAGTTTTGATAGACTGCATTTTCTAAGAGAAATGATTCAGTGGAATTTTATTCTGTAGCTTTAGCTGAAGCAGTTGGTATCGTTGAGCTGCTTTAGTTTGCTCAGCTGGTTGTTCAAGATGAAAATTTTGGCTTGGCTTGTTGGACGAGATGGGCTCAGAACTGACAAATAGGGAATGATGAAGAGCAAAATGGCAATGAGGGCTGCTCTGAGAAGGGAAAAGGGCTGCCTCTGGGAGACCTTTGGGATTGAATCTCAGCAGGATTTGTTTTGTGAATTAATAGATGAAATTTATGGGATTTGGTAGGATTGGATTCTGAAGAACATTGTTCCTTGTTTGATTGCCTCTAGTATTTGTATTAAAACTCTATCCCATGAGATTATGTTTTATTTATTTTTATTCTTTTTCTCCCCAATTTATTTACCCCTTTTGAGGGTCTGAAACATACTCATGTTTTTTATGAGTGTTAACACTTAAAGTAATGAGTAGGAATTTTGTTTTGGATGCATGGCTCCATCACCAATGCTCTCTATTTTTATTTCACTTTGCTTGTAAGTCTGGATGCTTGTTTAATCAGTTCATTTGGAAATTGAGCTGGTTGAGAGATGCTTATCCTGAATATTTAATAGCACTGCCCATTATTTTGAGAACATGTAGTTTCTGAAAAAAGTGCAATTAGAAACTCAGCCCAGGAATTCCTGTGGCAGGTCAGGCACTTCTGGCCTCAACTGTTATTGACTGGAAGAAGAATAAAGCTCGCTCTGCCTCTACAAATCACTGCAGCATTCCCTTCCCTGATGTTATGATACATGTCATACGCTCTGTTGAGAGACAATATGAATGTGCCTGGTAGATAAATATTCTCTGGATAAACTTGGATATTACTGTGTCTTCTTGCTGTGCCTTTTATGATCCACGTCTTTCAGGCTGATGTCAATAGAAGTGTGGATTCATCTGACCACCATGGAAAAAATGTGTGAGAAGTGAACTAAATGCTGTGGTGGAGTTTCAAACACCAGCCAACAAAAGAGCCCTGATGCTTTTGTTTTCATTCCTGTACTTTTTAGGGCCTTTTTTGTGATCTTTAGTGCTTGATCTGGAATTTCAGAAAGGCTTTTGAATGGTCTCTGTATATGGTGACGGAGAGCAAGCTCACTGCCCAGGTATTCCAAACACCTGTAAGATAATATAAATGAAGGAAACCAACAATTTGGAAGAAATAGAAGTTTGGGGTTGGCAAAGCATGGGGAGAGATTTTCATTCAAGACACTATGAGGCAGTGCCATGTTCAGAGTGGTGAAAGGCAAGATGCAAAAGATCTCAAGTCTTTTGTTTTGCTCTAATATCTGAGTCAATGTTGCAGAGATCCCCAGGTGAGGTGAACATAAATTGTGCTGTTACAATTTATCTGTCCAGTAACTTAACCTCTGACTCATCCCAGCAGTGGCACAGCATTACAAATGTAGTCTTCAAGAGAAGATGGGCAAATTCTTTAAGCAATTGGACACAAACAAAACCTTCAAAATCACTCAAGAATACCTCTTTGTTCCACTGCTCCATCCCCCCTCATGCCCTGGGATGGTATTTATTGCAGCTAATGCTAGAAAAATTCAGTCTGTCCATTTGAATTTTGTGCTCAGAGTGACTAAGAGTATTTTTCTCATTTTGTCCAGCTCATGCTTAGTTCTGTCCTTTTAAAAATTTCTAGACCATGAAGTGTGATGCCTCTCAGCTAAGCATATGGATGTCAGTACTTTGACAAACTAACCTCTTTTGTTAATCGATTTCAACACAAGAGAATGCAAAGAAAGGAATGCAAATTCTTCACAGTTCTAGCAGTTTACAAATGAAGTATCTCAGGCCACAGGAATCCTGTGTATTACTAAGGGACCTGTAAAGGATGATGTGTCCTCTCACCTGTGATTTTATTATCATCTCATACTTTCTCCAAAATTACCAGACTAACAGAGCTCCCACTAGCAGTGGAGGAGCTTGGTACTTCCAAAAGCAAATAAGCTTGCTTAAGTGGTTTAATCTGGCTTAGCTCTTTAAATATTAAGTATATTAGTTGAAAATGTGTGTGTAAGGATCCTATTCCCTTTGCTAAATTTCCTTTCTCCAGAATTTCCCCCCAGTTTTAATTAAAAAAGGGAGCAGAGATGGGTAATGTTGGTAGGAAGAAGCCAACTCAAGGATCCAGTATGAATTTTATGCTTAGCAGGTACCTGGAAGATCTTCCCTAGATTATAGGGCAGAGACTGAAGCATGGGACCACTTGCTGAGGTTAATGTTTGATGGGAAATGATGATCCTGAAATGGGATGGCATAGAACAACCCAAGTATTTATTTTCCCAAGTTCCATGAATTGCTAACAGAGAGTACTTTTACTGTAACAAAATACTGTGTGTTTAAAGAGAATTCCTTCTTTCTGAGGAGGAATGTGACCTTGATTAAATTATTTCTATTTTTAATCAACTTTAAGGTCCCTGGAACTTCTAAAGTTCTCAGCAGCTGTTCCTCAGATGTCTGCTGGCCTATTGGCCTCACGAATTTCCCCATCTCTTTGGGAGGACTGAGGACTCTGAACACATCCTAAACAGCCAGAAATAATCTTTAGTTGCTAGGAAAGACTAAGTGGTGTCCTGAGCTTGGGACAGGGTCCTGTAAATGGTCTTTATGACACTTTATGTTAGAGAACCCTGTTAAAGAGCACTTCAGCTTTAATATTTGTACATGTTTCTGCAAACACTGGATGTTCTCTCTGCTTCTAATCTTCTGTGCATTATGTTTCCTTTGGGAGCAGAATACAGGTAGAATATCTTAGGCTCTTGCTTTACTCTCTAATGCAGCACCCCAACCCAGAAATCCTTGGGGTTTAAGCAGCTTCAGCATTTATTTGCTGTGACTTTTTGGTTTTTGTTGTTATATCTGTGTTTTGGGTGGTTCTGTTTTCTGTAGGTCATTCTGAAAGGTGGTTTAGCTGCATGCATACTGCCTTCCCTGGATGTTCACCTAGGATTATCACTCAGATATTAAAAATGAGGAATATGCTTTGGTACAAAATGTCCTCAAACTTCATCAGCACGGATTTCTTTTCAGTAGTTGTTTTGGATAGTTTGTAACTAATCAAAGCATAATACAGGCCTGAGGGACCATTTTCCTTTTCCTGCAGGAGATGAGACTTTAATTGAAAATTTAGTTATGGAATTTTCTTTCTATGAGCAGAATTCCATAGTTTATTATAGTGGAATTCCTGAAATAGCAAAATAAATAAAAAAAAAAAATTTAAAAAAAAGGCTTATAAGGGAGGTTCAGGGAACTTAAAGTCAAGATATTATGGTGCTGTAAGTGCTTAGGGTTGTACTGGCCCTTACTATTGTTGATTTATTTTCAATTAATATTATTCACACCAGATAACTGCTACAGGAACGTGAATGAACTTAGAAGTCTTTCTCTTTTGAGATGTCTGATACTTTGCTGATTTTAAGCTTTAGCACTGGTAATCTGGTTTTATGCAAACCTGTCAATGTTTTTTCTACCATTGGTGGTCTTATTTCTGACTATAAGCAGGACTTTTTAATACTGTCAAAGGTGTTGCTGTTAATTAAATTTATAGTGCAGCTTAAGAACAGTTCAGAGAGCATAGAGCTCCCAATGTGTTTTAGTTCTATTTGAAAATGGATACTCAGGCTATGGTTTGGATCAGAGACAGTAAAATTGGATATCATTTTGTGACCCTGAAGCTTTTCTGTTCAACCACATCTGAACATTCCACATAACAGGAATGAAAAAGATTTTTGTACAAGTGTGTTTAGAAATATTTTTGGATAGTAAAGAAAATAATAAAATACAAAACTGTTGGCATTTCTGTTTTAAGAGCTGTTGTGTTCTCCAAGCTCCTGTTAACTTAAGAATGAACTGCTTGAATGAGATGTTTGCAGGGTCAGGCTGCTTCCAGGCACCTAAATGGAAGATATCCTGGTTTCTTTACTGCATGAAGCATGTTGAATTAACAGGAAATTATCAGCACCTTTTCTCTTGCCTTGTATTTTTCTGTGAGAATAATCAGGAGATAAAAGATGATTTCTGTTGCCTAACAGAACTGATCAAATGGTCCTTTGACAGTAAAGAAATTATTCCATTAGAAAATCCTAATGACCAAAAATATTTTGTAGGTTTTGGAAACTGAAGTGTCATGAGTATGGGCACAGTGCAGATGCCACAGCTTGACTGAACTTTCTGACCAAAGATGCAGATGAACCTTTAGACAAAAGGATGTGGAGCTGAGCATTGCTCCCTTTTGAGCATGAGCTTTACCCCAATATATTCTTTCATGCCTAGCTTACACTGGCAGAAACCCTTTTGATTACCAGTGCCTATAAAGAGCAGATAGTATCTTCTGAATGTGTTTTAATATGATAAAGTCTCAAGCATAGATTGAGTCTGTGCATATTTTAAACCTTTTTTGTCTGTAAAGTATTTCATTGTCACCTGTGCTTTGAAGTACTTCTGATACTTCATATGACTACAGACATCCCATAAATTCTTATTCACCCCACCTGCCTCCTTCTGCTAAATTCCTGCTGTTGCAAGGAGAGCTTTGATAATTTTTTAAATTTCCCTATAAAGTTTTTTCCCTTCAAAGATACAGATTTTCCTTATGGAAAAAGCTTTGTTCCTGTTCAGAAACCACCCAAGGAGGTGGTGGATTCTCCGTCCCTGGATGTTTTAAAGAAGAGACTGATGTGGCACTCAGTGCCATGGTCTGGGAATCACAGTGGCAGTGGATTAAGGGTTGGATTTGATGATCTCAGAGGTCCTTTCCAACCCAGATGATTCTGTGATTGTCAAACATCTGCAGCTTAGCAGGGAGGGTGGGAATGAAAAGCACTTCCTAAAGCAATACAAAGCAGCAAATATAGTTTCCTATTGTACCAAAAGTTTGGTCAAAAAAACCCACCAAGTTTCATATAAACTTACTATTTTTGGTACTCAATCAGCCTCTTTCCCTAATTCTGAAATGTTTGCAGTAATCATCTTGATGGATATTGCTCTGTGTTTGTTACATGCTTGTTAATCTTGTGACCTTCCCACCCTCTCCTCTACCTTTCTAACCATCCATGAGAAGTATCAGAAATCTTAGTCACAGAATCACCAAGGTTGGAAAAGAGCTCCAAGATCGTAAGGTCCAACAGTCGTAAGAACCTGGCTGGGCTTCCTTTGCTTTGCCTCTTCAGGAATCAGCTATGTGGTATGAGGAGGTTTTACATATTAGGCTGTCTGAAATTGCAGCTTCTTTTTTTCTGAAAGAAGGTGTTTACTGCCTCATTAATACCAGTTAGAGGTCCTACTTTACAGCCTTACATTAAGAAGAGAAAGATGGAAACTTAAGTGGAAAACTGAGGTCTGGTATTTTCATTAGTGCTTCTGAGTGTTACTGTCTTTGTAAAGCCACAGGTAAGCCAGTGATTGTGTGAGAAATGTGGGCCCCTTATCTGGACAGGTGGTTTGTAGAGATTTACATTTATCATCTTCCTTGTCTTTCTTCAGAAATAACCTCTTTCTGAAACTTTCTAGTGGACAGCTGTTTGATCAGAGTTGACTTTGAGAGATCTCCTCTAGAACTGCCTGGAACACCTCATCATTTAATGGTTTAATTTTATCCTGAAGCATTTGGGATCCATGAAATATCTCTTGTATGTGTGTATGTACACCCCTGTAAGAGGAGGGCTGAAAATGTTTGTGTTACAGTGTCAGTATCTGAGCTTTTACAGTCCTCCTAGAGGGCTCAACAGGAAACCTGGATCTATGGACATGGCTGCTTTAGGCTTCAGAGCAGAACTGGAGATCTGCAAACTTAATGTTCCACGTGTTGCTGGGGAATAAGATCCATAGGTGATATGTATTCTCAAGAAAATGCTTATCCACAAGTTTTTCCCTTAAGGGAATTAATTAATCATTAATGGGAAGAGGTTGTGTTCTCAAGTGGACTTCTTCACGTGTGTTATCATGGCACAACTGAGCTGGCACATTATCTATGAGTCCTTCAACCATTGCTGTAATGTTAATAATCCATACAAATCCAATCAGAAGCAAAACCTTGCTGTTTTACTGACTCTCCTTTCAGCAAAAGGTCATTTTAAGTTGATGACCCTCTAGTCCAATGGACAAGATGCAGGGCTACCACTTTTTCCAGATGTCAGATCCAGAAAGATTGAGTGTTTTGCCTGAGGTCGTGCTCCTAACTTCCTATGCAGTTGGGGAATTTTGCTCATTGCCAGACCAGTTTCAGAAATGAAAGACTATTCTACTGGCTCTCTTAGGGGGTTTTGTTGTGAACAAAGAGTTGAGCACACATGTGGCATTCTGCACGGCACCAAAGGTTGAAGCTGTCATACTGGCTGATGTTGCTAACAATCTACTCAGAAATTCAGTGTACACACAGGGTGACTTCTCTCCTGTTCAGTTTGGAACTTCAGAGCAACAGAGCCCTGTAGCTCAAGCTTCTGCACCACAACATGCCTCAGACTCCTCAGGCTTGCACAGACTCTTAGGGGTTTGCTTGTTTCCCACAATTTTCTGCGTGTTTGTCTCTAAATGAACCATGAAATGATTCAGTGCCCACATGTGGTTTTAATAACAAACGTATGCGGGCAAAGGAGAAAATACAGAATGTTCAACTGGAAGTTTCCTGCATAAGACGTGGGTTAAAATTGAAGTAGGTTTGTAGTAGTGTTTGTCAGAGTTGGTTAATTACTTTTGGGTTATATGACATTTTGGATGAGGCTTCTCTCTATAACCTTATAACAACTGTTGAGTGGTGAAAGGCACCATACTTAATCAAGGGCAGATTTGGAGCAATAAGCTCCAGTTTGATCTTCACTGGGATCTGATGTTTTTCTGGGAAGTTTGTGTTGTTGTTGGGTTTTGGATGTTATTGGTTGTGCTGCTGCAGTTGGGGTTTTTTTGGTGTTTGGTTGGGGTTTTTTGAGAGTGAAAGAAAGTGCAGCAAGTAGCTTTGTGATCTTGTTTTATCTGAGAGTTATGTCATGGGCTTACACTTCCTTACTAGAGCATCACACTAGGCATCTGCATCTTGAGAACTACAACTGCTGTAGATGAATTCTGGCTTCCAAGTCCAGAACAATCACTCCCTTTACCACATCTCCTCAGCTTTGAAAATGCTTCTGAAAAGAGTTTGTGTCTTTCATTATTATTTTGTTAGAGAGCTTTAAGTTCTCTGATTCTTTTCTCCCACCTCAGATATGTTCAGCACTGATTTTCCTTCTTCCATGCATACTGAAGGGAGATTGTGACATCTCACTATCCCAAAATCAGAAGAAGAAATCTGTTGCTGTTAGATGCATCTCTCTTAGATTATTCTGCCACCTTTATTTTCTTTTGCTCCCAAACTTGAGGGGTTAATACTGGTTTAGACTTTACCAGCTTTTTCTAACAATCTGGGTTAAGCTTGCTGACAAAATACACAGTGAGAATTGCCTTTGGCAGTCTTTGAGTCTGATGTCCTTGTGTGTGAAAGGGAGGAAAAGCACTGAAAAAGCCACAGGGAGGGAAAAATGATAAATAAAGACAAGTACTTGGAAATTTTCTGTGAAGGAGAAAAGAAAAATCTGTTCCTCTGCCTGTGATGAGAAGGTGAAAAGTAATGACTTGAATTGCTCTGGGGAACTATCCAACAAAGCAGCACCTGAGCTGATCAGCTGTGCAGTCCATCCATCAGGAGGGGCTGTTTAATTGGTTAGACAAACATCTTGGGAACAGGCCCTGCCCTTGGTCAATGGCTTTGGAACTTATTTTCTCCATAGTATTGTAAATTCCCAGGAAAGGCAGGTGTAGTTGTAAGAGAAGGGGAGCAAGAACTGGAAGAGGGTTGTCCTTGTGACAGCAGTGCTTTGGGTGTTGTGTAGAATAAGAAACTTCAGTACATCGTGTGGATAAAATCAGCCTGTAAAATTTGTTAAATTCTGTGTTTCTCCACTTGTGTTACTGGAAGAATTTTTTCCCTGTGGAGGTTTTTTTGGTACCTAAATGGTGTGTCAGAGTGGCTGTGGTGTGGTGAGGTGCCTGAGCTTGGTGCATAGGTGTGTATGAACTGTGCTGTGTTGGTTTCTTCTCACTGTGATCTTTGGGCATCAAATTTGAATTTAAAGAGGAGTTACAAGTCACAAGTATAGATCTTTGTGCTGTGCTGTCAAGCGTGTGGGTCTGCTGGAAGCTTTGGTCCTTGTACAAGTCCAAAATGACAACAGGAAACTGGTAAAATCTGCTATAAATTCTGCTACCTTTCTAACTCACATATAACTTACACAAAGCATTTTTGATCCAGAAATTTGAAACAAGTCATGTATTATCTGAGCATATAAGCAGGAAAAGGCCAAGCAGTCTGTGTTTTGGGAGTAAAGGTGATTTTTAGGAGTACACTGAGGTAGAGGGAAGAGCAGTGCCCCATGTCTGCTTGTTGTAGCTTTCTGCCTCAATGTGGAAATGGACCCAACCTCAGGCAGTTTATGAGACTTCTGACAAGGGCTAAAGCATTGAGGCAAATATTTGCATGGTCTAGAGGGGAAACGGACTTCTCTGAAGCAGAAACATCTCAAGGTGCTGTAGATGATAACACCTGTATGCAGTTATTTTATCTCTGGGCTCATCGGGTTTCAGGAACAGAGCCATATCTTAAAGGAGCTGTCACAGCAATCCTTGTTTGCCTCCAAGGTGTCTCCTGAAGTGCTCCTGCAGGTAATTAATCACCTAATAAAATACAGTCCTTGACAGCAGGTGGAATTTGGAAATTAATTTGCACCCCTTAAATGAGGCTTCTAAAACTATAATTATCATGAAAGGAAGAAACGAGCTGTGTCAGGTGTAAAAATGATTTATTTATCAAGAATAAACTGTCACCAAAGTGGCACTTAAGCTTCCAGTAGCTGTGCTACTTTAAAGTGAATTAAGCAGTGATATTTGCGGGTCCTGGGGCAAATCTTCAGTTGTTTATGAAGTATTTGGTACAAAAGGGACCTGCAACAAAATTATAGGTGCCTTTTCCATGTACTCTTTCTCTAATGTATGATCAGTTCTTGCTGTGCCATCATTCCCTGCTTAATGCCTTATCCCTAGAAGAGCCTCTGTCCTCCCTGGAGGACACCACGGAGCTTGTGCAGCCCATCTGACCAGTTGGATTTCTCATTATGTCTCCAAGTGGTGGATTTTGTGAACTGGGTGCTGGGAGAAATAGAAATTGAAAGGGGAAGTTTTAACTAGTTGGCTGGAGTGCTTCTATTGTAAGTTACCTAGAATCAGAGGAAGCAAACACATCTTATTCTCTTTTTTTTAAAAAATTATACAGGTTTAAAGACTCCTGAGAGATCTGTTTTTGAAGGCAGTGAGCGAGCACTTTTTTAACAATCAGAGAAATGTGAGAATAGCAGCATTTTAGTAGTGAATCATTTGCAAAAATATTTACTTTTGAAATCGAGCAAATACCCTGCTAAAAATATGTTATGAAAGTGTCTGACCTGTGCATGAGAGCATCTGAAGACTCATTTCAGCTATGTGGGCAAAGAGGACATGGACTTCACTGCAGCCTTCCCTGTGAAATTGCCACTAGCAACTCTTCCAGTTGCTACATCTGAAATGTATTTATTGCTGACAATATAATTTGTTGCCTTTAATGCTTTATTAGTGTGCAGATTCAATATATGGAGTTTGTGGGACATGAAAGAAACTTGTGCCATTAGTACAGATTAATCTGACATTACTGGTGCTTTAACTTCTGAGAAAACCCAAATGGGTTTCTATTCATTTGTGTCAGACTGACTTCAGTAATGCAGAGCTGCTGGGCAGGGCAGTGCCTGATTATATTGCCCGTGCTGCTTTGCCTGAAGTTGACTTAAAAGGATGAGAGTGCTGAGCACCACTGGCTTGATTCAAAAGTCTTTTGCACACAGTAATGAGATTTCTTGAGTTAAAGCTCCTTGAGAAAAATGGAGGGAAATAGTTTATAGTGCCCTTTTTATTTACATTTTTGCAGTGTTGTCTCCTATACCAGAAGTGGCTGTTGCTGCATAACAAACACAAACAAAACAGGCTGCCATACAAAAAACCTCATGTGCTGCTGTAGGACTGGAAATGCCATATTTTAGTTATGGAAACCAACAGATTGCAAACAACTCGTGCAAAAAGTGCTTGTGAGTCTTACTTTTCATTTAGAAGTGCAGGTTGGAATAATGCTGTGCAAAATCCTTTCAGTGTAAACTAATACCTTTCTTCTCCCTTCTTGTCCCAAGTTTCACCACAAAGTATTTTTACTGGACTGCAGAATTTTTTGGAAGTGGACTGGAAATATTTTTCATGAAAACTGTGTGGCAAAAATTAAACACTCTGGAATGCAGCTGAAGGGGCAGTCCAACTACCCTGAGCATGTCCTGGTTTGCTTGAAATATGGTTGCCCTTTACAGGCACTCAATTCATCTTGAGGCCAATTTTAACAGAGCACTGTGCAGAAATGACTGTTATGACATGCCCTGAACCAGCTCCAGTTCAGCTTGTGTAAATTCTACATGTGGGGTGCTTTTGGAGCTGACAGGTGGAATTTTATTGTGATTGTATTTAACTATTCCACCACAGTAAAGGCTTTTGTCATTTATCTTACTGAGCTGCTACGTGTGATAAAGGTATGAGTTCTTTACTTTTTGATGGGGTTTTTTGTGTGGTTTTTTTGTTGGTTTTTTTTTTTTTTTACAATCAGTACATCTCTTAAAGACTTGCTTAAGGTAGGACCTTCCTAGTGTTCAGCTACACTTTCCAAATAGGTGCTTACCAGCTGGGCTGTTGATTCAGGGTGTCATGTCAGGGTCTTTTCTGGGGTGACTGCAGTGGGTGCACTGTGGTGGTGGAAATAGCTCATCCTTGGAACTTCAGACAATATCCTCTGCTCCTTAGGCCATGCTCAGAGATCCAATTCTGGCAGCTGAAGAGGTTTCAGCCCCCTGTTACCAGTTGCTGTCTTTAACCTGGTTTATTTGGCATGAACTGGGAGCAAAGCAGTTATGTGAAGAGCCAGACCAGTGCTTGGGAGGGACAGGGACAATAATGTGTGACAGGGCTTACAAGAAGTGCTTGGGAGCAGGAGGAAAGTGGTAACCACCTCCTCCATCCCTATGGCTGCAGCTGGAAAGGGAAGCGTGAGCAGACAGCAGAGCTCCTTCTGCCTCAGATTCTCTTTCTTGGCCACCTGGAAATTTCCCTCCAGTGTAACAGCTTGTTCTCACCATATCAACATTTTAGCTTGGATTTGGGAACCTCTTTTCCATCCCAGATGAGTACTAGGTATAAGATACTGATATATTCACTGCAAGACATCCAAAGTCAGGTCGTTCACTGGCTTGGTATCAACTGAGCTTTTAAAACTATGTGTGAATGCAGAATCAGCAAGCTGTTTCACAGGTTTCTTCCCTTTTTTTTCCCCCATACCTAAAGCCACTACCAGTATTTGGTGGTACTCTTGAAAGAAATGTGTTAATGGTATTGTATCTTTTGATTGAAAGCTGCAGTTGGTTTTTGTTCATGTATTAATTCCACAGATCTTGGTTGCTTTTTCTGAAGTGGTTTATTAATACTTGTGCTGAGATAAAAATTGTGTTTTCAGTGAAGAAAGCAATCTGGCACAAATGAGAAAATCCCAGGGGAGATAAATGACAAATGGCATTAAAATGCCTTGAGGTTGAAACATTATGGGAATTGTAATGTATAGCTGCTAATCTTATTAGAAAAAGTCCTGGTTTAAGTCACCTGGATATATTATATGCTGCTAACACCAGCCTGTTCCTTTTCAGCCCAAAAGATCATTAACATTACAGTGGAAAAGGCATTTGCTTTGAGGTCAGCTCATTCTTTTTATTATGCAATAGCATTGCTTTCTTTCCTTTTTCTTTGCTTCACTGCCTCTTGCCCAGTTCTTTGAGTCCAGCTGTGTGCAGTGCAAACCTCAGGGACACCACATCTTCAACCAGGTTCAGCATTTTTTCCTTCAGATGTTGCCTCACAGTTTCGTTAAAATAACTTGGACAGATCTCAAGTCAGTTTTGGGGTGAAAGGAGCATCATGCATGGGTTTGGGGGGTTCTGGGTGATACTCAGAATAAGGCATCCAAATGCTGCAGGAATGGAAACAGTTCTGGAGACCTACCTAGGGGCAGGTTTCTCAAGCAGATTCTAAAATTCAGTGGACACACTGAAAGGTAAAATTTCTGGATATTCCTTGTGGTTAGGGAAAGTCTGGCTATTTCCCCAGCCAACATATTTGTGTTTGATTTTCTTTCCCCTCAAGTAATGCCTGCTAGCTATAAAATTATTTTATTGCTGATTTTCTGTTTCCCAGCTAGAAAACAATTGGGAAGACTGTGGGTCAGATCATATATATAAAAATCCCATCTACCATGTATCACAGACAAAGAAGCCCAAACCAGGCAACACAGCACCAGCCTTTCACTGAGTTTTATGACTTTACCTGTGACAGAGGGAATTGTCAAGTCTTGGCTGTGATGGGCATTTGACATGGCTGCAAAACCAAGGAGGAAAAGAAATCATCTCAGTGGAACCTTCTGGATGTGAAATGGCCTTTAAATGAGTTAAAGCTGTGAGAGCAGCATTTCCCATCCCTTTCCCTCCAGAGGCCAGGCTGCAGTGGGCGTGCAGTTTGGCTTTCTCCTTTTGGTGTCAATGTTTTCCACAGAAGTTTCTTAAAGGCACCATCAGTGCAGCAGATGCTGTGTGTGCTCAGACCGACTGCGTGAGAGAGGAGCGTGCTGGAAATGGTGGGATCTGAGCACATCCTGGGGCCCTGGCAGATGCAATGACTGCTTGGATTTTTCCACTGCTGGTCGTGATGCTAAAACCTCTTGGTGGAGCTGCAGTTGCATTGTTACCTTGGCTTATCCTCTGCTGGGAGTTTGAAGTCATTGGGTTCTTTATTGTGTATCTAAAGTAACCCCACAGAGAAGTTTACACTGTTTTCTTTGGCTTTTCTCTTCATTCACCACATTGGTTGCAGCTCCAAATTAGCAGAAAGTTTTGTTTAGGCATCAGTTCAACAAAACACTTTGGCCCAACAGCAGCTCTGGAAGAGTTTTTAGATTAATGGGAAGTTGGGAGCGTGAAGAAGAGTATGGAGTCTAAGAACTTGTCTGGGTCTGGTCTTTGATGTTTTTAAAGCAGAATCTTCTTCCTATTCAGCAATAGTGAAAGTTAAGCACGTGCTTAAGTGCTTTGCAAGCATGGAGGGGATGATTTATACTGATAAAGTGGAAACTTAATTGTGTCTACTTTGCTGATCAACAGTAGAGGCTTTCATAGAACAAGTTAGCTGCTGTGGTGCCTCTGGAGTTCAGTTCCCATCAGGCTCTCAAGCAAAACCAAACCTGTAGCTGGGCTGTGTGAACAGCAGTGCAGGATGAGTAAATAGAGAATAAGAGGGGCTGTGTGTATCTGGGATATTCCAGTTGGTTTTATACCCACCAAAGCACCTTTTTTCCTCTTGGTCCTGTTCCATGCTCTTGTAGCTTGGCACATTTTCCTCATGTCCAAGCTGGGTGGTGGCTGCATAAAGACAGGGAAATGAATTCAGAGGCTTATGGGGAAAGCATTTTCCCTATAAATGAATTGAAACAAATAATTTTAGAGTCATGGCTTTTATTTCCACAGGTCTTACAGTGGTGATTCCATTGTGCAAGCAGGGTTAGACTCCTCTGAGGAAGCTTGCAAGAGGTTCTGGAAATCAAACCCTTCCCTGTTCTCTTCACGCTGGGTTTGCCTCTGCAGGAGCCTCCTCTAAAGTTTTTTCCCAGCTTGCTGACAGGCAGGAAGTGGGGGGATGCAGGCAGCCAGAAGGCTTTCCCAGGGGCTCAATTGCCAGGGATGAGCCTGCAATTCCACACCTGGGAGGGCAGGGAGTCCCAGGTGGCCCTGCAGTGTCCCACCCAACACTGTACAGCTGCTACCTTTGGGTGGGGGGCAAGAAATGCTCCCTTAGGAGCAGAGTAGCTCTCCAACTCCACAGGCAGGGAAGTCTGCAGGGTCCAGGGGGCTTCCTGTTTTAATAGTGAAAAAGTCCACAGAATTGGTTAAACTTTGAAAAATATTATAGAAGGTTAAAAAAAAACAAAACAAAGGAACTATCCTTCCTGTATCTGAATGTGCATTGCCTAACTGCTCATTTGGGTTTGATCAAATGTGTGTTGCAATATTTCAGTTCCCTCTAATGAGTTTTAGCTCAGGTTTTTTTATAATGTAGAACCAGATTAAATTTTTTGGCAGTGCAGTTCAGGAAAGTTCATGCTTTAATACATAAAAGCTAGAAAAGATCAGTGTCATAAGCTAATAGGTTCCCCTACACAGGCAAGTTGTTTCACTCAGTGACTTCTGTAAGACCAGGTCTGTTGGGCTAAAGCAATGCAACTCCATTAAAAATTAAACAAGATAGAGGGAGAGAAAATAATCCAGTTTAATTTCAGGCACACAGAATAGCCAGAGTAGTCAGTACAGGACTTAAGAACCTATTCAACTGCTTCTCTGGAAAGAGGTAGGAAATTAGATGTGTTCAGTGCTTTGCAGAACCAACTCCTACCCAGCTTACACCAACAGAGATCACACGTGGCAAACTCCTTCTTGGAGCCAGTGAGGATCAGTTCTTTTACTCCACCTCTCAGATTTACCATTTAAGACAAACTGCTCACCCTGGGTTTCTTCTCTTTCATCTCCATTTCTCTGGGACCCACTGGGGTCCCAGAGCACCAGAACTTCTTTTACCTGTGGGATGCTCTTCCTGTAGAGCTGCAAATGGGAGTCACAGAAGGAAGCATAGCAATGCCCCATTGCGTGAGACACTGACAAAATTTTGAATGTGTGTACAACAAAGTATGTATTGATATGTGTGTAAGATAAGTAAAATACCTTTACATGAACAACAGTTCCTAAATTGGACATTACTCTGCATTTTTTATCTCTGCCACATGATGGAGATAATGGTGTGAGATATATAAACAGCTCTGTATGGCTCATGCACTTCAAAGAAAGAAATTTCAACTTGGTGGTTTATTGTAGTTGTTTGGTTAATATTAGTTTTGCAGTAACCTCCACGGAGTAATTTTCTTATAGTATCTGTGGGACATTTTGCTTAAAGCAACATTTGGTTACTTGATCTGGAGTTTGTCTGGTTTGTTTGTTTGTTTGTTGTTTTTCCCCACAAAAGGCAAATATGCAGAAATACCCCTGCCAAATAATCAAGGCAAACAATGCAGCAAAGGTTTGTATTTAGTAAAACATTCAGGATAATTTTCTTAGCTTGCATTAGCTATTTTGAGATTTTAAGTTGTACTAATGTGTACATGGTTTGGGCTTAGATACAACTAGTAGTAGGGCTGTTGTGTACACTTCTGTAAAAGCAGAGAAGTTGCACCAGTTCCTGCTAAAGAAGTTAAAAAGAGCACATCCTAGAGCCTGCACTCACCTGGAGTCTGTGCATCCTGGGATCCTGTAGGATCTGAATAAGTATTGTATGCTAGAACACTCACTCTCTCTTTTCTCCAGCTTGGGTCCTGATCCAAAAGCTAGTGAAGCCACATGTGTAAAAATCCCAGTGATTTCAAATAACTTTGGATCTGCCCCATTTGCAGAGGCAGAGATGGATTTTCTCACGGAAATTTTTTTAGTGACGTTCAGAAATCTCCTGGTGAGAGATGTATTTGATTTTGATGGCGAGAGCTGCTGTGTTATATTTGTTACCATAATGTAGAAACAAGACATTTATAACAGAACTGCTATAGGTTGAGATGAATCCAGGAAGAGAAAAGCACATGTTTCTTCCCAGACTGTTAATTTTTTTTTTTTTTTTTTGTGGCTTTCTCTGAGGGCAAGAGTTCCTGTGCTTATGTCAGTGCGATTACAGCTGCACTGTTGTCACATTTCTTTGAATTTTGCTGGATGAAGCAGTACTCTCACTCCTTTCCACAGATCCACCTGCCTTGTGAACAGAACATGCTGCATATGTTATTCCTTCTGCTTAGGTCCTTGGATCCCCTCCAACATTCTCATCGAAAAGGAATTGTTCAAGTGTGACAGTGCGAATCCATCAGCCCAGTGTCTGCATATGATTTTTTTTAGTTTGATTAGAGTTTAAAAATTTGCATTAAGAGGCTCTCCCTTGATAGGTGCCTTTCATAAGGCATTTAGGAATTACAGTTACATTTTCAATGCTACACACATGTAACATATAAATTAAAATGCCTTTAAAGTCAGCAAACTGAGGCACTTCCCAGGCAGCAGCACATAACCCTGCGTGTATGTGTGCACCCACGTCCTGATGTAATGCTTTCCCCAAATGTTAGGTTTTTTTCCTCAGAAGACTTTTTCCAGAAATGCTTCACTCCATGCTCTAGGGTTCTACTCCTCTGTTTTTTTCATGAGAACAAAGATTAGTCCTTCATGGTCCTAAACTCAATGCATGTGCATGACTTAAAGGCATTACCTACCAATAAATAGGAGATTAGCTGCGGCTTGTGTATTTCCTGATCAGTTCAGGTTTTTTCAGATGGCTCGTTGTTATCCCATTTCCTTTAACGATGGGACACTTTAATGAGTTTGCCATCTGACATACATCTGCTTCCTGTTAAACAATACCTTCATTCTTTCAGAGCTGCTAAACTCATCTTTTTATCCTACAAGATTTTCATCTGGGCCTAGCATGGACAAATTGGTGTCAGCATGTTCGTTTTCTTGTTGAGGGCTGGTTTTTTTAAACATGTTTTCAAAAAGGAATGGGCATCTCCATTAGTGCTTATTTGCTAGAAAATGGGAGAGCATGGATATTATTTGGATATTATTTGGCTAACTAGTGGCCAGTCAGCCCAGCTAGTATTTGAGGTCCACCTCTGTGGCTAACCCTACACAGTTTGTAAGTTACTCTGTCTTCCCAGCAATGTAAGGGGCTGGTACAAAAGGGGAGAGGATTTGAAGCCTGTTATTGTTGTTTCTTTGAGGAAAAAGCCTTCAACAACTCAATGATGGTCTCACATGTGTGAGAAGTTGGTGCTCTGTGATCATCAGGCTCTTTTAAATCAATCCAGCCAGCATTGAGTTTGTGCATCTGCCTCAGTGCTTCTCTTTTTCCCATGTGTTGGGAACACGCACTTATCCCAGGCTCTGACTGTGTCTTTCCCCTTTGCTGGTCAACACTGCCCCTCCAGGAAAACCATTTTTTATTTTATTAATAAAATCTTTCTCTAGTGGAGGGAAAACTGGATCTGATCTGTGTCTACATAACATCCCTTATATGTTGTTTCTATAACAAGGGTGCGGTGCTGTTTATAAGAAAGCCTTGCTCTGTGTCAAGTTCTGCCACACAGATCCAGAGGGCATCTCTGAGAATCTCTTGTAACCAAATGAAGCAGCCCTGTGGAGCACATGATGTTTTGTCTCAGAAAGCAATTTGCTTTCAAACATTCCCATACACCAGGTGACAAGTGGAAATAACTTTTATTTTAGAGCTGGGGAAACAGAGGAAGGAAGATCCTGATATTTGAGAGTTAGTGAATGCTTGAATAAGAATAAAAATTATAATTCAAGAATTTTTATTTTTTTCCATCTGTAGCTTGCAGTTTCCTCTCTCACAGGGTTCATGTTATTCACTGGAAAATGAGGGAATTGCTGACTACAGTAGGTGGCTGAAACTTTTTTTTTCATTATACTCTTGATGCTGTTGAGACCAGTGTTTTTGCCACTGCTAATACTGTGTCTTTGCCCCCAGCAGTGCTTCAAAACCACACATTCAGCACTGAAGAGTTGTGAAAAGTTGTCTTTTGCAAATACAAATTGAAAGTTATGCCCACGGTGGTCCCACCTTTCTGGCTTTGTGCAGTCTAATGGGAAGGTGCTGTACGTGGACTGTGATTTGTCTGTTGTGGAATGGTCTCTGGTCACTGCTATACCAGCATTGGCATGCTTGCCTGAAAAGTTTTGCTTCTAATTGCAGCAGTGTTTATTAGCAAAACCTTCCATCCTTTCTTTAACACATAAACTTACCCATTCTTTCACCGTGCTCCCACCTTTCATTTCTCAGAGCTGCAGAACACAGCGGATGGCTTTGACAGCCTTTCATTAATGTTCAGATTACAAATTACCTTCATGAGGTTCCTTGTGGAGCTGGCAATTTATCAAGGAGGATCTGGGAGGCAGTATAAACTCAAGTGTTGCTGGAAAATGAGTCTACTTTGTCAGCTTTGGGGCACGCCATCAGTGGTGGCTGTGCTGAGCTCCTCTACACCTTTGCTCAGAACTGTGGGAAGCTACAGGGCTTCACAATAATGTCTATTTTTATGAGCAGGGGAGAGTTTTACCACATTTCGTGCTGTCTTTTCAAATCCCATCATGGGGAAAGTATATTTTATAGCTGGAACATCAGTTTACATAATCCAGATGTATTGGATAAGAGTGTGAAGAATTTTAGGAGGACAAGATACTGAATCAGATTTACTGTATTCATGAAATTGTTTTTTGCTAAAACCAGTGGATGGGCAGGATTGTTTTATTCTACTGTAACATGAATCTATCTGGAAAGAACCAACTTTTATAAGGAAGTTTATAAAACAAAACAACAACAAGAAAACAAAAATAACAAAATAAATTAAAAAAAACAAAACAAAAAAATACCACAACAAAAAAAGAGGATTGTAAAAAGGGATTTAGGGAAGATTGTTCTCCTGGAATTTGTGGTTTATTTACCCTTAGAAAACAGTGTATTTTTTGATACTCAGAAGTGCATTATTAGACTTTTCTTTGTAATTACAATGGAGGAGGCACAGTTTGGCACCTGCAGCTCAGCCACTCCTAAATGCAGCTTTCAGTGGTGACAGCATCTCTGTGAACCCTGTCAAAGTGCACACGAGTGACAGGGTGGGTGCAAGTTTGAGAAGTGCCCTGTGATGACTGCAGGACATTCTCCTTGAAGGTGACAGATGTTCTTGCCACTGGCCTTTGGGATTTTAGTACTATCAGAATCCTTTTCATAACTGTTGGCTTTTCTCCTGCTAACAGGGTGTTAATGTAAAGAACAGGGTGAGAGCAATTTCTGGGCTGGAGTTACAGTTTCAGAGATGTTTGAGAAAGCTCTTACAAGGTGAGCCTGTTTCTTCTTCCCCTGGCTGTTTATGCCAATCTCTCCTTCAATATTTACTCTAACATTTGTAAAAACACATAGCTCTTCTGGAGAGCAAAGACCCTGAACTGGAGACAGAGAAAACCTGAATAAACAAACATGTGCCACAGATTAGTAAGAACATCTGTAGGTTTTATATTGTTTTGAGAACACATACCACAGTTTTTCATTTCTTATGCTGTTCTTGTGTCTCCTTTTCTTTCTGTCTCTTTTCTTCTTTTTAAATATATTGGTAATAAAGGTTGGAGGTAGAAAGCACAGCTGGACTGTGCATGACATGCCACTGCTTAATTTCTAGCTCGGAGGATGAGATGAAGAGTAGTTTTATTGTATCCTAGAAAAGAATAAAGCCACATGCAAATTCCAGCCAGGGACATCTGTTTCCTCTTTGTGTGAAAGAATTCTCATATTTGGAAGGGAATCCCAGTTCTGAAGAGGATGATGAGGTTTTTTGTTTTTTTTTTTTTCCTTCTTTTTTTTTTTTCTTTTGGTTCTCCTCCTCCCCCCCTCTTTACCACTCCTTCAGCAAGTTTTGCTTGCTCCTTGGCAGCTGGGTTCCCTGTCAGTTTGTAATTTAACATCAGGTACTGAACTGGTAAATTTTGAGTTACTTTAAAATGTTGTGTTGCTGTTATAAAGAGTATCATTGTGGTCTTCCATAAATTTCTTCTATTTAATTAACCAGTATTTGATGGGAAAACTTTTGCTCTGCTATCAATCTGGAGTACTTGCAGGTTAATACTTCTTTTAGAAGTGGAAATAGGTGTATTTGTTGCTCTGGCTGCGAGGTGCAACTGTTTCAAGAAGCAACTTTTTTTTAATAATCTTTAAAAATCCTTCTGTGCCCAGGGTGATCAAATAGATCTGTAGAAATAGAAATCTGCAGTGTTCATGACATGAAATTAGGCATCAGGTGGTAGGGACTACAGGGACCAGAGTAAATGAGAATTTCACTAACCTATTAAACACTGTAAAATAATGATTTACAGCTGTTGAGGGGCTTTAAACTTTTTTTTTTTTTTTTTTTGTAAGAGCTGACTCTGAGCAAACAGCACCATTATATAACATTAGGTCAGACATCAGAACTGGTATTCTCTGTCTGTTTTATTATAACCCTGAATCAGAGATTGGTGGAGCTCACCAGGGTTTCATATTTGCTGGCAGAAAGTGCCAGCACATGTGCAGACCACATTTTTATTGTTGCCTCAGCCTATTTCAGGCATAAATATTGCTGCCTGGCAGGGTGTGATTCTGTTCATTGCTGAAGAGCTTTTCTTTTAAAAGGCAAAATATGAAAAGGAATAAAATGCTGGAAATGTTCAAATTAAGAAGTGTCCCCAGACTGCAAGATTTTGTGATGTCTGTCGTGGTAGAGTAAAGGGCAATAAGCCATCTGAAGGCTTTTTCATTGTTGGATGATTTACCATTGCAGAGATATTTCTTTTTTGCATATATTAATCCTGCTTTTGGGTGTGGGCTGTTTAGTCTGGTCTCTTAGGGAAACAAGGCTTATGCAAACAGGGTGTATGCCCACAGGAGCACATAGCAGCCTGTGAAGCCCTTGAACATCTTGGCCATGGAAATATTGAAAGGCAGAGGCTGTAAAGACTTCCTATAAGTTCAAGTAAGTTTCTTGAAAATATGTGTGTGAAGGAGAGTAAAGAGTATGAGGGAAGGCTTGCAATAGGAACTGAACTTTTCGACAGGGGCTGTGGAGTAAATGTTGAGGGGAAATGTGATGGAGGTCCCTGTTTTGGGAAGATCATCCAACCCAGCTTGGAAATGATTTGGCTTCAGAGAATCTGCTGACAAAAACCAAATCCACAGGAAGCCAGAATCCCTTTCATTCCAGCACCCATGAAATTGCTTGTGTGGGTTCTGTTTTGAAGTCAGATATTTTCAATCAGGCTCCAATGGACAACTGCAAGAAATGGAGGACATCTCATTAGGATCTCCTTAATGCAGGCAAAGGTGCTGCTCTGCTTGGTTTTATTAGTTCCAAGTTTTCAAATTCTATTGAATTTTGACTTATAAATGTCTATGCCCTTATCCTGTGGGTGTCTTGAAGAGGGGGGAGCCCTGTGGCTGTGCAGATCCCACTGACAGACATCTGAAATCTTCCCAGGACTTTTGGTAGCATCTCGTGAGGCACAGAGGGAGAAGTGAAACCCTATAATCCCCGTCCAGTTCTGGTCCCCAGGGAGTGGGATCTGGAAAGCAAACACCACTAATGCTGAAAATCAAACAGCAGCCGTGAACAAATTTCCTTGTTGATTGAAATGCTTCTAGCTAGGAGATAAAAAGGGGTTTATGTCAAAAGCTTCCCTTGTTGTCTTATTAACAGCTGCATAATTTTACCACTCATTGCGAGTGTAAAAAAAGCAAAACTTGGAGACCGAATTTGAAAGCTTGTTTTGTTTGGTGTACAGCTGGATAAAGAGTGTTTCCTTTTCTCTCTTTTAACAAATTTGAAGCAAATGTAGTGGGTATTGTTTCTTTTTCCCCCCCTCCCTGTTTTTTGGCCTAGATAAAAGAAGACTGTCTTGCTTTTCATTTTACATTGCAAAGAAATGATGCTATTTAACTCCAATTAGACAACGATGCAGCAGCATGTGGATATATATGTATATTCTCATATTAGCAAACATTACTGGCAAAGAGGTGGACTTGTTCATCTGGTATTAAAACCAAAATTTAATCGCTACACTACAGTTTCCAGGCCCTGATAAACAAGAGCCGTGTCTGACCTTTACTGTGGGGCTCTGAGGTGCCACCAGGGATATTGCTCATTGTTCAAGATGACAAACTTCCTCAGAGATTTCAGTTTGTCAGCTCAGTGTACAGCACTGACATTGATTTCTTCTCACTGCCATTTCCTGCCTGAATAGATAACAAATTTTCTGTGGCAGGTGTCTGTCAAGCTTAGTTTTGTCGGGCAGATTAACTTAACAGACTCATTCATTAATCATTAGTTGCAACACAGTGAAGCAGTCAATACTCCTTAACTCCTGTGATGTTGAATGGATGTACTACTTCAGATTCCTTTGTGTAGCTTGCATTTGGATTTAATAAACATTTCATATCTCTGTAGTAAATGTTTTTATCCTGACATTACTTACATCACAAAGAGTAAAGATTTGTCTGTTATCCATTTCAAGCATATTTTACTTTTCATGACAGAAAGTAAGTGTAGGATTCACACACTACAACAGCAGCCTAAGTAAGGAGGAAGAGAACCCAACATGCCTGGGGAAGGGAGAAGGAGGAGAAGAAAATAGATAATCAGAAGAAGATCTGAAACTGGAGCAGACAGTCAAAGTGGAGGAGATACCTGCAGAGCATTTAGGAAGGGGCAAAGCAGACTTGCAGATAGAAGCTGTAGGGCAGTTCTGGCACAGGCTGGTGTTTTCCAGGGTCTCTTTCCTCCAGGATGCTTTGAGATAGATACCTGGGCTGGACTTGGCAAAGGCAGGGGTGGTACCAGAGGTGGGTATTTGTCTGGGCTTGTCAGAGTGCTGGTGGAGGAGAAAGAACTGGAAGAACTTAGTGGAGAGACTGGAGGAAGAAGAAACTATGGACTGACTGACTACATGTGTTAGTCCTGCACAGCTGAGAGAGCTTTACAAGAGGCAGATGTTTGTTTTTTTCACCGTGTGTTAAAAGAGTTGGTCATGAGGCATTTATCAGGCCAAAATTTCTAAAGGAACTGGAAATGCAGAGGCACTGCTGGGGACACGTGGAGCTGGGATGAGCCTAGGTAGAGATACAGGCTGCTGCTGCACAGCAGAACCTCTGGATACAGGTGATGAGAACCACCAAGGATCTCCCTTGGGTGCTGGCTGGATTGTGGCAGCACTTGATAACCTGCTTGTAATTTTCTAGGGAGCTTGTTGGTGTGAGCTCTCTGGGAGATGTTTAGAAAAGTTTCCTTCTTCAGCTGATGCCCAAACTGCAAAGCTCTGGTTGGAGCACAACTGTTTTCAGCTCAGCATTTGGGAGAGTCTGTATTGCCAAAAGTATTTCTTTGCCAAGCTGTGGTCCTGGCCCTAGGAACGTGTTTCTTAAACCATCCTCGTGGCTTTCTTGGCTGAATGTCAAACCAAGAGTGTCCCTGCACTAGATCATACTGGTTATTGCTCTTCTAGGCCACCCTGGTAACAATACATTAACCTCTCAGCAGGGAATGTGATAAACAAAGTAAAACTGCTTTAGTGAAACCAATCATTTAATGGCACCATACATAAAGTGTCCTTAAAGATTTGTAAATGTAATAAGCTGCAGTTTTCTGAGTGAACAATAACTGTTCCTAATTTAGCCAGTTGAGGAACATGCCAACCTAATTTGCTTTTGTAACATTATGATCTTGTTTTATTTTGTTTTCTTTTCCCACCTCTCCAGATTCCTTTCTCTCTGGTACAATTTCCCCTGTGGGAGTCCTTAAAGGTAAGTCCTCTTTAATGATAGAAATATATATTTTGCAAAGGCTTTCCATGGTAACTTATCTAACTTGATTATCACAATTATGGATACACCCAAGCATCAGTAAGTCTGTACTAACCTTACCTGTGCATGAAAAATAACAGGAAACATCTGGTGGCTGATATGTGGCAGATCAGAGCCAAATTTGACTCCCCAGCATGGCAGAAATCTTATCTGCTACCCTAGCTATTTTTACTGATTTTAGGGTGGGAACCATCTTGTGTTGTAGGTTGTTTTTTTTTTTATTATTTCACTGGTCAAGGTGATTGGCAGTTGGTTGAGCCTGGGTTTGTAGACATGAAAACTCTGAATGCATCACTGGCAAGGCAGTTGGATTGGCTGCATGTACTCTGTTTCAAAGGTCATGTAAAGAAGGTGTCAGTTGGATGATATTTCAGTTGTACAGTCTTCAGAATTATGTGTTCTCCCACCAGTTGGTTGCTTTTTTATCAAGGATGAAGTCAGGGTCTAGATTTTTGAGCAAAGAGTTGGATTCAAAGTCATATAATTTCTCTGTCCCTCTGTGTTTTCCTTTAACTCACTGCAAAAGATGAAGGAAAATCAGGATTTTTCATTTGCTTTGAAATCCTGGCTTGGAAACATAAAAAATTATTACAGATCAATGCAAGCGTTGTAGCAAAATACAGTATTTGTAAGAGAAGAGCTGTTTAGAGAGGAGCTTTCTACTTCTGAGTTTTCTGAGAAAACTTGGCACCAAGACCCAAACTGGTACCCAGAGGTACTGGAAGGATGGAAACCAGTGATGGATCTTCCTTGCCACTTGCTGCTTCCTCCATAGAAGCAGAAGGACTCAGGTTCTCCTTTGTTCTTGTCTGTTTGGACAATATCTTGTCCTCTCACTGTGTGGTCAGGGCTTGGACCCACAGTGTGAATGTTTCAATATGGAGGCTTCAGGGAGGAGAGGGAAGTCCATGGGCAGGGGAAGCATAAGATCAAGAGATGAAGGATGAGGATCAAGAGCTTTCACAGAACTGAGCTGTGTTTCACAGAAGAATCTGTAGGTACTTCATGAACTCAGCCTGATCTGGTATCTGGGTATTGTCCCAGTGCACAGGGTAACTTTGGCTGCCTTTTTAGGAATCTGTTTCCCTGCCAGTGTCTAGGAATGGCTTTTTGTAAGCTCCTGGGCAGCAGTTCTGGTCTGAGCTGCAGATTGTTAGTGCAGCAGCCATGGTTGGGAGCAAGAGGTGGCAGTGCTTGAAGAGAAGAAGTGCAGGGTTCTTGCCAAAACCACATAAAACAGCAACATCATGGAGCTGTTTTCAGAATGTAAAGTTGTTTTAACTAATGTCCATGTAGCTGTGACAATAAAATTTATTGTTTAGATTACAGGCTTTAAAGAAGACATTTGAATTTAGCTTGCTACAGGAGTGAGTCACTAGGGATGAAACATCACGTTTAATCTTAAGAGGTCAGTGCAGGTCTGAAAAAAAACAAAACTGGATTAATTTGCTCCACAAACCAGTTGCAGTATGTTCTTCTGACTGTGGAACCAAGAGTAGAAAATGGCAAAAATCAGCCTTGCATGCTCCAGTCACATTGGCTCAGCACATGGAGAGAGCTCAAGGTTTGTCACATCAAAGCCAGGCAGTAAAAGCAGAATAGGTTTTGTTTATCTGAATGAAGCTCTTAAAAAATTTGCCCTGACAAGTACAACAAAGGAGAAAAAACATTGTGGTCCCATCAACAGGCTGAACGTGGCCAGTAGCATCAATAAATATGATTCAAGCTAGAGCTTCTCATGGGTGCATGAAGAAACTGTAATTAAGAAGAGGTTGGAACACAAAGGACAGGAGACCAGTGGCATGTAGCCTGAATACAGAAGAATTTACTGAACCTGAGGGGCTCTTCTGTGCTGTGCTAATGGGATTACTTGAGAAAAGTAAAGGTGGGAGCAGTTGTGTGTGGATCATCTTGTGGAGGAGATCAGAGGAAGTGCTGTGGCTGTGTCATTTGAAGAACCATTAGTACAAAGTTACATATGATGATACACTCCTGTAATTCCCTGAAGAAGCTAATCACCAGAAAAATGAGGAAAAATACCTTTCCATTGCAAAGGGCAGTTAATGAGGCACATGGAAGAAGAAAAAAGTTTCTTTTTCCTTCAAATACATGCTGGCTGCAGCCTGCAGCAGGGTGTTAAGCTTAAAGAAGCCTAATAAGGGCTTGTCTTAGGCAGCAAATCAGGTGTTTCTCCATCCCATTTATCTGCTTTGTTCCAAGCTGCTATGATTACTCCTTATGCTTCCATCTGGCTTCAGCCACATAGTTTACAGGCACAGTTTTCTTCTGCCTGTGAATGTACACCAGCTGTCCTGTAAGACAGTAAATTTGTGTATCATGAATTAAACCAAGTTAGAAGAAGAAGAGAGAGCATTGTATGGATTATTAAACTGTAAGATGACATGTTCCGTGGGTGCTGACAAAGGGGGCATAGTACCATAGGAATATGGAATAAATATTGTTTCCAATCCAATCTTTGATTCCAGTTACTCAGGTGAACACACAATTTAGAAACTGAATAGACTCCTTTTGTAGATCACAATGAATTGAGAAACAGCAGTAAAGAAATGATGGTGATTTCCATTTAAAAAAACATAAAACGCTTTTTTTTGGTTGTAGCATTTACTGCTATCATGTATGCTTAATGTCCCTTCCCATCCCAGTTCCTCGTTTTTCCTTATTTTGATTTAGGCACAGATTATTGATAAAAACCAAAGGAGAGAAGGAAACTGTGCTGTATCAGATTTGAGGACAGCCATTGTAATTCTCTGCTGGGGTACATTAGTGTAGCACTTCTGTCTTTTTATCCCAAGCCTTACAGCTAAAAAAAAATTGAATTCTCAAGAGCTCAGGAAAAGAAGGGGCATTTCAAATCTCATTCACTCTCTACTACAGCAGCCCTCAGAGAAGCACCATGGCTTATCTCCGTGAGATATGTCACACTGTGACAGTTTGACCAGATTTAGATTCTTCTGGGTGGAGCTAATGCTTCCCATCTGAAACCCTGCTGGCCATGAAGAAAGGCAGCAAAACATAGATGTGGTGTTATTCCCAAATGCCAGCTGAGCACATTGCCTTCCATATTAGTTCAAGTTTTGGAATAACATAAGATACAGTTCCCTTGTATGCTGCCCTGGAATTTCCAGGGTGCCTCTGGAACTTGCTTTGGAAACACTATATGTGTGTTCTTCATCGTGGGAATTTCAAATTACAGAGCTGCATATTTGGCATGAAAATATTGTGGGTTGCAGGGAGTCTGGTGCATCTCTTGTGCTTCTGCCCTGCTGCCAGGGGTGTGCAGTCTCCATTCAGATGACTACAGCACTGTGAAGTTCATCCCTTCTCTATTAATCTGCTATTCTTCTCTGTTCAGGAGTTATATTCACCCCTTCTAATTATCATATATGAGTAGCAACCAACAGCACTTATCATTTGTTTCATGTTGCATCTTAATCTATATTTTTTCTCTTTTAGATCTGAGGAAAAAAAAGCCTCAATTTTGGCTGTGATATTGCAGAAATACAGGGCATCACTTTTTTAAATAAAATATAGTTTAAACAAAGCCCACAGAATCAAGAGCCTCTAGTTAGGTTTGCATTCAGAAACATCTTGTCAAAAATTCCTGTTTCTTATGGGTGAGTGGAAATGGTCAGTGCCCTGGGAGAACAGTGCTGTGTGTAAGAGAAACCCTTCTCAGGTGAAACAAGACTCAGTCCTCTTGGGTTTTATATTTCAGCATGTTGGCTGAGCTTCAGAGCCCCTGAGAGTTACTCCAACACAGCTGTAGATGGAGAATGCTCCCTTTATAGACCAAAGGTATTGTATGTCTGGAGAACAGGCTCTGGTAGGCAGTGAGAAGGAGCAAGTGGGACAGGAGGACATAAGTCTCAGATTAGTAGACTTGAAAAATAAGGGGTTTTTTGTTTGCTTTGTAGGAGTTTTTTTTTAAAGATAAATTAAAAAAAAAAAAGGTAAAGGATAAATAAACCTACTGTCCTGGGAACCTTTTGTCTTTTTCTTTAGACATGTCAGATTCTGAGATGAGGCATGTGGAGATTGTGAAGAGTGTGTAATGTCAGGGTCAGGCTGACTTCATCCTCCAGGATGTGTGTGTGCCCAGCTCCTGCTCATGCAACCTCTCTGGGAGGGCTGGCACAGACTGTGCTGCTCTGCTGGCCCAGACCTGCAAGCAAAGGTAAAAACCTTGGATTAGCCATGCTCAAGATGATGTCTAGAGATTAAATCTTTAGAGACTTAAACTTCCTGCAGCTATAGTGAGCCCACATATATTTTTGTCACTCTCTTTAGCAGTTAAGATAATTTTCTCAAATCTGTTAAGTCTCACAACTTAACAGATGTTTTACAAAGAGAGATTTGGTTGGACTCAGCTTCTGAGGCAATAGCTAGAGACAGGGAACCAGGATACACAGGCAGGTCACTTCTGTGGGATTTTCTAATGACTGTGGTGGCACCTGATAATCCTGTAAAATGCTGACCAAACAGGAATGCTTTGGTGTCTTCAGGAGAAGAGAATGGTTTGAAGTGTACACAGAGGCACATTTCTACCCTGTGAAATAAAAGCACTGAAGTAAAAAGGATGTGGAGACTCCAGCCATTCCCCTGTGAAGCTGAGCAGTATCAGAAGGTTCGTTGGGTCATAACAGAAGGTCCTTGTGTGGTTCCTTAACTGGTTTCTGCCAACATGATGGAGAGCAGGCTGAGGATTGTGCTTATACTTCCTTAGCTGCCTTGTTTTCTGTCCAGGTTCAGCTCTCATCCCAGCCACAGAGCACTTCTGTTGAGAGGAACAGAGCTTGAGAAATCTGCTCATGGACTGAACCGTAGATCTGCACAGAGGCATTGGCACCTGTACTTGTTTGCTTGGTTCTTTTGGTTGCCTCCTCCAGAGAGCCCAACTTCTAGGGGCTGGTATAGCAGGATGGTGTGTGAAAAAGTCTGATTTGAGGGTGGGCTCAGCCTTTCTTGTAGGTGCCAGTGCAGATTATTTTTTTTTACTTTTTTTACCTTTGAGAGGGATACCATGAAGCATGCTGTGCAAAGACTGCTTGGTGGGTTTCTGTGGAGGCTGAGGACTCCAGTCTTGTTTGGAGCTTGTTGCACCTGATTTTTAAAGTTAGTAAGAATGAAAGGTTTACAAAATGCCTCTGCCCAGGCAGCTGGGCTTCTTGGCAGTAATAGGTGTTTAAATCTCCACTACTGAAACAATAAATGACATGCTATTTCCCTCCTAAAATTTACAATCAAGTCTGTTGCTTTTTAACAGGGTAAGTAGAAAATAGAGGAATATAGACAAATTGGGCCTAAAATGGCTCTTTCCCTGCTCTTACAGGTAGGTGACAACTTCCCTTTTTTTCCTAGAGAAGCAGTCTAGTATTTCTAGCCTGTAAGAGTCAATGAAATCTAGGCCCAGCTTTTAACCCACTTCCTTGCAGGCAGTGTCATAAGTGCTCTCCCATACCTTGCTCCCTCTTTGAGTAACAATCAAGCTGATGTAGGGGTTAATTCCTCATGGTTAAGTCATGCAAACGTGTCTGCCATTTGCTGAGGTGCTGTCTCAGGGAAACAGATTTGCACAGCAGCATTTTGAGGCGTGATGTAAGGGTGGGCAGTGTGGTGTGTGCATACCAGCAGCATAACGGCTGCATTTTTCTCACAAAAGAACAATGTACCCAACAGCTGTTCAGCAAACAGCCCTCACTTTATGAGTGTCACAATAAGTGGCATTCACACAGTCTTGAAGAGCAGTCGAAGGAATGCTGTGTGCCATCTGCACCCAAGAGAAGGAAACAAATGCAGTCCTTACTTACAGCTCTGCAGACACGTTTGGGAAAGTCAGATGGTCTTGGATCATCAATGCAGCATTGAAAAGGGCAGAAGTAAAACAGATTCATGCAGTCTGTAGATAGAGAGCCAGATTGTGATGCTCTTGGCCATGCCTAGACCACAAGCAGTTCTCTAGAAGTTGGTGAACTTGCCAAGGATGTTTGGGAACATTTGGTAGAATATAGAAGTAATCAGTGTGGAGGGCTCACCATTTGATTTGGACTCTCGTTTCTTGCTGAGGAACCTTAAAAGACTCGTGTAATTCTTCCATGTAGTTTATTCACACAAGTGTGCATGACGTGCAGATTTATTAGCAGGCAGTAGCAATGCAGATGCCCAGGGAAAGCTGTCTTAACTTTGAAGTAATTTTTCAGAAATGCATTTTCCTCCCCAGACACATATATGGCTCTCTGTGCCATGGAAACTGAGTGTAGTTGGCATATTATGTTCTGCCTTGCCATGGGAACACATTTTCTTTAACCAGGCTTTTAGCACATCCATTTTGATTTACATCCAAATGGGTCACAGACATCAATGCAGTATTATATAGGGAGAAAAAGGGAATGAATGCTTTTAACATGAAAAATATGCTGTTGCATGTGGGCCAACTCTTGTTCTTTTTCCCTCAGTTTATCGAGGATTTGGGTGGGTTTAATTCTAGGGCCAAATTCAGTACTGGCAGAAGTGAGCCCAACTCCATTAGTGAATATGGAGTCTCAACATTTATGTCAACAATGAATTTAGATTGTTGAATTTTTCCCATGTTTGGGCTTGCATGTTTCCTGCAAGATAATATACACATGTACTTGCACATATGCTGCACATATGCACATAAAAATTCACTAGGGAGGATGTTTGGCTCTATGCTCTATGTTTGATTTTACATACAGAAACAGGGATCAGTTTATGATTTTTTTGCTTATCCTGTAGTTAATGTGCCATGCATCTGTAAGGATCAGCCATGCAGTTGCAAGAAAAATACATAGTAGCAAAGGCAAGAGTGGAAATTGCTTTTCTTTCCTCAGTCTGCAGGACTACACACGCACACAAATCCATATGATTAATTCAGAAAGATTTTTCTCCCCTCTGTTATCATGAAGTTGAACATTGCCTTGAACACAGGGGTATGTAGAAATACTATAGGTGCTTATCAATGGAGTGACTTGAAATATTTATTCAGCTGCAGGCCTCAAGTTAAGTGTATGCTCTGAGTTCTGCTTGCTTTTTAGTGCCTGAAGAACAGCAAGGCCAAGGCAGAGATGTCTCATTCTCAGCAACGTCTGAGGTGTTGGTCTGATCGCCAGGTTTGAGAGAGATGCAAGTCTTGTACTCTCCCAGGATCACTGGAGCTTAGGCCTCCTGAATATGGACCAAGACCCAGTTGTGTGTGAGCACAAAGCTGAGAGATGTTTCCTGCCCCAAACATAGAGCATTTTACCACAAACGTAGAGCTAAGGAGTTGTGTGAACTGGTCAAAGGTTATTGGCCATGTGGAGCCCAGGTGTCCACAACATGTGAGGAACCCACATGTGTGGGCATCTTATACTTCCCTCCTCTGTATTAAAGAGCAATGGTAGTATTTTCTTTTTTCTTTTTCATTCTTTTTTTGTTGTTGTTTCTTTAATTATTATTATTTTTTAGGATTGAAAGGCCTTTAGTATAGCATAAGAGCAACTTTTCTGATGTGCAGAAGGTCCAGCAAAAGGGGGTGTACTTGTAATCTCAGTATCAAAAGAGCTAAATAGTGTTTGTGGTGAGAAGTAGAGGACACTGACCTATAGAAGAGAATGAAATGGGATCATTAGGAAGAACAGTCAGGCTCTCCCCGCATATAAAACTTGACCCTTCTCTGTGAACATCAATCCCTGTGAATAATTGGAAATGTGCATTCAGGCTTCCCACTGTGTCCTTCCCTTCAGGACACACCCACTGGATTGCTTTACATGATGCAGCAATGCACAGGGAGATTTACATATATATCACATGAAAGTGTTTACAAAAAAAATTAGCATGTGATTGGGCTGGGAAGCTGCAGAGGGCCCCAACTCTATGAGTTTCCGTGCGTTTCAGCCAGAAGATTTATTTCCAATTTGTTATTCATAAGGGAAGAGCGAGAGATTGGGATGGGGTCCTTTGAAGTGGAAAACAAAGTCTTCTATTCAGCCTTCAGCTTAATAGAATACACATGACACAGGCTTGGCATGGCGGCCTGCTTTCATGTAATGTGCTCCTTGTCATTTTGCTTTCCTAGGCTGGGAATACTGGTGGGAATGGGCATTGCCCTGGAAAAGTCTCCTTATCTCCTGCAGCCTTCTGCAGGAGGAGCATGGTGTAAGCAGGTAGGAGCCACTCGGTGACAGTGGTGAGAGAATCCAGGCTGATCCAGTTGTGTTGCTCCTAGTTCCCAGTTGATGTTTTATCATGCAAGAGCATGTGTATAAAAAGCAGTGTAGCTGAAGGCTCTTTTGCCCTGTTTGAGGAGCCTGAGCTCTTCATGGGAGCCATGACCCATGGGCTCTGAGCCTGACTCTGCCACTCATCTTTTGCCTGACCTGAGCTCTCCCTGTTATCCCCCCCAGTGGAAGGCAGAGTGTAATGTAGTCTTGTGTCACTTCAAATAACCAACAATTCTGTCCAAACTCAGTGTTTTGGGTAGGTATGCATTTGAATTCTGTAGTTCTTTCCAGGAACAAGGCCTGTGGAACAAGGTTTACAGTGATCTGCAAGCCGTGGTATGAACGTAGTATCAAAACCACGCTTGGTGCAGCACCAAGGTTTCTAATGTTTTTGAAGAACTTACAAGCCCAGCTTAGCACAAAGCCCTATCAATTAGTGGGGCTCTGGGCTATTAGAGAAAATGTGTGACCTTCAGCATGTCAGCTTGGCCCAGTGCACAAGTGTGGTTAGAAAGAATTTGGACCAGAGTCCTGCTAGCCCTCTTGGCTCTTTGACACTTGTTCCTCTTGGCTTCCTCAGGATGATGTCCTCCTGCCCTACTTCTCTCTCACTCTTCTGCATGTTCAGGTTTGGTGTTCTGGGTGAATCACTGAAATCAGAGATGGAAGGAAACACATGAAGTCATCACATCCTGCCCTTGCCAGCACAGGATTATTCCCCACAGTACAGTCTTGAGTGCCTTCTCCAGTCTATTTTTAAAGAACTCAAAGGAGAGGGCTTTCCTCTCCTCCCTAGGGAGGCTGGCTCTGCTGTTTAGTAGACCTCACTGTTGGGGAATGTTCTTCCTGTTCTCCAGCCTCACTTCTCCTTTTCCTAATTTAATTGAACTGTTCCTAGCTCCACCCTTCCAACCAATTTTCCATATTGCATGACTGCTGCAAGTACCTGGTGTCAATTTGCAGGCATAATAGATAGGAATTCATGACTGACTGTCTTGCTTGGCAAAGGCTCTTTGTGCACGACTGTGCTGGGAAGCCAGGCTTTATCAGAAACCAGATTTCAGAGGTACATGACAAGAAATAAGAATGACCTTTTCCTGCTTCTTTAGACCATGTCATTAACATATGTCATTAACATTACATTTTATGTTCATGGTCCATCATGACTGAGAATAGGCTGGGCTTTTGGCAAAGGCATGAATGTCTGTATGTGCTGGTTTTCCTCTCAATCCTCCAGCAGACCCTCTTTAGGGCTTTTTTGCAGGACAGAAGTAACTGTTCTTGGGTTTAGCTGTAGATTTATAGACATTTGGAGAACGTTTGATGAAAGAAATACAGTAATTTTGTATTTATCAAATGGCTCCAGCAGTTAAATTTCTGAACCCTGGCTTTAAATTCAAGGTTTCTTAAGCACTTGAAGCATTTCAGAAATGGGTTTTGAATGTGGGATTTATGCTTTGATGATACCTACATGCTTTGAAAGGTAGTGCCTTTTGTCTTAGGGGGCTTGTGTCCTTCATCCAGCAGGACTGAGCTGCAAGAAAATTGTGTGTCCAAAGAGTGTAAATTATTCCAGGAAAGCATTTTATGGGTTTGAAGAATTATGAATCCCAGTTTATTTATTTATGAAATGAAAATCAGTTTCTGCTGTGGGTGACAGCAGAATAGAAGCCCATACTGAAAACACCAGGAAAAGAATGGCTAGCATTAAAAAGACTGAAATCCCTTTAGTGCTTTTTAACAGCAGAGCTGCAGCTATTTAGCTGTGGCAGGATACCAAACAACATTGTGGCTGGCCATTGTTGCTTGAAAAGTTTGATTTTTAAAACATTCAACTGAAATATAACCACCAGCCAAGTTGGAAGAAGCAAGTCACAAGGACATTGTGTTAAATGAAGAGTCAGCAAATGAGGGAAATGAGGAAATGAGTTCTCTTGCCCCAGTGGAGAGTGGCTGTATTGCAGACCAGGAGTCTGAGAGCAATATCCCAACCTAGCACAGCTATCAGGTTGCTTTTAAGAAAATTTTATGATATAGATGTCACATGGATTTAAAAAGATAGTGCCACAGCTATAAATTAAAATTACTGATTTCCCTGTGGTAGGCCATGGGTGCCATCCCTTTGTGCTCAGCATTGATCCTCACCTCATAAACCAGAAACCACTCCAGAGAACTTCCAGGGTTAGGAGTTGGAGGGTATGGGACAGGGGAGGATGGAGCTGAGTGAAGGAAGAGAAAACAAGGGACTCTATCTGGCAGAATAAAAACTATTCCATCACCCACTGGCCTTTGTTGCTGATACCAATCAGACTTATCAAACTGTTTCTTGTGATTCTTGATTTTAGGAGTGTTTTAGAAGGCATCTTTCTTGTAGGTGTTTTAAATGTGCCATGTTCAAATGATGTTGTGAGTTAATGGAGTGGAGCATGGTGTGTGGGAGCAGTGGAGAGAAGGGTGTGTGGTCCCTAGTGATGCCAAGTGAAAAACAGAGACACACCTGCTGTGGGATATAATGGGGCTGATAAGAGAAATTTCTTAACAATGGGGTTTTTTTGGGTGGGGACAAACAGGGCTTCTGTGTCACTGTGCTGGGGACTGTTTGTTTCAAATAGGAGTGTTTGGTACATCTAGGCTGAGCTGATACTGGTTCCTGCACACCACCCCCTGCTCAGTGTTTTGCTTTGCACTGTTTTATCTGCCAAAAAGAAAACAAATTCACAAAATATTTGCAAAGTTGCATGGCCACAGGCTTAAATACATACATATGAAATCCCTGAAAGCAATTTGCTCCAAGCCTTTCTCAGTTCCAGACATCTTTCTCACTCCATCTGCTCGTTCAAGTATAAGTTCCTTGGGAAAAATCACTTATTACATCACTGAAAAATGCCACAAAAATAGCTTTTCACTTAAGTTCCCATCCTCGGATTTAACTCGCATGGGGATCAGATAGATTCAAACATTTAATAACTTTTTATTTTCCTTTCTCTTTAAACACAGGATCTCTGGTCATGGAAGCAGGGTCACGTGGTGGATTCTTGGCAGTCAGCAGTCTGTGGAGCTTTTGCAGGTGCAAAGGATTATATGTTATACTGGGAAAGACTAAAGAAGAAAGGGAAAAATGTGCAAATCTATTAAGTATAGCAGAACAACATTCCTTTGTAATTCAAGTTTGTTTAGAAGAAAACGGATCCAGTTGTTGTTTGGAGATAGGAAAGTCAGCAAAGGAAAGAGGTGGTGGTGGTGGGGGGAGGAAGCCTCAAAGAGGGTGTCTGTTTGAAAGACAACCAATTTGTTTTTGACAAATTTCTGTTATTTAAAAACCAGGGGCCTGTCAGTCAGGCTTTGCAATTATTTCAAAGTTGATTTGTAAAATCCTCATCCAGGAGAAACTTTGCTTGGGTGGGGGTTTGTGCAGCTGCCTGCTCTGAGCACTTCCCCAGGGGCTGAAGTGATTGCAGTGAGAGGCAGTGATTCACCATTCATGTGACAGCTCTGACAGCCACGTAGATTAACTGGAGGCAGGAGAGCAGAGGCTACCACTGCACAGCCTGCAGGCAAAAGCCTTCCACAGGAAAAAAAACAGAAAGAGGACCAAACATCTGGGCAATCTCCAGACACTAGGACAAGAATAAAGAGTGGCAGAATACAATAGTACACTATTTATTACCAAACAAGCCAGAAGTTAATTGAATTCTTCAGTAGGCTTCTTGCTTGATTTTAGCCTACTGTAGATATTTAAAAAGAAAAGAAGAAAAAAAAATCATTTAATGACTCATCAGTATAGCTGACAAGTTTGAGGGAGGACTCACTGTCTTAATAGAAAAAACAGCTTAGTAGTTAAGAGATGGATAGCCAAAGCTTTTCCCCAAGGACATAAAATACATTTGGAGATTCCAAACCAGTAACAGAATATGTGGAAAAAATAAATCCCTTTTAAAGAGAAATTATAGCATTTCTTGAAATAGAGATTATCAAAAGCAAAGCTTGGTCTTTGATGATTTACAAAATCAGAGCTATTACATCGTATTTAACTTTTTTAAAAATAAGCTCTGTTAGGGGAATTGAAGTATTAATAGCAGCAGAATTCCAGCAGAGACTGAGGCTTTGATTTGATGGGTGCAGGAACTGCACAACTGAGGGAGAGTGTGTGGCTGTAACTAAACACAGTTTAGTAGATTGGGGATGTGGTCTGGGAGGGAATTGATTCTATTTTGGGTCAGAAGGGATATTTAGATGTTGTCTTGTGGTCTTGTCCAGCTGTATTTTCTGTGATTGGAAGTTTTACTGTGCTTAAAATTTGCTCTGTTTTTGGATTTTACACTGACCATCAAATCAGTGCTGGCAGAATCAGAGCGACTGAAGGAATGGTTTTGGTTTGAAACAGGGCAAGCAATGGGACTAAAAATGCTTTCAAATGTGATTTGTATGTCTGCAGGTGTGATATGGGATCATTAATTTAACTCTGATTTCTTTGCAGTCAGGTTGATACAAAAACTGTGTTCAGGCATGTTCAGAGAAAGGTTATCTGATTAACCCAAGGCCTTGTGGAATAATTTCCTGAAGTCAAATTTGGTGCCTCAATTGGAAATCCATCCCAGTGCCTCCATTTCCTTCTCTGTATGTCTTGATTCTGATGAGTTGTGCTTGGACTTGCTCCTCTTTGATGGATATTCAGTAGCATCTGCTCACTTTCTAGCAGAAATATTGTAGAAGGAGCTTCCAGAGGCACAGTTGTGCATGAAGGTGTAGTTGCCCTTTGGCAGATGCTGGGAAGACCTCACAGTTGTTACTGGAGAAGACACCAGGTCCTGGAGCAGCCCAGAGACTTTGAGGTCTGTGGTTGTGGTAGATGTGACAGTTCAGCCTTGCTGTCTTCAGAGGCTGTGAAGCATTTCCCAAGCACGAATCTTTGCTGAGTTGGAGTCCTGATTTTTAAAATCATGCTATAAACCTTAAAAGGAGAGTATCCAAAAAACAATCTTCAAAGCAGAGATGATAGCAAATGCCACCATGGTGGAATCACAGAGACATTCTTCTCTCCTGTGTTATTTGCTTGAGTTCAATACTTTCTAAAAATACATTAGAGGTCCTGAGGGGCAGGGTAATAAGCTGAACAAACTGAAAGAAAGGTTCTGTTTGGCTTCCCTTTATGGCATGCACACACATAGATATGTGTGCTGGTTAGTTCCTAGCTAAATCATAATTATCTGCTGAAGACAAAACAAAGAGCAACAATATATTGAAGTTTCATCCTCAGTGCCTGTGAAATGACAGCAAAACTTCAGCCCAAGTGCTGTGAGAGGCCCAACTCTGCCTTGTTGAGTGCACATGTGTTAAGATGTATGTATGCAATCCATGGGCTTTTTATAGAAATGTAATAGGCACTAGCATAAATATTGGAGATTTGGAATCCTCTTTGTCTCATCTGTTACTAATTTAATCCCTGGAGGCCTTGTCCAACTTTATCATCATCCCTGGTGTTTCAACTAAAGATGTTTGGAGAAGTCAGGGAGTGAGAGAAGGTGATACCTGAGCAGCCAGCAGGGATGAACCCAAGGGCAGATCATGGTATTTTCAGCCTGAGGTTGCTTTTGAACCAAACCTTGAATCATGTCTGAGCTTTTTAGATATCAGCCCAGATTTGGGCACTGGGTTTGGGCAGGCTGGAGGCAGAGGAGGGAAACGTGTCCCAGGGTGCAGACATGATTGTGGGTACACTCCATGGTGGAGTCTTCTCTGGGCTTAGGCTGCCTGGCTGGACCACTGCACCCCAGTACCAGGACAGGCTGTCCCAGAAGAGCTTTTGGGTCAGTGCTGTGAGTCCTCCACAGAGGTGGGACAGTGACAAGAAAATCCTGCCATTGGGCATTAGCTGTTGGGAAAGCAAAGTACTGGAACAGTGAGGCCATCTCCAACTTGTCAAAGAACCTGAGTGTCTGTTTAATGGAATTGAAAGATGGCTCTGTTAAGGACACCTTCTTTTTCCCTACCAGAAGAAAGGTGTGGCTTAACATTAATAATTAATGCTCTGTGGTGACAAAGTGATCAAGACTGGAGGTGCCAGTCCAGTGAACAATAAAGCACTAACAAAAGCTTTTTGCACATTAACAGGGAAGACTTCCCATCTCTTTTGTTTTGACCTAATCAGCTCTGACAAGGTTGCACACTGTGTCTAAAAGCCTCTTTAACTCTATAGCTCTGAGTAAATCTTTGAGAAGTTCTCAAGACTTTCCTGCAGGGTCTGCTTGGACCATGCTTCTAACTCTGAACTGGTTAAATTGCTGGAGCTTTTTTGAAAAGGTTTTTGGGTCACTTTGCACTATCATTGGCAGGTGGTGTTCCCACAGTGATCAAGGACCAGAATAAACTTCCTCTTTAAAAAAAAATAGAAGTTCAAATAAGAACTGATTGATTGACAAGTTCTGAAAAAGACTGTGAATTTGAAGATCAGTGTAAGAGGATGTGAGGTTTAGTGTTGTATCTATGCAACTGAGTTTTTCAGCCTAGACTTGGGATTCAATCCTGAATCAATCCTGGGTAACCTTCAGATGTTAGTATAGAAAATAAGAATAAGCAGAGGGAATACTACAGCTCAACCTGATTGTTTTGGTTTTTTTCTCTTTTCCTAAGGTGGGCTAATTCAGTCAAGGACATTAGTCAAGCACAAGTTCCTATCTCTTGAAATGAGCTTGACCTACTGAGAGTGTCAGGGGTCTGACTAAATGACAGGAACACAATCAGGAGGAGCCCCTGTGATGGTCAGAGAGGCTCCTTGGACCCTTTATAAAGCATGCAAAGAAGTTAAGATGGTACAGAAAATAAAGATACAGGGACTGAAGAAGAACTTGTCTTCCTCCATACTTCAGGAATGTGTCAAAGAACCTGGGAAACATTTTCCTGTAGCAGCAGCAAATTCTGCATTGAGCCCCCTTACTGCAAGGGCTAGGGTTGTGTATTGTTCAGGTGAAGTATTTAACTATTCTGATGCTTGATTTTCATTTGCATATGACACCTAAAAGGATAGGAAATGCTGGGACATATCCTAAGTCTTCAAGACTTTTTAGTCTTACTGCCAAATAGAGGTAAATCGTTGTGTGCAGATGTCTGTCACTAGCACTTCCATCAAGAAACTGGTCACTAGGAAAGTGTGAGCAGCAGAGGGATTTTCTGTTTAACACCCTGAGCTTGGTAAATTTTAGCTGTTCAGCTGACCTGTGAATACACAGTGTCCATTGTAACTTCTTGGGTGACAGGTGATGAATTTTCCACTACTGCTTGAACTTTTCCCAAGAAAGGAGCTTGTCACTCTGCTCAAAATATTAACAAGCCAAGAGCCTTCTCCCACCTGAAAATCTGTCTTTATGCCCAAGTCATCACCAGATTTTTCTGGGGCAAGGGAGCAAGTAGCCTTCTCTGGGAATGAGTTACTGAGTCTGGATGCAGACCATCTGCAAAGGTGCCTTGTTCTCTGCCAGCTCTGCAGGGAAGCCAGAAGGATTAGGAGGGTAAGGCTGGATGTGTCTGTGCCTTTTTGCCCACCTGATAACTTTGATACCCACTTTTCCTGGTTGCAGACTAACTGAGCAGACTCCAAGGCTTGTGTGGCAGCTCTTGGAGAATTCAGTGACAGCAGGAATAGATTAAAGGAGAGATTTAAAGATATGTGGGGCCTTACTGTGAATTAGTGAAGTACACAGCCCTCCTGTTTTGAATGAGTAGAGTCTGGCTGTAGTGGCTTTTATCTGTTGTATTAATTTGATGATTGGAAACAGTCATGTTTGCAGTTCCTTTACTCAGATAGAGTAGGTGGGACTCAGCAGTGCCTTGCTAGTGCTGTAACCTGTTTTTAGGTGTCTGTGTACTGATGTTGAAGAGGTTGGTCTAAAACTGCCTTGGACATTTAGGGTTAAAACTGGAGTAAATTAATTTTGTCAGACTCACTGCCTTCAATAAAATGCAGTTCCCAGTAAATGTTAGCTTTAATCTTGTGTTTTTGTCAAGCATATACAAACTTGCTTTTAATTTAGCCCCTATCCTGCTGCTTGTTGTGCTTATGAAGCATTTTATTGTTGCTGTTGTCATTCTAAATTGATTGGTAAATCTGTACTGAATACTTCCCAGTGATGGAAAAAGAAACATTGAAATAGTAATAACAAAAGAGTCTGAAAGATCCAGATGTTAGCTGGGGGAAAAAATGAGCACCAATCAGCCTTGATTAAAGATTTCAGATAAGAATTTAGTAACATATCAGGATAAATTGTGTTTTTTCTAATCAGCCAAGACTGAAGCTTCTGCCAGTAAGAAACTGTGAGGAACAAAGACATAAAAAAGAAATAATTGGGAGCAGATAAGGGGAATAAGTTAGTGTGATTAAAGTGTTACCATCAACTCTATAGCTGAGTAATGCATTGAGATATTTTGCTTGATAGAGGCCTGACAACCATGTGGTTAACTGTTTAATTTTGTCTTGGTCTGTGAGCAAAGGAAGGGCTTCTACATCCAGACTTGTTAAGCCACTATTTTCCATGGAGATTATTTTTACTGCTCTAAAAATACAGCACTGACACGAGTACCAAAGTTTCTATCCAGACCACTCTCTCAAAGCCTTTGGGTCACTCACTCAAAAACTGGCTCATGATAAAAAGATTTTTGACCTTAAAGAAGATCCAAGAATGGACTGGAATTTAGTTTAAACTGCACACAGTTTCTGCTTTGGCTTCTTGAATACAACCCATTTTTCTGCTTTTTAGTGAGGTATCACTGCTAGAAAGCTTCCAGCAGAGTGAACTGGATGGGCTGACCTCAGGTGAGCAGAAGCTACTGCTCAGAGGGGTGTTTGGGGCTGTTCTCTGGCTTGGCTTGGCTGCTCCTGTTGGAAATCCAGGGGACTGCACATGTTCTTTACTCCTGAAATGTCATGGGACATTCCTTGATGAGCTGTAAGAAGTCAGTGTAAGGTGCCAGCTGGCCCAACCTCTTTTCTGACATACAGCAGGGTTTTCTTATGTTAAAGCTAAGGTAGTAGAGAGAGGTAAAAACATGAGTCAGTGGGGAAGATGAAGTTTTTTATTACTTTACAGATTTTAGAAGAAATGCTTCTCCCACCCCAAGGAAAGAGAGATCATTTTTTCTACATTCCATAAACAGAAATTAGATTATTTTTAGATTATTCCCTGGACACTATGTAGGCTTCAGTGTTTGGAGTCACTTTGTTCCCTGCTGTAGCAGATACAGGACTTAGACAAGCTTCAGAGGAGAAAAAAACAGGAGGAAGAAGAAAGATTTCAGGATAATTCTCTATCAGTTTTATTCCTCATTCATGCGTCACTTACTGCTGGGCTGCTCCTGCATTTTAAGAGCTGCTTTCCCTTTGGCTCTTCCTCAACATGAATTGCTTGCTTGAAATATTGCAAACTGAAGAGGGAGAAAGAGATGAGAGTTAATTTTAGAATGGGGAAATATAAGGCAAAGGGAATAAGCTCCTGGGAGAAAAAGCAGCAAAGCTCGTCCCTGGACAGCACAAGAGGCCAGGCTGTAGCCACGGGGAGAGGCAAACATAGGTTTGTGGGTGAGACATGCAGATGCATAAAGCTGAAGATTTCTGGCTTTCAGGAGGAAAGCCACAGCTGAGCTGCGTGATCCGAGTGAAAGTCCTGAACTCCAAGGGTTTGGGAGTGATTAAAGAGAATGAAAGTGCCCCTGAGGGGAAGATGGCACCTCTAGCAGCAGACTTGTGACAATTTCCAAAGACCCTTTTGCAACTTCACATTGTTGTTATCCAGAATGGAGCCGATTTCATTCACTGGAGATGAGCTTCACCCCAAACACTGATTCATCTTTTTTCCTTGGAAACAGAAACCCAGGTCCAACAGCTGAAATCCAGACCCAGTTGTCTGTGTCTCGTGGGCAGCTTTGCCCCTGCAGCATGTGTGTTTCAGATGCAGAGCATCTTTCCTCTTAGCATTCCAGTGGTCAGGCTTTAATTCTCCAGGCAGAGCATAGTGAGTTGAGCTGATTTTCTGATCTCTGCAAAGGAGTAAGGTGGTTCTTCCTTTTAGACTTGACCAGAGGTGTTGGAAGTGGAATCCATTATCCCTACAACCTTCCTATGCTCATAGATGTAGAGTCCAAAACAAAAGGACAGTACTCTCAGAGGGGATGTTTGGATTTACACTTAAGAAGTGTAGAGCTGTTTTCCTTAAGTCAACACAGAGGAATAAAACACTCTGTGTGCAGACCTTCAGCAGCCTTACCTGGGCTCTGATGTGAGGAAACGTGCTGCAGGCATTAAGAATGGAGCAGTGTTGACCACAGCCATGGGAGTTAGAGGCAGTGTGGCATTCGTGTTCAACCAACAATGTCTCACTTGTGTTTGGTATTTTAATTTGCTCAGGTGGATTTGCAGCTGCAGTCACCACACCTCTGGATGTAGCAAAGACAAGAATTATGTTGGCAAAGGTAAGAGTGAAGGCAGCCAGCAGACACACAGGTGAATGCCTTGGGTAGTTCCAGAGTTCCTCTATGGTCACTACAGAATGAAACCCAGCACATAATGATTTCTTCTCTTGTCCCCAAAAGCAGCGTTAATATGAACAGGTACTGCATGCAGAACCAATGAAATTGTTGTGTTCCTTTTCTTGTGTTGCTCTTCTGGTCAGAAGATCTGGTGCTAGTGCTAAGGTCTTTAGGAAAAAATCCTCAAAGTCAGATTCCCAGAGTTAAACTTCCCATCAGGGATTTATTCCTCTGGGTTTTTTTTTGATTTTGGGGCTTGAGTGCACGTGTCTTTTTGGAGGAGAGCTTGGCACTGGATTTTCTGTCCTAAAATATTAAGGCACAGAGATCATGATGGTTTACAACTGCCAGCCAGGGCAGGAGGAAGAAAGTGAGTTTACTAAGTAGTTAAATTGCTACTAAGTCTGGTGTTCTCATCATATCCTGCTGACCCCAGAGCAGAGCAAAGTGGCCACATTGCTAAAAGCTCTCAGCCTTTCCCTCTCCTGAAAAGAGCTGTTGTGTTGGCAAAGGTCAGGCATCCTGGAGCTGCTGTGGGTGGTTTTTACCCTGTTGCTCATGTCCCTCAGCAGGGGGATGTTTCTTGCTGATGCCATGCACCTCCCCGTCTGAGTGCTGCTCTGTCACCTCTCATTGCTACGTGTTGTACCTGGGGCAGCTTCTTTGCCATTGCATGATGTGGGTGATAAAACTGAGAACTGACTTGTTTCTGTCTGCTGATGGGCTGAACAACCATGGTGCTCTGGGGTGTTCTGAGACCATTCAGACAGCAGTTTATATTAGTGATCTCTCTCTACCTAGATCACACGTGTCATTTAAGTGCCTGTAACCCTGCTGTTTGCCCTCTGTTTTGCCCTCAAGGCAATTTTCACATGCAATATACCACTCATGCATTTTCTTAAGTAAATCCTCCTGTGGTGAACAGCAAAGTCAGTTTTTGGTGCTCTGAGAGTTGTTTTTATTAAATTCTTACTCCAGTGTCAGCTTCTGGATGTAGGGCTGAGTGTAGTTCATAAAGGACTGGATTCCTAGTTCTGAACTAACCAGCTGTGACCTTGGACTCATCACTTTGTTCTTCTGTGCCTTGGTTTTATTCCTGGAGACAAGGAGCTTTTGCCTGTAAGGCTAAGGAGTCACTAAGGTGTCTGTAATTGCTGGAAAGTAGCACTAAGCAGGGACAGGGAGCTCAGTAGAAAAATAAACCTCTTTGCCAACAGTTTATTTCAGTCTCTCTCTCTCTCTGTGATGCAGGCTGGTTCCAGCAACGCCAGTGGGAACGTTCTGGCTGCCCTTGGTGGCATCTGGAGGACAGAAGGCCTGGCAGGGTAAGGACATGCTGCAGAAGCACATTTCATGTGTTGTTTCTCTGTGTTGTGTGGTGGGAGAGGGTGGGGTAGTCTGCTTACATTTAAATCCTGTCACACTGAAAAGGTTTTTCACTGCTGTACACACAGCCAGGGAGCAGCTCTCAGGTAGCAAGGAGCTTCAGGTCACTTCAGGGAGGTCTGAGGTCCTTGCCCTGGCACTGGCTGTGAGCATTGTCCAGGAAAAAGCACAGAAATGGGGCATTACTGGGGATTTATCCATGGGATGATCTCTTAAGTTGAGCTCTAGGCTTTGGAGGGGATGGTGGCTCTGTGTTTCATGGACTTTTCTCCCTGAATCTGTGCATTTATGTGTTGTATCCCTCTAAACTTTGGGCACACCCATTGTCCTGTGGCAGTGAGTGCCACAGCTTGATCTCGAGGTGGTAGGACCCACATGTCCCTTATGGACAGTCTTTTCCTCCTGGCAGTTTCCTACTGATCTAGAAACACCAGCAAGGGCTTCTCTGTTCCTTTATATTTGATGTTATATTCTTACATCAAAACGTGATGGGAACATGTGATGCCAGTGTGGTGGTGGCAGCAGGGACAAGCTGAAGCAGAGGGCAGGGAATCATCAGCTCCCTTGCTCCTTTGAGCTGTCAGGGCTGGGCTTGAGCACATGCCTGCTTGGATTTCTCCAGTGAGGCACTTGTTGCAAAAATATAAGTTTTTTGAGTGCAAAGAGTAAGGCTGAGCAGCTGCAGATTTCTGGCTGCTTCCTCCTGTGACCAGGGTGTAGATGTGTTCTGGGCTGTCTGCTGTCAGTCCAGTCTCTTGGCTACCTCACTTCACCCATTCCTGAGACAGAGAATTATTCTTCTGGCCTTGGAGCATCATTGTGAACAAAAAAAAGTCCTCTCCTAGCACTTGTAGAACATTTTGAGGTGTTATGGTGTCATTGTTGATTTTTAAACATCTATTTCATTTATTCCACCTTGCACTCTTTGAGTGTGGGAGTCATACCAGCTATTGGCCACTTGTAGTGAATATGTATCTTAAACAGCTCCTCCAGCCCATCATGTTCAGCCTTTGTTTCCTCTGGTAGGGCTTCTGTTCCACCTTCCCCTGGCCTGGAAGAGAAACAGGGTTTTTTTAGAAGCTTCACTTGGGGCTTTTCACTGTAATTTCTCATAGGTTTTTAATCCACTTGATGTGGCCAGTGCTTTCAGAGTGCTGTTTTAACACTTGTAAACTCTTGCTTGAAGCAGCATGCACATCACAGCTTTGCAGGAGACAGTTTTCTCTTAACATCTGATCTCTGCTCACACAACTAATAAACGTTCAGTCTTCTTTCTACACATGTGGAAAATAATTCAAAACAAATTGCAGGAAGTTCCTGAACACCGACTGCAGGAAGGAGTCCAGCTGTGCCCCCTGGCAGTGTTCAGAGATGGGTTGTCTCAGGTTTGCTCTTTGAGATGATGAGGTGAGCTGGCAGTGGATGAGTTTTGGGTCCTACAGGGTTTGATGGACTCTAGGGCATGTTCTGAAAGAGTCTGGGAGAAGTGAGGCCATGTCTGATGATGATGATGGAAGCTGAGCTGTGAAGGGTGTGAAGAGGCACAGATTTGTCTTGGGAAACTTCCCCCTTTTCCCCAGCCAACATCAGAAAATAAAAATGGATGTTTGTGTTCTTTTCAGGGTGTTTCAGCAGTGCCCTTCACTAAATAACCCAAAATTAAACCCTGCCTAAAGATAGTACCCATGGACTAGGACCAAAGGGAACACAATTCAGTTGAAATCAAAACAATAAGTGATCTGGAGAAAAAGTAACATGTAAAGGAGGCCAAGCTGTGTCAGCTGTGAGGGAAAGGAAGAAAGTCTTGGGAAAAATAAATGCAGAGGTTGCCATGCCTGCTGCCAATTATAAATCTATTAATCAAAACCAATAAAAACGTCGGTCGTTTTTGGCCAGTTGTAACATTAAATGATTTATGGCTCCTCTAATAAATCTTATACTTGAAGAGAAGGAATTCAGAGGGCAGAAAGACGCTTTGCTTATTGCCACCTTATTAAAACCAGAGTGCAGGGCTCTGCTTCCTGGTCTGCACCTAGTAAATCCCCCTGCTTCATTCCCAGATATTTCACATCACTTTCTGTCCAAGGAGAGCCAGGCATGTGGCAGGAGGTAGGGGAAGGATGGGGTGAGTGGATCTGTGTGCCTTTTCTGCTCTTGCCAGAGGAGTAGACAAGCTGCTGACATGGAAGCAGGTTTATGTCTTGTCTGACTGCTTTTCACCCAAGGAGGTGGTGGTGTTAGAAAGCCATGGATGGAGCTTCACAATATCTTGTTGAGAAAGACAAGAGTTATTTAATTGATAAATCTGGTGAGATGGTTCATCCCAGCTTGTGTGGAGCTGGTGGTTTGCACCAAGTGTCTGGTTCCTTGGAGGAGCTTCCAGGTTGGGGTGGATGTGGTGTGGTGGGCATTAGCTCTATGGAGCCTGATTGTGCCCATGCAAGTGGAGGGATCAGCCCTGTGCCCAGGGCTTGCTGCTCTGAAGAGCAGGAGTGAGCTTAGTGAGGAGCTGTAGTCAGAGAAAGCAGCATATTGGCCACAGCATGGCCACCTCTTTTGTCCAAAGCCTAATATAGAGGTTTAGTGGCACCTTGGCCTTTCCCAGCACTATCCTCTCTCTGCTGTGTCCAGTCACTGCAGTGTCTTTTCAGGGATCCTGGTCAGTCTCTATCTGAGCAAGAACTTGCTTGTGGGTTGCCATGTTGTTGCCCAAAAAATGTCACCTGTGCTGCTGGTACCATGGGACAAGGAGTGTTTGCTGGGCTGGGAACCCTGACACAAAGAGCTGCACCCCAGAGGGTGTGCACATGGTAAAGGGGGAACACATGGTGCAGGTTTAAACATGATTCCCAGATTTCCAATGCAGGCTGGGAGGGAGGAGAGGCAGGGTGCCAGGTGAAATTTGTGCAAATACAGCAGACAGCAAACCAGGGCCCACCAGAGCAGTGTCTCATGGAGCCAGCAGAAAACAACCCAAGTGATTTCATCTGCTGGTGAGGGCACTTGTGACCCAGGGATGAGCAGTCTGGATCAGGCTTGCAGCAGAGATGAGGTCTGTGAATTCAGGGCAGCCCCAGAGCTGTGCAGCTCTGCAGCTGGAGGGCCCTGGGGAGAAGTGTGGGTCAAAGGGGGGGATAAAGGAGGGAGCAGAACCAAGGTTCTTGGAAGTGATGGTTAGTACTAGAGGTTGCCAGGGATGCAGGTTCTGAGTAACTTGGTTATTTGCCCCTGTTTGTGTAATAGCTGGGTCTCAAGCGGGCTGCTGTGTAACTGAGTGCCTGCCACTGCTCCTGTAATGCTGCCTAATTTGGGAGCAGAGGGATGGTGCATTTCCAGAGGGATGCTGCACCACAGGATTTACCCTATCAGCATTCTGCCCATACATGCCTTGTACAAATTACTCTGTTTTAAAGCTGTCATTATGGTAATAGACCCAATTGCTGTCTAGTAAAGCCATAAAATGTTTCCGTCTGCCTGTGTGCTCCAGGCTCCTTAGCAAAGCTCATTACACCAAAACCCCGAGTTCCTGCAGCCAGAGGTTTCCCCAGTGCACCAGGAGTAGCCGGGCATGGGCAGGGAGCTGAGAGCTCCTGAGGAGCCCTGGGGATGCCTGCATCCAGGTCCCAGCAGGAATTCCTGTGGACACACTCCTAGCAAGGACTCTGCAGCTTTTGGTGGCTGCAAAGCTGAGGGCAGCAGTGACCCCACAGGGCTCAGTCAGAGGCTGCTGAGGGGCTCCTGCCACGGGGGCCAGAGATCCGTGGGGAGATGCCAACCAGATTCGAGCCTGATGTTTAAACCTTCCTTGTGACAAGGGAATCAGGAAGCCTGTAATCTTATGGGGGGATACATTGGGCTATCCTGAAGTTGTTAAACCTACTGTGAGCTTAAGTGTGCCAAGCAACTGGTTTTGCATGAACTTCTTGGTAACTTCCAAAAACTATTAGGATCAGACACCTGAAACAGCCATTCCTGCTTCCTCTCTGTTGGGTTTATTCGGGTGATCAGGACTGCCTCAGGTTGGGATACTCCTGGCAGAGAGAGAGTTCCCTCTGCTGAGGATGGATGGGGACAGCAGAGGATGGAACCCCTGCACCCCTTTGCTGGGATGTGTCTGAGCTCCTCTTCCCACAGCGTGGCCTGTAGCCTCCTGCACCTTTGTTTTTCAGAAGCACCTGAGAAGGGATAAAAATCCCAAGGCTTGGGAGTACTGTTAAGGATATTCTTGCTTGAGTCAGCAGTGGGGTGGGATTTAAAAAAACCAGCAAGAGAGAATTATTCTTGGCTCTGTTTTCTGAAGCCTCTGCACCAGCCGCGCAGCATCCACTCTTCCTTCATCCTCTGAAACCGCCTTCCCTTTGCCTTCAGCTTGTTTGCAGGTGTTGTCCCACGGATGGCAGCCATCAGCCTGGGAGGCTTCATCTTCCTGGGGACATACGAGAAGAGTCGCCAGCTGCTGCTCTGACCCAGCCTGGCTGCTCCTTCTGGTGGCCACCAAAGAACTGGAGGAGGAGGAGTCAGTCCATGGGCACAGCCTTCCTCCTGCCGCCCCTCGCCTGCTGGAGCAGCTGCTCAGCCTTCTGAACGCCACTTTCACTGGTGAAGAGAAGTAAATCCTCCAATAATCCAATTTCCCAAACATGAAATTTTTCCTGCATGGAAAGTGAGTGAGGTCATTGTGAGAGTCGTGCCAAAAAAGTAATGTTTGGGGGGTAAACAGCTAATTATGGTGGCTGAGAAAGGCGTTATTAGAACTCCTGCAGGGGAAATGTTTTGCAAACCTCCAGATTGTGGGCTGAGTGGGGAGGCTGAAATAAAGCAAGTTTTCATAATTCAGTGGCACCTGCCTCGTAACACAGGGAGGGTTTTTCTAGTCGGGGAAGGGGCTGATAGAGTTACAGCCTGCTGCCCTCCAACAGCACTGAAAGTATTCCAGGTTAGGAGAGCTCTTTGTAAAAGACAATAATCCATTTGTTTCTGACTTGAGCACTATTTGAGAAAGTTTATATTCCTGTTTATACCTACAGGTGCTCAGCAAGCATTCCTGTGTGGTAGCCAATGCAGCTTTATTAATTAGACTCATATTTCTCCAGTAAAAGCACGGGTTTGTATTTTTTTACAGCTGTGCTTGTGCAAAGACAGACACGCAGCTCTGCCTTCTTTTGGGCTTTCTCCCTCAGCAGCTGAAGGGAGCAGGAGCTTGGAAATGCTGAAGCCCAGGAGGGAGGCTGGAAGGCAAGTCAGGGAGAGCATGGAAGTTCTGCCAACAGCTGGATGGATCCTGAGGGCTCTCAGGGTGCTGTTGGCTGGCAGAGCAGAGCTCTGCTCCAGCTCTCGTGGTAGGAGACAGAAACTATAGTGGCCAAAATGGTGCAGGGATGGGCCCTGTGAAAAAAACTTATTGAAATTGCTCAAAATTATCACCAGTCTGGGCTGGAGGCCCCAAGTTGACCTCAGCAGGTTGTCCAAATGGTGCTTGAAAATGTTGAGATGTGGAGGATGTTTGCATGGGGACAACCTGGGCAGGACAAACTGAGCTGCTGAGCCCTCCTGGGGCTGTGTTGGTGTGGGGGGACAGGAGGGGCTGGGCCAGGTGGTGTCAGGTCCCCTGTGTGCCCTGGACTCAGCCATGGCACTGGAAGGCTGAGTGGGGGTCTCCTTGCAGGGAGGTGAGGAGTTGGGTGCTGGCTGCCACAGGGGCCGTGTGAGGTTTGGGGGGCAGCTGGGTGCTGGGGCTCCATGCACTCCATGGTCAGACTTGAGCAGGACCCAGAGCTCAGCTTGTGCAGCCACGGTGTCCCCAAGGCCATCAGCTTTTCAGCCTGGTGGCACCCCAGGGGTGAAGCTGCAGGGTCTGTGCATCCTGCTCCCAGGTCATGGCAGCACTCCTGTGTTTCAAAGTCACACCTGTGGTGATTGATGTGCTTCCCTGGGGTGCTGGAATTTAACTGTGAGGTTGTTCTTCTCTTTAGGAAGACAGACAGGTGTAGGGAGCCTGGGGTGAGGAGAACAAATGCCAAACAAACCAGGTCAGTGCATGAACAGGGAGAGGGCACCTGCAAAGCCTGAGCCTCTGCTCTGAGCATCAGGCCAGGTTTACTGAGGCTGGATGGTTCATTACACTGTTGTTCCATGACATAGCAGTAAGACTTTCTTCTAAATTTTCAACTTTAAAAATAATTGGCGAGTGAAAAAACAGAGAACAAAGAGAATAATTCTTTAAAATAATCTTCAGTTAAAATGGAGCATTGCAGCCAAGTCCTGTAGTGGCTGTGGTTAATTCTGCCCGTTTCCATGGCACAGTGTAGCTGTGCTTCCCCCCATTTTTAAGGTTGTTTCTTTTATGAACTTTTATATATAGCAGAACCAGTTTTAGAGCTTGTAGGGGGGGAGGATATTTATTACTCTGTCTTAAAAGCTAACTTATATTTTCTATTAAAGTTCTTTAAACATGATGAGTTAGCAGTGCAGTTCACAACTTGAGCTGAAAACAATCACGCCTCAGAAGTTCCTGGGGCCAAATGCTGCGTTTTTCTTGATTTTACTTCATGTTTACATCAGTTTTTGTCATTGCTGTTTTTTGGTGTGGTTTTTTTTACATCTTAAAAAAAAACCAAGCAACTGAAGCAACTACCAAAATTGCTTTACAAGTGCTCCTTTCCCCCCTCCCTTGTGCTGATGGACTCTGGCTCCACACCCCAGACCGCCGCAGGAAGGACCCGGTCTCCCAGGAACAGCACCAGGCAAGTGAGGGCCCTGGCAGGCAGCCAGGGTTGTTCTGCACACACCAATTTGTCTAATCCTGCTGAAAAATTACACTTTGAGTTATGGGACAAGAGGGGGAAAAGACCTAAAAACGTGTTTGTTTTTCTCCTACTGCCTGTTGGCCTTGAGTTGTAGCGGAGTTTTATTTCACGTTTACCAAAACTGGAAAAATTAATTACTGGGCTAATGGGGAAGAACAAAACTTGAATCTCAGATGAGGCACCAGCCTCTTGAAAGCTTTTTTCCCAATTTTAAGTATTTTAACTCCTACGTTTGTTAAGGGATTTATCCGAGTAGTCCCATAAAATCTGCTTTATATGCAAAGTTATAATTTGGAGGAGGAAAGATTTTTTTCTTTAAATATACAGAAAAATAATTGAGATTTTCAGTTACAGCAAGAATTCCAGCTTATCTCCAAAGTTGCTTCTGGAATTTCCATGCAGGGTGGGGCTTGAGAAAACCAGAGGTGTTCACAGCTGCAGCTGAGCCTGGTGCTGTCCTGGCCCCATTTTCCTGACAAACTTACACACACGCGTGCACACCCCCTCTGCTCTGTTCTCAGTGCCAAGATCAGGGTGCTTGCCAGATACATCAGTAAGTTGATATATTAGAAAAGTATTTCTTGTGAGTTCTTTATTGTATTTTTAAATACATCCCCTAAACTCCACCCCTATCTGCAAGTCAGTGCTGATACTCTACAGTACCTGATGTTAAAGCTGTGGGTTTCAGGAGTGGGTATGTCTGTACTTAATTCTGCATTTTCATCACAGAAAGACAGAAAGGAGTAGAGCAATGGATTAGAATTTTATTTAATTTTTTCAACTGAACCTCCCAAATGCTCACTCTCAACAAAACAGCTGTAATATTATAAATGAACCTTTATTAAAGACACTTCAATGCCATTTGTTAGACACTTCAATATCTTACATGTTTTTTCAATGTACAACATTGTACCAAATTTTCTAATAAATAAATAACTTTGTACACAAAAGTAATACTTCCTCTTTCACATTGCCTCTTAGAAGCAGCAAATTCACATATTTAGTGGAAGTCATAATGTTAGGCAGTTAACTTTATTCAGGAACTCTTTTATTTTCAAATGTTAATGTGGCAAATATGCTTTGTATCTGCAATGGTGATGCTATTTCTGCCAGCACAATGAGTCAGTGAAATCATTCCCATCTTCCCCAGTTCCACTGTTTTCACCTTGGGAGTCAGTCCTGCAGCATATTTTTCCCTTGAGTGAAGGGAACTGCATGCTCAGTTTATAATTTTCTAACATCCATTTCCTTTGCTTTGAATAAACTTGGCACTCACAGAATCACTGAGTGATTTGTGTTGGAAAGGACCTTGGAGCTCATCTGGTTCCAACCCCTGGAATGGGGCAGGGACACCTTCCATTAAAGCAAGTTGCTCCAAGCCCTATCCAACCTGATCCTTGTCTCAGAGGGAAAGGATTTCTTCCTAAAAAAAATCTAATCTGAATCTGCTTGCTTACAGCTTGAAACCACTGCTCCTCATCCTGTGTCCTTGAAAAAAAAAAATCCATCTCTGTAATTCATCACCTGTCTCAAAAGTGCAGACGTGGCAATAGTCAGGAGGTGATCCAGACAGGAACCTGACAGAATTACTCTGTGCTTCTCCAAGGGCTGGGGCAGCTGCAGAGCCTACAATGAAACTCACCATCAGCTACAGGGCAACAGGCAAGAGGTCTTTCCCCTACAGCTGGTGGCTCCTCTAGGTAAGGCTGGACAGGACACAGTAGCACTCAGACAGATCCCCAAGTGATGGATCTGACCAGAAAATTCAATGTTTCTGCCCTTATTTTGAGCCACAGTAGTAGCAAAGGTTGACTTCCAACAGACTCGGCTTCAGTGGAACTGGTGTTTGGGGTGTTTGAGTTGCTCCTAAGGAAAAAAGTTACAAAACCCACAAATAAACCTTTCCCCAAAGTAGTCATCACCAGAGTTAGCAACCTCATGTTAGCAGAACTCAAATTACAAGTAACTGGAAGGAAGTCCTCCATCCACAGGTACCAACACCAACAGAAAGCAGCCTTTCTATAAGTAAGAAACCATAGTGAAGTTAGAAGTGACAAAAGATCTGTTTGACCAACATGGACATTTCTTTTCCCCTTATATATGGATGAACTTAAAAAAAAAACATCTGGGATATTAGCAGAGTAGTTTCAACTTTAACTACAGAGTTTCCCTTCTAAATCAGTATGGTTCTGAATAGCCTAAAATTGCTACACAAAGCAGAAACCATTTGAAGCAGATATTTTCATAAAAAGAGTCTGGCTGCAGGGGGGGTTCATGGTGTTCAACAAGAAAGCACAATATTGTGTTGCAGGGGAAAAAAAAAAAACCAAAACCAAAACACAACTATCAGAGGAATTAACAGTACAGCTGTCAGCTTCGGAGTGCAATTTTAGTTTTGTTGTCAAAACAGCTCTATGGTTTCAAACCCCCCCCTCCAGAGCAGAGTTAGTGTTTGGGAGGTGTGAAAATGCAGTGTAGTGGCACTGGTTATTCCTGCTGAACAGGAACACAGGTAAAGCTGCATCCATGTGGGAGGGGAAACGTTTGCAACCAGTCTGTAGGTGATCTGTGCTGTACCAGGGTTTCTGGCCAGGGAACGCCTCCTGCTATGATGTTTTTTTCTGAATGGTGCAATATATATGAGACCACCCCACAGTTTACTGCATGAATTCTTTATTTTGGTAAGGACTGCTCAGTAATCATGACAGCCTTTTTGTCTGGTTGTTTTGGGGCTCTGTGCTGTTGCTGAATTATTTAGTGCCTCTTGTGTGGTCCACTCGTAACGTATCACACGATCACAGTTCAAATCCTAATTTTGATGCAGTTTTGAAAAGTTTTGGAATTTAAGTTCTCCCACCAATGGGGAAAAAAAAATCAGGTTGCTATGTAATTTATCACTGCATGTTTTTCAGCTTCATTAGAAACAGGTGAAGATCTCTGTTTAAATGTGGTAAGTGCAATAAATTTCAAAGGGGAAAGAAATTTGTGCTAAGTAACCCAATTGATACTTAATTTAAGGGAACTTCCACTGAAAAGAGGACAATCCCTTTGGAACAGTCTGGCTTTTTTAAGTTCTGCTTATGCATTTAAGGCACCAGAATTATTTGTCTCACAAAGTTTAACAGCAACCTGATATTGAAAACAATATTGCCAAAATTGTAAAATTTCACTCAGTTTTCCATGCACTAAAGATTAAAATAGCCTCTGTAAAAGATATATATATATATATTTTTATATATATATATTTATATATGAAAACTCTTATGTACAATGGTATCAAATACTTTTCTCTTTACACAATAATCCCTTGCATTTATGTGCTTCATATGCAAGTCAACTTTTGAATGCTTCATACTTCTCAGGGAAGTTTTAAACTATGTACAAACAGATGACGCTCGAACAGGAGTTTGTTCCCCATACAAGCTTGTTTCTCATACCTCAGTTAATTTGCCTTTGACAGTTCAAGATTTTGAGGTAGAAGTAAGTAGCCTATATATACTCTGTGCAAAAAAAAAAAAAATTAAAAAAAATAATAGTGTGTTTGTTAAATTGCAGATGGCAGTCTGTCCTCTCTCAGTCCAGAGATCTGTTTGGTGGCTTCAGCTCCTGAAGGGAGTCACAGGGCTTGGATGTGTAGCCATTGGACAGGAGGGCCTGCCTTGCTTCTGCTTCACTCTGCAGATCCAGTAGTGTTGGGGAAATTTCAGGAAGCACGTTCAGTTGCTTTAATGACCCTCCTGCTGCTGAAGCTCTCACCAAATTAAGGTTGTTCAGCTCCAAAGGCTTTGTTACTGCTTGTGAAGAGCCTGCAAGAAACCAAAGGCCCAGCGTGGTTACTTGATGCTCCTTGTAAAACCAATCACTGTCATTCATGCCCTTGAGCCAGTTAAAACAAGCTGATAGGAGAAAACAAAGCTCTGGTGTAACCCAGACGGTTTAATCTTGGACAAATACCATCCCCAGGGCACCACGTACCTTGTTGGTCTGCAAGCAGCGGGCTGGTGGTGCTCACAGCTCTTATTCTGTCGTGGTTGCTGGGGTAGAGGGTGCCATCAGTTTCCATCCTCTTGCTGCTGGCAATCCCATTGCAGGGCTGGGGCTGGAGGAGGCTGGTGCCTGCACCCCTCTTCCTGTTCTGCTCCTTGCTGCTCAGTGCTTTAGGGTAGGTGGTATCCAGAGTCTTGAGGCTCTCGGAGTAGAACTCCAGCTCCTTGGGGTAAATGTGGACGTTCATGCTGTCTGTGCTGCCACTGCAGTCAGTGCACACCACGGGCAGCCCATAGCCTGTCAGGGAGGAAGGGAAAAACCACAACAAATGAAGATGAACCAGCTGCAAAATGTCAGCACTGCAGCACACAACTTGTGGAAGGAGAAGGCAGCTCTGTGTAGTTCTTCTGTCCCTCAGCAGTGTGGGAATCCCTCACTAAACATCATGGACATTTCTTGGGTTTATACAGGGCCAGTAAATACCTGTGCTTTTCAAAACTCTAGCTATCACTGAAGATAGTTCCCATTAATAGGCTCAGTAGGGTTGTGGGTTTTTTCCCTATTCCAAAGAAGCTGTGACTTTCTTTTTTTAAAAAAATAAATCAGCATTTATTTCCTTTTCCAGAAACAGAAAGTGGAATTTTCCTGAACCTGCTTTAAAATACCAAGTTACCCTTTTTATTTTTGTGCTGCTGCTTTCCAGAGACCACTGTCTGTTCCCTCAAGATATTACAACTGTTTTAGTGGTAATAACAGATGACCAGAATTCAAAGCAGGAAGGAGTTTCTTAATGCTGAAAGTTAATTTCCTTAGTGTGCTTGAGAAATTTCCATTATGAAACTTCACAGTTTCTCCTAGACAGAAAATTTGCTTCACTGGCTTTTTTTCTGTGGATGTTACAATACAGCATGAGAACAGAAAACACATCCTAAAAATAGAAAATATGAGTGTAACACCCAAGAAACTGGCAAAGAGCAGAGGCAGGTGTAGTGCCCAAAACAACCTCTAAATCCTGAAAATAAAATAGAAGCTGAGCATTGAAGCTGACAACCCCTTTAGAGCATGAAAAACATTAACACCTTCAGTCTGCAAGTGCTCTCCTGTTTTGGGAACAGCTCAAATCAAAATGCTGATGAGGCAGCTGTCAGGAATGGCTGTTGTTGTCAGCTCTGGTCTGCCTCTCTCTAACAGTTCCTCAAATCCAAGCTATCCAGGCTTGAGCGAGGATCAAAGCAAGCAGCAGAAGGTAAAGTTGCTGTGCTCACACCTGAGAATCAGTCTGGGCTATTTTTTTCCAAAGGTAACAGTTTCTTGTCTTAATGCTGTCTGACTTGGAGGGCTTTCTGATCTGTACAGACATGAAATACCTTTCCAGATTAATGGGGTTTGTACCTGTCTTATCTGGAACAAGCATTCCATCAGCCACGTCTTCAGTTTTCCAAGTGTCTTTATTATACCCAGTGCAGAGTTTTGGCTGTCTACAACCTCCAGTGGGAGCTTCAACATCTGGACACCTTCCAGCATCAGTCTGACACATACCTGTAACAAATGAACCATCTGACTAAAGATTACAACCATCTGCTTTCAGACTTGTTAAAACTAACAAATTAGAAATAGGACTATTTCTACTGTAAAAGCTGTGAAAGGCAGAAAAAATAGCAGTGGAGATAACAGATAATTTTAAGCTAATGTGTAGCAGAATAAATACTGTACAATCTCAGGAGAATCTCTGTGCATAATGTTTAACTTATCCTCCCTAATGTGCTACGTTCAAGTAATGTAAAATCCCAACATTTAATTTCTGTGCCTGAAGGCAGGGACAGGCAATGCTAATGTATTCTCTACTAGCACTTAACTATGGTAACTCTGGTGCCAAAAAACCAATTCAAAATTAGCAAAAAAATAATCCTTGGGTCCTGACTGAGCAGTCTGTGAAGCAGCCTGTGAAGCAGTGTGTGTGAACACTGTGACTACGGGGAGAGGGCACCTTTGTGAAGTGAAAGACACATCCTTGTTCTGTAGAAATGCAGTAGCTCGAAAACTACATGAAGATCTTTCAGAGAACTCCTAACACGGCACAGAAATCCTCTGTAATCTGCCTTCTCCCTCCTCGTGTGACATTGGGATCCAGCATCCCAGGAGAAAGAATGGAAGTGTTCCTCACCATTGCCATCAATGTGCCCGTTAGGCTGCTGGGTGTCCCCCCTGACAACCGCTTCCTGCCGCTCCGACAGAGTCCCTTGGGAAGACAAATAGCTTGGCACGTCAGGAGGCACAATAGTCTCATCTAGAGCAATGGGAGCAGAGAAATGTCAGTTCCTAGTCAGATACAAAGGCTTCTGTTTTCAAAGGCAAGGAAAAATTGTGTTTTCAAGAGGGATCTGGGAACTGCCTAAACACTCCGTGCCCCTCAGAGCCCCACTGCGGATTTTTCAAAACTTGAAGCTGTGAGAGACAGTGCTGAGAAAAACATGTTTGGCTGTTTGCATGTGGCACAGTCAGCACACACCAGGTAAAGGTGGAACTCTCTCTTCAAAAGAAATCCTTCCTTTTCCCCTAAAATTAAGAGTACCTCATTCAACTCAAATCCTTTCTCTCCCACAGTGACAAGTACCAGTACCACAAGGTCTTTGAGTCTCATGAGCAGGCAAAACTAAGTCAAAGCTCCTCAGCCACCCTAAGCTCCAGTCTGAATCAGGCAATTTCAAGTTCCCCATCATACAAATATCAAGTGAAACTGAATCACAACAGGCATGAAGCCCTAGGTTTTCAAGACTGAAAAAAAGGGAATAAAAATCCCACTGTTATGGATATGGTATCCCACATGTGGTATCCAAGACATTCTGCCTAGCCCATGTTTTTAAAATCCTGCTGTACTACATCTAAAGATACTACATCTAAATGCAATATAGGAAAGCTGAAAATCCCAGCAGGGTGGGGAAGCCTTAGGCTGGTTCTTCCACACCTCTGTTCAGAGGCTGCCAAACACTGAAGGCAGCAGAAGAGCTTTTTTTTCATTTTTCTATCTCAGCCCTTGTTTCAGCACCAAATTATCCCCTTTCAGTATCAGGAGGAAGCAATAAACAGTGATGCTTTCCCTAAGAAGTGCAGGATGTCCCTCATCAGCAGGGCTACAACAGCTCTTCCAGGCAACATGGAAAAAGGGTTTCCAGCCTAAAAGTCTGATTTTTCAATGTTTTGGATACCAAGTCTTTGAAAATACAGATTCCCAAGAATAAGGTTCCCAGTTTTGTGGACAGGATCCAGACTGTCTCAAGAATTATCATTTATGGTCATGGAAAATCAAAGTAGCAAAGCAATGGGTGAAACTGCTGCCAAGTGGAAAAGACCTTTCTGAAGAGCCAGCCAAGGGGAGAAATGCAGCTCTGAACATGCTTCCACAGCAAGTGAAAAGCTGGTTCCAGCTTTGTGAGCCAAGAGAACCACCAAGATAAGCCAACTGCTTTGACAGTGTGATTGTGACTACCTGATATGCTGATTCAGCTGCAGTCTGACAGCACTGAAGGGCAGAAAAAGCCTTAGAGCAGGAGAGCAGAGGTACCTGTGTTGGTGACACTGTATTCTTCACTCTTCTTCCTGGTTTGGTAGATGATGCAGACCCAGACCAGAGAGGTCAGCACGATGCTGCACACCACAGCAATGGTGATGATGCCCACCGTGGTACGGTCCTTCCTACAGCCAAGGGACTGTAAGATGCTGACTTGGCTGTGTGCACGCTCTGTCCCCAGGGTGTTGGACATTTCACAGGTGTATTTCCCAGCATCCTCCAAGACAACGTTCCTGACGATCAGCAGCTGATTGCCAGAGGTAAAGTGATGCCTTTCTGTCACCACCAGGGGTTGGTCACCTTTCAGCCAGGTGATGCGGGGAGTCGGGCTCCCTGTGGCTTTGCACTGAAGAGCCACAGTCTCACCCACAGACACTACGTGGTCTTCCAGGGGATGAATCAAAGATGGTGTCTCTGCAGGAGAAAAACACAGAAATTAATACCTGAGGAGAGCTCAAAAAACAAATTTTAACAGAATTGAATGTAACTGATGTTCCTGCAGGCAACAGGAATATGAATGCTCCTGCAGGTTCATGTCCTGCAGACAACAGGAACATGAACAACAGGAATGTTCCTGGAGCAGGGCAGCTGCAAAGCACAACAGAAGTAGCACAAACAGGGCCCTCCTTCACCAGGTGGTGTTGAGTCTTCCCAAGAAAGAAACCCCTAAGGACAAGGAGCAACGGCCACCACACATTAATTATTTCATGGGGCAGGAGAGATGCAGTGCAATTTCCTTTTAAAGTCATTTTCCCAGACAGGAAATGGAGGGGCTTCCTTGGCACAAGAGGAAATGGAATTCATGGCTCCTTCTTTTAATTAGCAGGGTATTTTTCATTAGGTAACTACAGTGTAGAAGAGTAAACCAAGACTAACACAGAGCATTGCCTCTTTGTCCCTTTATCTGCACCTCCTGAAGAGCATGAGCAGCAAACCCTTCCAGCTCCCACTTCGAACCCGCTCTGTCTCTGAGGGCACTGAGGCATCTTACCCAGCACAGAGAGGGTGGCATTTGCAAGCACAGACCCTGCAGAGTTCTGTGCTGTGCAGCTGTAGACACCCATGTCTTCTATCTTGACATCTGTGATGAAGAAGACATCATCGTCGGGCATGACGTGCATGCGGCGCTCCCGGGCGGCGGGGAAGTCGGTGCCCCCGTCCTTCTGCCAGGCAATCTGTGGGGTAGGGTGTCCTTCAGCTGCACACTCCAGCCGTGCTGTTGTCCCTGTCCTGCTGGTGATGTCATGGGGAGTTTTGATAAAGGAAGGCAATACTGATGAAGAAAAAACAAGAAAAAGGGACTTTTTTTACGCACGAGCATTTTCTGCGGGAAAAACATCGTCTGCTGGGCGGTTCTTCCTTTCCTTCCAAGCAGGAGATGGATATGGTCATTATCCATGGGTCAGAGGATGACAGACAAGGTCCTTTTGCAGGATATGACTACACTGCTGGGGACTAACCCTGTGTTTCTAGAGCACAGATGTGTCTTGCAGGAGCATTAGAGCTGGCATCAAAAATAATTTTCTTCTGCAATGAACCTGGAAGCAAACCCCATCATCTGTCCCTACAGAGAACTTTCAGTCATTCCAGTGCCTCTTTTTTGTATGTTTTTCAATTTTCATTTCCTCTTTTCACTGGACAAGGACTCTACTGGAACAGCCAAAGAATCACAGAATCATCTGGGTTGGAAAGGACCTCTGAGCTCATCAAGTCCAACCCTTGATCCACTGCCACTGTGGTTCCCAGACCATGGCACTGAGTGCCACATTCAGTCTCTTCTTAAAAACCTCCAGGGACAGAGAATCCACCCCCTCCCTGAGCAGCCCATTCCAATGCCTGATCACCCTTTCTGTAAATGATTTTTTCCTAATATCCAACCTAACCCTCCCCTGGCAGAGCTTAAGTCCATGGCCTCTTGTCTTACTGATGGAGAAGAGCCCAACCCCTCCCTGGCTCCAACCTCCCTTCAGGGAGTTGTAGAGAGTGATGAGGTCTCCCCTGAGCCTCCTCTTCTCCAGACTGAACACCCCCAGCTCCCTCAGCCCTTCCTCACAGAGAGAGGTGGTTAAAGCTGTTAGGAATGTGCTGAAGGGCTTGGCTGGATGGCAGCCACAAGCCTGGCATGTCCTCCCCACATGGCATCTCTCAGCATCTACCAAGTTGCAGGCAGCTGGTGTGAAGAATGTAAGAGTTGCTCACCATCAGGAATGGACCCTCAGGAGGAACCACCCACCAAAAGCAGGACCCAAAGAACGAGCTCAGGCTGAGGAAAGGAATGAGGAAGCAGCTTCCTACTCACCATTAACAGTGAGCCGGGCCTTGTTGGAGTAGGTGGAGCCAAAGTGGTTGGTGATGATGCACTGGTACCGCCCTTCATGGGTGAAGGTGACGTGGCGGAGGTGCAGGATGGTGGTGTACTCCATCACCTCCCCACCTTTTGCCCTCACATGGGCAAAGTTCTCAATCTCAGCATTGTGCAGCATCTCATTGTCTTTCTTCCAAGCAAACATCATGGGGGAGCTGCTGCTGCTGGCGGCCGAGCAGGTGAAGCGGATGTCCTTCCCCAGCACAGCCACGGTTGTCTCGGGCTGGATGATGATCTGTGGCTTGAGGAAGTCATCTAAAACAGAAGGCAGGGTTAGTTCTGGACTGTGAGGAAACAGAGGAGCAAGCAGAGAGATGCAATAACAAATAGACAGTGCCTAAGTGACATCTGCTTTCACATCCACTGTTGTCTGCAGTCTGCCATCAAAACTCTCTTTACTGTCCACGTGTGCCATGCACAACTCCTCTGGTTCCTTCTGTAACCAGTGGACTGAGATGGTCACTTGGTGACCTCAGACACACACAAAGATGCTCTCTTCACCAATGCAGCTGAAACCTCAGGAAGATCTAAAAAAGACCTAAAGATCCTCAGGAAGATCTAAAGAATAAATCCTTACTTGTACAAGCCACTCTTGAAGAGCAATACTGAACTTCAAACTTCACCTTCAGGCCTGTATTAGTGTGAAGCAGGAGGGGAGAGCAGGACACTTAAAGACTTGCAAATGACACCTCTAATGATCAAAGTTCCTGATCAAGGTGACCAAAGAACACACTGTCAAAGCAGAAGCAGGCACTGTATTTGTCTGTCATCCATCTAGGGTGGAAATCTTTGCATATTCTCTCTCTGCCCTTAAGACTGTTGGTTTTAGCAAGATTCCAAGCAGATTCATATATTAGATTTCTACAAATGGTGTAATTAAATATCTGACTAAGGTTTAATTAAACAGCTAGGCCTCTGGAACCAGGAGTACTAGTGCCTGGAGGACTTGGCAGACACCAGAGAAGCAAAGCTGTCTTCACTTTGTGATGTTGCTGTGGGGATGGAGCCTTCATGATTTCTTCTTCCAGAGGAGCACAGCAAGCCTCTCAGACTCACTCAGATGGAGGCCACCAAGGCAGAACACTGCTACTGGGGGATCAAGAGGGACATGGGACAGCAGCTGGAACAAAGCCTTTTCTCTGTACTCAATGCAAGTCTGGCATTCAACGTAGTTACACAGGATTTTCCAAAGCTCATTTTTTCCTTCATGTGACAGTCTCGTGCAGCTGCCCCCAGGATCCACACCACTTGGCTCCACAGCACAGGGTTTGGCTCACCAAACCAGGCCTTTATGTTGCCCCAAAGCTGGATGTATGAGCAGCATCACTTTGGACCCCTATGACAATTTACTTTTTTTTTTCTTTTGTAAGAGAGGCAGCAGAGGTTTGTGTGGGGCATTAAGGAAAGCTGCTTTGCAACCACTGCTCATGGGCAGAGTCAACAGAGTAGGTGCTCTTCAGAAGAAAAAACATAGGAGAAAACAGTATTATAATGCAACTGTTAGCAGTTGGTTGTGTAATGTCTTACTGTCCCAGTAAAAGAGCTGTGATGGAGAGATTCTCCTCCGCTTTGGTTTTTTTCTTTGTTTGTTTTTGGTTTTCTAACCCTTTGTTATTTGTACAAGTTAAGATCATTTTTTTAAGATGAGTGCAGACCCCAAAGCCAGAGAAGAAGCTCAGAACACTGCAGAAGGACAATAATTATAGCTGCAGGCTTGGTAGTATCAAACTGAGAAGCCTGGGGAAGTCTCTGCAGCCCCAAGAACAAGCATCAGTCCCTTTTGATTTAATACTCACTCAAGGAGCCCTGTAAGGAATACACTGGATGCAAGCAATGTGCTCTGTGGTTTTGGTGGGAAATAAATCGAAGCCAATGACAAATTTTTAAAACACAGGCTTGGGCTTCCTTTGATCCCATTGAAAAACAAAACAAAACAGAAACCCTCTCGTAATAACATGCTAGTAGTCAAAGAAAATGTTTCCCAAGTGAGTCCTACCCTTCATACAACCTCAGAACACACAGGCGAGACTTACCACACACAAAACTCTCTGGCAGGATGGAAAAAATGCTCTTGCTTTTTAGTGACTCAGGATGGGCACAGGTGGCCACCACAAAGGATTGCAGCTCCTTCTCAACTAACCACTGGGGCAGCCATTTCAGCTGGCAGTCACAGAGGAAGCTGTCACTGTTTATGTGGCTGCAGGGAAACAAAACCAACACGAGCCTGCTGTGAGTCTCACAAGGAGAGAAGGCTGGAAAGCTCACAGCCCTTTCATGTTAGACACATTCCTCCTCCCTCCTTTCCCCCCCCAGCATGGGTGGAAGAAGAAAAAGGACTGCAGGGCTGTCCTCGAGGCACTAATGATGTTAAATACATAACACATTTCAACAGCATTTCATCCCCACACAGAGCAACCCACTCCTGTGCTCCAGTGATGCTCCCTAGAACCTTATGTTTATTAACACCAACTTCCAGAGTGATCCCCAAGAACAGACAAGCAGGGAGAGAAACCAAGGCAGACCATCTACAAAGGAGACATGCAGCAGAGGCACAAGTACAGCCCATCCTGCTCCTATTTCTCCTATCCAGTCACCACCCGTGCTTCTCCTCTGCTTCTGTGCCTTGAGACTCTTTGGTGGCAACTGAATTCAGGGCTTAATTACTGAAGGATTCTTGCCAAGTTCCTGTAAGAGCTGTCAGTCCCTCAGGGGCAGTCCCAGAGGGGTAAGTGGAGAGGCCCCTGCCAGTCCCCAGCATCACAGGGGTAAGAGGTTTAGCTCCAGTTGTGTTTCCTGATTAACAGGAGCAGTGGAAGAGAAATAAGCAAAGATGTTTGTGTAAACCAAACAGTGACTGGGTTGTAAAGCAAAAACCAGTAATATTTCTCAGCATCTTAACAGTAACTTAACATCTACAGAATGCATTCTGCATCTTAATGTCCCCTATCTGAAGGCCTCCTTCTCCATGTTATTAAGGTTTCTTCACAATATTTGGGATCTCACAAGCTCTTCTCTAGTAAGATCAATCTTTTGCCTCACTTTTGTCAAGAGCCAGTGCATAAGATAAGGTGGTTAAAAAATAACAGACATGCAACTTTCACCTTATTCATTCCCCACTCACTGGTATTAAATGTCATCACTAACATCAACCACCTGACTCCCATTTCCAAAGTCAAGAATAATCTGACCAAAACCCAACAAAGTCATTTCTTGTTCCACAGACACTGCACTACTCCAGCGTGTAGCAATGCACTGACAGTGGATTAAATATTTATGGAGAAAAGGAAACCAGGGAAGACTGGAAACAGTGTCTGATAACAGTGCAGAGCCCCTGCCTGGAGCACAAGCAGCAGCTCTGATAACACATCCATATTTTTACACCAGAAGTCTGGGTGACAAGTGCATCCAGTTTGAATGGTGCTTATCACTGAAATGTCAGTACTGCACAGGAGCCCTGAACACAGGTACAGCACAGAAGCCACTGGGAATTAAATCAGTGGCAGCAGGAGGAGAGATGGCTGAAAGGACCAGGGCTGGACTTCCTGAGCAGAGATGAATAATTGCACAGATGTGAACCTGCTGGAAGAACCTGTTCCAATGATCTCATTTCACTCACTGTTAAACGCACGATGTTCCCCATGACATCTACTCAAGTGTAAAAATACCCTGCAGAGGAGGACAGGGGGAGGAGGAAATAAATGAGTGGTAATGCAAATAACACCCCATTGGAAACAACGTGCTACTTCTCACGTCCAGGGCAAGATGGATCTCTGCCTCCTTAATGGTGTGTACAGCCCAATTACTTACAGCTGCTGCAGGCTCCTCATCTTGGCAAAAGCATCTGCTTGAATGGAGCGGATGGCGTTATCCCCCAGGTTCCTGCAGGAACACAACCAAAGGTGGTGTGAACACGAGGGGTGCCCTGGCTGTGACAAAGTCTCTCCATACTTCAGCAATGACTCCACTGCTTAAGATTTGGTAGCTCCTCATCAAGGCCACGTCCACTTGTGGTTCACAGGAACGGCTTCCCATGAACCACTTCGATACTGAGTAAGTATTGCTGAGCAATACAGCAAAAATTCTGGGACTAAGTCATTAAGTCATTCTGTATCCCATCTTCTCACTACGCTTTCTCAGTCCCAGCTACCTCCATCATCCATAGCTCAGAAATTCCTCAACCCCCTTGATAACCAAAGATAGTCAGGAATGTCGTATGCCAGGCTAGACCTTCAGCAAACATAAAGAAAGCAAACACTTGCACTAAAGGGCATCTGAGAAGTTATTTGAAAATGACTTTGAGAGGATATTATTGTGTTTGAAAAACACTGCCATGTTTCCAAAAGAAGGGATTCTTCAAAGCTTCCCTCATAGCTAAAGCTAATTAAAAATTTCACTTGTCTTCTGAAAAAGGCCAGTGTCAGATTAAAGGCTTAAAAGTTTACCAAGTGAGGTGTAGGGCAGACTAGTCCTGCTGTCAGAGGGAATCTCAGCAGATCATTAATAAGGGAACCTTTATCCAGGAACGTCCCCCCCTACTCAGGCAGCCCAAACCCTGCAGTATGCTCCCAGTGGCTGCAACATTTCATACGATCAACAGCCAATAAAACATCTTGAGCAAAATCACATATACTTTAAGTTGTCTTAATTCAGAAAGGAAGTTATTCATGAATCACTGCTGGATTCATCAGCCTTGGGACACAGGAAAAAAACTATGTAGTGGGAGCCAAAATTTCCTTCTTGCAAATCACTCTAAGAGAGTTGTGTTTGGTGCCTGCATCATGAGCACTCACCATTTGCAACATGTGTCACTGCCAGGGCCTAGATGTAGGAGGAAGCTGGGGCAAGGGAGGAGGAAAGAGGGCTCCATCTGAAAGCATTATTTTCGTTGCTAACAGCCTGCAAAGCAGCAATGTGCAAGTCCAGGCAATATTTATCCAAGAACAAATCAAAAAATTAAGAGCACGCAGATTTGCCACATGTTCTATAACTTTGTTCCTGGCACAAAAAAAGGCCAAAGTTGAGGCAGACTTATAATGAGAAGGAAGCAGGTGGCCCCCACAAATGGACTGGCTTCTCAGTTTACAAAGACACTATTAAATTGCTTGCAGATCTCTCAAGCAGCTACTTTTGGCAGACCCCCCCCCCTTCCCAAACTCTGAGGCATGGTGGGTTACTCACAGGTGCTCCAGGGCCTCCAACCCTGAGAAGGCTTTCTTGGCCACTGACTTGATCTTGTTTCCAAACAGAGTTCTGCAGTTTCCAAACATCCAGTGCCAGATAAACAGGAATAAAACAGAGAGAGGGGGACAGAAAAAGAAGAAACACAATTAGTGTGGCTTTATCTGATAAACGTGCTCAGTGTAAGTCCTGGGAAATCTGAACTGCACAGAGATTAAGAGGGCAGAAGTACATTCACTTTCCTGCTCCTGAAATTAAATCCTTTTATCTGTATTAGAATTTAATAGTGATGACAGCACAAAAGGGAATGTGCTGTATCATGTAAAAGGGCAGGTTGCTCCATTGCTTGGAAACCAGCTTGCTGAGTAACAGAAGGTCCCCTCTCTTCTTTGCAGCCCGGCTGTGGACAGGTTTAAGTGCAATGACAATTTCAGATTTTACTCTCTCCCTACAACACTTTTCATTTCTTCCCAGATAGTCAGAGAGTGGTAATTTAGTCACTGCTGCTTGGCCTAAACAGACATTGCACACAGGGGCTGAGGGCTGTCTCTTGGATCACCAAAGCAAGTACTGACTTCCTTCCTTGGCCTATTACACCAGCAGAGTATTTGCTGCATCAGTGTGTGTGGCTTTTTGCTCTGGGTAAAATACCCCAAACACCAAAGGCTGTGTGCACTCATGTACCATCATTTGGAAAAGGGTGCTGCATTAATGAAGGCTTTGAAAAATCTATTAGAATGATTAACTTTGTAAGTAATCCACTATATGCATGCCCTGGTCATATGGCTGCATCCATACAGACTGATTTTTGGAGCCACATTCCTACATACAGGTGTTCTGCTGAGCCTGGGTTTGAAACTGGGGATTTTCTATTTATTATTTACAGTGGATCTTGGACTTTGAATATAAAGATACTGATTATATCTGATTACTTCCATCTGGGGATGTGACTACACAACATCCACATCACTTGCATAGGTGCATTTCTAGCTATACACCAGAAATCCATAACACACTGGAAATAACACCATGCCCCAGCAAACTCATTAAAATCATTATGCCTTTTTTAATCTCAGCAAACCACTTCTCCCATTCCGAAAGGGTCTGAACCCAGCGGCCCCTTCAAAGGGCTGTGGCCCCGCTGGAATGCAAAGGCAGGGGAATGCAGCTCCAGGAGGAGCCTGCGTGCTGCAGCCCAGAGCCGGGCACAGGCATTGCTCTCCCGGTGATTGCATCACTGTAATTACAGGCTCGGCACGCAATTCATTAGAAAGCGGCATTTTCTCCTCCAGCCAGTTTTGCACCTGCAGGAAGGATCTCGGTCATTGAGTGAGCCATCAAAAAACCGGTTACGTTTAGCAGCTTGAATAATTAGGAAAGTCCTTGTTCCCCGGTGATTCCACTGATGCTTTTTATGCTTCGATGCTTCTCAACTCTCTCCTTCTTGAAGCAACATTTTAATTTAGGGCTGTGCTCTTCTTCCTGGAGAGCTTCATATATAATTCAGTGACTGGCCTCCCCACCTCTTAGTTTAACACCTTCGTTTCTGCAAACAACCCTCTTCTGTGCTAAATCCTTTCAGAGGCTAATCTGTGCCAGATCAAAGGGGAACGGCTTTTAAGGCCATCTCCATAGAGCTGAGGTGATTATTAATTCATTGGAAGGTCTCCTCTGAAGTGCCCATTTATTTTTTGTATGCTAATGCATTTAAAGATGGTTGACAGTTTAAACACAGGCCCTAAATCACACAGTGGAATGTTTGCTGCAAAGGCTGATACTTTATTTTATTTACAAAAAAAAATAAAAAAAAAAAAAAAAAATAAAAAATAATAAAAAAAAAATCCTGCCAGGGAGAATGATACTCACTTCACCCTTAGATGAAATTACAAGTTTGGGATTTATGTGCTAATGAGCTAAAACAGATCTGAGCTGCTTCCTTTAAAAGTGGCCAAAAGTCCCCAACACATCTCAAGAAACATCATGGGATCCTCTCATATTCCAAGGGTTTTTCTAGCCTGAAACACTCTGGCTGACAATGAACGATGCCAGCAACCTGCTCAGAGGCTGTTTCAGAGGGGAGAGCCCCACAGCCTGCACTCTGCTCCCATCCTGGCTCCTCCTGCTCCCTACCACACCTCCTGGATCTCTCCTGACCCGCACAACTCATCAGTGCTCATTTCTTCTGGTTGCTCAGTCAAATCCTTTGGCTGAACTCTTTCCCTCTATGCTGTCTCCTTACTTTTTCATCTCTTTTAGACACATCCAGCATTTCTCATATAACCCCAGCAGTTGACACCACCGTATTTGCTTCCATGACAGTGGTGACACTGCAGGGATGCCTGACAGTGGATGTCCTACCAGGACAGCTCTCTCTCTCAGCCTGCAAATCCCCCTGGACAAAGCCTCTGCTCCCACTACCCCCCTTCTAGCTGCTCACATGGTTTCAGTTTTCTTCAGACAACCCAAAAACTTCAGCAATAGCAGCCAAGAACCCTCCCACTCACCCCATCTTCTCTTCTGCCTTTTCTCTTGAACCTTGTGGGAAGATTTCTCCACTTCACGTGCAATTCCTACCAACATCTTTCCCACATTTCCACCCCCAGGCCTCCTCCCTGCACATCTTTAAGTCCTTCTCTGCCTTCTGCCTCCCTTTACTCACAGCTACGACTCAGTTACCCTCTTTTTGATTCCAGTGACTCCCCTCAACAACCACCAAATGCCAGCTACATCTGTGATTTCAAAATCTTTCTTTTCCATCTAAGCATTAGGTCCTCACAAATCCTGCCATGGCTCTTCCCACTCCCCCAGGAGCCTCTAATGAGATGGTGACAATATACCTCCTGCCAGGATTCATTCCAGCCATCTGCTATCCATCGAGGTACTTTTACTGCACCTCTGGCTGTGCCATCTCTGCATCAGAGACAGCGTGATGGGGGAGTGCTGAGAACTTAAACAAAGGCAAGAGGTAATGATTAGACTCTTGATTTGTCACAAGCCATCAGAGCCTTTTCTGACAGGGCTGATTTATACAGCTGATTTCAAACAGAACACGGACAAGTCCAGAGCAATGTGAAAATCCTGGTGAAGGCCAAGCAAGCTGTAAACATTTGCAAGGCGCATGCTTGCCTTGGGTTTCTTTTTATCTCTTTAAGAGCCTGTGCCCCGTGGTGCTTTTTATTGTCACTGCACATGGAAGCAAGCCCAAAAGATCACTCTCAGACAGAGTATCCCACAGAAACGAATCCTGTTTCAGTCCCTCTGTTGTAACAGGAAACGGGGTGATACTTGTCTTCTGTTTATTGTTATTTGCTGCATCAATCAGGGCTGCACACTGAAGACATTGCAGGGGCTTTTTTGGTGCTGATTGCTTTCAGAAGCAAGGAACAATTGTGCTGAATCTGACAGATGGAAACAACTTAAGTTTCTTTCTCCTGTGTCTCTGCACTGCAGTATGTGGCACTGTCAGTTCATCACTTTCAAATTATAATCACCTCAGATCTGCTTACAAACACAAGTGCTTGATAACCACACTCTTGCAGTGAGCCTACAAAACTACCACATCTCTGATTTTTTTTTGTTGATTTTTGTCTTGTTCCAATGCAGGAAGACTGTGGCAGAAGGGAGGAACCCCAACCACACAAAGGGACACAACACAACTGCTTTGCAGAACTTCAAACCCAGGGATACTCACAGCTTGCTCAGGTTTTCCAGGCCTGTAAAGGCTCCGTTGGTGTCTTCTATGGTGCCTGAGATGTCGTTGTGGTCCAGTTCCCTGGGGAGAGAACAAGAGAGAGTTTATAATCAGGGTCTTAATCCTAGGTGCATCGTTAAAAAACAAAAGGAAAAAAGTCTGAGAATGCCACACAAAGAGCTTCCCATTTTCTCCTGACAGTTATCAGAAAAAGCAGAGTCCTGCAGCAAAGCAGCACTAATCACTTTTCCTGCAGTGCCCCATGCTGAGATGGTGCATTCCAAGCAGAACCCTGGCTTTTTCCTAGCTGAAACACTGGGTTTCTGAGACAGCAGCAGTAGCAGACTGGAGGTCTTTACTGTTATTTAACAAGCAGGTCTCAGACTTTTTCTAATTCTGTGCATCTGAACAAAAGGAGGAAAAAAGCAGTGAAGTCTCAAAACCAAACTGGGAGAAACAGCTCTCCTTAAATGCTGCTGTCATGAATTAAAATAACTTTGGCTACTCCATTGTATACATGTGTTTGTCTGTATCTCTGGAAGATGATTTGTTGTATTTTCTATGTAGCTGCATTTTTTTTTTCCTGGCAATGAACTTGAAAGCTCAGCAAAGGAAAGGACTATCATCACTATACAAAGCTAACTCTCCATATAACCACTTAAAAAAAAAAAAGTAAGAATTGCTTTTTCAGTTTGATTCTCTTGGCTTTCACACTGACCATCTATTGCAAGATTCAAAGAGGTCTGAAGAAAAACAAGCACCTAGAACAAACAGATAAATCCACAAAAGCTGTTTAAACAGTCTGTTTAAAAATCCCTCCCTCCTAGCTTTAATTCCTAGCAATGAATACCTAGCAACAGACAGAAATTTATCATTTCTAATGTTAAGTAAAAAGAAAAAAAAAAAAAGTGCATAGTCTTTGTTGGTTTTGTTACATCACTCTGATTTAAAGCCTAGCAAAAACCAACAACAAAGCAAACTAAAACATCCAGATAACCCCCTGAACCCTCAGGTATCCCTTTCACACCTTTTGAAGATTATTATCAGAACATTTCCCATTTAAATATATAAAGACTAGAAAATAAAAATATTTCCAAACCAAAGCCCCATGAATTTTGCAACACCCCAGGCATGGGCAGCACAGCTCCTAGGCTATGCAGCAGAAAAACAAAATAACCCATGAGAAGAAAGAAGAATTAAAAAAAAACTCTTGTAGTGTCCATATTGGCATGGTTTTCCTCAGCTGAGACAGGACTGCAACTCTTGCTCCCAGTACCTAAAGCTGGCTGCAGTCTTTACTTGCTTCTTTCTCAGCTTCAGTGTGTGAACAATGAGGAGGGAGATGGCCCAAAGCCACAATTCCTGTTTCTCAGCTGCCTTCAGCGTGAGACCTGAATCTCAAGTCTCTGGGAAGCCCTGGCCTTAGCCAGCATCCTGGTGGATGTCAGGGTGATCTGTGAGCAGGTCTGTGCCAAAGGAATGGATAAAAACCCCAATGTCCCCACAGGGTGTGGGCACACATAATGCTGTGGTGGCACAGGAGACAAGGCCAGGAGATGCTTTGATGTGCTGACTTTTTCAGTGCTATCCGTGCGGGGCATGAGCAAACACATCCTCCTGGAGCTAAGTTTCTACATTTCCCCCATGGTTGCCAAGTCAATGCTCATTGTTCTGTATGCTTTTTAAGGGCAAATTCATTCTCAGACATTTCTCTTCAGTTCCACCATGGGCAACCAGTCTTTGGACCAGCAAACTCTTTCCCATGGCAGAGACAGACAAGTGGGAACAGCCTGTAGGAGCTCTCTGACACACACTTGTATTAATTGACTGCCACACATTGTGTTTTCTTGAAAAAGGAAAAGAAAATGGTATTGCTTGTTCATCCAGAGGCAACTCAAAGGTTTAGTGTTAGAAAGGAGGAATAAAAACCTTTTTAACAAATGAGTGAAAATAGAGAGAGAGGGAAAAAAGAGCAGGGTATTTTGGCCTAGCTCTCTTTGTATTCAAACTCCTCTCCCAGCCCCTGTTGCCAATTTCCTATTCTTTCTGGCTGGCTGAGCTTGAATGCTTGCAGCCTTGTTAATCATTGTGCTCCGAGGTCTCTGGGCCTGACCTCTATTTGAATAGCTCCACATTTCAGCAGTTTCACACCCACCAAAGGCTCCCCAACAATAGGCCATAATTAAAGCATGCTCGGGTCTTTTTCACCAGGTGCAGGACCCAATAGGCCTTTCTCTTTATTAAATTAGAGCTCACTCAAACACTCCCTCTCCACCTCCCCCCTTGGCCCCAGACATAAAAGAGGCTCCACATTCACTGCAGAGCAAAGAGAACTACCAGCTCCCCTTCCCCTCCATTTTTCTTTGGAAACCTTTAGTTCCGGTCTTGACAGCTGCCTCAGAGAGGTCCCTTTCTGAATGCCCAGTGGCTGAAAGACTTTGGCTGAAGTTTAAAAAAAAAATGGGGGGAAAAAAGCAAACAAAACCCAAGCTCACTTTCCAGTAACTTTCTCCACTGTGAACTTCAATAAAAGAAAGAGAAAGATACAGAAAGTCCTGTAAAAAGAGAAGATCTTTGTGTTCCTGTTTCCTTTTAATTACTTGGATCAGACTGGGCTTCTGAAGAGGAATAAAAGTATCAAAGTGGAGGTTTTTTAATTTGCAGGAAGAATTAAATCACACTTCTGAACTCAGCCATCCTGGGAGCTTGGAGAGTGCTCACACAGGCCGTGAGAACTTCATGCGGAGGCAGATGAAGCCTCCACACTCCTTGGAGAGAGAAGGAGAGCAGGCAGCAGCTCTGCAGGTTCACACAGCTGCAGGAATGGACAATTAAAACCTGGATTCTCCATCTGATGGTTCTAAGGCAACCCCAGACATCCCTCAATCTAATATAGATCATTTTGCAGCTCAGTATTAGGGCACATGAAATTTTTCTCTTGATAGCATGGCAACTTTTTCCTTGGTCAGAGGTTATGAAGAAAAATAGAGCAACATTTAATGGCCCAAGTGAGCCCAATTCTTGAAGAATTCTGGTCAGTCTAATGGTACACAGGTAGCAGGTTCCTGGTCCCATGGTTGGGCCCAAGACTGGGTGAAGCTTTGTGTGTTGTTACACTTCTGGTATAATCAGATCCCAATCCCCAAACTCTAATTTGTTTGGCCACTGTTTTTTTCTTCTCAACAACTTCTTAGCTCAAGATTTTCTATTTTTTATTGAATTAAACCCAAAAAGTAACAGCCCACAAAAATGCTCAATAGCACATTTAAGAGGATACTCAGATTTCCAGAGTTGTCACGGGAAGGTACCATTCCCTGCTCCTCCTGAGTGCAGAATGACCCAACAGAAACTGCATTTTTTGAAGAATTTCAGAGTCAATATGATGGCAACAGAAATTACACTATTAGCTGAAGGACTGAAACCTCAGGGATTTATCCTCAGTTTTAGGTTAGACTCAGAACCCTGTCCCACATTCTGGTGATTTTCCTCCAGAGCCCTCTACTATGAAAACACCCTACAACACCAAACAGTCCAACTGCAATTCTCCTAACTTCTCTTATCTAAAAAATACAAGTTCACTGCAGCTGAATAACTGAGTAAAACCAACAGTTGCTGAAGACAACTACTGAACAATCTATAGGGGAGTTTGACACCGAGGACACAGGCACCCAAAGCAACTCTAAAGCAGAACAGTTTGACAGAACACAAACTGTGGAGGGAAGGTAGATGTTAGCTGGCAGAAAGTGAGAGCAACTTACAGGACACGCAGGTTTTTGAGTCCCTTGAAGGCACCTTCTGCAATATGATTGATGGAATTATGGCTCAGTCGTAGCACGTGAAGTCCCCCAAGGTCTGCCAGGCTTCCCTCATCCAGCCTGGTCAGGTTGTTGTAAGAGAGTATTCTGGGGGAAAAAAAAAACACAAAACCAACACCCCCTTGTCAGTCCAACCTTGATTTTTCAAAACTCCTCTGTGCCAACCAATTCTTGCCTCCCAAAAACCACCTTAGGAGGAAGGATGTGTATGGGTGGATATATAATAACTTGATTAGGAGATGAGACTGTAGTCTGCAAATAATCCCACCAAATATCTGCAAATAATGGGGCAGCTTGGATGACCAGAGGGGAGCAGGAGGCATTTGGTACAATAACCAATATGCTGTCAGGCATGGCAGGGAGATGCTACTCTCTCCTGTCTGGCTAGGTTAGGGTCTGGGAGAACCACCCCTCCTCAGTCCCCCAGTGTATAGGTGACATTAAGGTTATCAGTCCTGGTTGTGTTCCATCCTCACTCTGATTTGGACTTCCTCTGTTATCTTACAGGAAAAAGCAGTCCTCTCCTTCCCCACACCCTAGGAGGTGAAGAGTGACATCCAGCAGATGGATTTTGAAGTTCACACGTGCTCTTGGCAAGGTCCAGACTTCTCTACTCAGGAGGTGTCTTATCATTCTGCACTTGTGCACAGCAAGCCCCAGGCACCTGGGTGTGGGTGTCTTCACAGTCAAAAGCCAACAGCATTTCAGCACAAGGCAACTGAATGCTTCCTTTCATGCACAGGAAGGAGGTTTCTGTTGTAAACCTGTTGTAAACCAGGCACCTTCCCTCCCGCTCCCCTGTGTCAAGGAGTGTGCAGTCTGCTTCAAATCTTCTCCATTTACAAGTGACTAATACTGGAGGGGTTGTTTTTTTCCTCATTTTCCACCCATCTATTCCCCTTGCCAATATTATCTCTGGTTTTAGAGACATTTTAAAGTTTGGAAGCTGCTAGGAAGCAAGCTGTTTTTCTCTCCCAGCCAGGGTGCAGATGAGGCTACTGAGATTTGGCACCAAGGGCAGGGCATGGGAAGCTACAAACCACTGCAGAAACCTCACACACAATACAATCCCCTTTTGTGCAAGCAGGAAAGCCACAGCATTACTGATATTGAGGGGCAGTTTGGTTTATCAAAAGAGGGACCAGCTGAGGGAGCAGTAGGCAGAACCAGTGGTCAATGATCTTCATCCCAAAGCATTCACTCACAGCTCCCTGCTTCCTGCTGTCTGGATGTCACTACAGCTGGATAAACCCTGCAAGGGCTACTGGAAGGTGAGTGTGACCAGCAATAGCCTCAGATTAAAGTTGCCAGCACATTGATGTGTGGGGCATTCAGCTACAGGCTTACCTCTTTACAAAGGATTTTTGAAAATACCTTAGTGCCTTGGGAACACAAGTCACTTCAAAAGATGTCAGGATTTGGGCTGCTGAACTTCTTAAAAGTGGAGTAATGCAGCTTTAAACATGCACTGAAATACTTCATAGTACAGACAACATGAAAAAAAACTGCACTGAGTTCCAAACCTCCAAATTCCTCTTCTAGTACTGCCTGTTAATGAGCCTGCTTAAAAATGTGTCTGTGGCTTGCAGGAAAGTCATTGCAAAGCCAAAACCTAAGTTAAAACAGACTCATACTCCAAAGTACTGAGAGTGTCATTTACTTGGCAAAGGAGCTGCCTATCTTTTAGCTGTGTGAGTGGGCAGAGGGCAAGCTTTGGAAAAAATTCAGCAAAGATTAATGAGTTTGAAGAAGGTATGGGACAACATACTTTCATTCCTAAAGAAGTTGTAGTGTTAGTTATGAAGAACTGGCAACCTGTCAAAATTATGTCCTCACCTGCGATTAAAGACTTTGGCTTCAAGGAAAAAAAAAAAAAAAAAAAAAGGTTTCAAAAGTAATCCTAAACCTGACTGAGAAAAAAAAATAGTTCCTTTTGATTCTATACAGAAGAGTTCCTGCCACAACTGGTGAAGGCATGTTCCCCTCCATTCGTCCTGACATCACCTCAAAATGGACAGACAGCAGCAGGCTTTAGAGGGCTCGCTCTCAATAGCTCCACCCAGATGGAAGGTCTCAAGAGACACTGGCAGTGGCTTCCTTCACCATGCAGAGGCTCTGCTCCCTGCCAGTGGGACAGACCCATTCCCAAAAGTGTGTTTCCCTGCTCAGCAGTTTAGTTTGTGTTGAGAGAAGTCAGCAGATCTCTGCTGCTTCCCTTGCCTTCTCATTTCTACCAGAAATCACTGGAATGAAGAAATTTGTCTACAGTGCTCTTGTGGCCTGGTGAGGAAGCAGGAGAGCAGCACACACAAGTGCTACTTAAAGGGGTTAACCAGAAACCTGTTGTGCTGCTGGGCCCTCTGCTGCCCTTTCATTCCTTTTGACCAAATTATAGGTAAAAAGTGAAAAGAAAGATCCAGCAGCCAAGTTATCATTCACTTGTGATGAAATCCTATGCTCCCACTGTGGATTTTTCCATGATGGTGATGCCCTATCACCTGACTGGTGAATACAATTGGCCCTTTCTGATGTCTGTAACAAGGCAAGAGCTCTCCTTGTTAGTTCTTGCATCAGACTAGAGTCCTGGGGTCATGTTTTCTCCCACCAGCTGAAAGAGAGGCAACTCATCCTTCCCTAGCACAGATCAGCAGGGCTCTGTCCACCTCCCCTTTTCAGGTCAAGGATTTTGAAACTCATTCCCTGTACAACCAGAGATAGTGTCTTCTGGGAACTGCAACCCACTAGATGTAGCAACAGAGGAGGTGACTAAGAACTTTTTAATAAGGAATGAAACCTATACAGAGACAGTCTAGATGTATCTACTTGCTTCCTTTCCTCACCCTTCAATTTCAGAGCCCACCTCTCCTACAAGTACTCTTTGGCTGTGAGAGTTTCAGTTAGCAGTATCTGATGGTTCCCTGCAGCAGCCTTACCCTAAAGGCAACACCTGCAAGAGCTTGTAATATTTTGTAGAGATGTGTGCTAACACCCACATAATCACCTTCTGAATCTCAGCTTATGCTGTCTCTGGCCTCACACTGTAGCACAATCCTGTCTGTCAGGCCAAGCCAGTGGCTCCTACCACCTTGCAGCATCAGGTTATTTTCCAAATCTACCCCATTCTGCACCAGAACAAGCAAATCCTGTGCTGGGTTTCTGCAGTTACTGCTGCAGATGGCCACGAAGCCAGGACAACTCACCACAAGCACTACTTGTTAGCAGAAAATATGCCACAAGATGTCCCAATCCATACCTGACAAAGAAAGGACTCAACATGACATGCAAGCTCCTATCTAACCTTTGAGGGTTTGAAAAGGCAGTGTCAGGTAGAAAGGACAAGCATAGCTCTCCCTACAAGAGTTCTGCTGCTGGTCCTGCCAGATATTGGGTACAGATCATCAGATCTTGGGTCCCTGAGAGCAGAAAGCTCCTGGAACTCTGCTGCCAACCCAGTGGTCATCTGAATTTGGCTGTTCCAGGGGCCCAATTGTGAGTGGCCTGGGAAGGCAGATTCAGCTTCCCTGATGCTTCAGATTCAAGCAGACCAAGGGCAGAGCATGGTGCCAATCCTGATGTGTTTCAGTTTCCACAGTCACAGTGAGGGGATGACAATTTACTTCTGTAAATATTGCAAGCATCCCTGTGTGTCTCTCTGCAAAAAGGCATTAAGCAGTGGCTGGGACCCAAAAGTCACTCTTGTGGGGCTGTCCCCAGCAAAAAGGATTTCTTTCATTTATCATAGAGACTGTATTCACAGCTGAAAATCTTAGGAAAACAAAGTCAATGTGTTTACTTTTAAACAGCCAAGCCTTACAGGAAAGGTGAAGTGTCAACAGGAGAAACAAGGAGAACTGCCTCTAAAGGGGCCAAATCTGTGGTTAAAAAAATTATTTTTCTTTGTAAACACAGAGGATAAAGCAAAGCTTCCTTCAAGCTGTGCAGTCATTATATGGCAAGTCATGCACATCCTCTAACTAGTCAGCTAAAAAGCACTGGCAAGCCACAGATCACAAACTCTCTGGGTCTTTTTGGTGCTATATATTTTAAGAGGGTTCCAGTCTTTGTTTCTGGTGTTAACATGTATTCATTAGGTGCTCTGAAGGTCACAACATCACCAATAGTAAGGGCATCACTTAGGAAGCTGCAGTTTGTGCATTTCTACAGTTTGATAGAGCAGGAGCTGCCAGGCAAGTGACTGGGAAAAATCCTTACTCCCTTTTCATGGCACTATTATATTAGCATCAAACCCTGCCCAACCAACCAGAATGGGAACCAACTTACAGCTCGTGCAGCTTCTGACAGAAGCTCCAGCCATCGGGGTTGATGCGGGATATGGAGTTGTTGCTGAGGTGAAGCTGGTGCAGAGATGAAAGACCATAGAGAGAACCACTGTTTACTTCTGTCAGACTGTTATACTCCAGGTGGCTGTGGAGAAAAAACAGAAGGAATTGACAAATAAGCAGCACTGGTCAAATGCTGAAGAATTTTTTAACAAAGATTTGGGATTTTAGCCGTTCTTATGCAATCTTCCTTGTCCTCATGTGGATTTGTGATTGTCTGGGCATTTTTTGTGCAAGTAAAGGATAGAAATTCAAGGACAACACAAAGGAAGTGCCAAGAATGAACTGTGACTGCAGAGGTACAGGTAAACTGGGCTTAAAGCATCCCATTCAAGCCTGTTTTTGCAGAGTCTCAGTTGTGTGGCAGCAGTGTCCAGAAACGTGCTGCCTTGATCACTTGTGACCTTGCAAACACACTTGAAAGCCAATCATGGTGGAAGTTTCAAGCACTTCTTTGCAATGACTAAACAATTTGTCCCCTCTCATGGAAAGAACACCTCACTGAGACAGGCCACCTTGGCTTCTAAGTATCCCAAGAAGCAGAATAATCAGGCCTCCAACCCACGGTTTCCATGTATCAGCCAAAACAAATCTGCAGAAGCCAGATGAACTTTTATTTAAAGACCAGCTGAGATCTTACTGAATGTCCAAACTTTCACAGGAATACTGCCACAATCTGAAAACCAGGACATTCTTTTATTGAACACCTGGTAGAGCAATGAGCTTTAGTAAACTGTGGCTCAACTGAACAGAAGCTGCTGTAGCACTGCAGAGTTCTGTGCATGCAAGACACAGCAAGAAACAAGGAGTGGCACAGGTGCCCACAGTCTCTGATGGGACTCTCTGTTAGAATGGAGAGAAGGACAGGATAGCAGGTGAAATTTAGGCTGCTTAAAGGAAAAGAGCCCATCTCTTCAACTTACAGGACTTGCATCTTGGCTAGACCCCAGAAAGCTCCATCAGTCAGTTTGCTGATGTTGTTGCGCTGGAGTTTCAGGACTTCCAAGCTGTCCAACCCCTGGAATGTCAGACCTTCAATCAGGCGGATGCGATTCCGGTTCAGCTCCCTAAAATCATCAAGGCCATACAAGTTTATTAAATCCCAGTCCTTTCTCATGAAGTCATCTGAGCAGCACACAATGGGGACAGCAATGCCAGCACCTCCTCTGTCAACGCTTCCCAGGAGAGAGCAGGAGCACACCGGAAACTTTCAAGCCCAGAGCTGGCTGGGGCAGTCAGCTGGGTGTGAGTGTTTAAATAAACTCACCCTGGGACAGGCTTTCACTACAGAGAAACAACAAAGACAGGGCAGCAATTCCTCTTCATCCCTCCTCTCTCTCTGCATTTCTTTTAAGCCATTCATTCTTCTCATCGATTTTCAAATGTCACCTTCTCTCAGAGATACCATTTGAAGCAAGTGACACCAGCATTATTTCCCTTACAACTCCATTGTTTTTACAGGACCTGCAGCCACCCAGTAAAAATGGGCTCTGAAACAAGCTGGTTCCATAAGAACTGGGAGCCCAAGAGGAAAAAATTATGCCTACGTTTGAAAGAAAAGCTTTCAGTGTCCCTGACAAATGTCACATTTTTTCCTATTATAAGAAACTAATAAAAAGTGAAATAAGCTGTTTCCAATAACAAGGCAGTCTTGGTATTGTGTGCACAAAGATCACTAGATCTTAGTATTTTGTGTGCACAGAGTTAAATTCTATTTTTTTCCCCCACCCTTGGGTGAGGAGGGACTTCTAAATTTTCAGAGTAACTTTCTTCTGAAGAGCAGCATGAACATTATCACAGCACACTTTACCAACCCATGTCAAACAGTCTTATGGATTGCTAGGGCCAGACACACCAGGTAAAAACAGTTCCACAAAGACAGCTGGAAATCTCATTGATGAAATGCACCAAGAGCTGAAGATGGAGCTTTTAAAATGGATATCTCTCTGCCCACACAACACCGACCTAAGGGCAGTTCCCTATTGAGTGTCTGTGTTGAAGAAAATCATGGAGGTGACAACATCAGAAGTTTTGGAAAAGATGAGGAAGCCACAGAAACTTTAAGCTTGCTTTTTAACTGCCTAAAAAGCCCACCATGGAACTTGCAATCAAGCTGAGTGTAATTAAAGTCAAGCAAACAATTAAAAAGTTTGCAGGTATAAAGACTTCTCCCTTGCTGCACTTCCTAGGCTATTCATGAACTATAATTTGCCAGAAAAAGGACTGTAAACGAATTCTGCAACACATCAAGTCTGTACAATTTACAATTAATTCATGTTATCTATAGGGTAAAACAACCAGCTGGGAGACTGTCTCACTCCAGCTTTCAGAGAAAACTTTGTCATTAAACAGACTGAGTTGATTCTCGTTTTTATTACAGTTGTGCATTTGATGCAGATGAATGCAGTGGATTACAAGGTCTCAGTCAACAGAAAGTAACTTCCAACTGAGAGGTAACAGACATTTAAAATTCATACTCTACTGTGTCACACTGCTCAATCCCCAATTGGCTTTAAATCCTACACATATGCAAGCACAAAAGCAGACCCATTTCTTAGACACATCTTGGCTTAAGGCTTTGTCCCTCAGTCAAGAGGTTGCCACTTAAAAGGTGTGAGTTCCAACAGCTTTTGTGGACTTGATGTTAACAGTCTGAGGCTGACCTTTTGCCTCTCAAATTTGACTGAAGGACTGAAATGGGCCTCAGGCCAGACCCATTTCTCCAACAGCAGCAAAGGGGAAAAGTTAAACCATTAGTGCTACTATTTTACACATAAAGCATATTTATAGCTGCAGATGTCTATGTGTCCCCACACAGCTCCTGCCACATGGACCACAGGCAGGACAACAACGATGTGTGTTAACTCCTCCAGAGCACTGTTTTCTCTGCCCAAATATCACCATGGAGCTTAACAACTCTCCCTCATTGCTCTTTTATTGCCACATAAAGACACCTGTGTGGTCCTGAAAAACTAACATGGAAGCTGAGCTCTGTCACTCCCTATTGAAACACCTTCCAAACCTCCCTTGCACCACAGACACCACCAGCTTTCAAGGGAACAGATTTGTCTCAAGCTGTCTGGTGCACAAGATGCTGCTGGTGTCTGGTGCAGCATCCATCCCTTCACACCTGGTCAAGAGAATGACCTGAAAAGCCAACAGTTACAGGGCAAAAAAGGATCCTCTACCAACACGTTTTACTAGATGCTGGCAGAAGACTACTGCATAACGTACTCTAAGTTTTATACACAGTAGGTGAAGAAGGTTGACATTTGGTGTCTGTATCCTCAGGGATGTTTTGTGGCATAAAGTGTGGCTAAGCTTAAAATGCACATTTGTACTCACAGTTGTATTAGCCTGGGTAGCCTGAATGCCTTGACAGGAAGCTGAGTGATCCTGTTTTTACTCAGACGAAGTGTTAGCAGGGACCTTGACAGAGAATCAAAAGCACCAGGCTCCAGGGTGCTGATTCTGTTGCTCCCCAGGTACCTGCAATAAATCACAGCAGAAAAATGAACAGTTCTGTCAGAAATCTCCTTTTATCAGCATCTGGTTGGTCTCCAGACAGGCTGGTGACATTACAGAGGTGACTTCAAATCAACTGGGTTTCTGGTTGAACAAAGTGCATAGTGCCATGTGACCAATGTGGGAAAATGCTCTGCACTTCCCGTGAGCTCCTTGATGTCCTCCTGCTTCAGCCAGGCAACCAGGAGTGGAAGCAAGAAACCAGAGAATATTCCAAGTGCAGGATGACTCTATTCAGTCCCCATTTTCTCCTCAGCATCTGCCTCATGGCTCTTCTGTACAATGACCCTACTCTCAGCCACAGAAGCTGTTTTTTACTGGATAACAGGCAAACATCAGTCACAACACCAGTCTCTTACACATCCTCTTTTAACTAAGGGCAGAAACTTTGGTGCAAACTTGAATGCATGCTGATTATCTGTCTGCATCTCTTCAAAGCTACCTAAAACACAGATTATTTTATCTTCACCTGAACAGGCAAACATCTCTACTGGGAGGGTGTTACTCTGCTTAACACCTGGTTTTCTTCAAGTAACCAATAAGCAATGTCTGTTCTTAACCATTTTAATGTTGAAATACTCATTGCCCCCCCCTTCTTCCAGATGCAAGTGGGCTGACCTAGGACACTGTATATACATTCCACTGGGCAAAGAAACAGGCAGCTCTTCAGACTTCTAGGTTTCCAGCTGTAAAGACACCCACACCAGAAGAATGTAGGATACCTTTTCTCTGTTGCAACATTCCCATGCAACACAATTACCAATAATCCGCATTCTTTACAGTTACAACAGAAAAAAAAAGGACAGAGCTGGAAAAATAACCTGACAGTGGGGACAACATACTACCTTTTAATTCTCCTTTACACTTATTTTTTTTTAAGGAGGTTTGAGGCCCTTTGCTATGGGTAACTGAACAAAAGCCATTCCCAACTCACAGCTCCTTTATGTGAAGTCCCTGTGGGAAGCAGCCGTTTCGGATTTCTGTTATGTCATTGAAACTCAGGTCCAACACTTCCAGGGTAACATAGGGCTTCAGCTGACTTGCTTCAATGCTGCGGATCCTGTTGTGATGCCTGAAACAGTCAGAGGGAGAAATGGAGACAATTTAGTTCTCTCAGAAACAGAAAAGACTATCCAAGGTGGCAGCAGGCCCACAGATTAGCCCCTGAATTCATATTCTCAGAATCGTGGTGCTTCTTCAACTGCTGTCTGAGGAGAAACCAACACCAGAAAGATCCTCCCTAATCCCCATGCTCTTCCTATGGATAGAGAGATGAGCTCACAAATATTTGCAAGATTCCAGACACTTTTTCTGGTCATGATACAAGACTTTTCCGTTCGACAGAGCTATCAACTGCGTTCATCAGTTTTTTCTTCTCCTTTGGCTCAGTCTCCTACAGGCCTGCACTTCCAGAATGGATTTATTATATGTAAGGATTGCAGGGCTGGATTTTTATCCTGCAGACAAGGAGTGCTGATCATCAGTTTAAGCAACCTGCCAATGTTTTACAGAGAAGATGGGTTTTTCAGAGCAAGGAAACAAATTAAGTACATATTACCTACCCAAAAGTTCTAAAACATTGCTTCCTTCATTCCTAAGGATTCTTCTGAAAACTCTGAGCTTTGGACTATGCTACAATGATTTGCAATGAACTGTAAGAACACTGTAACTTAACACTGTAAGAGGGCTTGCAAACATTTTTGCAAATGTTTCCTCATCTTTTGCTACCTTTGTCCTATTGTGCAATTAGGATAACTCTGCAGAGCCAAGGCTTTGCCCAAGCATCAGCTGCAGGATCAGATTATCACAGAATCCCAGACTGTTAGAGGTTGGAAGGGATGGTCACCTGCATTTGCTGCCTTACCAGTACCAGCCTGAAGGATTAAAACTCATGTTTTTCTTTAGAGAAGTTACTACAAGCTTCTCCTCAGGATTTCCTCGGCCGTCAAACAGTTAAATACTTTTAGACCTCATCTGTGCTCACCAAAGGCTAACTAAAAATCCCCTGAGTCTTCTGGCCTGAATCAGTAGAGAGAACAGTAAGCAATTAGAAAAAAAAAAACAACATTGTGCATTAGTCACAAGAAGCAGAGCACATGCCTGATGTGAATTTAGAGCAGTCACTGATATTACTGGCAAGGCTGTGAGCGAGGCACTCCAAACAGAAACGCTCACCAGACACTTGAGAACTTGCTGAATAATAAGAGATAGCAGAGAGGGTTCAGACAAGTACTGTGCCTTAATCTGGCCAGCTACCCACTGAGTAACCAGAAGAGGAAACAGCAGCCAGTGAAAGCACTCTTGAATGCAAATTGGGTCGTTCCAGCTCTGCCGACAAAGCATCAGCTCTCTGAAACAAAAAACTGAGCGATGAGCTGACCACAGCCTTCCAGGCACTGAAGCTGATGGGTGCCTAGGAACCCATTTTCTCCAGTCCCACCCCTATTTCAGGCTCTCCCAGCAGTTCAGACAAGCCCCTTTCAAAGAAGACATCTCTCCTCAAAAGAAAGTACCAATAGTTCATGGCAAGGGACCCATTCCCACACTCTGATCTCCACCATTACTCTCCCTGTTATTAAAACCAGATTGTTTCACAATACATTTACTGGTATCTGTAACAGGATGAGGGTAAAAACTGCATCCTCAGAACAATTTATTTTCTGGAGACTCACTCTTAAAGCAGCCAAGCACACAACCCTTACTGGGAAACATTCACAGAAATGCTACTTTGACTGAAGTGTTTAAATGCTACTTAATTCAGTGCAGGCTCACAAGACATTAAGGATGAATTTTACACCACTATAGCAGTGTGCTGCTAATACGATGCAAAAAAGTGTCAAGAAAATCAAAAGAAAGTAATAACTTATGTTCCCAAATTGGTTACTCCACAGGTTAAAGGCATACAGATCCCTGCAACCACAAAGTGTATAAAAGGCAATGATATAGCAACTATCCAAATGACCAATATTCATTTATAGGTAGGAATAAAGCCTGAATTTTCACATCCATACACACAGAGGAACAGTGCTCCAGTGAACTTATACTGTAGTGAGGCTAAAATGCAAAAAAGTTTGCTATACCCAGAATTTTGTGACCTCCATAATTTGAACACATGGGCAAAGGGGATTTCTTTTCCCCGAGAACCAGTTTCTTCTGCAAGGAACTTGATCAGTAGAATAAACAAGTTCCAAAATGTCAATCTTTTTTTTCTCCTCAAAAGAAGAGAGTCCATTTAACTTGTGTGTGAACCTGATTCACAGAAGTACCTCAACACAGACCTAAATGAAAGCAAACCCCAAGCATGTTTTCTGGAGCTCTCCTGAAACAGGGGCTGCGAGTTCAACTCTGATCTCATCTAGGCTGTGATGAATCTGGTTGTAAATTAACAGGAAATGAAAACTTGTACAAATAAAGGTGGAGAAACTATAAATTACCTGACAATCCCTGTGCAGGGCAGCTAAGTCTGCAAGGAACCGAAAGCACAGAGTGAGTTTGGACATGAATTGCTCTTCAGAAGCCAATGTTATTTTTTTCTGGAGTATTAATATTTCTGTGCTTTAGTTGCTCAACATATATCCCATCTGCATGCCTGCTAGATCTCCCAGCCAGCCCCAGAAGACAGACTTTAAGAAGGGAAGAAAATGACAGGAAAGAACTATTTTATTTGAGCTGTGTTCACAATTTCCAGGTGACTTCTGTCCACTTGCCTCTTGCTTTTCATGTGCTACAGCTGGCAGATTAGATGGATGTATTATTTCACACAGGAAAAAACCAGGCTCCTTTCTCTCCCTTCTCTCAGTCTCCTTCAAACATGGGCTGACTCCAAATGCAACTCTCGGCTCCAAACACCATTCCCAGCCAGTCCCAGCTGGGGAATGTCAGACAGTTTGCTGAAAAGCACTGCAGCCTCTCAAAGCACTGCACTTCAAACAAAAGCAACCCGACTGACTTTTCCTATACACAGCATGTGATATGAACACAACATAGCCCAAACCTTTTACTAGCTTAATTCTATTTTTTCATTCTTTCAGTACGAGGAGAAACGTGATTTAACCCTTCTTGTTACTACTTGGATGTCTGCCTCTGTTCCTAATCTCAGTGCAAGGGTGTTTCAGAGAAAAAAGACCAGTGACATTCTGATCTTACCACTCCCCTTTAGTGGTGACTGGGAAAGGGTTGGAATTTTCCCAGCTAGCTCCTTAGTTTACATTTTGTTGGCTTCAAAGGTGAGAGATCAGATTTTAGTACCAATTGCAGCAACCAGGCTTTAAAGTACAAATTATAGGTGCTTCCACAACCAATTCACCTCCAAGTGTCTTTTCCTCTCCCCAACTCCTTAGGTATCACAGCCTGGAAACAGCTTTCCCTGGCTCACTGTAGCCAACAGTTACCTCCAGAGTGTATGATGACAGAGCTTCAATGTGAGATTGAGCAATTAGAGCCTGAAGCAGGAGCCAAGTCTCTCAGTTTCTATTCCCAGCTCTGGCACTGACTCATCTGCCTTGGGCAAGTTTCTTAACCCCTCTCTACCTCTGGTTTATAAATCTGGATGGGATTGTAATATCAGACTATGATGATGCAGGACTGCCTTCACTGAGGCTTAAGAGTTTGGAGTTAAAGCAGCTGAAGTGAAAAGAGAAATCACAGGAACCAAGGAGCTCGTCCAAGTCCATTTGGGTTAGCTTGTGATTATGGGAGGATCTGGCTAACCAGTTAAACTTCCCAGTTTGTATCCAAACTCATACCCAGAGACATCCCATTTGCAGCTAATGCAGATCTTGAACTGCAACACTTTAGTTCCAAATGAAGGCAACTCCACGTCAGCAGTGGATTGCTTTCCTGCCCTGAGCTGCATGTATCTGGCACTTGCTCAGAAACTGCTTTTCCCTCAGGTCAGTACCCGTTATAGAAGTAAAGGAGATGAAAGCTATCAGGGTAGTGACCCTCCAGCCACCACTGCTTAACCCCCCTGCACCCTGGGCCAACACTGTGAGGAGCTGCAGCATCTCAGCCCTTGCACTTTGCACCACTCTTGAACAGGCCCCTCAGGACTCCAGGAGATTCAGACCAACCTCAGCCAGCTCTTTGCTGAACCAAGCCTGACCAGACCATGTCAGGAAGCAAACACAGGCTCTATGCTACTCTGGGCTAACACAAGACAGAAAAACAAGTGAAATATTCCCGCAAAGCCAAAGGGTGTTTGGGTTTGCTCTAAGTCAGGAGGGAGCTGAAGGGGGTGGCAGCAAAACAACAGGTGTCACAAAGTCAAAAGCTTGCAGCATTTCCAGGAATCTCAGCTTGTATTTTAGAGGTAAAATTACACTTGAATCCCAGTGGGTTTCCTCCTTCCAAGCGTCTTTGCGAATATTTATTTGATAAACAAGCTGTGAAACGTTTTCCACTAGATCTAACGGGAGAAGAATTCACCTTCCTCTGTGCAGCAAGGCCGTCCTTTGGAGAACACTAATCAGTTTAATTTAGACCGTGGCTTCAAACGACTTGTGTGAAATCGATGCAGAGAGCAGTGCAAACACACTCCTTTGTTGCTTGAGCCACATTCACCTCCCCTCAGCAGCTGCCCCTTAGAAAGCTGACAGCGGAAAATCAAAGCAAGCAGCCCCTTAGATGGGAATGTACGAGGGGCTTTGGTTGGATCCATTTAAATACAATCAGCACAAAACCTCCTGATTTAGACAAAGCTTGAATTAAGGCTGCCTGGGCTGCTGGGTGTCTGCGGAGCAAATGTTTGGTGTGAAGCGAGGCAAAAGGCAGAGAGAAGTCACATGCTTGGCCTTCATGTCGTGTCAGTTTACAGAGCTTGCTGGGCTCAGGAAAAAAAAAAAAAAAAGAAAAGGCAAGACATAATACAGCAAACCTATTAAACCAACACCTGTTATAGGCATCAAAAATAAAATCGAGCTTCAAAAGAGAGGCTCTGCACCTCGGGTAGGGTTCTATTAATACGGGAGCACATTTTAAAAATTAGCATACAAGGGAGATCACAAGACTTGAAATAGAGAGATTAAGTTGTTCACGTTTTGGTTAGGATTTCCATACTGGGAAAGTACTGAGGAAACCAAATCCTAAAGCCAGAAAGAATTATGGGGTTTTCTACTGAAGGACAGGCAAGGTTTGGTGTCAGAGACAGGCCACAGGAGATCAAAGGCACAGGAACAGAAGAAGGATCACATACACTGTGACTAACTGATGCCTGGAGTTACCTGTCCTCCTCCTCCTCTACCTTCTCAAGTCAGAGGAGATTCAATATTGGTCCTCCTAAAAACACAAGAAGATTCAAGAAACAGGTTCCCACGTTCTCACCCTAGATAATCTTGCCATCTGATTTTAGCTCATCACTTACTACATACAAAAAACAAATTAAAAAAAAAAATCCATTTCAGAGGGGAGTGGAGTGCCTGAGCAATTCTCCTGACATGATGGTAACTTGGGAACTGGTAACTTGGAAGATGTGTTCATGTTTAAAACAGGAGTTGTAACTTTTCAACTTACTGTTCTGATCATATTATTACATCAATAACTAAAGATCCATCCCAAATGCTTCCTATTAATGTATGGAAAAAAAGGAAGTGTCATTGTGACCCAAACAATCAGCTTTGACTCGAAGTTCACATGGTTTGTCAATACTCATTTTTTTGTATGATATTAACATGTTACTTATAAAAAAATTTTGCTTCCAAAGATTTTTGTTTCAGAAAGATTCCTCTGCTGTCCTGGTATTTGTGAAAAAACTCTGGAGTAGTGAAGTTATCTCTGCAGCAGATGATAACATGAGCAAGCAGGTGCATGCTGGAAATCTGGGGCACATCATCCCTGTGCTCAAGACCTTTCCTGAAAGACTGAACTTCCCAAAGTGCACAAGCTCCTCAGCTGCTCTGGGAAAGACACCCTAGAGCTATCTGACACTTGGCACTGTCCTGTCAGCCTTGCCAGGGTCATTCAGGAGGCTCAAGATTTTGCACAAACAAGAATGTACATTTTTATCCAACACAAAACGTGCTGCATTTGCTTATGGGAAGAGCCCCACTGCCCTTTCAGAGTAAAGCTGCAGATGGGTTATTGTCTGGGCAGGAAGCAAGGATGCATGGAAGCAGCCCCCACTTTTCTCAGATGCTCTGAATCACTCCTTCCCTGAGGAACCCTGGCGGATTCCCAGGCTGCTGTGGATACAGCTCTGTTTGTTCAGGTGCAGGCTGCACACACAAGAGCAGAGCAGTGGCAGCCCAAGCAGTCACTGCATTTTGGGGTCAGCCACAAAAAAAAAAAAAGCCACCCACACAAAAACAAACAAAAAAACCAAACAAAAAACCCCCATGTTTGTGTAACTTTTACAGGTAAAGGTTTACATGCTTTACATGACTGTGTGTGAGCATATTCCCTCTCCCTACTGCCCTTTCAGAAAAAAAGCCTTTTGAGGATGTAGGAAACAAAATCTAGGATCCACTCTTTTCCTCTAAAACTGTCATACATAAGTATAAAACAAGACCAGGCTGAGAAGAGATAGTTCTACTATACCAAACTATGGCAGAAGGTCTAAAGACATTTTCCCAGCTGCTGTACATCAGCTTCAAAATTGATACATTTCAGGCTTTCATCCATCAGGTTATGTTCTTGCCTTGTGGTGGTAGGTTAGGATGGACAAGCATGAAGTAATCATCCCATATACACAGACTGAGACAAACAGGGGGTTCAAGAAAAAGTGGTTTTATTATTCCTTCCTTTTTAAGAGGAGAAAAAGAAATGCAACTTTTCATGATGAAGTAACTGCATCTGCATTTCTGTTCCAAATCATGGACATTTGGAGTCAGATAGCAGTCTGGGAGATGAGATTTGCTCATTCATCCCTTTGGACCTGAGAGCAGCAGCCACCTGCAAGTCAAGTCAGCAACACTGCAGAGGGCTGGATTATGAACTCTTTATTCCCCCAGGCAAACCATTACTCACACAAATAGTTTCACTGCAGTCAACAGGACTATTCATGTGAGACCAGTGTGACTCAAGGGCTATGTTTTCACCATCTATAGGAAGGGCTACCCTGTGGCCATCCACAGGACCCAACTCCTCTGCCTCTCCCTCACCTTGGTGGACTGCAACCATTGACCCTGCTCCAGTCCAAATGTGGCGCAGAAGCTGGAGCAGTTCCCTGTGTCCCATCCCAAGCAGGGGCAGCATCCTCTTTTCATTGTCATCATAATCAAGTTCTGTGCTTCTAATCAAAGAGGGCAGCATTTTAATTTGAAAGCCAAAAGGGTCCGAGGATCACAAGGCATGTAGATACTTTTATCCCTAAATCCTGATGCTGATTCTAGTTTCTCTTTGTGTAATAAATGATCAAAGTGAAGATGATCCACCACAGCCTAGTGAGTGCATGTGTTTTGTGGGTGGTTTTGTTTTGTTTGTCTCTCCGCAGGAGCGAGGAGGGGAAAACACACAAGCTGAGAAGCAATTTAAGTGCAAACCAAATGTAATGACTCTGCCCATGATGCTGGGACATTAATCCAAACTGTAATTACAAGCAGACTTTTTGATAGTATGCACTGCTTGTGTCTGAAAGCCATGATGCAACCCAAGGGGTTTTTCCCCCAACTTTGACAGGAGCACAATGAAAACATGTGGATTTAACAACATGAGCTCTGTGCCCCTGATGCTCAGGCAGGTAAATAAAGGACAAAACACCAGAGTTATGTTTACTCTTCAGACCAAACTCTTTAAGGCTCGTGCAACTTACAGCAGAAGTTGCTAAAAGATTTGCCCCTTGAAGAAGGCAGCAGCTGGAGAAACATTTTTGACTGGCCAGTCAAACTCCTGTTAACACTTTAGAGATGTAGATAGGCTGGCTGGTTCCTCTGTTCCAACATGACACACACTTGTGCTCTGTTGAAAGGGCTTATCTCTCTTGTCAGCAAGGTGGCCAGAACAGGGATAGCCTCTGGGCAGACCTCACTGTGAGCTCTGCTCAGCCTGCAAGGAATAGCTCTGCTGTGGAAAAGCAACAAAACAGCTCTTCTTAACAAGTCCAGCCCTCCTGTTTATTAATAAAGTGGGAAAGATGGCTTCAGGAAACTGCAGATCCAGGTGTCAAAAGATTCAGGGAATAGAGAATGAGCTCTGAAGTAGAACTACTATTGTTCTAAGCCAGGCTGGAATAAAACACTACCTGTTCAAGCTTCCCTAGAGCAGATTTTGTAAAATAAATGGTAAGCATTTACTGACATTTAGCCACTAAGTCCTTCAGGGTTCTTTAGTAAGATCATTTACTTCTTCATCTCCTCTTATTTTCAAAAAATAAGACAGCTGTCTCAAGTACAAACTGGAGGGGAATAAAAACATCTTCATTAAGACCACCAAAAGGTATTCTGTTTTTCAGGACACCTGAAAAATTCCAGAAGTCCAGTCCCTTTCCCTTGTTCCTGCTAGTCACCCCTCCATTCAGCAGCTGCTTCTACACAGCACGTGATGTGTGGTACACAGATTGGACAGTGGAAGATATTTTAAGTCTAACAACAACAAGCCATTTATAGATTCTCTTTTTGCCTTCCAATGTCTTTTTCTTTACTCAGATCTGACCACTAAAACAGTTGACTTTTAATTTGTACACCTCTACACTTCTGCTGCACTTTCCAGCTGCCTTTGCTATTTTTTCCCTGACGTGCAATTGAACATTAAATGGTTTGACAGGCAGAACATGTACTCACCCAACCACTTATTTCCAATCAATATTCACGTGGAATTCCTGTTAACAAGCAAGAGTTATGCAGACACTTGGAAGGGAGGGTGGCTTTTTAAGTGATCACTTCATCTGAAGGCATGACTGATCACTTTCTCACCTGCCTTAACCAGAAATCAGATTTTCAACCCCACATACATCAACGGGGCTATTTTACAAGAGTAAGATCATAGTATTTATTGTGACCTCTATTGTTTGTCTCTGCAATTAAGTGGGAATTCAACACGGGTTAAAAATAACTGAATATAAGCTGGCTATGTGCTGGATTTTCAGTTAGAAGTGAGCTTCCTAGAGTTTTTTCTCATCCTTTCCAGCCTAGACATAGCAGGATTAGATTTTAGCTAACACTGTTCATCCTAGTGTTTCTTTACCCTGAATTACATACTACTCCTAATGGTGCCAGTGGAAGCACTGATGGAAGTGCTAAACATCATACAGAGCAGAAGGTATATAGCAAAACTGATGTTTTATTCACTGGGCTTTGAACCACATAAGCAGGATTCATCTTTTAACACCTTGCTGAGACAGCTTTAGCCTTGTTATATACAGAGAAACTGTTCTCAAGCCTTCCAGGACACTTGAAAGTAAACAAAACAGATTTGGAAAGTGCTTTAAAGAACTCTACTTTTTAAAAAAAAATTCACAGTTCTATCCTCATTTCTTTTTTCACTCTTTCCTAACAATCTATTTATGACTGCTGCTGGGAAGCAAATGGTAGGCTAGGCACATCTTACTCTGAGCAAGCACTGCTTGTCTAACAACTGGAATAAAGAATCATAGGAAGGAGGACTAACTGGGCAATCTCAGAAGGGAGCAGAGAAATAAACAGCACAGATACTGATAGTTTCCTGCTTTTGTGTAATCTTGTTACAAGACTGAATCAGTCAAGATTTCAGAGAGAAAAATGGGTAGAGAATTCTACCCAGAAATAACCTGACTTGCTTTTACTGCAGATGCAGCTCTGCTTTTACTCACCCCTCACCAAGCTAAGTTGCCATTACCAGCATTTTTCAGGGAGGAAACTCCAATATGCTAAAAACATTCAACTCAACAAATCAGTTATGCCTGAAATCTGCTCAATCTGTGAAGACTAATAAAGGAATTGCTTTTCTGGACATGTCCTTTATTTGCCATATGCCATTAAATAAGACAGTCAATCTACCACAGATATTAATAGTAAGTTTGGGCTATTCTGAGGCTCAAATATGAGGCTATTTTTCATACTGACCTTAACAAAAGATCATGGTCACACGTGACCCTAAACAACTAACCAAGGCTTGATCTGGAGAGGGACAGAACTTGGAAATCTCATGCACTGTCCATGACACACCTGCCCAATGACAACACAGCAGAAGATCCTTTATGTTCACAAATTACAACTGTCCTGGGGCCATATCTATTCTGTAGCTCAGAGGAAGCAGATCTACCCACACAGGAATGCACTTGGTCTTAGGATATAACCAATACATGGAACAAACAAGATACTGTTCCAGTATTCCAGCTCCTTATCTCATCCTCCTAGCATGGCCTGCTAGACAGAGATGTCAGAGCAGACATAACCCAACTCAAAGCAACTCTATACTCACAGAAGAAACTGCCACGACTGCATAAGATGGTTCTCCTCTCTACTAAACACATAATAAAGTATCCTCAAGGGATAACTGGTATTCCACAAGCTGCCACAAACTTTCACTATCTTCTTCCTCTGGCCAATTTTTACATGTGCCCAGACTGCTTTCTGATGCTCTTCTGTTGAGTCTAAGGACTGTGTGCTTTACTGCTGTAGCTTTTCCAGAAGAAATAACTCACTTCTCATATCCTTTGCCATTTCCATGCACTCACATTATATCTGAAAGCTTGAAAAGGACGTGCAAGTGATTAGAACAGTTACAACAGCCCAAATGAAGTCAAAACAGCATCTCTTCTGGAGCTTGGGAGCACATGATTAATGAGAATTTCCTCCACTGGGAAAGGCTCTCACAGTCTTTGGCCTCAAAAACTAGCAGACTTTACACACCAGGGCCTTACTCTGAACTCTGAGCAAAAACAAACAAGAAAGGTGGGTTTCAGAATATCTTATGCCCGTATGCTGTTTGCATACTGAACAACCTGACTGCCAGCATTCTTTCTATTCACCTTTCCACACTGATGTATTCACATCCAAAAGTAGAAGCTGTACCCTGTAGCATGGACTGAATACTCAGAAAGCAACACTCACTCCAGCTTCTGAGGGGAATTGCCTGAGTAAACACTGAGGAATTGGTCCCTGCAGACATTATACCACAGAAGTGATGCAAGCAGGGGTGGAGGGTGAATCTGTTCCCACTGATGGGTCTCCACCTGCATACACCACTTTGCCTTACTTACCAGAAAAAGCTTTCTTTGTGAAAGTAATTAATTATACAGCATAGAAGGCAGTGTGGTTTTCTGAGCTGCCCAAGACACGTCCTGCACACAAGCAGAGCCTGCTGACTTCAACTGGACCCTGCACACGGCTGCATCTGAGTCATCTGGATTTTGTGCTTACGAGTACAAAACTGCTTGCTGTGACCCAGATGGAATTAACAGAGTATTCTCCTTATTTCTAATAGTTAGATCATCCCTTTTTGACTCCAGGAAAGATGACTTGCAGACTAAGTCTCTTGGGGGTCAAGGCAGTTGTTTTGTTTGTACAGCAGTTAGAGCAGCAGGATCCCAGGCCACAAGTGTCCTCTGAGGCTGCAACACAGAATCACACAACTTGGAAAAGGCCACAAAGATCACTGCATCCATCCATCCATGTGTAGGATCAGGTGAGCTCAAACCACAGTTCTTCATTTAAGCCCAAACTTTCCAACTACCAACACTGCCTACACAGAGGTTTATACTCTGCCCTAGTCAGGAACATGAAGTGAGCTCACACACAGCTCAGGCTCAGATGTACTCTATAAACAGCACAGATGCACAGTTTTGAGCTGTAGTTCTCCTGGTACTCAACTAAGTCTTCACCATCTTCACTTCAAAAGAAAGGACAAACTGAAGTAGCACATCTCAGCACGACCTCAGCCTCTGGCAAAAACTTGGGGAAACAAAGATGTATTTGCTACATCACACTTAGATCAGAGCACAGTAAGACAGGTCTGGCTTGGATGGAAGCAGAACTGCAGCTCAAAGACTCCAATGGGTCTTTAGAAAGAGGCTCTAAAAACCTCATTTAACAGTACTGCAAATAGCACTGAAACAACAGCTGTTTTTCCAAACCTTCAGTAAGAAAGAATGAAGAACAGCTCCAGGAGGAGGAGTGATAGCACAATCATGATTCTGCCATATTAGGGATCTCCAAGACCAGCCTAAACCTGTACAAAGGTTAATGAGATGCAATGAAAATTAATGCCAAAGTCAAACAAGAAACAAGGGTCGCTAACAATGCCTCATTTAACCAGAATTATAATGAAATCCCCACCACTTAAGAGGTGGGGACCTCCCCAGGAAACCATGCAATTCAAATGGAAACATTACTCCTGATGGAGAAATTACTGGCTGCAGTCTCTAACCCCTCTTGCTGCCAACATCAGATGGAATACCAGAATATTCTCCTTTTCATGAGGACCACATTGCCCCAGCTGGCATCTGAGCTTCCCAGTCCTTTCAAGCAGACCTAGTGTGTTCCCTGCCACTCCCGGTTTCCAATTCTCCATATATCCATGATGTATTTTGCCTGTGGCACAGTAGATCACTTACCCTTCTCCTATTAGCCCTCTCTGTTTAATTACATTTTAATGTGAATTGATCTTTACATTAATGAGCCTGTAAAGAAGATTGATTTTCTTCAAGAGACTTTTATGCTCAGTTTGGCAGCAGGCTGGTCCTATTGATTTCACTTTCCTCAGTTAATACAGTGCAGAGTGTCACTGCATCCTCTGTGAATCAGCTAATCCTATTTCACACTCTTTTGCTCCAAAAATCCCTATTCTGACTTCCTTGTTATCTGTGCTTATTCAGAACAAGATCATGGGGCCAAAACACCTCAAACAGACTGTTGCTAACATACAGCTACTTGCCTCGGGTCACTGTCCCCTTTGTTCCTAAATGGTTGGGGGCTTAAAAGACTTAGGGTGAAAGACATGGAAGTTATATTTGAGTGTTTAATCTGGTAACTTCCTTAATTCTTAGCCAGCTAAGGATGTGGCACAGTGTGCTCTCTTTACCATGCTTGTCTCAGTGATCTGGTTAGCAGGCTCTCCACCCGTGTTACAGCCTGTGCTGGTGTTCGTGTACTGGAGGATGCTGACTGAATCAGGCTGGCCACCCCAAAGCCAGGGCAGAGGACAAGGATCCACTTCCATCAGCCCATGCAGACATCCCAGAAGTTCTCCAGGATGCATTTACTCACATGGAGGTGCATGAAGCAGTAGCAGACAGGCCTCACAGTAAGGGCTGAGCTTGCACCTGCACAGAGGTTTGTAGGAAACCTGTAGTAGCAGACTAACACAGAGCTGATTGCAGCTCAGGTCTTCTTCTTCACTGGCATGCTAGAAAGGTTTCTTCAGATTCTCCACACAAGTTAGTGAGGAAGCTGGATATAAACAGGCTCAGTTCTGCTGCAAATAAATGGTTTCCTCCATCTTCCCCTTCCCCACCAGATCAGGTAAGAGTCCTCTCAAGAACCTTCAGAGTTAACACACTAGAGTTGCAGCAGAACATTGGGAAGGGAAATCCTCAGCCAAAAGCATGTCAAGGAAAACATCCTGCCATCAACTCCCAAATGTCCAAGTCTAGGAACTGTAGCTAAATTACAAATGCTGTGGGAATTTCAGGCAAGATTCTCCTCTCAGCTACTCCAACGTAATTTCGGAATGAATCCAGATTCAGTCTCTCTCTCCCCCTCCCAGCTGAATTTCCTGGCTTTTCTTTGCACTAACAGATGTCTGCATTTAATATCTGTCTTTATTTGGTAACCCATACATAGATTATTTTTCCCTTCTGTTCTATTAAAAGCCTTATCAAGTCCCTTATGTTTGCTCTTGTTGAGATGGAAGACTTTGGCAGTCTTTTCAACATGTAAGGCAAACAAACTGACTCTTCAAGGAATTATTAAACTTAACTTCATGGCAGTACATTAGGGCATCACATGTTTGATACACATGTTATGCCTGCACCCATCTGCAGCTTGGAACAAAGATTTGCAAGAAAGCCTTGAGAATTCTCCCTCCAACAGATTCCCACATGCTTACATATATACATAACTTAGCCAAGGTCTGCACATATGTGGGGTCAAGAAAGTTTTGGGTGATGGAAATAGGTAAGGGAAACTCAAAAATAGGGAAGGCAAAGTGGTCAAGCACCTTAAAAAACCTTTATAGAAAATTTGATTTTGGCAGCATGGCAGATTATTTTCTCCCAGCACCAAAATGAGAAAAAAAAGACTCTTCTCCAGTTTAGGAAGAGTAGATTTACTTAATCATTCAAAAAGGCTGTTTTGTATGACAAATACACAACCCTTGTTTTTATAATACATTCACAACCCTTTGGAAATACTTAACCACATGCAATACACAAAACCTACTTCAGAGGTTTGTGAGGTAAACACACTTCACACATTTCTAAACAGTGGAAAAAACCAAAAAGGAAATGTATTTATTTTTCTTCAGCAGTAAGAATACACTGTAACACTATATACTTAAACATAAACCAGTTTCTCGATACACAGTCTTCGTTATGAGTCTTCACCATGGGTTTGGTTTGGCAGCCTCCCAGATTATTACTTCACAGATTTGAAGGGCCAGAAGAAACCTGTATGATCATATAATCTGATTCCTTACACCACATAAGGCCAAGGAACTTTACCCAATAATTTGCGTATCAAGCCCATTAACCTAAAGTTGAACTAAAGGGCCATCTCTTAGGAAGCCATCCAATTGATTTAAAGACTTCCAAGGCTGGAGAAAGCTTCACTTCCTCAGCAAATCATTCCAATGTGAGTTAGTCAGCAACATTGATTAAAGTAGGTACTTTAAAATGTCTTTCAGATTTTTTTTTACCTCTGATAAAAATTAAAAGGAAATACAAACGAGGAAAAAGTGGCATTCTCTGAAACAAGCTAAAAAAGAGATCCTTCTTGCAGAGGTATGACAGCAGCATTACAAATCCCACTATCAGAGTTATTTATGTGTAGCAGCTGAGGAAAGCAATACAGATTTCTGGAAAGTGATACTAAGCAGGTCTGTTTAGAATACCATCCTTTTATCATTTGGCTTTGTACCTTCCCCTTCCTTCTGCACCACTCTGAAATTTTAGAGGAGCTGTAAATCTACTGCCTTCCACCAGTCATTATTCCTTCTTCCCAAACAACTTATTTTGTTTCAGGAGTAAGAAAACTAAAGCTCTAGCAATTTGGTCCTTTGCCAACAGCTAAATTAATAGCAAAAATAACAGGGGGTTGTGAAACCTGGATCATTTATAGACTTTGTGAGAAACAAAAGCTGATTTGGGGGGTGGAGGGGCTAAAACTATATCCTGGATGTTAAATTGTATGCAAGCTTTCCATCCATAAATCAGATTTCTGGGGTTTTTTTGAATCCCAGTGCATAACACACCAGGTTATGCAGTACCCTGGTAAGCTCAGTTCAAGAGGCAGGCAGATGGTCTCTCATGTCAGGGGAAAGTTCCTTAAAAAAAGACTCAGGAGGAGTCAGTGCCCTGCTCTGCAGCCTCCAGATCACACATCCAGACTTCAAATGCAGGGAGAAGCTGCAGCAGGAGGCAGAAATCAACCAAGATGGTTTCACACCAACTTCATGCAACACATTTGATAGGTCGGGTCACTGCTGAGACAAAAATCACCCCCTCCAGCCTCGAGGTGAAGTGGTTGCTTGTGAGTAAGAGACACTTGCTGGATCCAGCACTCTCTGTGAGCTCTGCAGGAACAGGGTACACCCCCCCCCCCAAAGAATATCAGACACTATATCTCAAACAAAAGCTAAACTCACTTCACACCAGGAGTGAGATATGGACACCAATTTGAAGCTAAGATCCCTAAACTGAATTAAAAGAGTGAGGGAGTTCTGCTTTGAGTATTTTAACACTGCCTAATGGAAGAGCAGGAACAGTGCCAATTTGTTTCACTCAATTCTGTCCTTGATTTAAGTAACAGGAATGTATTTTTAGTCAACAAATCAAGGTTGTCTTGGAGTAAGTTGGAGCTTCAGGAGCACGAGAGGCCAATCACCTGGAGGTATGGACACAGACATATTCCACTACAAGAAGCAGTAAATCCACACTAAATAAGGACACCTGCCTGCAGATGTGCACTGCGTTGCCATGCATGCTGGAAACCACTGCTTGAACTGCTCGAGCACTTTGCTGGAGTCCACATTAGCCATAACCACTTCCCCTTCACAGAAACTTGGGAGGTATCATGCATACCTCAGCAAAATTCCTTCTTGGTGTGCATTACAAGCAGACACATGCAAAAATAATTTTAGAAATCCACACTCCTAAAGTATAAGTAGTTTGATGTTATAATGTCTTTATTCCCTTCAGCAGCATTTCCAACCTGAGACCCTCTGTGGTACAAAGACTCTGGGGTGTCTAACACTTCTGCAGACACCTAAACTACCAAAGTTAGGAACATCAAAGCTTCTGCAAACCCAGCCTTACAATCACCAATCACCTTCTGAAAAGAAAAAGTAAAAAGAGAGAAGAGTTTTGAAAGAGACCATAAAAACACGTCTGGAATGAGTTCCCTGAAAGACTGAGATGTGAACAGTCTCTGGCTTTAAGAGACAGGAAATTATCAGGACAGGGCCAAAGGGGGAAAAAAAAGAAAAGAGAAAAGTAAAATTACATACTCTTTCAATAGCATAAGTATGACATAATGGTTGAAACCCAAAGGCAGATGAGAAAATATTTAGTCAATATACAGCTAACCCATGAAGTTTACTGACATGTTACCACTGACCATAAGAACAACAGGGAGCCCACACAAACCATACTACTCCAAAAGATGCTTTTTAATTAAGGTTCCAACAAGCCTGATAATGAAATCTGCAGTCAGCAAAAATGAGTGTGACATATATGAAACTGTCAGTCAGTAACTGCTAAACATCCAAACAGCCAGAAACAGTCAAAAGCCAATGGAGGAAGCAGCAACTTACAGGTAGAGGGAGCGGATGCTGGAGGCAGCAGGTCCCAGGGGGGGAATGGAGGTCAGCTCGTTGTTGTTCAGTCGCCTGCAGAAAACAGAAATCATTTGTTGAAGCAAGCAGCACATGAGAGGAGGTGACAGCCATGGGGCTTCCTCACCTGTCCCTCATCCCCCCCTCCCCTCCAGTTCTCTGGGAACAGAATCCTAGCAGACACTCCCACCCTACCTCACGAATGTTTTAATAAATGAGAGTCACCATAACTGGTCCTACCATATCCTCTTTATGAAAACAAAGCTTTTTTTTTCCCCCTCTCTCTTTCCACCCACTCCCTTAACCCAAGTCAAGCACCATGAAGGCAGGCACTGTGCCACAGCCCTCCGGCAGCTAAGTCTCCAGAGCCATCAGGGATCCCCCAAGCCTAACAGATACAGGAGAAGATTCTTTGCACCCACAACCACAAAGCAAAGGGCCCCGTTGTCTCAAGACAATGAATTTAATTCCCTCCCCAAGCAGCAGCCCCAGCTCACCCTGCCAGGCCAGGCCACGAGGGCCCAGCAGGCCTCTCCACCAGGCCAAGCTCCTGCAAGGGCAGCCCCACAAAGGCAGCAAAACACACACAAAATTGCAGTTATGCAACCAAAATGAGGTGACATGCTCCAGTCAGATGGCTGGGGAGCACTGTGAAGCCCCCCAGGGCTAAAAGGCTGGCAGGGGCCTTGCTCCTGGAAACACCAGTACCAAAATATCCCCCTAATGCATGAAGTGTTGTTCTGACTGACAACAGATCCCTGCCATGTGACGGGCTCATCCTCGGTTTAAAGAGCCTTTGTTTGTATGGTGAATTAGTCAATTAATTACTGTAACAGTCCTTTGTCTGGCAGCTTGAAAATCACCTAATTTCTTTGCCATCTTGCCCACTCCCCACCCACTGCACGCTAAAGCCATTAAGGCCGCCCCAGGCTGATCGCATAGGGGTGATCAGACATTGGAATGGGCTGCCCAGGGAAGTAGTGGATTCTCCGTCCCTGGAGATACTTAAAAAGAGACTGGATGTGGCACTCAGTGACATGGTCTAGCAACCTCAACGGTGGTTCAAGGGTTGGACTCGATGATCTCTGAGGTCCCTTCCAACCCAGCCAGTTCTATGATTCTATGGCAGCTCCCCAGGAGCCTCCCTGTCCCCTTCTCTCAGCTGCTCCTTGAGGCAGAGCCCGGCTGGGTCTGTCACTGCTGCTGCCTTCTCACAGGACACCTCAAAGGTGTGTAAAGAACAACATTTCCTGGCAGTCTGGGAGAGCAGTGTGGTGGAACTGAGCCATGCTAAACCCTGGGCACGAGTGGGGACAACCCTAAGTTGCAATTTATTTTTTTTTTTCTTCTTTCCTTTAAAACTATTTCTGGCAGGTGGGAGAGGGCAGCGTGACATCCATCCCAGAACTTCCTTCTGGCTTCTCTTGAGAGCAGGCAAGGTATTTGATTTCATAAGGAGTTCCAGGCACTGCTGGGATAAAAGCTTTCCTCTGCCTCTGACATTACACCCGGATCTCAAAATGCAAGGAGGGGGGGGGGGGGGGGGGGGAAAGGCAACTGCATTGCAATTCAGCAAGGAGCTCCACTTTGCAACTAAAAGCTCATTGTTGCTCGTATTATAGCAAGGTCTAGAGCTTTCAAAGGTACAAAGCAAGATGGAAAGAGCACTGAAAAGCTTCTGTTTGTGCCCTCTTTTCATTAATATCCAACTGAGCATCTTGGAGAAAGGCATAGGAGAAAGATTTTTAATCCCACTTTCTGTGAGACTGGCTAGAAGCGGTAACACCAACCAGCACCTAGAGACTGGTCAGAGCCTCCTCTGACATAAGTGTGGTTTTCATTTTTCAGCCTCCTGTCTGGTCAGAAGTGGCTCTCCCACCTCATTTTCTCTCACAGGCACCAGTTGCTGATGCAGGAGGCAGCCAAGCTGAGTATTTGCCTGGGATTTCCCTCTCATATTCCCCCATGATAAGGAATGAGAAAAAATCCCAAACAAAGAGCAAAGCCAACCCCAAAACAGAGCAGCTAGACTCAAATTTATTGTAGTCTCCTTTCTCCTCCCCAGCCCTCCCCTTTGACAACACAAACCTGCTGCCTCTGGATGCAAAAGCAGAGGAGGGGGGCACCCATATAAAATATTTACAGTCCAGCTGCCAGGCTGGTGTCAAGCTGAAATGGAGCCTGCTCAAAAATAGCACAGCTCTCCAGAGCTTTCAGTGAAAGGCACTTTAGAAAAGGTGAGTTGTTTGGAGAGGAATTTCAGCACAGTTACTGTTTCTTTTTTACCAATGAGCTTGGAAAACCATAGAGCCATGGGACCATGATTTCCATAGATCCCATGCTCCATATGACCTGAGGAAACCCCAGAAAGGGCCATGGGGCCCTATCCTGCAGCAGCACCCTCCATCCACCCGTTCAACCAAGGTATGAGAATGGATGGACCTCAGAATGGCATCATTAGAGAGAGCCACCAAAAGGGGATGAGAAAAAGCTGTAGGTGTTCTGAAGGAGGAAAGCTATGTGACACTTGAGCCCTTTGCACCTGAGACTCCATCAGCACAAAGCTCCTTATTTCAGAGGATGTCGGATCATGGGCTTTCTAGATTTCATCCCACACAGACCTAAGCTTTTGACAGGAAAAAAAGGGGTTCTTAAAGAAATGCCACAATTGCCCAAAACCAGGGAAAGGGAAAAATTTAGGGTAAATACATTGTATTTTATTAATAAAGCAAGAGACTGTATCCAAATATTCTAATTTACCGAAATTTTCTTAAAATTAAGGGGAGAAAAAAAGGTTTTCAGAATATATTGTACTACCTATTTACATGCAGACACACAAACACACACACACACATTGTGCTTTGAGTCCCATCTGTAATGTTCAGAAAGCACAGGCAGTGTTTGAAGCATCATGGGAGGTTTCAGGTCTTATCAATGCATCTATTATTTGGGGCAATCTCTATCCCTGAGGCTGACTTGATTTGCCCAGCACAAAACACTGCCTTGCTCTCAAGACATGCCACAGCACGATGCCTATTTCATGAATGTTCGTAAAGTGTTTAAAAAAAAACCTCAGGAAGGAGATGCTCCAGAAGTACAGATGTGGTTCTCTTTCTGAAATGCAGTTTATTTCAGTGGTCTGTGGTTTAGCTGTTATTCAAAAGCAACACAGATTGGTAGATAGGGCTTTTAATAGAGCTTCTCCCTCACACTTTTCAGAGCCTGCCTTCCAGGCTCTGCTCCCTTCCAGTCACCCATTTCTGACTTCTCCTTTTCCCTCCTACTCATTCCTCTGCTCTCTTCCTTTTCCCTAACTCTGCCTTTCTGACACAGCAAGCAGTTCTTACCTGCACCATTACTTTACACTTAAACCCTGACATCTTTTTTTAGCAGATGACTTGTTCAGTGCAGGGCTTGCCCTGCCCTCAACACATGCAGCTCTGCACAAGAAGCTACCTAAGGAATCAGAAGCCATCCTCTTTTCCTCCACAGCCCCTGAAGTCACATGCCTTCAGGCATTTCCACAAATAAAAGCTATTGCTAAGCCACGATCATGTTAGGATAATTATAAAGTCTCATGGGATCAGAGCTGCAATTCTCTTCTTTAAGCACAGAGCAATTTAAGGCTTTCTGTGATTTAGAGAAAAGTTAAGAAAACAGATCATATAGGCAGCAGTCTGCCCACCTGCACTGCTTCTCTCCCTTCCCTTACTGCTCTCTAGGATAATCTTGATGAAGTTGATTGCAGAGCACTGCAGTCACTCTTGATGCAAATTCCTCACTTAATTGTGACCCCTAACAAGTCTCGACTATTTGTGTAAGCAAGAGAGCCAGGGGCAATCAGGCAGGGAAGAGATCCTACATTAATCCCCATGGTCCAATCTTGCAGACATTAGGCAGGCAGAACTCCCACTTGCAGCAGACTGGTTTGCCTACTTAAGAATCACAGGATCTGGCCCCTCCGTGAGCCTGAGAGCCAACACTTAATGAAAACAGACAGAGGACAAGAGAAAATGCACGATATACACAGAGCACAGCATTGTTTCTGAAAGGAAATGTTTTCTCAGTTTCCCATGAGGCATCAGTAGCTCTTCAGAGCCCAAACCTCAAGTATGCCAGCAATTCAGCATTCAAATGTGAGCTCATTACCTCAACCCACCACTTGAAATCTTTGTCACTTTCGTTTTTCAAAATTCAAAATCAGGCTCTGGGAATCACTTGTGAATAGCTGACAAGCACAGCTCCTCTGGCAGTGTAACTGCTGAGCATTTACACATAGCAGGAGCTAGGAAATCCTACAATTTCCCTGACAAGGTTTCCTTTACCAACAGGGGAGTTCTGGCATGGCCACTCAGACCTTCACCAGATTTCTCTTTCCTCACCAAAGCAGAAGACAGCTATGATGGTTTAGCCTCTCCCAGCTGTCTTGAAACAGAATTTGTTCTGGTTCCAAAAGGAGCACAAATGTCAGAGAGGAAGAGATACAGTTAAGTGCTTTGTTACCCACTACACTACACCTTTGTTTCCTGAGAGATTTGAGTTAGGTTGGCATCAGGTATCATGATCCAGGCTGTTCTGACTTGCTTCAGGGTTATCCTTTCAGCAAGGAGCTTTGTGTGTATGTTCAGGTGTGTTAGCTGAACTGCTCCTTCAGAGCATTGCACAAGAAAGAGGGAAGCAAACTCCAATGATTTCCAATAACAGCAGTGTTGTTTTAATTGGGATTTTGTGTTCTGTTAATTGAGTAGTTTAAAAAAACCAAACCAAAACACAAACCAGCACAGGTACAATATGGAGGGTAAAAAAACCAAAACGAACCTCCATACCAAGTCAGATCTGCTCATATGGGTTAGCTTAAGGAAGATACTATATTAGGAAACTATATACAATTTCTTCCTGGCCCACAAGCTGCTCTGACAAAATAAAATTAAAACCTCTGAAAGAATACTTACACTTCCTGGAGGTTCGACAGCTCTGCAAAGGGAGAAGGATCAATCTCTGTCAACTTGTTGTAGCTCAGGTTTCTGTTAAAATAAAAAAAAAACAATGGGATCAGCATACTGCAGTTACTGTGGTCAGCAAAAAAGTCATCTTAATTATTCCAGACTGCACTGGGTGGGTGGGTTTGTTTTTAACAAGAGCACTTAAACATGACAGAGCAGCACTTTCCTGCTGAATACACAAGTTTAGGTCCATGATCAAAATGTTATCTAGCTCTCCCCAAGTTTTTCCTCTTCTGCATTAGTGTGGTTTTAATTTGCCTTTATATTACACAATTACATTTATTATTCTTCTATTGGTTATTCATAACCACAAAACTAATCACAGATGAATAGGATATTTCCTGACAAATTAAAGTCTGAACCGAAACAATCAACAAACAGTCTGCTGAATATTTTATAGCTACATTCACATAGGGCATTTTTTTATCCACCACTGTGTATTATTCACAAGCAAAAATGCACACAGGTACATACACTCATTATGTGTAAACTAAGTACATCATACATCTTCTAAAAAGATGATGTTATTAGTATATCACTAAATACAGGGGCTTTAAAAAAAAAATCACTGCGATTACATCTTCCAGCTAGTCATAAACTAGTATATACTTTATTCTTCAAGAATCTAAACCAAAGCTTTCCAGCTACTGGACACTACAAATCTAGATCCTGGCATTTCACTGATGGAGAGGACAGAATAGAATATAAATATAAATTGTACATATCATATAAACTGTGCAGTATCATCTGAAAATAACCCAGCGGGAGAGAGCAGACTTGCCTCACAGGACATCCCTGATTGGAAACACAGCCAGAGCATTCTGTAAGGAACACACAGTGAGGATTGCTAGGGGCAGCAAGCAAACAAAAAAATGCCAATGAAGTGCTTGCTGAGTGTGAAAACCACAAGCAAAACCTCTGCCATGCTCTGCTGTAGCATCAGGCAATGCAAAGTTTTGTCTCCTAGGTTTGCACTATCAGCACAAAGCCACAGGACAGGTCAAACCTGCAGCTAGGGACTTAACTTGGAGAGCACAGATCAATTAAGACCAAGTGACTAATGATGCGGAAATTAACAAATGGTCTAATTAACATGATGTATGCAGTGTTGGCATGCTCTTGAAAGTGTGTAATCTGAAGAAGGAGGTGGCAAATTGATGGGTGGTAGCAAGAAAAGCAGCCACAAGAAGTTGTAAGGAAATTGAGGGGGGACTTGCTTTAATTTTACCCTGCTCCACACCCTGCTCTGGGCTATTATCCTGGGTAAAATTCAACCCTCCTGTCTCCTCTGCAGGGAGGTTACACCCTCTTACTGCACCTCTGAACATGACCCAAAAGATTGTGGCCTGATTCTAGATAAGCTCTCAAACCTTCAGGTGCTTATTCAAACCACCAAGCCAGTTTGACTAGAAAGCTGGCCAATCTTCACTATTTTAATATATTTTTGTTTATTTGTTTTAAAGCTGTCCCCACATACCTCAAGAAGGTCTGGAACCCGAAGAGGATCATCCCAGCACTTACTGAACTGTCACCCATGCTCTGTGACCCAAGAGGTCATACAATAAGTTTACCTGATTAGTATTAGGATACCCTACAATTAGTAGGAAGAGATGAAGACCTCTTTTTGAGCTAAAAAGCTGTTATTGATCACCTGGTCTCCTATAATGCACTTATGGAAAAATCCTCAAAGCTTTTCTTTGCACACATTCAATAGTTCATGTCCATTCAATAGTTCAAGTGCATCATTTCAGAGCAGTCAAGTCTGAAGACAGCTCCTTACATCTTGCCTGAAATGTTCAATTTTTTCCCAATACCTGCACTGAAAACAGGTTCAACAGATCAACAGGACAGGCTGACATGCAATACAATTTAGACCTGAAGCTACACAGGAGTGTAAAAGCTAACCAAGCATCTAGTTTTAAAATACACTGTCCTGTAAGCCCCTACTGTCTTTTAAAACACTCTAGAGACCTTTAAATCAATACCAGCCTACAGCAGATACCCATTTCACTATAAGCACAAAGGCATTTATCTAAATAAAAGTCAAACTGCAGTTTAAACTCAGAGTATTTGAAAGCCAAGTCCATATTCATAGCACAATTACAAATTAAAGTGCAATTTGCCCACAGATTACATTACTACCAATTTTTTTTTTTTAAAACCACACAGCAAGATCAGGTTGGAGCTTGTCCCTGCCTGATGTACTGGCAAAAAGAGAAAACACAACAGGTAATGTCCTACAGGCTCAACATAATAAAAGATAAAGCTGACACAGAAATACTAGTGACAAACTTTAAGGGGGTGAAAAGACAACCACGGTCATGACTGTACATGAATCCAGCTCTTTTCATGTATTTCTATGCCTTCTACTGCTGCAAAGGTAAAGTAGTTATCCTCAAAACATTCCTCTGCAACAGACTGGGAGGATATTTTATGAATCCAAGAATTACAGGCACCAAACTGAGGACCAGAACCCTGGCTTAGCCAGAGCTCAAGCACTGAGTGATGCTGCCATGAGCTTCAGAAGTCCACAAGTGAAAAAACAAAGGTCTTCATAATTTAAAGGATTTCATGGCCACAGTTTCTCATCCAAAGAGACTTCCTGGTAAGTGTTGCTGCCATTCAAGAAGTTTGAAGATCAAAGTTGTAACTGGCTCTTCAGATAGCCCAGTCATTGTTTTGCCTACTCCAGCATCAGAAAAACTTCCCAGTAGTTGCTGCAGAAACACAGAACTCCACCTTCCTGGATGTCAAAATCTTTAATTCTCCCAACACTATCTACTCCAGCTGCTAATTATCCTCACCAAAAGTACAATACACTGTTAAAAAAAAAAAAATCAATGGGGAAATGAAAGCTAGAAATACATTCAATGCAAAACAAACAAGAGACTTGAAATTAAACATACACCAAAATACACAGTTCACTCAATTTCTGGAACAGCTGTATTTTAACTTACATTAATATGCACAAGGATTTTTAGCCTGAAGCATTAGCAATCAAAGGATCTCTCTCCCAGAACTCAGATCCCCTCACTAGACACTATTTGGCATGCAAGTCACAGCATTCAAATGGGAGAACAAATTAACGTGCTCCAATAGATAGATCATTGGGACAAGGAGTCAGGAAACCTCCATCTACTCCTGGCTCTTGTCATCTCCTGCTGGGTGACCGGGTCATGTCACATCACCTCTCCACAGCTTTTGTTTCCACAGCCACTCTTTGTCTGTCTTGTCTATTTAAACTGCAAATAAAATTGAGGTAGGTATTGTCCCCCTTTGCCCAATGCTGATGAAATGAGGCCTCGATTTTGGTTGGGCTCCAGTAATGCAAATAAAGAAGGAAACTCAAAACTTGAGGTCATGGGTGCATGGCAGTCCCACACCACTAGACACAGGTCCCCAGTGTACAGCAGGGGACTGGAACATCCCCTCAAGCTCAGCCTCTGCAGACCAAGCAGACCAGGAATGTAAGATGGTTGGAGATGCCAAGCTTGGGGGCACAGTTGTCCTATTGCTGGAACCAGTCACATTTCTGCTGTCCCATAGCACAGAAACCATTCCTTCTTGGGGAGCCACTTGGTCTGATGTCAGGCAGTAGCCCACAGAGCAAATGCTTCTGCCACCAGTATTCTAAAATGTCTTTCAAAGAAAAAGAACCCTAAAAACCCCAAGCCAAAACTCTGTCCCTTCCCAAATGAGCACTCCCCTAAGCCATCTCAGGTGTTGGGCATCTCTTCAAAGCAACAGATTAAAAAGCACCATCTACAGTGTTTGATTCCAGTCCCAAGAGACCACATCTTTGATGTGCTGTCACCCCATCTCCTGGCACCCACATCTCCAGATGGGGTTAGCCAAGCCCAAACATGGGAATACCCACAGAGAGCAGAGTGCCCAGTGTCCTGCCTGCTTGTCTGCATGGGTACACATTGCTTCTGAGTTACTCATGGGAGGGTATTTTGATCTTTCCAAGGTTATTGTGGAGAGAAAGCAGAATTCAACAGACAACCAACATAAACCCTGGACAAGAGCTGGGGCTGTCAGTTCAGGGAAGCATCCTACAAAGGTTAAAAACTTCTGTAGGGGGTAAAGACAGCAGAGCCACCAATGTGAGGAGCCCCTAGCATTCATACTGAATTTTCCCTGTTGAGTAGAAGCTACTCTGAGGTTCATGGAGTTTTTATTTTGACCTAATGGCATGAGAAGTGCTCTGCACATTATTTATCCTTTACATACTTCAAGTCTTCCTTGTATTGGTTTATCCAACAATGCAGGGTTTTCCCCTCTTGCCACTAAGATGCCCATAATCAGGAACTCGGAGCCTGTAAGACCAATATGGGAAAGGCCCTGTTTTGTCTATTCATCCATTTCTGTCTCTAAATAAGAAAGCAGTGTTTGCCTTGAGTTAGCATTGTGCAAGTGGCACTGTGGATCACTGAGCACTGCAGAGACTGAAAGGAAAGCCTTGTTAAATAGAAGCAGGTACCTTGAAACCACCTCCCAAAGGTAATAATGCTGTCACAGAGACCTGCTTGCCAGCAAGGAGGGATCAGTCAGCTCTCTGAACCGTAAGATGCCAATCCTGCCTCCTTGGGCAAGGTATGGGGTAGACAGGGAGCTGAGTTTTGGCTCTGCTTTGGGAACGTGGCCAACAGAGAGAACACCTCTTCTGAAAACAGGTGCCTGGTGACTCGCCAGGCAAAGGAATAGCCAGACATGTGGCTCCTGGTCTCTGTTCACCATGATGATGGCTGAATTCTGTTCAGCAAAGGGGAAGGTTGAAGTCAAAACCATTTATCTGTCAGTGGGGAAGATTGTGTCAAAAGTGTTTCTGCACCTTTTGATGACAGGCACCGGAGAAGAGGAGGATGGCTTCATGTTCTGGCCCTGCCAACCACGGCCTTTCATTGAACACTTTGTCAACCATTGTCATAACACAACTTTTCATTGCTCCAGCACAAAAGGGAGCTGAGGGCCCAGAACAATCGAGCCCTGCAATAGAAATTCCTCTGGCTAATCTGTCAAAAGATAGCTGCCTACTCTGCAGCTTACTGAATAGGCACCATCCTCTTCCCACATGTTTGTAGATAGCTTTACAGAGCTGGAATGGAGGCCCCATACACACTTGATTGGGTATGAAAAGCATGGCTGCAGCTGAATTAGCTTGGGGATGGGGGCCAGGGGAACCAGAGGGGGAACACTCTGCCCTTGCTAGAAGCATACAGCTGTGCAAGGAAGAAAGCACATGATTTTTTTTTTTCTTTTAAACAAGCTGGGGAGCTCTCAGAGATGTGGCAGACTCCTTGTAAGCAGTGAAATGCAAAGTTTAACACCAAAGCACAAAGAGATCAAAGAGACTCCAAGGATTCAGGTGTCTGTATGGACTCTTAAGGACAGAAAGCAGGAGCTTTCATCATTTTTTTTCTTCTTGGGCTCAGGACAAGTCCAAACTTTATTCTCATGAGCCAAGAGCAGTCAAACAGCTACTACAGCTAATGCCAGCTCCCCACAGCTCCTACATGGCAACACCTTACCTTACATGGGATGTTTTTAGTTCTCCCAGAACAAATGGCCACTAAATGGAGTTGCATAAGCCACCACAGTGATGAGTGTCAGAAGGAGCTTTCTCACATACTAGACATGCAGTCCTTATTTTCCTTCTGGAGGATTTCTTGCCCATTACTTTGAAGCGATTGATGCACTGCCAGGATCCTAAGTGCAGACTTGGGAGAATCACTCACCCAACCCACCACAGCCATTCCTGGGTTTCCTTTGAATCTGCCTGCTAAACTGATAGGCACTAACAACTGAGGTCTTCTGAAAGGAGACAGAGGCATTAAAGCACAGAGCAGCACAGAGATGGATGTCCCAGCTTGCTGCTCTAAGGTAAATGCTCTGGAGAGAAGGGGATTCTGCAGGACACAGGAAGGACACATAGCACCCATGTGGGGAAAGCTGTTCCCCATCACTGAGAGGTCCTGTTAGCAGCTAAGCAAATGTGCTCACTCAGGCTTTACTTCTGCCCTAGCTCAAATTAGCAGCAGCAGCAGCATCACATTAGCTGGGGTTAATAGCCTGCTCACATAAGGGGCTTTATGTGCAGAAGGGAGTCAACTTAAGGGCAACCCTCAAGCCATAATATGAGCTAATTTGACAGTGAAGACAAACTTTGAGAGGTCATCCAGACACCAAGAAAACTGCACCATGAATCACTCTCAGTCATGACCAACAAGCCTATCTAAAGGAAATTCCTGTAGCATGATCACCAAGAGAATCAATACCATGCTGATTCCAGCAGATGCATGCAGTCATTAAGGCACAGAATATTAATTAAAACCACATCACTGAGAATCACTGTGCCAGACTGCAATTTCATTTAGCATGTGGTTGATGCAGTTCAAGGAGTTAAGGAATTATCTTCAAGTCACTTTCAGGGACACATTTTCAGCCCCAGCCCTTCCTCCCATTTGTTCCTGCTCATGAGCATGCAGAGAACACACACCTCACACAAAACTACAAGCCTGGAAGGTGGCCACCAGAGCTTGCCTGCTCACACAAGGCTGAAAATAAATATTTCTAGCATTGTCAGCTCCTCAGATCCAAGAGGCAGCATAAGAGAGCAACTTTACTCTCAGTGGCTTGGAAAGTAGAGAAGTCATTTGCAGGAGAGTTGGGCAATGCCATGCTGCTGCTAGGGCTTCTGCAGCTCCTAGAGCAATGAGCTCTTACAGGCTTATTTGTCTCTTTAAGAAAGGCAGTGTAGGTTATTTTAGGCCCTTTTCAGTTTATACAAATATGTTTTGACAAAACCCAGGATCCCATTTCCTCTTTTAATAGCCTTAGGAAAATTGGAGTTCTGCTTTTTTTGTTTTGCTTGGAAAACCATCACCTCCAAATACCCCCATTTTTAATTTTTTTTTTTAAAGATAGATAGGTTAGCTTCATTTTAATGTACATAATCACACACATAACAGAAAGACACCACACCAAAGCACTTGGGTAACTCAGGTCCCTACAGACCTCTTCCTACACCTCTGCAGCATCAGCAGAGATGAGGATACTCCACTCACCAGGATTTGATCCTGTTCCACTCACCAAGAGTTTTCTCAGTATTTCAATTGCTTCACACTCCAACAAAAATTAAAGTTGAGATTTCAAGGAGTGAAGTAATTTGAAAATCAGCCAATGGCCTCGATGGCAGAGGGAAGACTGTAAGTCCTTGTCTCTACAGATGGCCCCAGCAGTGCCAGTGGCTGGGGACACAGAACCAGACTGACGACGAGGACCCAAACCAACAGAAGGCAGCAGAAGAAAGCAAGTATAAATGACAAGTGACAAGGTATTCAATGCTTTCTCTGCTAATTTAAAAAAAAAAAAACACTATCAGCAGCCACACAGCCTGCAGGTAGTGAGGTTACAAACCCTCCCGTTAGGATTGCATGTTCCTGGACTCCTAAGAACTGCCCAGTCAAAAGCAGCATTGTATGCAGGAAACAGGGGATTCTGTAAGAGTTAGAGCAGGCAGTATTTAATTACAGCAATTTTTCACTTTATTTGCTGCTTCTATTAAACTGCACTGCCTGGAGACTGATCCTCTCCCAAACACACTGAGCTATCAGCCACAAGGATTGCCTCAAAGTAAAAACACATTTCTAGAAGGGCACAGACATCTAAATAAAAATAGCTGTTTAGCATAAAGCAACCCTGGTTTGCCACCTGTGACAGGGAAGAAGCTGGAAGGAAAAATAAGGATGTGGGAGGTTTGTTTTTAACCCACAAATAAAACTCCACCCTTCATCCACCAAAACACCCACAGGGTTTGTTCTGGGTTTAGTGTTTTAATTAACAGTGCTACCTACTAATGAGAAAGACATATCCTAAAACCAAAATGCTGCACATTGTTTGCTCCAGTGCACAAGGGCACTCTCACCCTATTCAAATTTGATGGCAAATTTCTTGCTCAGCCACTTTCCCAAGGCAAAGCACACTTGCTCTCAAGCTGCTGAAGCAAGGGCTGGAGTCCTAGCTCATAAACAAAAAAATACTTGAGAAACAAATTGCTCCTGCTTCCATCATCACTGGGTTTCTCCAGTAAATCGATAAAGGCCATGACTTCTTTACTAACACTCTCAATTAAGGTTCCCCACTGTATATTCAACATACTAAACTAATTTACTGAGGATTAACTATAGATATCTACCTTGGAACAACTGGGAAGCCTCCATGAGCAGATAAGAACTCCAGGGATCCAGCACTAAATGCTATTTACGTTTTCAAGAATTGCTACTTCTGCAGAGTAAATATTTTCATCTCCAAGTTGCACAATTTTCCACAAGCACTCACAGCAGATAAACCATGTTAAAACTTTGGCTTTTTCAGATGCTTCGAAAGCCTTAAAGCTGTATGTTGAAATGCTGGCAACCTAACCCACCTCCCCACAACTCTGCAAAATTCAGCTGTGGGTTACAAGTCCAGTACAGATAGAAGAGAAGCAATTCAGAAACTCCCCAAACTCTGCTTAAAAGTTGCCACGATTACCCGAGTCAAGAATCATTCAGTAATATGCAATAACCTGTACTTTAGGATACATTTTTTCCTAAAACACAGAGCTGCAATGTGCTGTGGTCTCTTTGGGGATGCAAGTGGTCCCAATCATGTCCACAACCCCCCAAAAAACCATGCTTGCTCCAAAGAGGCACACAGGAATATTTGTGCCCTGGTTCAAACCAGACTGGAAAGGAGTTGTGGGGCTGGGGGAGAGAAAAAAACCTTAGAAAAACAACATGAGATTCTTCCTTCAGCTTGTTCTTACCTCTCCTGCACTTCTAACAGGGTAGAGATGGGCTGCATCACCTCCTGCCCCCAGAAGAATGGGGCAAAACCAGACATTTCTTGGCAAGAACTGCTGGGCATCAGCATCCCTCCTGGCCCTGCTTCCCTCTTCCTAGCCCATGGCAGTAACTCCAGTCTCACAAAACCCTGAGAACTCTGCAGCTTCCTCCAGTGGAAATAAATCCATTCCTGATCCTAGCAGCAGTCCGAGTGAAATTACAACACTGGACTCCTTGCCATGCCTTACTCAATTTAAAATTTGCCCAAACAAGGACATTTCTGGCACTTTTCAATGCCATGGACTGAAATAATAAGCTTGACCAAATCCAAAGAATTTTTGTGTGGAAAGGAATGATGCATTCAACCCCAAAACATCAGCTAAAGGACCAGTTACCCACGGGGCAGCTGGCAGCACTGTTGATGGCAGAGCCAGCTCTAATACCCCAGAGGTGTGAAACACACATTGCAGGCAGCTCTCCATTTTTAAAGTTTAAAAATAGCTCTTCTCTGAAATAAAGAACAGCATTATAAGGGCAAAACATGCAAATTTTAAGCTGAGAAGAAAAACTTAACCTGGCCAGGCTTGCTGGAGGTGTGTGGTTTACACCAGCATCCACCCTCTCTCAAATAATCAATGTTCAATGCACTTCCATTCCAAGCACTTCTGTACTGCCAATAAAGCACCGAGCAATTTAATGGATTTCTAACCCCAAATTGGAAGCTGTACTGCATCCAACTGACTCAATTTGTTCAGTCTTAGAGGAAGTCCTGGAACAAAATGCTAGAAATATAACCACATGTAATGATAACATTACAGAAATAGATATACCAAGAAGCAAATGTTCTGTCCTTTTATTTTATCTGACCTCTAACCTGTTTTAATTGACCTTCAAGCTGGAAAAGCTGCATTTAAAAGAAACCATTTCCACCTAGATCAAGAGAAATAAAAGCCAAGCCATATATAATGCATTTGCTGTGAAACATGGCAAATAAATCTACCAGGAGACTACGTTTCACTTGACAATGAAAAGCCAGAAGGGACTTTCAAGTTAATTTACTCCATATTTTAGGTCCTAAGCAGAGAGATCTTCTTCAATAAACTTTTCTCTGCACATGGCCTGAGAACAGAATTTATCTTCCTCTGCCCTCATCTTACCAATAGCACTTGATGGCACACAGCTGCATTATCATCTTGGAATAGCAAGAAGCTGAAGAACAGATCACAGAGGCCATGGCATGATGCAGGAGATTCCAAATTGTGCTCCACACCATACCTCATCCAGGCCAAATACCATTTGACATTACAGACACTTTACTTACATTAATTCTACATGTAAGCAACTACTGTAATAACAATAAATATGACCTAAAATAGGACATTCCTCCAGAAGATGCTCTTTATTTTATAAACCACTATAGAAAACTATATTCCTACCTCAACATTTAAAGCAGGGCCATTCAACAGGACAACCATTCATATTTTTTTGGCACAACCCCTGTATCAGTGTGTACTGCTGGGACAGCAGGAGGATAACAGCAAGGATTTCAAAGCAGATTAAGTCTGTGGTCAATCTCTGCCCTAAATCACAGATGGGCGAGTTGTATTTATTGCTGCTTTTCAGTTATATGCCACTCTTTACATCATTTATGTACACCAAATGGCACAGATAAGAATATACTCTTGCCTGAGTAACTTGCACATGTACATGACCTTCCCTGTGTGAATTTACAGGTATGCAGCTACAAACATGCACAGATCATACTTGCATGGGTCAATACATCTACTGATATACACAGGCAGAAAGGCTTTAACAGGAGAGTTTGGGACAGCTGCACAGCCTATGACTGAGTTGGGAAGAGCACTATTAAAAAAATCATTATGCTCTACCCCAGAATGATGCCACATCTTTTACAGAACTACTATTTAAAAAAAAAAAAAAAAAGTTTGAGGGCTTTATCATTCTAATTGGTGCTGGTTTTCAACTCCTTATAAAGCCAGACTTCTTTATTAGTACAATTCAAACTGCAGAAAGACTCAGAAGGAAGTTACAGCCAGATACATTTTATAAAGTTGTTCAAGTGAGCTTTCTCTTCCTGAACTCAGATATAACAAGACTTCCCAGGATTCAAAGACAACCTCTATCTACAGTAGCTGCAGCTTTCTGCTCTTCAGGTCTCTCAAACTTCTATGAGTCCTGGGCAAACAGGTCTGTAAGCAAAGGTAAAGCAGCCAATTCATGAACCAGACTTGCTCCTGGTTTGGACACTTGAGCCAACTTCAAACTCCGCATCAGCATCAGTCAGGCAACAAAGCTGAGCATGCCCATTGCCTCCAGATGAAGAAGGGATTTTTTCATCTACTTCAGAAGATGAAGATGTACTTCACTGGATGGATGCCTTATTCAATTAATTCCCTCAGATTTGTGCATTTCTCAGCTAAAAGCACCACATCCCATTCAAAGGTTGGGCAGATGATATTAAAGTTGAATCAAGGAGCAACCTATCACTTCTAGATATTTACCTTTTCCATGTTGTAGAGGGTTAGACAGATAGAAAAGGGAACATTTCCATATTATTTTGCTCCAGCAGGCAATTAGGGATCAAATCTCCTGCAAAACTACTGGATTCAGAAGGTATTTGGGCAAGATCATCTAATAATTTTTAACTATTACTGGAACCATAGTTCTTCCCACTTGGCATTTGAGATCTTTTAATTATAACCATCTCAGGTTTTGCCCACCAGAAGGTGTGCACATGCCAACAAAAGCTCCAGTCCCAGCTTCAAGCACAAGGAACCCCTTCATCTAAAGGAAGGCTGCATCCAAATTCTGCAGGAAGACCCTAAAAGACAGCCAGATCCTTCCCTCTCTCCTACTTCAAACACACCCCTACTCAAAGTAGGTGCTGTCGTAAAATTGCAGGATGGCTGAAAAATAAAAAAGTCCCCTAATGAAACTCCATGTGGGTGGCTGCCTGGCTGCACTGAAAATAGAAAAGCTAACACTACAATTAGGCCAGTAACAGAAATGCTCTTTCCCTCTTCCAAGTGGTCCTAGCAAGCCCAGGCACTGTGCCAAGGAGCTCACCATTCACTGCTCTGCTGCACCTCTCCTGGGGTGAAAGGCATCTTGGCTTCACCCCAACCCCTTCCACTCCAAAAAGCAATTATTTGAGAAGCCATGAAGGCAGAAGGTGCTCCTCGAGGTGTGTTATTACATGGGGAGGGCTACAGGTGTGCTCACTGCTTGGAGAATTCAAACCACGTCCTACTGAGAGTAGAGAAGATGATCTTTATGAGCATAAAGAGAAGAAATGTCACTATTTCATGCCAGTCAGAAAAAAAGAGAACTTTGAGGGTTCACAGATTGCTCTAAGTACAGATAGCAAAGGAAAAAGAAATGCAGCACTTGACACAAATAATGAAAATATCCTGAGATGAACCATGATGGAGAACCCAAGGCACCCCACCAGCAGGGTTATGGGAGAGATGAAAGAGAACACTTCCCAGGAGACCAGAGGATAATAATAGCACATCAGGTCAAAAAAAGGAAAAAAAGGGGAAAAAAAATAATCACAAAAATAAACACTCGTGCTACTCACTGCCACGTCTGTAAAGCCACCAAGACTGCTCCTCCATTGGGCAGGTCACATCTCTACAGTTTTGAGACCTTCCTCAAACCAGGCACTGTCAGAAGAAGGATCCAACCTGGGCTAGACAGGCCACCAGCTCATGGGAACATGGACCAACATAACCTCTGTATTCCAAACCCTGGCTTGACTACAGCAACTCCACATTAAAACAGATTTTCCTCAATTTGTCACAGCAAGTGAGGTACTGAAATAAACTTTCCAAGTCTTCCAAACACACGGGCTCCCCCTTCCCCAAAGTCTTTTGCAAACCACTGAGAATTGTGTAAAAATAAACTGTAGGGCATTTTACAGGGGAAAATAACTCTGCTGCAACTGGAAACACATAACCTAGCTTTTCTTTCACAAAACCTACAGGAAATGGCTCTGCAAAAGTTAACTAAGTGATACTGAACTTTCTCCAGAGTGCTGCATAGGAAACAACACTGCAGAAATGACTGCCTGATTTAACCTTTTGTCCAGACTATGCTACAAAGCCATAGTACAGAGGTATCTGGCTGATGTTAACAATCCTCTGGTGTATTCCCCATCACTGGAGCAGAGGAGGCAGGTTATCTCACACATGCTCAGCAAAACACCCTTGCCACAACACAAAGCCCAGGCAGCCAAGTGCTGATGAAAACCAGAATTTCACATTTTTCCTTTTTCTGTGGCTGGCAGTTGATTTTTGTATTATTATTATTATTTTTATCCTGTGGTGCAAAGAGCAGAGCAGATTCATGCAGCCCCTGCACTCAGACTGGCAGTGCAGGCATTCATACCAAGGTGTCACATCTCCCTCTGCTCTGCCAGACTATCCATCTGGGTTTTAAAAGACCTCAGAATGTGATACTGTCCTTTTTCAGGGGGAAACCAAGCTATTTCTCAGCTCCACCACTCTTGCTGAGCTTCTCCCCCTTTCCTCACCACCTCCACCATCCCAGGAGGGGCTGCTTCATGCAACAGCAAGAGCCAGTGAGGGATCATTTACTGCCAGAGCATCTCAGGAACAGCACTTCTGCCAAGAAATCTGCTGTCAATATTTGCCTGGAGCTCTGCAATCACAATTACACAAACTGAGCCAGGCTGCCCCCTCCATCTTCCTCCTCCCCCCCCCTATCCACATGGTTCAGTGTGGGGAAAGTGTTGCTGCAGACCCAAAACATGTTTGGTTTTCAGGCTTAATTCCTTTTAGTCAAAAAAAGGAATCTACAGCTTACACATGCACTCCATCTTCTGAATCCCCAACATCTCATACAGGCTCTGCTTTCCATGAAATATGCTGTATGAGAAAGAAAAAGGGAAGGAAACCAAGGCTTTCCACGTTCCCACAAAGCCTGGGTCCCCGTGTAATTAACTTTAATCAGGACAGAGCTCAAGAGCCAGGGGACACATTTACTGCTTGATCAGGTCAGCCAGCAGGAAATCATTTTATGGGTTTTTTTTTTTCAGCAAATTCAACACAACCACCAAGGTTGCTCCAAGACAAAAAGACCCACACACATGGGGGCAAAACCCAAAAAATAATCTGTCTAGACAGAGCAAGGATGCAACCTTTGGTTCAGAAGGCTCACCAAAAAATGCCCCACACAGAATGACACCAAATGCCATATCCCAAATTGCCCACTGGGAGGAAAGCCAATATAAAGCAATACAGCAACCAGCCTCAGGAATTAGGCTTCAGAAGCTGTTTTGTTGGCTTTTTGTTGGTTTGTTGTTGGGTGGTTTTTTTCCTGCAGCCCCACACTTAGGTCAGGTCACATGAATACAATTACATAAACTGTGCCTTTTCCATGAACACCTCTGGGATAAAGGTTCTCCACATAAAACACACTCTCCACAGGTTTATAAGCTTTAATTGCTATGCCAACACATAAAAAGTGTCCCAAAAAGTCTATTTAATTGTTACACATTAACTATCATACACCTCCAGGCTTGTGTTATCCACCTATTTGCTAGATCAATAAACTGCTTGTAAGCAAACTTTTTAAAAAGCATTGCTGCTGAAAATGCTCTGTTCCTCTTCACCAATAGCTTCATGAAAATAACTGGAAACTCCTACCTACAAGTTAAGTTTTCTGCTTAGTTCTGCTAGGGAAAGAGCAAGCACAAAGAAAAAACCATATATATATATATACACATATATATATCCTATGTTCAAAACTGGACACACCAGGCAGTGCAAGAGCAGGGAAGCTCTGGGCTGGGAAGAACCTGGGTGAAGAAAAAAAATGTGTTTGTGTGTGTGCCCTTGCAGAGACAGAGCTCCTCTGAACCCAAACAGAGGAGACCTCTAGGAAATACCAAAATCAGGGACAACCAGCAGCAAGGAAGCCACTCAGATGAGGAGGATGAAAAAGCAACATTAGCAAGAGATTTTAGTGAAGCATGCAACCCCACCCTTGTTGCTTATTAAAAAGAAATGCATTTACAGATTCTCTCAGGGGCCATCAACCCATTTGAGAGAGATGCACAGACAGCAGCAAGGGGTGCAAGGCCAAATCCTGCACCCCAGCTCCTCCAGGACTGGGGAGAGGGTGAGACAGACTGAGCCAACAAGTCTGAGAGTGATTTAAGTGCTGACCAAACCCACCAATTTCATAAAGTTGCTGGTACACCCAAAACAGCTTCAACAGCTCCATGCTCTGCTGTGAAGTTCCCATGATATTTATTAGAAGCCTGTGAGTGGTTCCCTCTGGTCACCTTATTTTTCCCCCCCTCCTAATGATGAAAAAAGCAGTCTGAAATCCATCAATGCACTCTGACACCCCCATGTGCTTCACCAAGCACCCACTGAGCACCCAGAGCTCCACATCCCATGATTTCCCATGATTTGCATCCTTCTTGGGATGGGTAACACCACTGCTTCCCTCCCTCCCCAGCAAGCTCCACTCCTCCAAGGGGAGAAAGCATCCCTTTTCTCCCACACTCCTTGCTTTCCCAGCACATCTGGGATCCCACTTCCATGGGGGGCAGGCAGACAGTGGGCACTTCACACTTCCCCACCATAAAGCTGCCCAGAGCAATTACTGGGCTCTGCTCCAGCAGGGAACACATTGCTGCCTCATTTATAGCAGCAGAGTCACAAGGGCAGCAGTCTGCTGGCCCTGGGGCCAGGGCAAGCACAGAGAGAACCTGAAGCCCCACAACAGCAGAGGAAATACTGGGGCTCACCCTGCCTGCTCCCATTAAAAAAAAAAAAAATTAATCCCAATCGTAAAAGCTGGAGTACAGCCTGTGTTTCAGGCCAAATAATAAGGGGAGGCCTTTACAAATAAGGAATCACTTATTATTCAGAGGGAGGGGGGGGATGATAAAGGTTATTTCCATTAAAAACACACAAATAAAGCCCTCTGCAGCCCCACTTCAGCTACCTGTTGTGCACGTGTTATCTGCAAACCATGGGGAAAGCAATTCCCAGCTCCACGTTGTTTCACAATCTGCCCACTCTGAACCTTACACTACGTCAGGAATTAAATAAACATTTCCTCCTTCTTCTTTGGAGTTCCCCCTCCCACCCCTCATCCAGAGCTTGGCTCTGAAGTCCATCCCAGCAGCAGGCATGGGGCTGAGGTGCAGCTCAGAGAGCTCTGCATCCTCCCCATCACATGCAACAGCACCTCAAAAGTGCCCATGGGGGTGGCTGGTGGTGGTGACAGGGGACACCAACCCCCTTGTACCCAGAGAAGCTAGAGGAAAGCCAGGGGACAGGTGTCCACTTGTTTTCCATGAAAAAAAACAGCTGGAAAACAGGAGAGTGCTGTGTGAAACTCAGAACCTCTCCCACCACTGCACTGAGAGGATAAATGCAAAGTCACCAAATTTCTGTTTATCACACCAAAAATGGAGCTAGGGAAACTTGTTTTCAGCCTTTCTCCCAAGGAAGCCAAGGGTGAAGATATGTGTCCTCATCCTGAATTCTCTCAGACCAGGATGAGACCAGAAAACTGGGAAGGGGGAACAAGCTCCTGGTGGGCTGACAGGCATCCATCATCCCATGCCTGGGATCACCCAGCCCCATGGCTACTGCAAACAGGCAGCCCCTACACTCCTAATATACATCCCAGACAGCCAAGAAGAGAGGAGAGCAACACTAAAACTCAATGCAGACATAAGAGGAAAATTCTGCAAGTCAATTAAAACTTCAGTCATCCCGAGAGAGAATTCATCAGGAAACCAGAGTTCATCTGCCTGTCCCCACAGGGATTACTGGCAAGCAGGAGTAACTGCAGCAAAAAAAATCTGATGAAAAGTCTTCCTCTTAATCTGTCCAGATTTCCCAACAGGTCAACACTACAAATTTGGTTTCTAGCCACCTTGGAAAACACTGAAAGAACTGTAGGAGGGAAGGAAAGTGAGAGCACCAGACAAATCAAGGGGCCAAGCACTGGAGAACCAAGTCAGGTGGGGTTGAATTTGTGTGGGGTTGCTGCTGTTTAATGGCAATGCCTCGTTAACATTTGGGATAAAGGATGCTTTTGTTAATGACCTGCTCCCTCCTGTACCCTCCCCTCAGGGTTTTGAAATGGAATAAAAAACAAATCTCCAAGCTCCTGAAGGGATTTTTTTCCCCTCTCCCAGCAAGCCCATGGCTGACAAGACTTGACATTCCTGAAATGTTTAAATGGGGGCAGAAGGAGAAACAACATTTTTTGCAAACCCACTTTATGCATCACAGACAAGCAAAAATTGGCCCAGGGACAATTAACAAAAAAAAAAACAAAACAAAACAAGAAAACCACACACACACTTTAAAAATATTTGCCGGATCATCTTAAATCCTCCCAGTGTTCCCAATGGAAAAGTCTCTGGCAATACAGTGGACCCAAGCCCAAATCTTAAATACTCCACATTCCTGGAGGAAGCCATGGAGCAGAAAGGCACTCAAGGTGACTGACAACCCACCAGATGCAAGTGCTGGGCTGTCCCCAAGTGCCCCATGGGTGCCACCACCAGCTCTCACCCATGGTGAGTCTTGGTCTCTGAGGGTGTTGGGGGGCTGAGTCTCCCCTTCCAAGCAAGCAGGGAGCCCTTAAAAACATCCCCCAGGGACCTGGCAATGAGTTTGTCATTAAGAAGCCTGCTTAATGAAGAGCCAAGATATGCAATTTCTGCCAAATAGCCAGAAAAAGCACACCAGTATCAGTAGCCATTATTTTAACTCATACCCCAGCCTATTTTGGAGCTTTTTCCAGGCTGGGATTTCACTTGCCCAGTGCTGTAGGACACAAGTGGGCAAGGAGAAAGGTGCAGATGGAGTACTACAACTTGCAATAAAGCCCACTGAAGTTGATAGAAACCAGATGTGGACAGTAACTCCACACACTCCAAGAGGTATTACAGCTTCATATGCCAGCCACAGCACACCAAACACTTGAGGGTAAGCACCCATTCTGCCAAAAACCACTGGAGAGTGGGGAACACTTCAATGGAGGTGCAGGAGAGGGTAATGGGAACCCACCAAGCTCCACCAGCCAATTACTCTTCCTCAATTTACTAGCAGAGAAATTTGGGGATCAAAGAGGGCCGAAATGTTCCACTTGTGCAATAAACTCCTTTCACCAGCATCACTTCACACTTTCCAGAGTGCAAAGTTCGTGCTGATATTGCTGGCTTTCTCACTCATTGCTTTTTGGCACCATCCCATCTGCCTGGCTGTTCATTAATATGCAATCAGTACCTTAAAGGGTTCATTCCACAGTCCCATCTAGGCTGCAAGAGGCTTTTCCAGCAAGTGCTGTCTTGTGGAGAACCAAGGGGCAAATGGTTTTAGTTGCTCTTAAATATTTTTTTTTTTTAAAAAAAGCCCAATATTCCTACAAACTGGATTTACAAAAAAAAGGCATTATAATTACCAATGCAAATAGTGTCAGAAAACCTGGACGCTACACTGGATTTACTCTCATGCTTTACTTCCCTTACACACCAGTTATACTACAACTTTTTTCACAATTTAGACTGACTAATCATAGCTACATGGCAAAGGCTGCCTAATGCAATGGTGATGAGAAAGTTATACAATTTTTATTAAAACTATTACTAGCTAGGATGCTGTGAACAGTCCCCCAGAGAGCTCCCACTAATTTTTCTCATCTTCCAGACCTGAGCAAGAAGCAGGACAGCCCTGCCTTATTTATTGTCACTGTGGCTCATGAACTCCTCCATTAAACACCCTGTATTTACTTCACAGCCTCCTCTTCTTCACCTGAGCTTGACTATTTCAGCCTCTGGTCCAGCCTGTCCCACACAGCATCACCTCCTGCACTGCTTTCCAAACAGGCACAGAAAACTTACTCCAGCCTCCCTAAATACCTTATTAAATCCTGACTTATGTTTAATCTTTCAGGGAAGAAAAATAAGTTATTAGTTCAATATAAAACCAAGTACATGCTCGAGAGACAGAGAACAAACAGTTTAGTTGTAAGGAGTATTAAAAAAGCACTCGAGTTGATTTGGGTCATTTTAAACCACATTAATAAGTTTCTGCCCCAATTTTTCAAGACTTGCTTACCATGGAAATGAGCCCAACTGGAAAACCAAAATCAAGAATCCCTAAACTCTGAAGGAAGGTTTGGGCCCATATCTGTGCTGGATGCAACACAGCCAAACAACATTTTTCCATTACTTTTTAATCACTATTGTTTTGTGTTCTCCCCTCCTTGAGCACAAGGTCACATCAAAATTTCTCCAGGCAGTCCCTGGTCCCATAAATCGTTAGAGATCTGGATTTACATCAGTAGGATTACATGAGATCAGCCAAATGTGCACATGCTGGAAGGAGAGGGAAACAACACAGCACTTCAAAACTGGAGTATTTTTCATTTATAAATAGTTTGCATTTTTTTGATCCAGTGGCCGACAACCCTCTCAGTCTGTACTGAAACCCAAGAAATATCATGTGTGAGCACTAACCACAGCCTAACAGAGATAATAAACAACAGACAGACAGCCATATGCAATGAGGGTAGTGCTTACAGTAGGGGAGGCAAATTAAAAGGAAAAGAAATGCCAAATTCAGCAACCACCACACAGCTTAAAGGACCGATTAAACTTCATCTGGACCCATTTCTTCAAGTCAGGCTACAGCAGTCACCTCCACAAAGAAATTGCTCCCTGCACCCCACTGGGCTCCCTTGCTCCTGTACTCATGGTTTTTAGCATCTCTCAGACTTTAGCAGAACAGCACCAGGCAGGACCAAACCCAGGGACTCGCAGCAAGGAGGAACAAAGACATAACACAAAGCATGAGCACAGTACTGAGCATGGGGTGGCCCCTGAGCTGAGGTTGTCTGCAAACAGCTTGTGCTCAGCATCAGGCCACAGAAAGGGCTAAAACCTGCAAAAACACCTGAAATGTTTGTTGGCCTCCTCAGAAGCCTCCAGCCTCATGGGCTTTGCCAGGGGAGTCAACCAAGCTGAATCAGAAACCTCATAGCCCAGCCCCTGCTTTCACACCAAACCAAACTGAAATCAGTACTTTGTTATCTGTCTTATCTGTGTTTTTACAAGTGTTTTCAGTATTATGTCAACCAATACCCTGTAACCTCACAGAAAAGTCAGAAAGAAGCAAGACAACTCTGCTTGCTAAGCAGAGGGAAGCTGGAATTGGTGCCTTCATTTGCCATGAGAAATAGGGAGACACCAAATCTAGAAGCTGAGCACCCATCTCTGTTCAGGAGGGAAAGCCTAGAGCCAGATACACTTGGCTGAACAAAGGTTTGTTTTCAATTATATTTCAGCTTCTTCTAACAATAACTGCTTGGCATCTGGCACCAACACATCGAAGCCTTTGAAGTGGTTCTTGACTTCAACAGGAAAAAGGGGGAGGGCAAAAAGAAAAGGGAATCAATCAACAATTTTTGAGTCAAACCTCTTCTCTGCAGAGAAAATGTCAATACCACAATCCCTGAACACACCAGAAGTGTGATACCAAAAGCAACAAAAAACAGAACCCATATTTGGGTCAAAATAGCACTGGGTGTGCACTGGGCAGCAACCAGCAAAAAATCACAGATCAGAAGAGGAAGGCAGTGAGCAAAGCTTGCTGAACATTCCCTGTTTGAAATTCTACTGCCACCCACCCCCAGGGAAAGGGCAGCAGCAATTCCCTGTTTCTGGGCAAAAGCAGCAGTTCCCACTGAGATCTTCCACAAAAACTTAACTTGGATGTGTATTTGGAGTATCCACAACAGATCAGGAAAGCAACAAGTGGATTCTGTGGGGTGTAGATAGTGGTGACCACAAGACAACCACCTCTGGACATGCTCAGGACATCACTAGGAGGTTTAAGCAGAGATTTAGCACCAGTTGGCAGTGACTGCAGGTCCAGGAGATGCTGTACACACTTCCCTTTCAGTAAGTCCATCCAGAGGTATCTAAACCCCCTTCTAGATAGAGCCTTAAATGACATTGCTAGGATCACCAGGGAAGTCAGTGCAAGAGCAGGGCAACAAATCCAAGTTTTAAAATGCCCATCTTCTTGATCTGGTTTGTTCAAATAAGCACAGCTGTGGTTTCACAGCAATAAGGTGGGAGAGTGTAAGAGCTCCCAAGAGCAGATGAGAACCATGTTTGTCTAAAGAAACAAAGCATAAAAATGCCTTATTAATTTCCCCCAAGCCATGCCCATGCCCTACTAACTTTTTTTTGTTAGGTCAGGCAGTTTCTGGAAACATCATCTGGCTCAAAACATTTGCAGAATTTCAAGAATCTGCTCCACAAATCTTGAGGCTGCTTTGTTCAGGAATGCTGACATGTAGGCAAAGAAAAACCAAATCATTCCCTTGAACACTGCAGAAAAAGTCTGCCCAAGATGAAAAATGCAAGAGTCAAAACTCTAAAGGAAGTGTGGGATTCCTGCTACATTTCAAATTTCACCCCAAACAGCACAGGAACATGGTGGTACCATGGACAACCTCCATGCCTAGCAAGGCTGGTGGCCTCCAAGTGCTCCTCTCAAAGCAGGGCTAAAGTTAGGAATGAATAAATAAAAGACTTTCAGATCAAGTTTTCTCATCCTCTACAGAGACAACCATGCTGTGAAAGAGCCCAAGAGTCTCTTCTCCCCAGACAAAATCCACCCATTTCCCAATCCCTCCCCATCCACAAGCACTGAAGAGCAAGCCTGCCTTTAGTCTGCTTGCACAGCTCCCTGGAGTTGTACTCTGGAAACAATCATTGCATTCCACTAAATCAAGAGAACTACACTTCTAGCTAATCCATAAATGCTAATATTTATCCACTTAAAGCACCTGAGAGGGATCTTCACTGCTTTCATTACAGGACTGTCAAGCCAAGGAGTCTTGCCCAAGCCAGCAGTCTGCTGGTGGCAGGAGAAGCCAAGCTGCTGGGACAACACTGCTGCTACATCAGCTTCTCATTTATTTATGCCCTGCTCCCCAACAAGTCCCAGTAGACAAGGAAATGAGGGCTTGAAGGATGCTTTCAACCCAGGCTGTGGCACAAAATGCAGACTCAAGGTGGAAAGCAACCACTACAGCAGGCTGGGCTGGGGTCAAACAGCCACATATTGTCTACATATTGTCTCCCAAACATCAGAAGATATTACACACACCCAGAGGGGATATGGCTGGTTCGTCTGGGTTTGAAGATCCTCAGTGGAGGTGGCCAAAGAACAGCAAAGGAGTCAGCAAGTGCAAGCCCAGCAGATGAAGTGGTACCAAGAGGGCTCATTCCTGGTTTGTCCTCTGCCTTGGCTCCCCATGGATCCAGACCTCAGGAGGCATCCTGCAGCCACCTCTCCCACACCACAGGGATGCCCCGCAGAAGGACCAGCACTGTTCCTCCAGGCAGGCATGGCAGGGTGGCTCCAAAGTCATCCAAACAAGCCACGAGGGACACTAAGTTAGAAACCCAAAAAGCAGGAAAACCATCGCAAGGCATTTCAGCTGCAACAGACCATATCCTCCCCAAAAGATTTCAAGGCACATTCTCAATCTGCTCCAAATCCCACCCCAGTCCCAGGAGGGCTGTTATTGTCTCTCACACAGCAGCATTAGGAAACCAAACTTCCCAGGGGTTGGAAGCTTTCCTGCTGATGGCTGCAAACAGCACAAGGAGCCCAAAGGGAAGGGACAAAGCAACCCAGGAAAACAGTGGGAGATTTGAGGGATGATGCACCCCTGCAGCAGCAAGGCAGATGGTTTCATAACTGCCAGTCAGAATTATTCAGGAAACCATAGAGGAAGCAATTGGAAATCATAGGACAGGGAAACTTCCCCATTTTGTTTCCAAATGAATGAAACTGAATTCCTCCTCCTTTAGCCACGCCTCTCTCAAACAAAGCAACGTGAGTTAGCACATAGCCCCCAAAAGTGTTCAGCTGCTACCTCCTCCCTCCTTCCCCCACCCAAAAAAAGTGGATTTGTGCTGTTTCGACCTTAAAAATTAAGCCTAAATAGCTTAATTACACAGAGCCCATTCCCCAGCAAGCCCCATGCTGGCATCACAACTGGCACTACACAGTGCTTGAAAACTTTGCCTTCAAGCTGGCCCAAATATTCACAAATGGAAGATGAAGCAAACAATCCAACAGCAGTAACTGGAGCCCAACCACAGCCTGCAGACAGTGCTGGAGCATCTGCAGAAAGTGACCATCACCTGAAGTTGGGGTGGGCAAAGGGGCACACAGTGAAGGTGGTGGGAAAAGCTCACACCATCTGAAAAGGAAATTCTGAGAGCTGGAACAAATCTGGGAGACATACAAGGATGCAGCATAGTCCCAGTATCCCTGCCAGCTGAAAGGACTGGTCCTCAGGCAGCTCTTCAGCAGACCACAAAGTGAGATACAAGTGATAGGAAACAGGAGATAAATGCTGTGGTAAACACCTTGGGCTGCAGTTTGGCATCTCCCAAGGATGCTGCCCAGACCCCAGGAGCAGCCAGGAGCCCCAGGAAGCCATCAACCCCCCTGCCACAGTGCTGCTGGGGAGCCAGGAGATGTGGACAACCAGGACCACCACCACTTCCCACTCATGGTCAACTGCTCAACAACCATCAGGCCAGGAAGGCATCCTGGAAACTCTGCTCCAAGAGGGTATCAGTGAGCTGCCAAAACCCATACCCAGCTCTGGCTGTGATAGTCACACAGGCTTGCTGCTTTGGTTGAGACATTGCCCCACCACATGGGTGGCATCACTTCATCCACAGAGAAATGGGTCCCTAGAGAGGTCAGAATTCAGGGGGTGTCTCCACACCATCCCCTCCTCATGGGGTAGCCTAGCACCTCCACTCCCACCTATGGCTGCCAGCTAACACCAGCACCAACCCCAGACAGACTGACCCCCTCCCTTCACCTAGCTTCTCTTTTCCCTGCAGGAATGGTTTAAGGGCACTGCATTGCCCCATGGAGATTCTCTAATGTCTCATACAGGACCATGCCATAGGGGCTTCCCTTCCCCTGGGTGGGGACACTGTCACGGTCACTCTTCCATGCCCACAGCCTGTGACAGAGGTTGGCATTTCAAATTTGAGTTGGACTCAAGTTGGCCAACAGCATGAAAATTTTTGGGGGAGAAAATGGCCAAGTATGCCATGACACAGCCTCCTTTCTCAGGAAACCTGGGTAAAAAGCAGTACCTGCTTCAGAGAGATAATTAAATCAGGGAGAAGCAGAGCCAGCTGCTGGTTTAAGACTGTATAAGCCAAACACATCCTGTCAGAGCTGTACAACTCTCTGTCCAAGGAGATTAACTCAAAGACCAGCAGACATCTCTGCTGGGAAGGTTGGTAAGAACAAAACAAGAGATCCTGGAAGGGGTTGCGCTCCCCAACAAGTCAAAAGCCAAGCAGCTTGGCTGAAGAGCTGGACTCATCCCCACAGAGATCAAGAGATGTATTTACTTACACTGCAGGTGCTGCAGCAAGTCCCACAGCCGGCCCTGGGGAGCAGAGAGGCAGTGGCTGCTCCTTGTTCAGCAGGCAACAAGCCAGGTGACACCTCTTGACATGGAAGTGCTCAGAAACCAGTGGTGGAGCCTCAGCTCTGCAGACCTGAAAGCCAGAAAACTTCTCTCCCACTCACACAGAGGTGGAGGCTGCCTGGGCACTGTTATATGGCCTTAATTTATTTTCTGACCTATTAGAACAGGGAAAGTTCATTCATCTGTTCTTCTGAACAGAGTAATCCAAAGCCCTTAAATCCATCAATCACAAGAGCTTCTGGGTGTTGATCACCTCAGTGACAAAGTCTGGAAAGTGGCAAGGAGGATATACAATAGGTTTAAAACTATGTGAAACAATAAGAGACAGCATATCTCTGAAATGCTTCCAAATCAGAGAGGTCTAAAAATACACAGTATCTTATTAGTGTGGACTTACTGATTTAATGCAGCATGTGTGCCCTACTTCAGAAATAATCCAAAGGTATTTAAAAGCCAAGAATTCCGACTTAGAAGACTTGTTTAAGGAGGAAAAAGGAGGAACAGAGTTTATATACCAGCATAGACAGGAACAGCACAAAAATATGCTTAGCAAAGGAAAAGCGGAAAGTATTTTGACACCTTTCAAAATAAAACATCAGATGGTCTGTTCAAACCTCCTAGAACAGGAGAGATCTCCCCATTTTGCCGAAACAAGTTAAATTTTAAGTGTGGATCTGACTCTGCCCCCTGGTTCAGAGGGAGACAAAGGTTTCTGGAGAGGGAGGCAGACAGACAAACAGATCACAGGATGCTCTCCTTGATCACTGGCAAGGACAGACTAAAGGCAGCAAGGAGAAAACCACCTAGTGTCTGCAGAACTTGGCATCTCTGCACTGCCCAAGTCACCAGACAGGCACAGGAGTGATGAAGTAACTGGGCAGGAGAGGAGGGTAGGGAGGATCCAGGTGCCAGTCAGATCAAGAGATAGCTCCTCCTCAGCCTTTGCAAATGACAGAGTTCACTGCTGACATGGGCCACATATGCATCCCACGTTTCCACATCTCCTTCAGGATGCAAAGCCCACTGAGAAAGGAGGAAAACTGGTGGCTCCTCCAGCTCCAACTCAATTAACCACCTCGTGCTGAGGAAGAGCCAAACCCAGGTTGCCCAGGCTGCTGCAGGAACATCCCATGCTTTACAGAATGCTACAAAATAGTTTTTAGGTCTCAGCTAAAGGAATGTTTTGGGGTTTCACAGCTCTTAAACCTGGGCAGATTGAAGATGACCAAGATGCAACAAAAAGCAAGCAGAGGCTGCTCCCCAGCCAGCAGAGGTGGAGAGCCAGCTCCAGCCTCCCCCTGCACACACCCTGGAGGAAGGAGAGGCACCAGTGTTTGGACAACTGGAACACATTTAGGGGGCAATTTTTCACAGGGCCTCCAGCCAGGCGGTTTCCTAGGATAGCTATTTTATTATCCATGATACAACCCACAGACCAGCAGCTCCCCCTCCATGAGGTCTCCCAGCCCTACAGACACATCACCCCCAGCAATCCCCATCAATGGGGCATCTACATACCCTGGACACCTTCAGCATTGCATCCCTAAACAAACCCAAAAGACAACACCCTTTAAACCTGCCATCTCCATCTGATAATCTTCCAGCAAGTCCTGGGCACATCCAGTTCAGCACCTTCAACACTGGTACCCATCTGCAGTGGTGACCAAACAGCACTGCCACAGACACTACAAATAACATCCCTCTGGCCAACTATCAATACTATCTACCCCTTCCCCCCAAAAATCCATGACCAATTCTCTTGCACAAAAAAATTTAGCTCCAGAGAAAAGCTTTAACCAACTAATAAATTTTTAAATGGAACTCCAATGCATGACACTGAAGTATATAAATCTGTAGCTCTGTTAAAAACGTCAAGGGACCCCAACTCTTTTCCTGCTGACATTCATGCAAAGCTACAAAACAAGTGCAAATAACCAATGACCCTACCTGCACGTCCAACATTTGTTAACATAAATAAAAGTTAAGCAGATGACTACAGTCAGAGACCTAAAAATGCAACCACACTCCTGGAACTGGATATGATATGTCATTAGGTCTTGAGAGGTGCCCCCAAAACAGCCGGGTTTGCTTCAAGACCTCTCCAAAATTATATGGTTGTGGCTGGAGTGACAACATGCTGAAAATATAATGAGGGAGCATAACCTGTTACATATGTTGTGGTCCTGCTCTGAGGCTGGAAAAGGCTGGGGTTGAAGGACTTGGTCCACAGTGCAGGACTTGGTTAACTATTAATGGATGACTCAGCTACAATAAATAATAATATGTATTCTGTGCTGGCACAACAGCATCCTGGGCCTTGACTTGGGACCCTGTTCACAGGAGGGAAAGAAATACCTCACAGCACATGTAATAGCTAAATGTACCAGGAAATAGGAAACAGGATTTATTTAAAATAATTTTTTTTTCTTCCTGCAGCTTCAGGCCTCTCCCTCCATGAGTCACTATAACCAGCAAGGGACCCCAGAAAAGAGCTGCCAGCAGGAACCCATCCTCCCAGGCTTCCACAAAAACCAACCCACAAAAACCCCCACACCTAAAGGGGGATGTTTATTCACTGCTATTCACCAAAGCCATGCTGTAGGCTAAATCCCACTCCTTGCCCTGAACGAGGTGCAAATTCCTGCCCAGTCCTGGCCCTGCAGAGCTGATGAGCCTGGCTTTTCTGCAGTGTTAGCCTGAATTATCTCTGCTCCATTCATCCACATGATCCCATCCAGCTCCACGTTGCAAAACAAGGGAGTCACACTGGGCGATTAGGTTAGCAGCACAAAATGATTACGTTAAGAGCTGATGAGCTGGGATAACTCAATCCAAGGTGTCTCCCGGGGCAGCCAACAAGAGCAATTAAAAGCCCTGCAGCCCTAATTGAAGAGTTTCTGGGTGTGGTTGACACAGGAGGCAGGGGCAGTCCCCAAGTTCTCATCAGAGCTGGCTCTGGAGGAATGCAAGGCACCAGCCAGTTTTGCAGCCACTTAAAACTTAAAAACAAAACTTTAACCCCTCTTCAGAAGATCAAAGCAAGCAGAAACCAAAGGCAGGCACTGTTTGGGCATAGCCAGGACCTCCTGGCACTCAGGGATTCCCAGCCACCCTTCTGAGCCCAGGGAGATGCAGATGTCCAGCTATTCAGGGTCAGGAAGGTGTCAGGGTCAGCACCTGGGGAAATGCCTCAACATGAAGCCACCTTGAAGCCTTCCAGCATGGGAAGCATCCTTCCAGTGCTCATGGAATTTCCTCTATCAGGTGGGGCTCACATGGATTAAAGCCCTACCTCAGTAAAGTGCTTCTGCATCTGCCTCATTTTCTCAAGAGACAAAACTCCAGCACCAGCTTAATTTTAAGCAGGGAAGTGAAATCTCAGCCATGCTCAAGGAAGCATTTAAGTACCTGAAGTGCTGTGTGGTAGCATCTGGGCTCCCAAACTTAACCTTTTACCACCTCCAGCCTCTTGATGCCAGTGAGTGAGAGGAGGCAGAAGGCAAGCAACCTCATATTTGCTCCTTCATCCTTTAAACTCCCAAGCAGGAACTCCTGCAAGGCTCAGCCACCCCCAAAAACTGTAGAGCCGTTTACACAAGCAAAGAAAAAAAAAAATTAAGCTGTACCTCACACATAACAATGGTTGATTTTCCTGGAGAACAATTGAATGTGTGTTCATTTTCTTTGCCTGCCTACTGAGATGCTCCTTCCCCTGCCCTGGGAATTTTCCCCCTGCAGTTCCTCCTCCCCCAGCTCCCAGACCATCCATTCTCCCCTTTTCAAACTGCACCCATTGTAAATGGCACTGCATATTAACACAGCCCATTGAGCACTTGCCCCTTTTGTATGGGACCCCTGCGTTTCAAATTGCAGCCACCGAGGAGAGGAAAAGCCTCGAAGTGATTAAATACCATGAAGTTTCTCAAAAGGGGAGAAGAATATGCAGAGGAGGCTGAGGGGCTTCTAAATCCATTCACTTGAAGCCAGGGGCTTCTGCAAGAGCCAGGAAGGCTTCTTGGGGGGGATATTTTATCCCACCCAGTCTTCATTATGAATCTCACATGCATTTCTAATCCTAGTCCGATTGAGATAATTTCTGCCCCAGCTGTGGCTCAGTCAGGGATTAAGATGAGAAGATCAGACAGCACTTGCAAAGGGCTTGCTGTTAACTGCTGTTCTCCAGCAAGCATCAATAAATACCACAGCATGCTGAGGGGTGGTCAGCAAATCCAACGACACATGTTCACAGGAAGGGTGGATTTATTTGCAAGCACATGTATTTATCTGTGCATCAGCAGCAGGCCCAGAGGCACTGCTTGGCAAGAAGCTTTGCTCTTACCCCATGGGGCCAAGCTCCTCAGCAATGACTGCAACCCTGGAAACTGCAGGGCCAACCTACAGCCTTGGAGCTGGAGATCTTTTCCCATACAGAGCCTGAACAAGGCCACTGCTGAGGAGGATGCTTCAGGAAGCAAACCCAAGAGTGTCATTAGAAGCTGAGCACAATTTCTTCCACAAGCTCCACACACTGTCTCCCTTAAGCAAGAAACCTGTCCCTGGGTCCATCACCTGGAAGGGAGCTTCTGGCCTAAAGAATTTCTTTGGGTTTTCACTGCCTTTCCCAGGGGGAAGGGATGGGGACCATCCCCTCTCCCAAACCTCTTCCAAGCCCAGTGGCCCTCTCAGCAGCCAGCACACAGTAAGGGCTCTGCAGCTGCACAGGGCCAAGAACCCCAAGCCCAGGGGGATGATTACTTAATCTTTCTTCCACTATTCCAGCAGGGCTGGAAGTCGGACATGCAGGGGAGGACCTGCCAGCAGCACTCCCCCTCCTCCCAGAACTGTCAGCAGGAGATTTCCATCAGCAACACCTTCTCTTCATTCTGCAGATGAGGATGAGTTACTCTGGAGCCTGAGAGCCAACCAATGCCCATCTCCAGAGAGCACCATGGACACAGCAAATCCCCTGAAGAGCCCCACTCCACTCTATTAAGTGGAGAAGCTATGTGAGAGCAGAGCAACAAGACCTGGCACGTTAAAACCCCAGTTTGGCAACAAATTTAAGTTAATAGGGAATTCTGAGCACAAACAAACATTCAGTTTCATTGCCTTCAACAAAATCTTTGTGGGCATACACAGAAAGAGCCTGCTCCTGACTCCTATTCTTAAGGCACTTCCAGGACCTAAAAAACACTGGCAGGCTCTCAGAGGATTATCATCCAGACTATTTGCCCAGCTCTCTCCAGAGAACAGCAGCATCTGCCCAGATGATGCCTCAGGGCAATTTGCACATCCAAACCCTAAAACCCTTCTGGGACACAGAGAGCAGCTCTTAACCCATCTATTCTGGGCACTGTCAGGGTCTCTCCTTGTTGCCAGCCATGCCAGGCACACACTGACCCGGAGGCATAAGGTTCTGTTCTGTACACAGGTGCCCAGCATCAAAATCTTCACCTATTTATTTGGGTCACAAAACCCACATCTATTTAAGATATTCATTCCTCCAGACCACACCAGCAATAAATTCCAGCTGCACTTCCACAGCCCCAAAGACTTCCCACCATTAAGATTTGCACTCAATATGCTATTACTCTGCCTCTGAAAAAGTAGAAAAAAACACCTCTCTAAACTATGATGCCTAGAAGTCTCTCTTCTACCACTCCTCAAAAATTGATATGTGAAGAGAGACAGAAAGTGCAGGGGATGTGCTGGGAGACCAACACTGCTGAAGCCCTGCACCCAGCTTTTCCAGGCATGAACCCTAAGATCAGCCCTAAAAGTTTGCCATGTATTGCACTCTACTGCAAGAAAACCCTTCAGATTTAAACAGGAAGAATCTATAGCAGCTTAAAAAAGTCGAATCCTGCAAATAAATCCTGCTCAGTAAAGTTTAATTTTCCTGGCATCCCCTGCAGACCAGGGACTTCTCACAGCTGCAGAGCCCTGAGTTCTGCAGTTCTGCCAGGACAGCATGGGTGATGCCAGAGTGTTGCAACGTGCCCTAGGCAGAGCTGCTCAGCAAGTCCTCCACACTTAGAGAACTGGCAGGCAGCACTGAGCTGCCTGTTGCTTTTACGAAGAAAGAAAAAAAAATTAAAAATAATAAAAAAAAAAAAATCATCTGTGCCACTCTGCATTAACCCTGAGCAACTGCAGTGCTCCGGCCCTTCTGCCTATCAGTCACGCCTTGTGAAAGCCAGGGAGAAAAATCACAACTGCAAGCTCTGCTGCCACCAGAGAAATAACAATAGTTTCAAAAGCTCCCGATGCTTTTGCTCAGCACTGACTGACAAAATCCGCGGAGTGATTAAGTCTGTTCCTGAGCCCTCCCCAGAGCTGCGTTTCCAGCCCAACAAACAAAAAAGCTTTATCTCTTAACACTCTGAAAATCGACTCAGAGCACTCATTAGGAATAAAAGATAAACTGCTAAAGAGGGATTTTTTTTTTCAATAGCACTTTAACAAAGTTAAAGCCCAGCCAGCAATGAGCACAGGATTTATCTTGTCTCCGATTAGCGATCGAACATGCCCGAGCTTATCACCCCGGGGAAGCTGAAACCTTGGGTGGGAGACGCTGCCCAGAAGCGATGGAGGAAGGATGCACAGCTCCAGTATCCCCAGTCTCACCCCAGTTTACACCTTCAGACCGTGCTCCCACAGCAGCCCGAGTCACTGCAAACTTTCTGCTGCTTTAAAAGGGCACGTTAAAAAAAAAAAACAACACAAAGTGACAGAGATAGTTGCATAAAGATAACTTTTCTACAGTTTATGGCGCTTTTATAGAAGGCATGAAAATTAAAAAGTGATTCTCTGCACCAGAAAAATAGTATTTATGAACCTACCAAGCATAAAAACCATGCTTTAGCTTTGTGTTCCTAATCTGAAATAAGATGTGTTTTTTTGTTATAAGACACAGCTTTACTTTAAAAACAGAAGTATCCACAATAGTTTTAATATTTTTTTTATATTGGAGAAGGGAAAAAACCCATGATTTTGAATTGTCGGATATAAAAGCCATCACAAACTTCCTCTTTAGCTAATTCTTTGGTTAGTTTACAATTTACAGAATGACAAACCATATTCTGCCTGAGTGGTTAAAAGACCAACAGCCCACAGGTCCATAGCAGTAGATTTACACAGGCTATTACTTCACCAATAAAATTTAAACTCGAGACACTCAAAAAACTGTTCCATATGAAAAAGACACTCCTGGGTATTAGCACTCCTGTAAAAAAAAAAAAAAACCAAAATAACACACCACAATAAATTTGTGCAGACTGGGCTATTAATGTGCTTCTCTGCATGAAGAAAGATATCCTAGATATCCTATACCCTGCCCTATATTAAGAAGTGCATGGGAATGCTGGAATCATGTGGAAAAGTCTAAAATCTTGCTAAGAAAGATGCCCACAGCTGGAGGAAGGATTCTTCAGAGAACATCGCAACAGGTGAAGACATGAGTCAGGGTTTTAACTCAGAGGCTACCCATTCCTCTTGGTACATCATCTGATAATTTCATGTAAAACAAGGCATTACTAAAACCAAAAAAAAAAAGAGTAACACCCAGAGAACCTGACAAACCTCTAATAATTCTTCTTAATAAGGAGCTGGACCCTCTCCAGCAAAACTTCACTGACCGTTCTCTTTCTTGGCAGAGCTGAGGAGTATCTATTACAACCAGGGGTTTTATAGATTCAATAATCTATAAATCTGTTCAGACAGCAGAAAGGCCCAGCAGCAGAAGCACTGAGGTTCTTTTCCCTCTCCCTTTCCGAATTCTTCTTTCCCAAGGTCAGCTACTAGCTGAGGACATTTAATTTTCTACAAATTCATAACCACACACACAGACGTGTACTCAGCCCTCCTGTACCGTCACTGTCAAATTAATTGAGCTGTCAAAGCCACACAGTGTCCTGTCCGTCCCCCCACACACAAATCTCCCCCACTCCACACGTCTGATGTTCTACTTCAGATCTTATCAGGACGAACCCGAGCAGACCCACTGGGCTGCACGGTAAAGGGCAATCACACCATCCTGCACTTGAGCAGGTACCTGAAGACCATAAAACACTCTTCTAGAGGGAGGAAAAAAAGAAAAAAAAAATAAAGCAGCCACGCAGCTTTTATCAGAAATCACCACCTGTTCATTTTTGGGTTTTTTTTCCTCAAAACACCCCGATAGCACTAGGAAAGCCCACGACTACATTTCGACCCATACTGCCTACTACCCCGCCGGCTTTCGCACCTTCCCCGCTGGCAGTTCCAGCACCCCCTCTCTGGGTCCATATTTGGGCACCTGGGCTGGGGGGCGATGCTGGGGGGCGTCCCGGTTCGGAGCAGCAGATCGGGATGGATGCCCTAATAAGGATTCGGGAGCCCACGCTGCCCGTTACCTCCAGCTGATCCCCATCATTAGAGCGAGCCAACCCACTCCCGGCTCTTTTTCCTCCAAGACACCGGTACCGAGGAGGAGGAAGAGGACAGGGAAGCCCCGAGCTGCTCTCTCCCGGGACCAGCATCCCACCCGCCGCCTCCATCCTTTCCTCGGGACAACACCGAGGAGACACCGGAGAAGTTTCACCGAGACGGCAGCAATCACGAAAACCAAACCTCAGCCTAGGGATTATTTTTCCGTTCTGTTGGGTTTTTTATAACACATTACACCACCCCCTACCCCGGTGCTCTCAGCTCCCATCGGAGCGGTGCTGCCCAAATCCTATGCTCGCCCTCAGCCCCTTCCCGCTCGCCCCCGCCCGGTTACTCACACGTGCCGCGGCCAGCGGGGCAGGTCCCGGGGCACGGCGGGCAGCGCCAGCCCACCGCAGCTCAGCACCTCCTCACCGCAGACACAACCGGCGGGGCAGCCGGCGGCAGCCGAGCCCAGCAGCCCCAGCAGCAGCAGCAGCGCCGCCGCTCCGCCGCCCGCCCGTGACGGCACCGCCATTTTGTATCCGGCACCGGAGAAGGTCCGAGGCGGGAGGAGGAGGAGGAGACGGCGGCGGCAGCAGGAGCAGCCCCGGCGCGGAGCGCAGCGATAACGCCGCGGACTCCCCCGAGGGCTCAGCGCTGCTCCGCCGCTCGCAGCATCGCTTCGGCCACCGGCGGCGCGGCTCCGCGGGGCGGTCACGGCACTGGCATCCACCCGCCAGCGGGCGGGCGGGCAGAGCCGGGCGGCTCGGGTCCGCGTCCCCACCGCGGGAAGCGCCTCCTCCTTCACGCCGCACGGCTCCGTCCCGGCGGCCGACTGGAGCCTCCCCTTCCCGGTGTGTTCCCTGCGGGCTCAGAGCCCCTGCCGCCACCGCTCCCGCCCGGCCCGAGCGCCTCTCGCCGCGGACCCACGTTGGCGACACCGCAACATGTAGCCGCGCCGCCCCCCGCGCACACGCTGATTGGCTGGCGGGCGCCCTGCGGTGGGCCCGCGCGCATCGCCATTGGTCGGAGGGGCCCCCCGGCGCGGCACCGCGGATTCTCATTGGTGGAGGCGGCCCGTCAATCAGGGGCGAACGGCCCGCCTCCCTTTCCCACTCCAGGTGTGAACGCGGGCGGTCCCGTCCCCCCCCCGCCCTCCGGCGCTGCCGCTCTTAAAGGGGCCGCGCCCGCCCCTCCGCCCCGCGCAAACCAAGTGAAACTCTCCCGCACGTAGATGCGGATAATCCGCTGCGTGACCAGGGCGCTCACAGACCCCGCTGTGCCCTTCCCTGCACGCCCCGGGACACGCGTGTCCTGCCAGGAGCCCGTGGGTTAATTACACGCACATATTTTAACCCGAGCGGCTGTGTCGCGTCCCGAATGTCCCCCGCTTTTTGAAAGCCCAGCAGTAGAGTCCGAAAAGAGTTGAAGCGTGACTCTAATTAGAGAGCCGCAGCAAGATGATTACAGAGAAAATCAATCGCAGGGCATCGGTGCCCTCCGATGAATTTAAGAGGCTGAGCTCGGCAGAGAGCATCCCCCTCTGTCAGCCTTGCCCTGCGGATCTTTGCTGGACAGACCCCTTTTCGGAACAGAACGGGGCGGTGCTCCACAGAACGCTGCAATCACACCTGAGCATCTTCACAGAGTCCTCTGGCTCTTTATTTAAAATAACACACACGGGGAACTCCAGAGCAGCACCCAAGCTGTACACAAGTGCCTCCTCCTGAAAGGTATCAAACCCTGGACTGGTGGCATCCTGAGAAAAATCAGAAGCTGGGGGTGATGTTGAATTCGCTGGTAAGCTCAACAAAACAAGCTGGGTTTGGCTTACAGGTTCCCCGTGGGCTGTGTCACAAAGCCAGAAGTGCCGCTTTCCCCCGTGGGGACACGGATTTTGGCAGCTCCCCAGATCTCCCTAGGAACACAAAGTCACATCTGCTCTCCACACCCATTTGTGGGAACCTGGAGCACAGGGAAACACCATGTTGAAGCAGCATCAGCATCATCCTCATCCTCATCATCATCCTCATCATCTGACAGAGAAAGGAACAGAGGTGGAAGGAACAGAGGTGACAGGCCAGCCTTGCAGAGGGACCAAGAGTTTGGGATTTTTAAGGATGAGTTGCAGCATTCCTGCCTCTGGTCCCAAAACTGGGCAAAGACCTTGTGAGGCCTTTTTCCTCCACCCCAGCATTGGTGAGGATGATGAGGATCTGCTACTTTGGTGATGTGAGGAAAGGAAACACATTTTTGGAAGCTGCAGCTATGGATGAGGACTTTTCCTTCCTGTTCTCCTTCTATTCTTCCAGATTTCTTACAGATTTGCCAATGGAACAATTAATTTCATCTGACTTGATGCACTGGGATCTTCCAGGTTATGTGGACAGCTTTCTGCCACAGACAGCAATTAATTCATCCATTAGACCTGAGCACAAGATGGGGAGGACCAACCCCCATGACTCCTGCTTCTGGGATCAGTATGTGTAACTGTGCATCGGTGAAAAGAGGCTGGAAATCCTCAGGAAGGAGGATTTAGCTTTGGAAGATGACTTTACAAGGAGGCAAGGTCTTGCTCTGGGGTGAAAAATTTATGATTTCAGCATTCCCACTTGGAAGCTTGACCATACACTGCAGGAAGCAGTGTGAGCTGTTACTGGCACAGCTCTTTCCTTACTTACTTACTCGTGACAGTCCACTTGCAGGGGCTGGGGGACAACTTTGAAGGCATCAGGTTGCAGAGATTAATGATAAATCTTCTCCCTGCTCAGCACTGGACTTTCAGGTATCCCATCCCACAGAGTCACTCCTCCCAGGGACCAAGGACACATTTCAGCACAGACACTGAGACACTGTGGGGTCTTTCTGGGAAGAGTAAAAAAGCATTATTTATGGACAGAGACTCTTAGTAGGTAAATTTGGGGCTTAGGCTTTTGTTACGCCAAGAGTGGAGGAGAAAAATTAAACTTATTGTGGCTTGGGGTCTTATTTCAGCTTTTAAGAATGGGAGAACATGGGAGAAATGCTTTAGTTCCCTGATTTATTTAAAAGTTGTCTGCAAACTAAAAGCAAGAGCTCCTGTCCCTCTGGAGGGAACTTGAGGCAAGAAGAGTAAATGTAATAGAGAAGATATGTATAATAATATTATAATATAATAATATATCTATAATAATACAGAATAAATGTAATACAGAAGATAGTGCAATCTTATATAAATAGCCAATTTAAAATATGCCTTTTTGTATTTCAATGTTAGAAACCTGAAGTTCAAGGTACTTTTATGGAGCAGATTTCTCTTGGAGGAAGGCATAGTAAAAATAAAAAATGTTTGGTTCTTTTTAGTGGTTTCAAGCTTGACACCCAAGCTTTCAAATTAATTTAAACAAATAATTTTAATATTTTACCATTGATTTTACCTCAGCCAGCAGGACTCCATCCCCAGCAATGCCCATTCCCAGAGCCCCTCTGCTCTTCCCCTGCCCCGTGACAAGGCTGGCAATGGGAGTTCCCATGGAAGGAGAGATCCTAAAGCTTTAAATAACCTTCTTTAAAAAGATTCCTAAAAGCAGCTCTCCTAGAAACCAGGCTGAGTCCCTTCACATGTGCACAAGACCACCGTGCACTGAAAATAATTCAGTGAGGGCAGCTGGTAGGAAATGAGGCTCTTCCCTCCTACCCGAGCCAGTGCCTTTGCTAGAGAGGAGGCTGTGTACAGCGTGGAGGATGTTTCTGCCTCAAACCTCATTAAATCTAATTAAATAGCTTACAAAAGTATTTATGAAAGCAAATTTTAAAAAGGCAAAGGCATGCCAACAAGGAAGGTATTTGTAATTCTGCCGGTGTCTTTTTGTGGATTTGGAGTCAGTTCAGAAGGGCACACTTGGAAGGTAATTGCTGACAGCATGCAGAATCCATCAAGCTATAATTAACACTCTACTATTATTCTAATTGCCTCACTCAAGCTTCTGTGTTTTTTAATTGTAGAGCAATTTGCCAATAGAGCATTTAATTGCAATACATATTTTATACATTTTGGGACAAAGTACCATTATTTCCACTTCAGCAAAAATGTTTCTCACTTTTAATAGCTTGCTCCATCATTTTCGGTTGCTTTTTTTTTTTTTTTTTCTTTTTTCTTTTTTTTGTTTTTTGCCCGATAAAGGAATTTGATTACAACCTCTTGTGAAATTAGTAATGATATAATATACAGGAATGCCTGGAGGCTTCAGTTTGGATCATGACTCTATTAAGCTAGGAACTGTACATACATGTAGCAAGACACAGCCCTGAGGAGCTTGAAATCTAAACAGAGAAGACAAACTGAGGTGAGAACAGAAGAATTATCAGCCTTATTTTACAGCTGGGGAACCAGAGCCTCAGAGGAGTCACCCGAGGTGACCCTGAGCACAGGGCACCCTTCCTCTTCATCCTGAGCTTATTTTCTATCTCCTGGTTCCCACAAAAGTCAGTCACTGTAATTTGATTTGTGAGATAGACTGTTAAATATTAAAATCACTTTTAACCCTCTAGGATCTACTTTTCTTTGGCTTTCAGACCCAGCCCCAGCTTTGGATGGGAGCCTTGGTGAGGCTGCAGAGCACTCAGCAGAGGACACACCCTGGATGGATGATGATAGGGATGATGATAGGAATGCTGTCAGGCTTCCTAAGGCTTCTGGGGCAGACTGAAGATTGGAGGCAGTGAAACAGAAAAGGATGGACCTCAGCTCACATGGATCATTCGTGCATTTGACAGTTTTCCTCCACTCCAGCTTGGTGGGTCACAGATCTCTCTTTAACACAGTCCATCTTCTTCTAGTGATGCTTGTGATGGCTTTCTCCCCACCACTGGTGGTGCTGAGGTTTGTAAAACATCTGATACCCATGGTTACAATGCTTTATATTCTCACCCTGGTGCATTGATGTGTCAATCAATATTATTACAGTGACAAAGGCTTAAAAGGTTGCAGGAGGTGTGTTGTGGGGAGGGTGTACACAGATGCCTTGTTAACTCAGCACAGTAACAGCCACGTTTATACATGGCTAGCAGGGGGCTTTGCTATCAGTAGCTCACGGAGAGCTGCATGGTTTTACTCCTGGCATCCAAATTGCAAGAGAATGGTTCCTCTGGTATGACCAGATCAACCAAAGCATCAACATTCCAGAGGTTTATTAGTTGATCTGGTTACACCAGATCTGCAAGGACAATTTCACGGCATCTTGCCACCTCGAGCTGGTCTCTCTCTTGGATCCCAGCCCTGCACCTCAGAGCTGGTTTTGTTGGAACAACCTGTGAAATGGATGACGTGATCCAGAAGTGCCTGGCAGCAATGGGTAACACAAACATCACCTCTCACTCCTCTGATGGGTGAAGCTGATTCAGCTTAGCAGAAGGCAGCACATGACAGTGAGGATTAAAGGAAGAGATGATCAAGTCAGGCTTCAGGACAGGGTCACTAGTAGTGCTGACATGAAAATTTAAGCTCTAGAGAGTTTGCCTTGCAATGACACATAAGCCTTTTCTTCTCTTAAAATTTGAGATCAGTGCTTGAACTCTGGTCCTCCACGAACATAAAGTCTTTGATCAAGACCAGATCATGCTTCATTTATGTGAAAGTTCACTCAAGTAGCTGCTGTCATTTCATTTTTCACAGGCAATGAGTTAAATTGCTTTCTCAGGCTGGAACTAGCACAGGCAGTCAGCAAAAGATGGTGCAAATACTTAGATCCAATTAACCAGATCGGTGTTCTGTCACAACATTGCCACCTCTGATCCTTTTTTTTTTTTTTTTTTCCTTCCCAAAGGAGCTGTTTTAAATAAACATAGATATACCCAAGTTTTATCTCCTTTTTTGAAGGGTAAACACTCAGAAAAGCATGACAGTGATTTACTGTCAAGGCAGAAGGCAGAAAGAAAGCAGACTGCTAGCACTAGAATATTGCCTGCCATTTCGATGGGCAAAATACACAATAAGAGAGAGGGTTTGGATGTAAACCTGTGATACTCAAACCTAGAGATCACAATTGCTTAAAACTTGTTTTTGTAGGCAAAGCCATGGACTAACTCCCAAGAACAGGAAGAAAGAAAGCAGACCAGGAGTCTGAACACCACGTGTCTGCTGGGTTTACACATCTCAGCATGACATTACTCTCCCTTAATCATGATCAAGATCCAAAATCCTGAAGTTTCTCCAAACCCAGGGAAAAGTCTGGCCCAGTCTGCAAGCTGGCAGGTCTGAGGATTTGCTCTTCATATCTGAGCTTGGGCTCAGCTCTGTGCCAAGCCTCCAGCAGCAAGAGCAGAGCTGGAGACACAGCTATTCCCGACAGTCAGCAGCACTAATAGTGTTTATGCTGTGAAGAGCTCTATTAACTGGCATAATAACTATAATTATATGGTGTAACTTCTTTTCCTTGCTTTCACCTCTAGGCTGAGATGGGAGCATGAAGTTCTTGCAGCCCCAGAGGAATGTGTTTGATGAAATCATGCAAGTGGAGCAAAGCAGCTGGAATCCTGTTACAGCTAAAATGGGAGTCACCTGCCCCTGCTTGGGGAATAATAGAAAAAGAGAAACATCAGAAGAGGTGGAGTTTAATTTCTCTTTCAGATAGGGATGCTTAAATCAAGGCTGTTTCATCACTCTGGACAAGCCTCCTCTAGAAAGGAGAAGAGGCTTCAGGTGCACCTGAAAAACAGTAAAAGCTTTATTTTACCACAAACCCTTGCCTCAGTAAATAGGATCCACTAACACACTTAATAAAGTAACAGGGTCCAAATCATTTCCAGAAGAAAGCTGATAGGTGTTGACTTTCACAGCAAATGAAAGTAACTCATGCCCCACAAAACAACCCACACTTTTCTGTGGTCTCAGAAGGAAGGTAAGGAAAAAAAAACAAATTGTGCAAGTGCAGGGTGCCCCCTCAGCTGCCAAGATGCACATTTAGCTAACAGCTCACTGTGAAGACTTCATACTCCAGATGAAGGGCACCATCAGCAAGGGTGGTCTCTGCCTGGCAGCATTTTCAAGGCCAGTTTAGCTGCAAGTTGCACAGGTCATGGCTGTGCTCAAAGGTCCAGCTCACATACAACAATTAAAGGAGGATTGCAGAATGACCAGAGCAGCCAGACTTTGGAAGGATCTGGCAAGCAAGCACTGCCTTACAGGTCAGAGCCAGTTTTTTCCAACTTCTGTACTTGATCTTCATCCATACTGGAAATGGGGCAAGATACCTTCTGACTTTTATTGGCATGCAGTTACAGCCTCTATGATTATCATGGGCTGTCACTACCAAACTGCCTCTTGTTGCTTCATCTGGCTAGAAGATATTTAGATTTGCCTGCTGCTTCATCATACTTTGATCCCTTGTTTAGAGAAGAAAACTTTGCTCTTGAGTGCCTGGTTCTTGGCTGGGGACTGAACTGCAGCCTGATATTTCTGTTTGGCCCTTGAAGCCAACTATTAACCACACCTCTTGTCCTGCTGGTACCACCCGGGAGTGCATCAATAGTGCAATACAAATGGCACAGTCTCATTATCCTAAGACCAAAATATGTGGCAAGGCCCAGCTGTGGCTTAGAGGCTCCGAGAAGAATCTCTCAAAATATCTTAAACATCTGCCATGTGTAAAACCTTATGATTGTTCTTCAAATTCCTCTGTGAATACATCAGCCTCTCCTCTGCTTCTCTCCCTGTCTCTCTGCTAATGGGTGCACTTCTCCCCAGCAGTGTGTGACACAAGGATTGCCTTCCTCCACAGTTACTCTATTTATTCAGTACCTGAGGTCATCATCCTCCATTTCCAGACATCCTAAATCACTTCCCTAGTGCACAGTTGGGATGAAACGAAGGATTATGACTTCATAAAATAAAGAGGAGCAGATGAAGACTTAATAGACACAGATCCTTTTTAATGCCAATGCCATCACTAATTAGAAACAGGAGGGGAGCAAATAGATGGAATTGTCTCAAACATCTCTCAGAGTTTTGCCATGACATATGAATGAGTCTCCAGTATCACAGCATCCTGCAGTAGCTGGACAACTTTGTCCACAGATGCAGTGGTGGGTGTTTGGGATTTGGATCAACTCTGTGTGTTTAGGGTGACACCCATTTTTCCCATGCTTTCTTCATCTTCCTGCAAGATGTGAGCAACCATGGGAATTTGCAAGGATGCACAATACGGGTTTCTGTTTTGTCCCAGGAGGATTCAATCCTTTTGCCTTTGAGAGGAGGCTTCCATCTCCTTGGCAGTAAGACACACTGTAATGTAAGAGCTCCCACACAAGTAATGAGGTTGAATCCATTACCAACTTATGATCCAGAGGCAGCACTGTGTGAAGCACCAAAAGATGCCTCACATGCCCTGCCACCCAACTATAAAGAGAAAACAAACCAAACTAACAAAAAAACAGCCCAACTCCCCCCCCACACCCACAAAACCCCCACCCTACTATGATACATTCTTTCTCTTAAAGAAAATTACACAGAGCTTTCAGCCTCACCAGGGGTGTGATCCAGAGAGGAGCTAATTTCAGCCAGGATTTCTTTTTGCTCTTTAACTTCTGTATTTTTTCCAAGAAAGCTAGATTACTCCCCTTCCATCCCAATTGTCTGGAGCCTCTGTTCTGGTTACTTTGGGCTACAGCATCACTTATTCTGTTTTGCAAGAGACATAACCAGGCCCATTGAAGATAAAGCCATATCAACCACCTACTTCTACCTCCTCACTAGGGCAAGTTCAGATGCTCCTAGGGCACCATGAGTGGGTTCTTGTTGAGGACATCTCAGAGAACAGCAAGAAACCACACATAAGAACATAGAGGTAAAGAGGAAAAGAAAAATAAATTTCACTGTGGCCTCCTATTTACCTCTCTCTCTTGAAGAGGTGTTTGCAGTCCCTGATTCCAGCTGGCAGCAATGCAGCAGATAAGGTTTGCTGAGAGGAGGAAGGGGAGCCCAGCTCCTTCCTTTCCTCTCCATTGGTGCCCCCTAATGATAAACAAGACCTTGGTTGTACAACTCTTCCCCTTTGAGGCAGGGCTGTCCCCAGCAGTGATATAGTCTGCTCTTTCCAGCATTTATGGGGGGTTTTTTTGGGTGCCTGCTTGCTGGGGCTCCTCAGCTCTTCCAGATGGGCTACACCTATGGGGAGAAAATCAGCTGCAAGTTGTCTACTGCCAATCTCACCTTCCACACACCACTTGCTGCCCAAGCTTTTATCCTTTGAGGGAGCCTTGAGGGTGAAACATCAGGCAAGGGATGCTGTTTTTTCCCAGGATGAACGTGGTGGCTGTTTTTCCAGGAATACCAGGGCTGGGCTTCAGAGCACTCCTTGCTCTTGGCTGTAGGACTTGTCCTTGTTTCAGTCAGAAGAGACCTGAAGAAACCCTGAGGTGTCTTGGATGCTTGCAAGTGTGTGGTGGGACCTCATGGCACTTGGAATTCCTGTGGTGGTCTCAAGCTCCAGCACGAGGGGTAAGTGAATGGGAATTGCTTCTCCTGTGAGATGATATTTTATCAAGTGCTGTTTTGCTTCGTTTGCCTCCAGTTGTGACAAATAATGCTCAGTGGCCCTGAGCAAGTGCCTTGTTTGAGCTGTTGCCTCTGTGTGAAGTTTCCTTGGGACTTCAGATACCTTCTCTGGTGCCTGATTTTTGGAAGTGTTCAGAAGGGGGAGCTGGTTCCAAGATACAGAGTGATTTCAGATGCTTTCTGTGAGGACTGATGGTTTCCCTTGGCTCCTTGGCTGATGGTTTTGAGTCTGGAGCAGTAGGTCTCCTTAATGGCTTCCTTTACCAGCTGGGTGGAAGGCAAATGGACAGAAAGCAGCATAGACAGAAGGTCTGTAAGTACCACTGTGCATATAGGTAATAAAAAGCTTAGGCTGGCTTGTCTCTGAGATACCCTGGTTGCAGAGATTTCAACAGCTTCCTTCCATATGGCAGCCTGCAGGTGATTGGAATCCTCTAATAGATCATCCCTGATTTAATAAAAGTGAACTTGCTGTATTAATGTAAGGGAACACGTTGGAAAAAGTCATTAATCATAATGAGTCTTCATGGCTGCTGAGTCCACACCTGCAAAGCAGGAGCCTTGGGAAATAGTATTTTGAGCAATCTGCAGGGCTTTGACAGAGTGAGTGTAAGTTTTTCCCATTACATCATTACTGGGGCCAACACAAAGGCTATCTGGAAGTGTATTGTGGAAAACAATCCTACTTTGATGACTGATCCAGGCATTTATTTAGGCAAAGCAGAAGCAGTTGGATTGGCTTGTTTGATGGGCAATGTTCATAGGAGGCAGCTCAGTGCAAGCTTTTGTTATACCTGCTCTTGGTTGCATATGTTCTTGAGATTTTAGGGTTTTTTAGTGAACAAAACTGTCTATCCCTTCACATGGCAATCATGCCAGTGTCACAATCTTACTAAGCACTCAGATTTTCCAGATAAAGTGGTTTGTTTTTTTTTATTTTTTTATTTTTGCTTCTGAAATCTGGCTCAGAAGAATTTGTCTGAGCTTTAAGAAAGTCACTGGATGTAAAACTGAACAGCTTAAAAAGTTCATGTACACAGCAAGGGAAAAAAAGGATGGGATGCAATTTGTGTAGGCATGGGGTAAAAATAAAACAGCTAGTTGGCTTCTACTCATGTGCATTGCTTTTGTGCCAGAAAAATGTCAGTAGCTCTCTGTATCATTTTGCACTGAGGATGCAGAAGTTACCAGTTCCCTGAAAAGGAAGGAAATCTGTTGCACAAATCAGACTGATCTCTGAGGCTGTAGTTGAGGCACCTTGCAAAGCATTTACTTTTGTAACATGAATTCTCTCTTAACATTTCTCATATGTTAGTGCCTGTTATTAAATACTTGATAAATGGCTTGAGTGAAAGAGTTGCAGAAATGACCAATTCACTTCCTTTGTTATCAGGCTTTCAAACTTTGTGTGCTCTTCATCCTACATATTAATTACATGAAGACAAACTGACCTGAAAAAACTAGGAGGACTTTCAACAATGTCATATCTGAAAAAAAAAAAAAGGTGAAACTTGGTGGACAAACTTGGTGACAAACAGGGGTTGTGTTCTTCTCAGGTCTATGGAATGTGATAAAACACAGTGTCACCACAGAATTTTTCTGCATCACAGCAGTTTTATCCTGGTTTTGATCTCTTCTAAGGGTTAATATTTGTCACATCTAAAGCTGTGGGAGAGGTAGGGGTTTTCAGCTGTGTCTTGATGGTGAGAAAGGGTAGGGTTAGCTCTGATCACTGATCAGAATTGCAAGGACATATCAATGAGGGGGAAATCTCCACCCTCTACTACTGTAAAGCCCCTGGCAATTAAAATTTCCTCCTAAGCCAATGTTTAAAAGATTCAGCAAGATGTGGCCTTGGATATTTCTTGCATAAAAAGTATTAAACTGGATGTCCAACCCTACACTCCCATGTGTGCCTGGGGCAGCTCTGATGGGAGCTGGCTCTGTTACTTCTCCTCCTGCAACAGCTCGAACGAGCAGTGGGCACTGAAATCCTTTAGGTAAAAGTTTCTAAAAAACTAGAAGGCAGACCCCCAGCACACCTTCCCAGGGCAGAGCTTCCCATGACAGCTGACGAGCTCTTTTGCACACATTTTGCCCCTGTACTCAGCCCTGGTGAGGCCACATCTTGAGTCCTGTGTCCAGTTCTGGGCCCCTCAGTTTAGGAAGGAGATTGAGGTGCTGGAGCAGGTCCAAAGGAGGGCAACCAGGCTGGTGAAGGGACTTGAGCACAGTTCCTATGAGGAGAGGCTGAGGGAGCTGGGGGTGTTCAGGCTGGAGAAGAGGAGGCTCAGGGGAGACCTCATCACTCTCTCCAACTCCCTGAAAGGAGGTTGGAGCCAGGGGGGGGTTGGGCTCTTTTCCCAGGCAACTCTCAGCAAGACAAGAGGGCACAGTCTCAAGTTGTGCCAGGGGAGGTTTAGGTTGGACATTAGAAAGAATTTCTTTATGGAGAGGGTGATCAGACATTGGAATGGGCTGCCCAGGGAAGTAGTGGATTCTCCATCCCTGGAGATATTTAAAAAGAGAGTGGATGTGGCACTCAGTGCCATGGGCTGGGAACTGCAGCAGTAGTGGATCAAGGGTTGGACTTGATCTCTGAGGTCCCTTCCAACCCAGACGATTCTATGATTCTATGATTTTCTCCCAAAATTGGTGTCCAGACAGCTGGATCTTGCCTCTTGTAGAATAATAATGGAGCGTGGAGACTTGCACCACTGTGGATTTGATCCAAACTGACTGTCTAGGTTTTTAGGATGCTGAAGGAACCCACAGGGGGATTTCCCCCGTCATGGCATCCCTCAACAGAACAGTCTTTCCTATTTACTGCCCTTACCTGCTGGATGATTTGTCTGGTCCAGGGTCTCTGCTTTAGGCTGGGAACGGCACATCACCATCTCTTCCTAGTTCTTAAAATTAATTTTTTTTTCCCCCTACAAATGATACAGGCTGTGTGCATTTATTTATTTATTTTTAGAGGGAAAGGTTTTTATTTAACTAGTTTTAGAGAGAACTCAAAAGTCTGCTTCAGCATGAAGCTGGAGGAAGGCAGAGCTGCCTGTGTATCTCTTGTACCCTGCAGCTCCTGATTCCTGCTTCCCAGCTCAGCCATCTGAGCGTGTGACAATAGTATTTGGATACTATCCTGTTTCCTCTCCCTGCCCCCCCTCCTTAAACCTGAGTGTTGTCTTCCAGGTGTTACAGACATTTTTTTTTAAGTCAAAACACTTGCCAAAGTCTATTAAACTTGTGGTTTGCAGACAAATTGTGAGCTGGCTGGAGAGAAAGCTGGCAGGAGAACAGCTCTGTAGATATTCAGGGCTCTGGGTTTCCAGAGGCTTTGTGGAAGTAAGGAGCAGAGCAGAGGAGAGACCATCTGTGCTTTACCTCTAGTAAAGAAGGAATAAATGCCCAGCAGCATCGTGTCTGCAAAGAAGGACTCCACAGGAGTAGAGATGTGCTTTGGTTAGGTAGGGTGGGTGCCTGTTGGAGGCTGCAAAATTGTAGAACTTGGATTTCCTTTGTCCAGCTCATGGTTCAGAAGCAGAGTCTGGCACCTCGCTGGGTGTCCTTTCCCACCAGCCAGCAGCTGCAAGTCTGGAATTGGGTTTTGCTCATTTTCTGGGATACTTCTATGGTTTCCTTCCTCCTTCTCTTAGAGGTCTTCTCCAGCCATGCCAATTCTGTGATTCTCCCTCATCCTGGAGAATCAGGTAGGAGTCCTACCTGATTCTCTGCAGGGCTTGGTCACCTCTTTCCAAATGATTTCTGGGTGTTTGGGGTCTCCTTTCATGCAGGGCATTTCATCAAGCGGAGAGGTATTTGTGGACATTTGTAATTCATTTATTTTCAAATGGAGTGGGAAATAGTTTTCCAAGCCTGGGAATGTTTTTGAGACCTCTGAAAAATGTAACTCTTAGACTGAGAAGTGACCATGTTAAAACACTTTGGTTTTTCTTGGGATCCTTCTTCTACTTGTGACTTTGGGAGTGGATGAACTTTTAACAGCAACACAAAAAAAAGCCTTAAATTTTAGCATTTCTGTAGCCTGAGATGGGACACTTGATCTGGATCTTAAAAAATGGATCAAAATGGCCTCAAAACTAAACATTTCCTGAAAAAAAAAAAAAAAAAGGTTGTTTTGACAATTTTTTTTCTGTGGGAAAATATTATATAGTGAGGGAACTCTATCATTTGATACTATTGGAGGGGTCTTTTACAGCTTGAAAAGAAATATTGCTTTTTTTTTTTTTTTTTTTTTCATTCATTCTCTAAGCCAAAGTAGAATCTGAGAGCAAAGTCAGACACAAAACCAGGAAGAAACAAAGTTTATAAGCTTGGAAACAGCTTACAGACTCTTGCAGTGCATCTTGTCCTGTTTTAGTGATCTTTCCAACCTGGCTGCCTGCACTGCAAGCACATCCACAGATAACCTCTCCCTGGTGCTCTTTCTCCCCAGCATCCTGGAAGTTCAGTGCCAGTGGGATTTCCAGCCCTCTTTGCTGAAATTACTTGCTGTTCTCTGCCTGAAGGCAATACAAGCATCTCCCAAAATATCCACATGCCCTTGCTGTGGCCTCCTGCCATACCCTTTTGCATTTTGCTTGCTGCACTCTTTCTGCCAGGCATCACTTTCATTTACTGCACCCATAAGAGCTTCACACTGGTGTCTCTGAAAGCCTTGGAATAAGCTGTGCCATGGCAGAAGAGAAGCATTTGCTTGCTATTGAGAACGTGAGGACAAGGAGGATTGGGGACTGGTGCCAAATGACCTTTTAAAAATCCTACAGTTGCAGTAGAAGGAATCTTCTGCATCCCTTTTAGAAGCATCTTTGGTCCAGGCTCCACTGGGGCATTTTGAAGGGGCAGAGCTGGGGACCTAGAGACCCCTAGGGAGGTCTGTGGCCCTTTGGTACCCAGAAATGAGCCCGTGTTTTCCATCCCTCCCAGCAGTGGGACCTGGGGATGTGCCATCCCCAGAGCTGGTGGGCACGAGTTGTCCTGGGTAGCCTGGCAGCATTTGAGCTTTCACAATCAGCCACTTCAAATGAAGCAAGAGCCATGCCAGAGCCATTTGCCCACCACACCAAGAAGGAGGTGCAGGTCTCCATGGGGTGATACTTTTGCCTCCTGGAAGTGTCTCTCTTCTCCTGCAGCCTTTTTCCTGACTGTGTTTCTGTTTTTCCTCTTGACTCTTTCTCCATCCTCCACCTCCCCCTCACCTCCATCTGGTTTCTATCTGGACTAAACAGATGTTTTTCCACTTCTTAAAATGTCCTGTGCTCTCACCTCACCAATGTCTAACAGTGATTGCTCATTCTTCTTTCCCCAGGTGTAAACCTTGAAAAACTGGAGGGCCTGGGGGAGAACCAGCTTCTTATAATCCCTTTCTGTGCATTTAGTGCTGGATGGGACCCATGAGAAGAACCTCTCCAGTTATTCACCTTGCAGCTTAGAACCCTGTTACTCCTTCCAGATCCCCTTTCCATTGCCAGTGTATACAGAGGATCAGACCTGTGATTTATACCAGGGCAGTGTGTATAATATTCTCTCTTTCATGCTACAAATGTTTAACAAATCCAAAAAGGTATCAAAGGAACTCGTGGAGGAGATTTGCTAAGAAGGGCTTGTGGATAAACCTTTTAGACTTGGCTAGAAAGCAGACATATACAGTTTACTGCTTCCCCCTGCTGAGGAGTGACAATAGGTTAATTGTAGATTTTTTTCCTTAAAATAAAAGTTCCTCTCTTGGCAATTCAATCAAGTGGTATCTGTCATGCAGAGGTCTCGTGAAGGATTTATTCCCATTTTAAGTAATGTTTCAGAGGTGCCTGCTCCATATGGAATACATTAGATAGACAGAGGCAAGGTTTGCTGGCATGTTCGTGGGGCTGGGGAAGGTATGTGTCCTGTGGGCATTGGGGCTCAGCTGAGGGGATCTTCTGCAGTTCAGTGAGGATCTGGTTTCTCCTCATCCTCTTCTCTCCTTTTCCCCTTACATGGCTCTGAAGGTCTTTGAGGGAGGGGTTTTTGCAGCTTCTCCATGGAGGCTCAACAGAGCATCCTGGCAGAGGGGTCTATACCCATTGCCAGGTGCCTGGCAGGAGAAAATCCCTCTTTTCTTGTCCCACTGGAGCAGGAAACCATGGGTTCTCCTGGTGAGCATGGGGCAGAGATCCTGGTGCAGATCCCAACCTGGGTCTCTGGGGCAGCATTGGCATTGCAGCCCCCAGACCCTGCTGGGGTTGCAGAAATCCTCAGAGCCATTTTGTGTCCCAGACCTGGTGGTTCTTTCTGGCTGTTGACCAACTCCTGGACTGGGGAGACTGAGGCTGGAGCTGAGGTGAACAAATGCTTCTTCCCCAGAAGAAAAACCAACTCCCTTCTGTGATGAGAACTGAACGACCGGGTGAAATAATGTCATTTGGAAGCTGCTCTCTGCTTGGCTTTTGTATTTATTTATTTTTTAGTTGGCTGGGCTGTAAAAAAAGCAACCAGAGAGAGGGGATAAGCGAACAAAACACTTTCAGGGCAAGTGTCTGTTGGGTTTGGACCTGGGTGTCACAGCCCCGGCTTCTGGGAGCTGCTGGCTGTTGGAGAAGTGGGTGCTGGCCCCTGGCTTCTGGGGCAGCCCCTCCTGCTTGGCTTTTGGTTTTGGAAACTGTCCTCCTTAGAGACCGTATCTGCAAGCTCTGGCATTTTCCATGCTGCCTGCCAAGGGGGCTGTGCAGCCTGGATCAGCCACCCAGCCTGAGTGTTTCCTCACCCTGGGCCATGGCTCTGGCTGGAGCAGAGCCAGCTCTCCCCAGGGGATTTGGCTTCTGTCACCCCCTGGGGAACAGGGCACCCATGCTAGTGCTCTGCAGATGCTCTGATTGCAAAGGGTGCTTTGCTTTGCTGCAGCTGATCTGGGAGATGTCCCTGAGGTGTGCTCAGGCTCTGGGGAGGAGATGCAGGGAGAGGGAATTGCTTTTGCTGTCAATTTGCCCCCCTTGGTGTCCTCTGACACCTCAATGCACCCACCCCAAGCAGGAAGGAGGGATGAGCATGATGCTGCTCCTTTGGAGGGGTTTGGGGACCTGAAACAGTGAAGTGCACGGAGTTAAGAACAACCAAAGAAAAAGCAACAATCTGAAAAACTTGGGGACATGTTCATCTGGAGCTACCTGTTAATTCAGGCTGTAGCTCTGCAGCACCATGTGCCTCAGCACTGCCTCACCATGCTGTGTCTGGCCAAGAAGCCTACAGGTTCCCTGAGAGTGTGGGCATCAAGGATGTTCCTTGTGATTGTTACCAGTTCCAGAAAGTGCAAAAATATCCCCACGTACCACAGAGGAAACTCTGTAATGTGGGGGCAGAGAGAAGAGAGCCAAAAGTAGCATTTCAGTTGCTTTTGAGTGTACATTGTAGTGATGGAGAAAACCCAGCCCCTTTAGCCAGGGAGAGCTGTGTCTCCATTGGGGCATCCCAGCATCATGCCCATGGAATGTCTTTCTGGAGCTGGGATGCTTCTCTGGGTGATGCTGGTGGCCTGCTGGTGCACCTCGAGTTGCAGCAAAGCAGCTGGGTTTTTCCATAAAAACTTATCTCCCTAAACTTTTTTGACCTTGAAGTTTTCAGCCAGAGCTTTTGGTATTTCTCATTCCCCAACCCAGTGAAAGATGAAACTCGGTGCGGAGAGGCCGGGGTGCAGCAGGCGCGTTACTAATGGGATACGGAAGCACCATATGGTCCTGAAAAATCACTGTCAGGGAGAAAACACTGAGGAGCCCCCCCTCAAAGGGGAAGCAGGGGAGAGGCAATTAATCATCTTCACCTCCTAATAAGTATGTGAGCTCTTGTACCCACCAGCACTCCTGTTGGAGGAGGAAAAACTTCAAAGCACGCAGTGCCCCATGGCCCAGCCGATGCTTGGGGTGTTGCTGAGCAGAGGCTGCACCCCGCTGGGTTACAGTGTGTGCATCTGAGTGTGCTGAGAACTGGTGACAAACACAACAGGGGTGGCTGCAAACAGTCCTTTGGGATGGAGATTTTATGTTTTACAGGGCTTCACCCCGGGGGTGGGGTTTGCAGCATCTCTGGCTCAACCTGACACTAGTGTCGCTGAGGCTGTTGGGGCATGGGTATTCCTGGGTGTTTCCAGCTGGAGAGTTTCTCCTGAAATGTCTCAGGGGTCCACAAAGTAAGGGAAGAGTTACCCCTGTGAGCACTTTGCTGCACTGGGATCAGTTGTGGGATCAGTTGTGCTGGTATGATGCTTAATAAACACATCCCTGAAGCTACCAGCTGAAAAATCCACCACTGGAAAACCAGCAGCTACTTGTTCTTTTAATCTTCAAGCTCTGGCTGGCTGAAAGTCGTATTAGAGGTTGGGGGGGGGACGACAAAAAAGAAACCAAAAAAACCCAAACCCTGTTTATTCAGGCTTTTCTTACTTTAACAGACTTCCCTTTGTCCTCAGCACCTCTTTTTCACACATTTTCCTTCCCAGCCGGCTGCAGTACCGTTCCTTGGCCACAGCCGGGCTCGTACCACCCTCCCCACTATTTTCCCTGTAAACTTGGCTCTTGGGAAATGGTCCTGAAAAAAAAAATCGTGTTTCAGCTCCTCTCTATTTCCATTGTCCGTGGATAAAATAATACTTCCAAACCTCACAGCAGTTCATAAATATCATTGCCCGTGTAGAGACTAACAGGCACTTTCCAGAGCCTTGTTTGCCAGGCCACAGAGGTTTTGAATATTTATTGGGAAGCTGCAGCTGGATCCATCCCTGCCCACAGTGCTGCAGTTGTTGTTTGCTGGGGTGAGGGCAAGCCTGAGCCTTCCAGGGGAGTTTGTGCATCCAAATCCATTATCTGAGAAGTGAAAGGATCAGTCCCTCACTGGTACTGCTGGCCAGGAGGCAGGCAGAGGGATGCAGGATGATGCTGGTGCTGCCCATGGGTGTGCAGCAACTGTGCAAATGCTGTGAGAAGAAGATGCTGGAGGACTAAGCCCTTAGAAAGCTTTTTCTCTGCTTTCTGCTGGGACTGAATCCTTGAGAAGTGTCTCTGGAGCAGCTTCCAGTTTATCCTTCTCTCTGTGCCAACTGCAGCTCTCCCTGATGGACTCATCCCAGCACCCACACCACTGCCACAACCTCTCTGTGCCCCTGTGGGAGCTGCATCACTTGATGTGGGGTAGCCAAAAGAAAGAAAGTCAAACCAAGCTGCCCTCCATTTGTGTTTTGCTCTGATTTAAGTGAACAGGCTTTGCGAATTCTGTGCTCTGAACAAGCTGCCACTTGTATTTCCACATGTGGCATCATCCCAAGCTGCAACTTAAAGCAGATCCCCCAGAGACTGGAGTGTGGGAAGACCTCTTCCCAGGCAGAGATCAGCCACCAGTCGCCTCCTTGGAGCAGTGTTGTCTGGGCACAAAGTGCCTTAGCAGAATAGCATGGTGGAGAGCTGGCGGTGAACACGTGTGATGTGTTGCTTAATCATAAAAATCAATACTTGGCCTTGGGTATGGGTTTTGCTGGGGATTTTTCAGATGTCTGAGCCTGAAACTGCGTGTGTATGTGCCTGTTCTCCCTCTTGTTCCCTGTCAGCCCCAAAAGGCCAATTCCTTTTTCCACCCACTTTGCTTCTCTCCTGTGCCCAGGAAGGCAGCACCACAAAATCAGGGAATTTGATTCCCTGGTGTATGTGTGGGGAAAAGAATACATCTATCTAATGGGCAAAATCATATTGTCAGTCACAGGAGGGAGGGCATAGGAGCAGCCAAGCTGGAAACAACTTGATGTTCTGGGTATTGGAGACCTCCTGCTCACTGTGGATGGGGACACATGGGACTTGGCTGAGCATTCAGGGCTTTGGTTGGGAACCAGGAGCAGTGTTACATATCCGGTAATCTCTGGCAATTCACCATATCCTAAAAATGTTGTTTCATTAAAGCTGCTTTCTGAAGCACTCTTGAGTCCCAGTGAGGGCCACTGAACCAGCTGTGGGGTTTTGGTTTTTTTTTTTGCTAGTTTTGCTATACTGGAGTTTTGAAGCTCTGCTGCTCGGTTTGCCAACTGCTGTTCTTTCTGATGCTACCCAGTTGTTTTGCATGGCCTTGAAGTGGTTTCCCAGCTATTTGAACTCCCTAAATGACAATGCTTCATTATTGTCTGATGGAGAAGTGGAATCTTCTGTTTATATGTAAAGGTTTCCCTCCTCCCCCTCCCTACCTCCCTCAACATATGCAAAGGCACTGCAGAAACTGGAACCAGATAAAAAGACGAAAACAGGCTTTTAAAGCAAGTTCTGAAGTGTAAAGATGTGAAGGCCACTTAGAAATCATTGCCTCGTGCTTTCTCCCACACTGTGATTCATTTGGTCCAATCCATCATTGATTCAACATGCTCATCTGCCAGAGCCTTCAAAGACAACTGTGTGCCTGCTTTAGCCATCCATCACGGAGGAGCACAAAAGAGAAGGGCAAAGGAAAATCTATTGCCAGCTCCCTTTGGTGCTGTTTAATGGGTGTGAAAACAGGACAGTGGAGAAACGTGGTTAATGAAAGCCAGGCTGGCCGAGGAAGCACCCCTGGGACATATATTTTGCAGCCCAGGTATGGACCTTGCTAAGTTTGATTCTGCAGAACTGCAAATGCAGAGCAGGAGAGCCCCAGGGAGGTCAATGTGCAGAAGAGGAATCCAGTGCAGGTGGATGCTTCTCTCCAGATGTGGCTACCTGGCCTCACCCTGACACCAAGGGACCACTCAGCCCCGTTGTGTCCCTCAATTCCCTGACCAACAACCAAAATATTTTCAAGGAACTGATGCTTTGGTGCTCCAGAGAGCTCCTCTAGCCCGATCCTTAAAGACATGGCCTTGTGTATTTTCTTTAATTAAGAAATGCCAAGCAGCAAAACTGCTCACTCAGTTGCAGTCCCACCTTCAAATCCCTTATCTTGCACATCTGTGGGGACAGCTGGCCCAGAAGCCATTGGGCCAAGTCCAGCTGTGGGCAGGTAGCCCCAGAGCATGGGCCTGTGAGTGCTTGGGGTACCTGAGCTCCCTGGCTTCATGTGAGCTCCGTGCTCTGTTTTTTGGGGAAATGTATGGCTAAGCAAGCAACACCACCACCTCCAACCAACCCAACATGGTGGTGAATCCAAGTTCATGATGGGCTTTGGGGGAAGTCTCTTGTCCTAACACAACCTGGAAGGTATTTTGTTGAGGTTGCTAGGCTTGTTCTTCATGTCATCTGTGACGCTGCTGAGCTGTGTAGTGATGAAGTGAGGGATGCTTTACCTCATGTGTTTCTATTTATTTTCTTGACTTCTCACATTGTCTTTCTCCTGGCCCTTCTTTGCCCCCTGTGGTCATCCCTCATTCTGTCTGTCCTTCCTTCTCATGTACCCTTCCACATGTGGAATGGAAGAGTAGGAAGGAGACAGCTGGTTTTTTTAGGAACAGATTTGATACTTGTTTGTTTACCCTGAACTACTTAGAATGCTGGAGGGAAAAGTATTCTTTGTGCAATTTTCAAAGTCTGCAGGAAAAAATAAAGGGGAAAATAACCTGGGAAAGCACAGTGCCATCTGACTGCACAGCCTTGCTACTCCCCAAACACACATTCAAAAAATGCCAGTGGACATAACTGAGTGAGGCAATAGGAGAACAGGAATGGTTTCTACCTCTTCTCCTGCTCAAGTGGGCTCCTGCCTGTGCAGGTGGGAAGGGATGGGCTTTAGGGAGGGTCTCAGCATTGCTGATGCTGAAGCCAGAGTGTCCCCACCTGCAAAAGGAGGGAGAATTTATGGGTGACTCGAGTTGTCCTTGTGTAACATCTCCTTTCCCAAAGAATGGGAGGTTCTTGAGATGTGACTGTGCTCTCCTTAGCAAGAAGAGGAATTAATGTTGGCAGGATACATTTTAATTTTTTTTGCCTGGGCATCCTTGAATCTCACTCCAAATTCCTGGGCCAGCCACCCCTCTGTTAAAAAAGACAGATTATTTGTCTTTTCTTGTGAGTTTATCTTGGTGGAGGAAGGTTGGTTGGAGCTGCCCAGAAGAAGGACACTGTGCAATACCATGGGGAAGACTCTTGGGCAACTTGCTGGCTGCTATGGAGCAGTAAGTGATAGAATATGCCTTGCAGTTAATTATCTCACTTTGGGGGGAGGTTGAGGCCCCCTCCTGTGTTCTCACGTGGAATTATTTATCACTGATATTATGTTCTTTTCAATCAAAGATGCTTAGCCTGAAGTTTTGGGAAGACAGATTCCAAGTAGTTGAGCAACAATTTGTTCTCGGAATAAACCAATTTGCAGCTGGGGCCTGAAATGCTTTGAAGAAGATGAGTTTAAACTTGCAGGCATTCTGCTATGTGCTTATCTTGATTTGGCCTTGCAGATCTTAGACCAGATTTATAGCTCAGTGCAATCTTCTCTTCAGCTTTAGGATGGGGAGGGAAAGCACTGTGCTTCCCAACAGCATGTGAATGGGTCACCTCTTGTCCAAATTCCTTCCCCTGGGAATTAAACAGAGCTTCTGGACCTGTGTAATGTGCTGGCCAGTGTGTGCTCCTCTCTGGCCTTCCCATACTGCAGAATATAGATGAAAGCTGGTATGAATTATTGATCTCTGTGCTTTGGTTCTGTAAAATGAGAGCTGGAGGTTAAAACTCCCTTGGAAAAGGTTGGAAACTCTGGGAAAAAAGCCTGTAGAAGTGCAGTGGGTTTTTTGGGTTTTGGTAGGGTTTGTTTTTTTTTTTTATTTCATCACAGAAGGCCTGCTATATCTAAATCTATATCTATATTTATGTGGTTTGTCTTTCAGGATAACTATATAGACTTTCTTTCTTTGGTCTATGTGCTGCAGGTTGGGATTTGCTTTCCCTGGCTGTCTTCCCTTCAGCCTCCCTTATTTATGCCCTCACTTTAACTTCTTGCCATTGAATTCCCTTGATTTCAGCCAGGTCTGGAGCTTTAAAGCTAAGGTCCAGAGATCCCTGCTCACTTGCTTGCAGCTTGAATCAAACACAGCAACCCTTCTCTGTAAGTTCCTCCTCGTTATGGAAATATTATAAATTATCCTTGTGAGGTTCCAGTTTGCTAATGAAGAAAGCAGGACAATGTGTGCTGCTAAATGAGCAGAGCTGTGTTAAAGGGCTCTTGATGGGAATTGAGGGCAGTGAAGTTCCATAGCCCTGGCCTGGGTGTGGTCAAAATTGTGAACAGACATCAGTTTTAGATAAAACAGTGTTTTAGCATTTCTGTGCTTTTATAGAACGTTAGTAGCGTGGATGTTGACCTTATGTTTGGCAAAAGCAGACTACCCAAAACATGTATGCAAGGCAGATGAGGAATGCGTTTTAATTAAAAAGGAAAATATTATGATATTCTGAGAACAAAGTGGTAAAATCTTCTGGCTGTGCAGGAATTTCTTTTGAGAAATGGAAGGCACTGAAAGGCTGGACTGGAAGGAAATGGGTCTGAACCATCCTTTCCCCATGGAGAGGAAGAAGATGGATCCCAGGGTCTCTGGCTGGCAGCAGGGTTACCACTTACTCTCTGGAGCAGTCATGGCTGGAGAGCTTCCAAGCATGTTCTTCCACGGGAAGGTGCCAGCTCTCTGGAGCCCAGGCATTTTGCAGAAGAGGGTTTGATTCCAGCATGATAGCATCCCTGGCTCCCTGCCTGCTGGATCTGGCAGCTGCTGGCACCCCCTGTCTCCACCTGTGCTGCCCACCTGTGCCTGCCTTGGCTCTGGGGCTCCCCCTGAGTCCCCTGGGTGCTGTGCCAGGAGCCTTGCACCTATGAAACCTCAAGGCACCAGGTGATGTGGTGGGGAGGTGGGAGCTGAGCTCAGTAAATGGGAAAAGTCCTTCAGCTCTTGGTGTTCCCTTAAATCTGGGTTTCCCTCCATTCCCCTGGGATATTGACCTGGAGCCTGGGATCCCAGCTTCTCTCTCTCTCCCCTTTGCCAGGCAGGCAGTGAGGAGTGAAATCCTTTGAAGTGGTGCTGCAGCACGGCAGGTTTTCAGGACCAGGAAAGTCCTGCAGGAGGACAGCTGGGGAGTCCTCTCCTTGTGGGAACAATGCATCTCTCAGTCCCTGCAGGATGGGAGGGGGCAACAGAAACCTTGGCTTGTCCCTCACATCTTGCAACTGTGCTCTGCTTGCTGCTGTGTCTCTGCTCCTCTCTGCCCATCCAGGGGATCAGCAAACAGAGCTCCATGGGTCAGCTGCAGACCATAAGAGGCAAATAAAAAAAAACCCCAGGGCTCTCCTGGAGGGAAGGGCTGCAGCCACAGGGATTGTACTATGGATCCTGGCTGCCCACAACTGATGCCTTTCCAGGGGCTGGGGAAGATATGCTGAGTGGGCAGAGGTTCTGGAAATCAGGCAATTAAAGGGGTTTTTGTGTGGATTTGAGAGCCTCCAGATAAACACCTGCTTCTGAAAACGTATGCCAAGGGCAGCAGCAAGGGGAAAGGACGTGGGAAAGCACCTGCAAGGTTGGCTAGGCCTGGGGGTGGTGGAAAGAGAAGAGTCCTGGGTGCTGGAGAGAGGAGAGGGGTTCTCTGTTGATGGTGGAGAGGTGCCTCAGCATAGGGAGGATCTCCCTGTCCATGGGGTTTCTTGTGTAAGACACCATCCCTGCTCACAGAATCAGCCACCAGCCTGAGGGTGGCTTCTGCCACAGGCTCAGCCCTTCAGGGAAAGTTTCCCTAAGCTTTGGAGATCTGGGAATCATCACCCATCTCTTGAATCACTCCAGAGAGCTATGGAGAGGGTCTTCCAACCCCATTCTCCAGTCCTATCCCCATGCAGAACCTGCAAGCCTTCAGCCTTGGCTCTGGGGTCTGTGGGGACTGGGCTGAGCAGGTCTGGCTGCATCCTCCAGGTCTTTGTAAATAAGCACCTAGCTGCTATGGTAATGCTTCTTTAATTTAACATAAAGTATTTCTACAGCTGTTCTGGGGCAATTATACTGCTCTGTGCTAAACTTTAACGCTTGGCTGCTCACAGCTGCAGCAGGGAATTGGTCAGGCACAGCACTAAGGAGAGGTTCTGCTGCAGGGCAAGGCATGGCCATGAGGGCTGTCCCTGCTCTGAGCTTCATGGAAAATGCCAGATGCTTTCCAAGACCACTTGCATGCTGCTTACACAAGGCAGTGACCTGTGCTAGCTCAGCAGGCTGTAAGTTTTAAGTTACTGAAGGCATTTTTACAGGGGAAGGATGATACCAGTCCACTTCTTGCATGTAGATGCCTTTTAATTTATCTGCCTTCTGCCCAGTCACACCATGTCACCACCTGTGATGGGGTTTCCTGCCTCAGGCCTAAATCTCTCCTTGCTTTTTACCCAGGCTTTGAATGACCAGGATGGGTTAAGGCATAGAAACCAAGGGACAGGCACCAAGCCTGTGGCATGGGTGCCCCTGAGCCCAGGGGTGGCATTGCTGTCATCAGAGGCAGGGAACTCCTGAGGATGGTCCTTGCCTTGGAGCAGACATCAGGGCAGAACTAGAATCATAAAACTGTTGGAAGGGACATCTGGAGATCATCTAATCCTGCTAAAGCAGTTCATCTAGAGCTTCAAAAGCTATTTTAAAGCCAATCAAGTGAGCAAACCCTGTCTGGGCTACTTCCTGCTCCAGCACTGCCCAATTCCTCTTCCTTGGAATAGGAATTCCACTGACCATCCACTAAGACTCCCCCCCCAGATCCCCTGCCCCATGCTGCAGTGCACCTGAGTTATATGTCTCCCTCTGGGCTGAAACCTCTCCCGGGTGTGGGATCAAGAGATTCCAAGGCTGAAACACTGCCAAACCATCCTGCTGCAGCAGGTGGGCCCCTCTGCTCAGAGGAGCTGCAACCAGCACTCGTGGCTCTTAGCCCTGGCTCCTCCAGTGCTGTGAGCAGCTGGGAAGCTGCTGCTGTTGGCCAAGTGTGAGAAGTTTTCCTGCAGCTTCCCCTGGGATGGGGAGGTGGGAAAAGCCTGGCTTAGTTTCTGCTGGAGCTGGAGGTGTGCTCTGCAAAAAAAGCTGATTTTAGAGCATGCTGGTATGCAAGTGACTTTCTGTTGATGATGGTGTTTCAGGGCAGGCTTTGAGGAGCAGTAGAGTGCTCTGGAGCTGGCAGCCCAGCCTTGGTCCCATGGATGTCAAGGATTCAGCATCATGCTCTTTGCTTTGCACCACCTGGGTGATGCTAAGTCAAAGCATGATGTGGACCTGAGATGATCATGGTCCAGGTCCCAAGCTCAGCCCTCATCTCAAACATGCCATGGGTCTAAGACAAAGCTGGTCCATGGTCCCAAGCATGCTGCAGACCCAGCATCATCTCAGGTGATGCAAATCTTGCAGAGCTCCTGGGTCCATGGCCTGGCTGGGACCAGCACCACCCTGAGGTCCATAGCATGCTCGGACCCAACATCATCTCAGGTTCAAGCTTTGCCCTGAGAGGATGCTGGGTCTGCATCACACTAAAATAAGACCTTCTTTGACAGGATACTCTGCATGGGCCATCACCCCATCTGTTTATAGCTCAGGGTTGTCTTTGACTTTAAACACTGCAGTGAGGAGTAAACCCAGCAAGCCCAGCCTGGGTTTTGTTATGACATTTTGTTGCAGGCAGGAGGCAAGCTCCAGCTCCAATAACAAACACCCAGTGTTATGACACTTTTACCTTTCCAACTATTTATGTAAGCACAAATATTTTATTTTAAGGTTTGGGACACTCCGTTAACATAAAGCAGTCTCATTCCTTTCAATACAGCCTGGTTTTCACTTGGGGAGCTGTTGTTAAATGAAAAGGTTAATTGTGTTTTATAGGGCTGTATTGCTTGTCTACCAGTTCCTGGCTTGGGAAGGAGGTAAGGTGGGGTTCCTGGTGCTCCTGCCAAGCTGTGGGCTGTGAACACAGGCAGTTCCTAGGAAGAAAACAAAATTCATGACAAAATGTAACTTGGACATATCAAGGGTTTTAGCAGTGCAAATCCAAAAATTAATTTCAAGTGGAATGATGTCCAAGGAGGCTACCCCATGACAACATCCTGTGCAGCAGAAGGTGAGGAAAGATTTTCAAAGAACATGAAAAGAGTTCTCTGCTCTGCAGTAAACACACTCAGCCTTCTCCTTCCATAGACTCACCATGTTAGAGAAACTCTGGGTGTATTTTCATCTCCTGAGATTGAATTAATTAACTTGAAATTTTTTCTTAACAGCATGTAATGACTGGGGAGAGCAGAAGGAACTGAAAATTTAAACTTGATTTGTCAGCAAATTCCTCCTCCAGCAGCTGAAGGAGAAGCAGCCCTGTACTTCCATAATGCCCTGGTGGAGCCACCAGGCTGTTTTCATTAAATGGATTCTGGGGGTTTAGGAAAACTCCAGATTTTATAGCTGTGGTGTTTGCAGAAGTGATATAAAACGTCATAAAGCTGCCAACCCACCACTGTGGTGCAGGGATTCCTGCTGGGCTCCTCCACAGCTCTGACTCTGAGCCCCAGAAAAGGCTGTTCAGAAAATATCTGAGATGGAGTTGGCAGGAGAGGGTGAGGGGAAGTTTGCAAACCTGAAATTCCCTCTTTCTCAACAGTTAATGTCTTTTGATCTGTGCCACTTAGAAGCCACATCTGACTTTGCCCAGGTGGTAGAATGAGATGTTTGTACAGCAGGTGTTTCTCTGCAGTGGCATCAGTAATAGCATTGTACCTCATCTTTTTCCATTCCAAACTATGTTTAACACCAGCCCTGGACCAGGGCCACTGACAATTTCAGCCTTTGGGCAGTATTGATGATGGATGGAGGGGAAAGTTACTATCTAAGCAGCATGGTTTCAGAGCAACTCCCTGAATAAGGTACTTGAGATCTAAAACCTCAGGCAGGGAGTCATCCCCTGCCCCTTATCCACTTCCTGTTGCCTGAAAACCCAATTCAGCAGGGACACAGTGCTTCATTCCCTGTGGGGCAATGAGCTGGTGCCCTGCAATAGGAACAAGCTGCAATGTAGGGTCATTATGGGGTCCAGCTGCAGGATTTTGTCAGCTCCCCCCATTGCAAAGCCTCAGAGGCTTTGGGTGGGATGGAGGCAGCAGAACTGAGGAACACTCCACCTCCAAATGTTTAGGGAATGCTCCCTCTTTTGGCAAATTTTGATACCTCTTCCTATGGATTATAGAGATGAAGTGAAGCTCCAGGTTTCTTAGGGATGTTAAAAAACTGAATTCCTGAAATCAGTTTGATTGCATTGAAATTACAGCTTCCCTTACTTGTGACCCGTGCCAGATGGGTGTGCTCTGCACAACTGATGATTCTCACGGCTGGGACCTGAGTGTTTCAACATCTCAGGTCCTCAAGAAAAGTCAAATTCAGAGCAGGAGGAGAGAAAATTGAGCCCTTGTTCACTGTCAAAAGGCAGTAGGGAGGATGGATAAACTCAGAACCACGCTCCTGTCAGCATTGCCACTGAACCATTTGTTTGACTATTTCCCTTTTATTTTTTTTTAATTTTTTTTTCATTGGAGGAAACCATGCTGCCTCCAGCCTTCAGCAAAGAATTCAGTGGAATTAAACCAGGCTCTTACTGCACGACTGATCTGAAGGAGTTTTGCATGGTGAGGGGCACAGATCCATGGCCTGGAGCAGGGGTTATGTGCCCTGTAGCTGGCAGCTCAGCTGTGGTGCCAAGCATGATGTTGGACACAGCATCATCTCAGGTCCAAGCTTGCTACAGACCCAGCAGCATCTCAGATGGGCAAGAGACTCCTGTGTGAGAAAGTTGTCTTCTGAATCAGACCTCTGTTTGAAGCTGGTGGAAAAACTTTAGTACCAAATGCTTTTATATGCCTCTAATGTATAAATTTAAGTTCTCTGTACCTGAAGGTCTAATTGATATTTTTTTTCTTCAAATAATGGAGTAAAGTTGAGTAATTTAAGGCATTTTACAGCAAAGGCAATTGAATAATTGCTAATGGCTTTCAGCTGAGTATATTTAAAGTCAGGTCACAAATCTGAGGTAATTCAAAGACCAAGAGGCATTCTTTTCTCTTAAAGAATTAGATGACAGTAGTAATTATAAGATGGGATTCAAAGGAGAAGTGAAACTTGAGTATAAGCCTTGGCAGAACAAGAGCACAAGAACTGACCTGGTAAAAAAAAAAAAAGAAAGGTGAACAGTTATCTTGTGGAGTAGTTGAGGAGAACAAAACAAGAAAAAAGAGACCTTCAGATTAGAAATTTGAATGATGTGCAACAAAGGATGAAAATGGAAAGCCTGCTGTGGAGATCAGGCTGCTGCAAGTTTTCCTGAGCTTCGGCTGCCCCTTGCATCCATTCCCAGGCTGGAAAATGGTCTGGATGTGGGATGATGAGCTCCTTGGCTTGGAGGTCCCTTGGGGATGTTGTGGCAGGCAGAGTGGTGCGGCCTGGCAGGGGAGTGCCTAGGGATGTGTAACCAGGGCTGGTAACAGGGCAAAGTCTTCAAGTCTAAAGCCAAGGAGAAATATGCACCCCCAAATATTTGTGTGGGTGTTCTCAGAACAGATAAATTTCATGCTCTTCCAAAGAACAATTTATTGATACTTCAGACAAGCTGGGACTCCTGCCCCAAGTTGCTGTTGGGGCAAGTTATTGTTGTCTTTGTTTTCCTGCTGCTGGCTCAGGAATGTGTTGGCTTTGGGAGCTGGCAGGTGGCTGTCCTCACATTGCCACACAGCTCCACGTGTGTCACTGAGGCAGCTTTCAACCTTGAGCACTGTCACATCTCTGCCCCTGTGCTAATCATTTACTTTGAAAAACTTCAAAGATCCAGGCATAGCATCTCCAAAACTGCTCTATATAATAACTCCAAGATGCAGCATTTTTGCTCAGCTTGGGCATTTAATAATAATTCAGGGTATTTGTGCATGTCCCATTTGCACTGGCCTCTTGAAGCTGGGAGCTTCAGTTTCAGTGACATTTTACAGTAGTGGCCTCCGCCTCCCAGTGGTGAGGTGCCATGAAACCATGCTTCTGGCTCCTCTGGTAGTTCTGGAGTCACAGGAGAAAGAAAAAAGATATTCCTCATCACTTTGCTTCAAATCATAGATGGTGGATTCCTTTGTCTCTTCCTTTTAGTTTCCTTTCCAGGTAACTCGTGCTGGCTCCTTGGAGGAGAACTCTGCTATTGCTTTAGTGTTTGGTCAGCACCTCTGAACTCCTCCTTGCCCCATGGCCTCCAGGGATGAAGTGTCTTGTAGCAAAGTGCACATCCCTGCTTATGTCCACACTGCTCTCCATGATGAAGTTTCCCAGGAATGTGTCATTCCCCATGCCTGGATGTTCAGCTGAGGCCTTCCCTCTCCCTTCTGCATTAAACTATGGGTCCTTTTCTGCCCTATGCAGTAATGTCAGCACCTTCCAGGGTGTACAGCTTTGCCTCTCTCAGCACTGCACTTTGGTTGCTGTTGCTTTGGTTGTGGCAGGTGATGGTTTTTCCTCTGCAGCAGGGCTGCTTGGGAGCTTTCACACACTGTGCCCCTGCCTTCTGCTGTACTTTCTCTCTTTCCTTCTCACATGTGGAGGTATGGTACATTAATGCAAAACTACACTGAACTTAAAGTCAGAATTACCCAGGATATGCTGTAGATAGTTTTGTTCTGACTTGCAGGCCTACGACCTTGGTTTTGGCAGTTCAGCAGTGCTAATGAAGCATTTTTGGAGCCCTTCATCACAATTCTCATGGGCTTTCTTTAGGCTCTATAGGTCCTGGTGGAAGAGCCTCCTCACTGGATCCCATCTGCTCAGTGTCCTCAGCTGAGGCATCATTCATTAAGGCCTTGTTCCTTGCAGATTCTCTCTGAAAGCTCCTGTTCCCCACCAGGCTTTGGCAGCCTTCATCCTGATGTGTCATTTGAACACCTCCTCATCTGAAGTCATGGCTACTCTTCATTTTTCCTGTTGCTTGCTCCCCAGGACTCCTGAGGCATGAGTTAAGGAGATACCAGAGAGCAAACAAAGCTGCCAGTGGCCTTTTAACATCCCTTTGCTCTGGGAAAGGTGCTGGGTCTTCCCTGGGTCTTTCATTTCACTCTTTTCTTTGCTATCACCCAACTTTCCACCACGCTCCAACATGGGAACAGTTAAGCAGCATAAATAGCAAACAGGTTTCTGTGCCTAAGTACTTCCAGATGCTTGAGCAGGTAATGCTTTGAAATGTTTTTTAAATGACTGCTGAGTTTTTGACCTGCAGGATAAATGCTGACTGGCATGACACAAATAATACCCATCTGGAAAATTATCCCAAATTATCTCCACCAGTCATAATGGTGGTAACAGCTCAGAGACCTGCACCTTGATGAAATGATTTCCTGCCAGGACCCTGCAGTTACTGTCACTGACTTGAATCTTCCATTATCACATCTATGCTAATTGTCCATGCTTCCTTATGAACAATGAGGTTGAAACACAAATCCTTTCATTTTAATTTATTATCTGCTCATACAACCATGCTCCAGACGTGTCTCATCTTTGTGTCCTCCTGCACTGGAGATAAGGAGCTGAGTGCTGGATGTTCACCATCACTCATGCAGAGCTTTTTCCCTTTGGTAGGTTTTCTTCATGCAGGGATTTTGCAGTTCCTGCAGGACAGAGGTGTCCATATTCCTCCCTTTCTGTCTGATTACAAATCTCTTTTTGAGGCTGATGCTGCAAGAGCAGCACTACCAGAGGAATAATATATTTAGCTCAGTGGTGCTTAAATATCTCCATTATGACTGAAGGGTCCTGCTGTCCCAACAGCTTGGAGGGTCCCAGTACATTTAGGAAAATAATTATGACAGGGTGTTTTTAGTGTCCTTTCAGGAAAAAAATTCTCTTTGGAACCACTTGAGAACTCAGACTTGAATATAGCCTGTAAATCAGAGCAGATCAGATTCCAGATCAAACTGGTACCAGCATTGTCTATGAAATGGGGGAGAGAAAGTAGGGCTGAAAACCTGGATCCCCCTTCTGGATCCTTTGGAAGGAACCCTTACCCTTCAGAACTCTTGGAGTCAAACTCTGCTTCCTTCCAAATCCAGTGAGCTCATTTTCTATAGAAAATTTCATTATCTACATGCTCCAAAAATTGCTCTACATGTTTTTTTTTGCTGCTGAGAATTAACATTACATCTTCCCCAGGAAAGAAATGAAAAGGCAAAAAACCTGAGGTCTGTGTGTGGGATGAACCAGTGAGCTGGACCTCACACTGTAGTATTGCACAGTGTGAGCCAGTCGTGTTTCTAGTCAGTGTTTACAAAAGTTTGTTTTTTGGAAAATGTCTTCTATACTTCAGCAAGGAATTAAACTATTAGTTTAAAATTATTATATGAGTGATCCCTTTACTTTGTGCTGAGTGATAACAAACGTCCAACATCATTTTAGAGCCCTTACTTCCTCTTGCTTAATATTTAACATTTAATAGTAAAATAAAATGCTAAAGGAATTATTCTCCCTTTACTGCATTGTGTCTGCTCCCATTTTCTCCTCTGATAGCTGGAGGAGACCTTCTCTAATCTTGCCAATTAACTCGGTATTTCCTGTAAGGCTCACAACACTGAAGAGGGTAAGAAAGGAGTGTAAAGCGAGGAAAGACATCTGTCAACTATTGGGAATACTTTCCGTGTTAGAAACTGAAGGGAGCCCACACTGAAGCCAGATGATCTGGTGAGAAGAACAATTGCAGAGGTTGGCTTGAAAAGAATGTGGGTGATTTGTTATAGCTGTCCTCACAGTAGGCACCCGGTTGTCATGTTCAGATGAGAATACCTTGGAGATATGCTAAATACATATCCTGTTCCCCTCGGGAGTGCTGAAGGGCCAGAACAGGCAAGGTTTGACTTGCATTTTTCTGGAAGACATAAATTATCATTTGTTCCCAAATCTCCGTCTTTTCAAATCCTTCTCATTCCTCTCTGCTGTCCCACGACTGATTTAAAGCAAGCTGCAAAGAGTTTGTGTGCTTTGTGTAGGCAATTTGAAATGTGTGCTTTATCAACTAGTGAAAATCTTGAGTGACTTTTTTTTTTTTTTTTCTGCATGAAGAAAGTTTGTCATGGTCTGGCTTTGGCTATGAGCTTTATGTAGCTGGTCAGTGGAGATCCATTTTGGGCAACACTGCAGAAAAAATATGTAACATTTTATGGTGAGGAGAGACCTGGCGTTTCAGCTGATCTGACACAAAAGCTCTTAGGTTGTTGTTTGCTTGTTTTATTTTATAGTTTATTCTAAAGTTTGAAAATGGCTCTAGTGTACCCTGAAAGGGAGCTGGAGCAATAGTTCAGCTTTGCAAGTCAAGACACACTTCAACAGGAGAATGGGTCTGCAGATTTCCAGGGCTGTCCCACTTCTTCATTCCTCCTTGCTTGATCTGAAGGAAATTAATTCTAAAAGCAGAGAGAAGAACCAGCTTCATTCTCCTAAGAGACAGAAAACGTGATTTCATTGCAGTTGTTTCTGCACCTCCTCCTTTCCCTCATCTGATCCAAGTCCAGCTTTCCAGCAGTCCCTCAACTTCTCCATCTGCAAAAAAGAGACCTATGAATTAGTCAAGATGTGGCCCCAGTGGTTTGACATTATACTCTTCTATTCTCCTGTACTTCATCTCCCTCATTGTGCCAGGCTCCAGGAAACCAGAAGAAACTTCTGTGAGCAGCTGGGTTAGTTTGAAGGGCAGAGAGTATCACAAGATCAACAACTGCAAGTTTACATTTAATGAATGATGGGATTTACCCAGTCACCCTGGCAATGAGCCCAATAACTCCTATTCCAAAATGGCCTGCCAGTGAAGATGTCAAGGGATGGAGACTCTGTTAGTAGCTCCTTTGTTATCCTTGTGCTTAGTCATGTTTGAACTTGTCCATCTTTATTTTGAACACTAATTTGTGCCAGTCCTTCCTCCCTAAATTTTGGCTGTGGATGTTACTGTGGGATGAGGGAAGAAGAGCTGTGGTAGTTACTGCTGCATGTCAAGGTTGCTCAAAGCAGCTTGTGTTTTGAGTCTCATGGAAGAAGAGCAGCCCAAGATACACAAAGGCATCAAGTTTGAGTTTGGACTGATCCAGGGTACCCCTGGAAGCATCACATCCCTGTGGCTGGTTCCTCCCTGCTGGCTAAAGCACAGAGGGAGCTATTTTAAATAGAAACCTTTTAGCAAAACTGTTTGAAATGTTCTTCTTCAAAGGGTCAAACTTGTGCTGTTTTCTGGGCTTTTCCCTCTTGAGCTGTGGCTGGCATTTAATAGGGATGGACCAGCAAGGACAGGCATCACTACAAAGCTTAAGTCAATGCATTGTGGATTTACCTCCTCTGCTTCATACCTGGAGAAGTCATTGTGTCCATCGTGGTCAATAGACCTCTCAATCTAGATAATTTTTCCTATTAAAGTTGCACTTCTTCCTATGAATATTGCTGCCTTTCAGCCCATTGACTGCTGTTGGTCATGCTGCCCTGCACTGTTTGGTGGGACATTCTGACCATGACCACTTCCATCCCCTCCCTCCATCCTCAGGCTTTAAACCCTTCTCTGCCTTGCAGCTCTCCCCCATCCAGCCCCATGACATATGGTCTATTTGCAGAAAATATTTGTCGAGACCAGGTGGTTGAAAGTAAAAATGCCAACAGATCTGCCTTTTGTAACCATGCAAGCAGCTTGTTAAAATTAGTCACAGGCTGAGCTGCAGCACATCTGTGCTGTCAGCCATCCAGGGAGCCATCAGTACCACCCACTCCTACCTCCCTGGCCCCAGATGGGAGCTGTGCTGCTAATGCTGATCTGTGGGTCTGTGCTACAACAAGCCCAAGTCATTCCCAGTCCTTTTCCCCCTCCTCCAGTTAAAAAACCTTTGCTCAAATTTAGCCACGAGCTTCCTTCTGAATGCAGAAAGATTTGTGTGTCCTGAGTTTCAGATGCTGGTAGGCAGAGCATCCCAAAACAAAACTTGGGAAATCTCCGTGTTGGCATTTGCTTTAGAAGAGTTTGTAATTGGCTGTTCCAAAACCATTTTCTTTCCTTCTCCACTTAACTGAGCAAGGGCTGCTATTTCCAAGGCCTTCTGTGGAATGAGGTACCTATCTGTCATTGGAGCTTTTACTACATTTGGACCCAACTCCCCTTTCATGCTTGAAAAACTGCAGCATCAAATTCCATTCTGAATCTCTGCTGTTGCACAGATGTCTGTTGGAAAGAACCAACCATTTGGGAGTGAATACCAGTCCTCAGTGTTGAGCAGGAGTCATCTGTTCCCCTTTTTCTGTGTGGTACCCAGCACCAAAGCCTCTGAGGACAGTGTCCCAGTGAGCATGTCCTGATGGAGCAGCACTCTGCTTCCCTATTGGGAGCTGCCTTGGATGCCCATCCAAAAATACAGGTTGAATTGGCTTCTTTGGCTCCATCACACTGAACTGCTCTGTCAGCATGTACAGATACATAGACAGTGTCTGTCCTCAAGCCAATCATCTCATATTTCTTCACATTCTCCCTCCTGATGTGCCATAACCCATCCCTGTGCCCATCACCCTGACCTGAGTCCCTGTTCCCACCTCTGGGCACTTGGCCCCATCCCACTCTGCTGAGGAATTTCTGCTCCTTCTGAAAGACAGAAACATCAGGGTTTTATTCTCCCACCCTTAAAACCTAAATTCTCATATGTTGGGCCAAGTTTTCTTGCACCACCACCAGCGATGGACCTAAGAGTCCACGCTGAAGTGGGGAAGGGGAGAACATTGCTCCAGCTTTGCCCATTTCAGAGCACGTTTGGTGCTGACTTCCAGGCACTTTGCACATAATTCCCTGCCTGTGTGAAAGGCCAACATTGTGCTGGGAGGCTATGAACACAGAACCTTTGTGCTCAGGGTATTATGCTTTCCCTTTGCACATGGGCCCTGCTCACACAAGCTGTTTGGCCAGCCCTGGGAGCTGGGGCTCCTGCATACCACTCTTGCCTATGGAATTTGGATTCAAATGTGAAAGTTCTCCACCACACAATAAAAGTGGCATTTCCATGCCCTTTAGCACATCAGTCTTTTCTTGTGAATAGAGCCCTGAGTTCTTTGGCTTTTGCCGTATGGAACAATTGATCCCTTCAGTTCACTTGCCAACAGTAATCAGTTTCTTCTAGCCATAAATTTTAGCCACTTTTTTTTCCACCACTTTTTTTTTTTTTTTTTTTTTTTTTTTTTTTTTTTGGTGGGGGGGTGTACACAGAAGGGAATAAAGTAATTAAAAAGACAGCCATAAAGTAAGCAGCTGTTACTAGTCAGATCTTGGTCTGGGAAAGAAGCAAAGCAAGTATCAACTTGACTCCCCTGAATTTTACCTGTTGCTCTTTTTGGACATTTATCTCTCAGGACAGGTTGTTCTACAGTGGGTCCCACCACTGATGTTTCTACTTGCTCTATAATAACTGACGATGTGGAGTTCTTCTGTGTTTAAACTAAAGGTCTAACCAATTTTAAGCACCCTATGGACTTTTGTGGTTGTTGGAGAAAGTCAGGAAACAGAATCTTAGTGGGCAAAGCAGTTGTGAGACCATAGTTTTGTTACGAGGGGCTTTTTGGGTCCATCACTTTTCTATTTGGTGTTATTATTTGGTTTCCTGCTCCTTGTGCATTTCACCAAGGCTTTCCTGTGCATTCCAGTATCCATTTCTCAAGGAGGACCTTGGTGCTTGTTGTTCCTGTTTATGACAGTGAGCCATACAGCATCCTAACAACATCCCTGGCCTGCAAACTCTCCCTCTGCTCTCCACATCACTGTCCTGGGAACCCTGAGTGTGTTTTGCCTTCCTCCTTTCTGCAGCTGAAGCAAAAATTAATGGGAAATAGCAAGGAAAACTCCTTTCCCTCCACTGTTCCCTCCTCTTTCCCTTCCAAAGCTGACTGCCACTGAGCTTACTGTTCAGGACCTGATTTTTCCTAAGCCTGGAGTGTGTCTTGAGTATGGGTTTATCTGGAATATGTTTGTCCTGGAGGGAGATTTTCTACCTGCATGGCCAAGTACACTGGGAGTTCTTCCACAATTCTCTTGTGGTTTCCAGTAAACCATGCACACCTGCCTCTTCTGGGCTTGGGATGGATAAAGTGGCTCTGAAATTGTTGATAAAAGAAAATTTAAAAAAAAAAATTCTGCAAGGGAACTCATTCTTGCACAGTTTCCTTCGTCCACCTGTTCACCACTCTGTGCTGCTGGCATCGGGTGGGGGCACCTGGGTTATTAGAGGACACAGGGAAGATTTAGGGTCTGATCCTGTGCAATTACAAACCAAAACCTACTCTGGGAGAAAGAAGCTATGTGAGACCAACCTGCACCTCTTCACCTGCTCTCTAGTGATAACCAGGAGGCATTAAAGTGGTGTCTGATGGGGTTTGGATGTGTTGGGTGACTTTGCAGAGCAAACCAGAAAACCTTCCTGCAGAAAGTTTCTTCTTCTCTTGCAGCTGCTGATCTGCAGACATTTCCTTTCTCCCCAGCAAGCTTTTGATTCCTACCAAGTTTTTCCAAAAGTGATGTCATCTGGGCAGAGACCTGCCAGATTTTCTGACCTTTCTGACCCACTCCCAATATCCCCATCCCTCAGGGATTCTGTGAGATGATGTGAGCTTTGGCCAAAGGCTGGGGGGTTGCTGGCCCTTGAGCAAGGCACTGGGCTCACAGGCCCCCAAATCCCCACCCCAGCTCCCCCCCAGCCTGGCTAAATCCCTCCTACTGAGCTAATAACACTCTACAGTGAAATTTTTATTTTGGAGAGGTCTTAGGTTCCTTATAGTTCATCTTTATGTGTTTTACATATAATATATAACATCTTTTGGCAGATTATTAATAATCATAATCATTTGGCAGATATCTCCTTCCATCAGTAACTCTGGGGCCAGGTGGGTGCTACAAATGCAAAGTCAGTCCTTTCCAGCCCTGTCCCTGCCTGTTTGATCTGTAAATCACATGCCAGTATGGCTACAGCATCACCTTATTGCCACTATTTCAGCATGAGGCACCAAAACCTTAAAATCCTGGATAAACCAGGACCACCAAAGCAGTCTGTAGGCATGAGATACATCAGGAGATGATTTCTCTTGAGCAAATATCCATTCCAGTGCTTTGTGTAACCATGAGTCTTACCTTTTACTTTCAACACTGTGCTGGTGTTTCCAGTGATGCTGCATGGAGCCCAAAGTCCCCTTTGGAGGACAATGAGCATCACCAGCCACCCTGAAAAGGGGTGGATGGGTCTCAAACACAAGTGTGAAGCAGCTGGACCAGGCAGTGTGAGTCTGAAAAGCACTGCCAAAGGTTGGACACATCTCCAAGGCATTGAGGTTGTCTGTAGGGTTGGGGTTTTGTGTGGACATTTCATGCACAAACGCAGTGTTTGAAACTTGGTTTCAGAATCCTTTTCCATCTCTGGACAGCTCAGAGTTGTTTGGCTGGGGGATGGCTTTCTACCTTCAGAGATGCATGAAGTTTGGAGCATGTTTTTGAAGCTAAATAGGATTTTAATTTTTTTTTAATGCCCATACCAGGCAGATGCCTGTGTGTGTGAAGCTGCCAGGGCAGGATCTTCATTCTGATAGTGTTTGTGCAGGGTCTGCTTTGAGAAAGGATCTCCCAAATGCTGCTGACACCCTGAGAAGATTAACAAACTCAAGGGAAGGCCAGAAATAATATATACAGCCCCTACTTGCATTCTTGTCATGATCAGTTAAAAAAAATAAATACACAGAGCTGTCAGTCTACCACAGCTGAACACAGTGTATTATCTGCTCTACTTTGTGATTTATTTGTTGAAGTATAGCAGAGCACTTATGCCCTGTACAGCTCATAGTTGCTCTTTCAGGAGCAGCAGAAATGCTTACGCATTCCAGTAGTTAAATGATGCAATATCCAGGTGGATATTTAATGGCCCATGGCAAATCTGGAATGACACAGCAGACACCATAAATATCTTCACTTGAGCAGATAGAACAAAACATTTTTTATGAAAGCTGTTCCCAATTTTTTACCACGTGCTGGCCATATTTTTAAAATACCCTTTAAAAACAGCCCAGGGAATCATCTGTGTCCTTCCTCTGGCCTTATCCTTTCTGAGCTCTTCAAGACATGGAGCTCGTGGTACTGCAATCACCAGAGGCTTTTCCTATCAAACAGATGCTTCTGGGCATTTTTACACTCACAAAAAAAATCTTCAGAAGCTTTGTCATAAAAATATGCCCAATTTGTTCTATGAAACTCCCCAGGCCAATGTACATTTATGTTGAGGTTTTTTTTTTTTCCTTCATAATTCTGGAGTCTTTTTTAAGCATTTGCTTTTACTTACAGAAAAGTGTTCTCTTGGTTAGGGCAAGTTCCTGCAGGATGTCAAGGCTGGTGGTCACTCATGGTACCACTGGCTGTGCTCCTTCAGCAAGGAGAAGTTGTCCTACAAACACAAACACCTGGAGATACAAGATGCTGGAGCATCCTCTGCATTTTGTTATTGTCATGTTAGGTACAATGTGCTACAAAGGTGAATCATTGAAGGGAAGGACATAAATGTTTTTCAAATAAAGTTTTGGGAGGTTTGGAGCTCCTGTGAATTGAGACTGAACTTGCTGAATCTTTTTCTACTGAAACTTGTTAAAAATCATCGTGCTTCATTTTGACATCCTTCAGGTTTGGGGGTGTTTTAAGGTCAGCATTAAAAGGAAATTTCACACACAGAATAGTTTTTTTCAAAAGGTGTCTGAGTAACCAAAAAGTGAATTGGTCTATTCAAATTAGAGTCAAGAAAAATCATGTTACATGTTGAAGACTTCATTTGAAGTTTCTCAAAGGGAAGGGGGGAGAATTGAAATAGTCCTTTTAGTTTAAGATTAACAGGTATTAAAAATGTTATTTAGTTACTCATTGACTTTAAAACTCTTTATTTTCTTGGCTCCATTACTAAAGCAGTGGTGTGGCATCTTCAGTTTGATACTTAGCTTATGGAGATGCTATTGCCAAGAATGCCACGTGTTGTGTCCTTCCCCCAAGCTGATACAAACAAGTGACACTTGAGGCATTATCAAGTGCATCTGAAAATTCTTTAAAAAGGGCAAAAAAGTGGGTGATGGGCAGAGCAGGGTGGGGGGCTTGGAGTCAGCAGATTCTCCTGGCCCCAGTCCTCAGGGCAGTGCTGTTATGGTCCCAGTGACCCTGCTAAAGGGACAGAGATTTGCCAGTCCCTCAAATATTCCTTGAACTCTGAGGTCCCAAGTTAACAGTGAAGGTTTTGGCATTGTTTTGCATAAGATTTGATCCCTTGTGGAGTGCGTGGCAGATTCCCCATGTAACTGTTCCAAAAGAGGCTATAAAGATTCAGAAGAATGTATCAAATGCTACTGTCTGTGTTTATGGGCCTTTTTTGTGTACTTTTTTTCCAAAACATTTAGAAAGCAGTAGGATTTCATTGCTGATACATGTGTGCCTGGGAGGCAGCTACTGAGTCTAGTGGAAAGATCACAGTCTCCTAAAGAGTGCTTTGGACAGTAAAGTATTAACTAATCTGTTAGGTTTAACAACACATGCTGGTACCTCAGAGCTATGTTTCAAGGTGTAGATAAGTCTAAAATGCAGCACACTCAGCTTAATGGACACAGATATACTCCTGCCCACACCTCTCTGTTCTAAAAATGCTCTTTATTCCTCTAAATACATTCTTTATTCATAAACAGTGAAGAACTTGTCAATTTGTCATGATCCCTATATCCCCTTCTTGTCCCCTCCTTTTCTCTCCACTTAAATCCTCATTACAGGCTAACATGACTGATTTTTATCTCTTCTTAACCACTTACCCTCTCTGGTACTTTGCAGTCACTTTTACTGATACTCGTGTTTATTTCTGTTTAATTTCTAGTGTCAAAGCACTAGAAATCTCTTGCTCTTGAGTTATGGGATACTTCTCTCTACCACAAATTAATGAATGATGTAATCACAGCTGCATCTTGAACGAGCCCGCCTGAAAATCTCTCCAGACGTGACCACGTTGCATTCACCCTGCAAAAAAAATCCCTTGCTTAGGCCAAGCATCAACTGCAGAGCCTTGCAGGTAGATGTGTGGATAGTCTGCTCTATCCAGCAAGGGTCTGGCTAGGAAATACTCCAGGTCCTGGGTTTATCCCAGGAGTGAGTCTGAGGGCAGATCTCTGTTTGGAGCGATGGAGAGAGCGTCCTGGCCACTGCTCCACCTCCCCAGCAGTGATGCTTTCCTCCTTCTGGCTCTCAACTTGCAAACTCTTTTCTCCTCCAGCCAATTTTAATCTTTGACTCTACGATATGGAAAGGTCCACGTTGCTCTGTGAAACAGTGAAGATTCTTAAACGTAGACAAAACAAAGCTGTTTTCCATGAGCTCATCCCACGAAGCACAAGACATATTTCAAGCTATGTTTTCCCCCCAAAATGAGGACTCAAGCAGATGCTCATTTGGAAGATGTAAGCCCCAATAGTTGAATTTTGGCAGCAGCAATGGGAAAACCAGTGTCTTGTCACAGAAAGCATCTGAAAGCTGTAACCCTTGAAAAGCTCTATGTAAAATAAACCCAAGGAAATCATTTAGGTTGCAGAGGAGGCTGTGGAAATGAGGGAATGAGGAAGGATATCCTCAGGTGTGTGATTTTCTCCCTGCTTGGGGACTGTCTACAGTCTCACAGAGGTGTTTGGGGGCCACTGGGACAGCCTGCCTGCAGCTGAGCTCCACTCCCCAGATCCAGGGAAGTATTAGGGATGATGACAACGCACAGCCCCAGCCCTGGCTTGGCCAGCATCCCCTTCACTCCATCTCTACTGTGCTTAGCAGCTGCTTGTTTCTCCTCATCTCCCTTAAAAATGTCATTTCCCAGAAAACAAACCAAAACAAAACATCCAAGAGCACAGATGTGGAGCCACCTATGTGCAGGGTTTGCTGCAAGGGCAGGCTGGGCACTGGCAGAGATTGGACCAAGCTGGAGCAATAGCAGAGTTTGATACCCACCTGCCCTGCTGATGCACACCTAGAAGGAAAGCTCAGACTTCTCAGGTCCCTCTGTCCCAGCACAAAGGCACAAAGGAGAGAAGCCAAGCCCAATTTAAGGTTTTTATTTTTTTTAAGTTTTTTTGTTCCTCTAAGTTTACTGATGACTTCCTTTTGTTGTCTTTTTGTTTTCCTTCTCTCCCCTTTCCCTGTCAGTAACAATGTGGCCCCTTCCCAGGGCATGTCTGCCTGGCTGGGAAGACTTGAATTTCCATTACTAATGTCCATCACGTGTTTGCTAGGTCCTGTACACAATTCTCCCTTTGTATTCCCAAAGTGTTAAATTGCATTTATTACACAGGACACCAAGAGAAAATTGGCGAAGCAGTTGATGGATCCTTGTTGTTTCTTATATTTTCCCCTTTTTTCTCCTGTAGAAGAGATTTGTTTGGTGAAAAGACCTCTGAATTTTTATCCAGTTTTCCTCTCCTTGTGGCAGAGCTGTGCTCTTATCACTCAACTCAATTTCTGTCTTTTATGGCAATGAATTTATGGGATTTTTGGCCATGACCTCGTTTGTTCTGCCTTTGCCCTGATTAGCTCACATTTGCTTTTCCTCCACTTCCTGCAGGAACATCTTTTCCTACAAAAGCTTCTTGCATTTATCTATAAGGCATTTATTTGTAAACCACCACCAGGCCTTTGTACTTATTCCAAAGGAAAAAAACCCCTGGTATCTCTAGGAGATATTTGCAATCTGACCACAAAATGGAGTTGGGTGTGTGGTGGGTGTTTGCACATAGCTCAGGACCATTCTTCTGGTCAGACCAGTTTAGCCTTTCCTTGTGTTTGAGACTTTGTGGCAGATGCCAAGAGAAAAGTCTAAGAACAAGGCAAGAGTGTGATCTGATACCACTTTGAGAGTAATTTTGATTCATGACACTCAATGAGTTGGGCACTTGTCAGGCTAGAGGTTGAGTTGCCTCTTGGTATTTCATGTCCATGTCTCTAATCCCAGTTTAAACACTGTGCTTAATAACATTTGTCTGTGTGGTGGCTGACTGCTGTAAGTGGCTTTTTTATTTTTGTTAGCAAAATATTTTTGGGTTCCATAAAACATTTTCCTTAAAATAACAAACAGAATCCATCTTGGTAATCTATCAAACTTAGCACTGTAAAAATCACAGCAATTCCCAAGCCAACCCCATTGTCTTGGCTTCATCTCAGACTCTTTGACAGTTTCCATGAGCACCAGGAGTTTCCTGTGGTGCAGAGATCTCCAGGGGGAATCCATTCAAGTCCCCAGACTGTAACTTCTCCACTCAGGAGTGAGTCTGCATGTGCAATACCTCCCCAGGGCTGGAATAACTTCACCAGTACTTGGGTGGAATTTCTCCAAGAAAACTGATATTTTTAAGTGCTGTTTACATGTCCTCAGATGAAGGTGCTGTTATCTACCATGTTTTCTGCCTTCCTTGGGTGACCATGATGCTCAGCATCCTATCTAGGGGCTGACAGGCTCCAGGGATTGCCTGTGTCACTGCACAGACCATCACTCCAGTGATGTTCATGTCTCCTCCTCGTGCTGTAGAGAGGAAAGAGCCAACCCGAGGGGGGATGGTGTCTGCCCCTCTGCACTTCCCAGAATCTCCTGGATGAGGATGTCCTTAGGGGATGACAGAAATCTTTCCTGCTGCATGCATGCCCCAGACTGCTCTTTGCAGCACCTTTTCACCCAGGGGAATATTTTCTAGGTTGGGGTTAATTTCTCCTGGATGCATCAGGTACTGTTTCTCCTCTAAGCAAAATGTTACCTTCTGCTTTTGACTCTTTCCCCTGCATCTTTCTGATTTAGTTTCCAGGGTGGATGTTTGGAGTTGCTCCTCTGCTGATTTCATTTCTCTGCTAATAATAAATATAGAATAAGCCTGAGCCCTGCTGCAGCCAAAGCCTCCATGCATCTCCTCTGCCTTTCCCTGTGGCTCTGCCCACTCAGCACCACATCTGCCATGGCCGTGGGGCTTTTGTCTCCATCTGAGCAACTGGCTGGGTTTGTGCTGGAGCTGGAGACCAGGCATCAGCTTCAAAGGCTGCTCCTGGAGGTCTGCATCTCCTCCCAGGGCTGGGAATCAGGGGCTAAGCTGGGATGCAGTTCTATTCATCTGATAGAGCCTGATGGGATTTGAGGATGCTGAGGCTCCTCTGTCTCTCCATCTGCCTAGATCTGGGAGGTTGGCTCTGCTGCAGCACAGAGCCTGAAAATCTCTGCTCTGAGCACTTGGGCAAGAGTCTGTTTTAGAAAGTTGCTTGGGTGCCTTGGCAGTAGTGGTTGTTTTCCAACCCGAAGCAAGCCATCAGGGCAACAGATGATGTTTACTTCATGTGACATAATACTCAAAGTCAAATATTATTTAATGGTGCTTTCTTTCATGTCCTGACAATTCTGAGAGTGCCTCTGTATGACAAAAGGCTGTCGAACAACTTTTTGCAGCTTTGTCTTGTTTTGGGTGCAGAGTGAATTATTTGTCTTTTCATTGGCCAAGAGGAGCTGTATCAGGTCAGACTGAAGCCATTTACATTCATTTTCACTTGCACAAGTTTATCACGTCCCACAGAGGAGACTAGAAAAAGGCTGTGGTCAGTCTTGGACTGAATTTAAGATCAACTGGAGTGCTCGATGAGGTGGGAGAGATTGTTAAAAATATCAGCAATGCATGACAGAAAAAAACTTCAGCTTATCACCCAAAAAAAGTGTCAGTGGTATCAGCAATGCATGACAGGAAAAAAACACTCAGGTTATCACCCAAAAAAAGTGTCTGTGCTTCCCAGCTGTGTTCAGGTGTTTGGGCTCAGGCTCCTGCTCCTCCCAACATCCTTCACTGGGTACCACTGCCCTCTGACCAGTTTGGGACTGTGTAAGTGTGCAGATGAGCAGTGCAGACACTTTGTACCTGGGAAGGGTCACCAAGTCCTTTGGTGTGCCCAGCTTCAAGCTGGCTGATGATTGGTGAGGGTTTTGGAGGCTGCCCAAGCTTCTCCTCTCTTTGAGCAAAGCAAATCCTGCCTGGTGGGTTGCTGAGAGCCTTTTTATCTCTGAAATAATAGGAGAAACTTTTGTGGATCTGTATAAGGCCCAGCAACCTCCAATGGAGAGATCTGATAACTGTAACCAAGTTCTGTGTTTGGGACCAAGCCCAACCAGGGTCCTCACATCCTAGCAGGAGCACATTGAGGTGGTGGTGTCCAAAGACACAATCTTTTTTCTTGCAGCAATGGCTGGTTTATTAACCACAAGGAAATGACACATTTTAGGGGCAAGATCTGGTATCTTGCAGTATCACAAGCTGACTGGACTTTAAGAGCCTTTCCTGCTAAAGCTTCACAGATCCAACAAATCAAGTTCCTCACCAGTGCAGTGGCCATGATGTAATGGAAGAACCATTTCCTGTGTGCTTAGATGTGTTTTACTGTCATGGTCACTGCAAAAAGTACATCCTATCTATCTTGATGAAGATGTTTCTTTGGTGGTGGGTATTTCAGATGGGTATTGAAGTTGCCAGAGGGAAATGTGGCTGCTCTTTGCTTACAATGGGCTCTCTATTTCAGAATCAGCAAGGCTTCCACAAATAAAGTAGAAATAACCCCAGATTTAGCTGGTGAGAGACAATATTATTAGCAGCATTCATTTTATCAGCACCCAGAGGACCTGACTGAGCTCAGATTCTTTGCCCCGTGCCAGGTGCTCTCCAAAACTGAGCTGGTTTGGGAAAGGTAAAATCTCTGTGAGAAAGGCAGTGGCCCAGTTGCCATTTGGTCTGTAGCAGAGGATCTGAAATTGTTTGGGGTGACTGGGGAGCCCTGTGTTTGGAAACTGCAGGGGTAAAACACATCAGGGATAACTGGAGGGTGTATCTTATATTGAGGGTTGTGATTTGGATGTTTATACGTTATGCTAAGTGCTGCAAAGTATTTGGAGCAAAATTGTGTTGGTTCTGTGTTAGCAGTGAAGGGTTGATAACTCCTGTGTGAAGAGCAAAGCTTTTCCCTCTCCCCACAGTTGGCTGCAATACTGATGGGAGAAGTCCAAAGTGAAGCTGGTGGCTCAGTGCCAAAAGATGTCATGAATATTCATTGAGATTTCTACATTAAAATTGTGATCCCACCCTTTGTATCCACTTTTCACTGATAATCACTCCATCAGGTCTTATTGGCAGCAGCATGCAAGCATTGAAGCCAGGATGTCATTGCATGAGTATTTGTAGAAACTGAACTTCACATTGCCATGCAGGGGAAGAAGCAGAAAAAGAAAGGGGGAAAAAAACCAAAAAAGTGATGAGAAATATTCAGGTCATCGTTTAATAACAGCTGGCAGGAAAATTGGGTTCTTGAAATTGAAGCTGACTTTGTCATGGGCTTGGATGCTGGGATGCCAAGTACAAAAAGGGCAATAGCTACCAAGCCCAAGTCATACTCAGTTTGGTCTTTGCAAAGCAGCTTCAGTGCACTGGTTAGGCTGGGTTGCCTCTGTGTTTTAATTACCCACATAAAACTTTCCACTGGACATCCTAAGCACAAACCTCTGAGCAGCTTCTCAGAATTCAAACCATCCAGGACTGTTATGTATGTGCAAACAAGAAATCAAGTTTTAAAGTTGCAAAGAATTATCTGTGTGCTTTTGAGTCCAATCAAGTCCTCTCTGTTTTCTTCAGTGGTGACCATGTGTGACTGCCAGGAAAATAAACTCCAGCTTATTAAAGTAGCCTTTGCTAGGAGTATTGGACCAATAGACCTTACTTTATCATCATCAAGTTGTGCTTGCAGCCAATACAGATCTGAAGTCACTAATGCTGATGTGTTTGGAAGCAAGATGTTTGCTCTGTTTTATGGGTTTTATTGTTTTTAAATGATTGATGTTGCAAAAGGCTTTATCATGCTGTCAGCAATAAATGGAGAAAGGACACAACACGTCCAGAGTCATGGAGCTGGTAGCTCAGTCTGGGTCTCCTGACTTGCAGCTGTGTCTCTTCTCTGCCTGGCCACCCGGTCTTCTCCAAAATTCTGGACTATCTGCTGCATTCCTGCTCAGCATCCAGCCAAAAGCCCGCAGGAAGGAGCGGGATGTCTATCAGCAACTCTGGTGGGCTCTGCTTTAAGAGCTTCAAACTTTGTGGGATTCTCAAGTGGAGTCTTCTCAAACTTAGACAGAATCCCAAGGCTCCACCTGGGGCTTCTGCAGCCCCCTCGGAGCCGCCCGGACTTTACACTGAGATTGGAGACAGACGGCGTGATTTAATCCAGAAAAGATGGAGACAGAAGCTTTAAAAAAAGGACTGTTTATGAAAGAACCTTCTCTGCTTTAATGTCAGGAGGGGCATTTTCAGAAGACAGAAGGTTAGGCATCTCTCACTGCTTCTCCCTTCCTTTGTTCACAACAGGAGCAAATCACCCCCTCAGCTCTACCCACACAGAAGGACTCGGTGTGCCCCTAGTTGGGAGCCTGGTTCAGCAGAGCCAACAGAACCAGCCCTGTTCCCCTGGAACCCAAACCCCAATGTCCAGCCAGCTGTGAGGGGCATCTCTTGATTTACTTGCTTCCTGCCTGTTTTTATAGGGCAGCATTTTTCTGGCACTTTTGGCTGCAGGACAAGCTTTGTCTGAACAAGCAGGAGGGAGTCTTTTTTGGCAGCTCCTCATCTCCTCTCTTGTTTCCCCTGGTGTTTTGGCTCTTTTTCCCCTCTCTGTTTATTCCCTCAGGAGCCCAGACACTAGCAGAGCTGTTCAGACTCCAGTGAGGGTGCAGTAGTCACAAATATGCAGTCACATCTCCCTGTGCAGAGAGAGAAAAAGAGCAGATGATGCTGGGTGCAGGGAAGCTGCCCTGGGGACAGTGTCATGGGCACGGATGCAGAGCCAGACCCATGTGGCCCACAAGTCAGCCAAAACAGGACAGGTCAGTGGATGAAGGTCAGCAACACACTGCAAATTATCTTTTCCTTTGGAAAAATGGCAGGGAGAAATCCTGCCCTGCAAGGGAGTCAAGGTGAGAAATGCCAGCAGGAAAATCAGCAGATTAAACTGAGGTTCACTTGTAAAATGCCTTTAACCTCTGTGCTGCCTCCTGAGTGCATTTACTTTTAAAAATCCAGATTTGCTCAAAGGTGAAGATGGGGTCTGGATGTTAGCAGATTCAAGCAAAGACTTTGAATCCTCACCCAGGATAAATAGAAACTGGAGGTCTGGAGGTGTATTATTGCCTCTTCCCTGGCATACCAATAGATGAGGATGTTTACTTCTCTACTTTTCACCCTCAGCTCTTGACGCAGCTCTTTGGCTGACAAAAGCTGTCCTCACAAACAAGAGCTGTTTGTTGGCTTATCCCAGCCCAGGATCTGCCTGTTGCACCTTCATTTGGGACTTCTGAAATCTCTACTTTTCTCCTTAATTTTGGTTAGCCCTAGAACATTGCAGTGAAACTCCCACATTTTCTGAGTTTTCCCAGCAGTAGGGATCTCTACAACACTGAATGCATCTGCATTTCCCTGTCTTTAGCAGGAGCATCCAAAGCCTGCCAGGGAAGGTGGATGTTGGTGGACTGAGCTCTGCCTTCAGAAACCTTCTTCTCCTATAATCCTGAGATGAATAATAACAGCTAAAATCATCTGGTTTTCTAAAAAGAGATTTTTGGCTTTTTAAAAGAGATCTTACAAGATTCTATGAAGGAGACTGGATTCAGAGGTCTTTCCTGGTTCTCCATCCTTAAATCCAAAGGTTGAAACTTAAGCATTGATTTTACTCAGTATAAATGTGCTCACAGCCTGGTGTCCTGTGTTAAAAAAGCCCCTAACTGGTGACAACAACAGCATTTTCTCACTCTAGCATTTTCCATTGGGTGAACAGGGCCAAAGGGACTGTCTCTGGTTTATCTTCACCAGGAGTGCCCATCAGCATTGCTGGGGTGATGGGACCAGCATCCTCCACAGAGGACTGTGAGCTCTGGGTGATGTCCCACCTATCAGCAGGACAGATCTGAACCCAAAGTGCCCCACTGGGCATGGTGGAACTAGAATCCAGCCTCCATGGCTCTGCCATCCATCAGAGCATCACAGGGATGGCTTTGAACCATAGTTTTATCTGGCAGTGGGACCTCCATGGTCCTCAAAAGGGATTATTTGTTATGGGGTCGAGTCAACTTGGATGTCACACATCTGGCAGGATGAGTGATGAGGGCCAGCTCCCCTTCCCTGAGCCTTTTTCCAGAGAAGCAGAAAACTCATAGAGTGGCTTTCAGCTTGGTTCAGCCACTCTGGAGGACGGCCAGGGGGTGGTTTGTCTTCTCCACAAACAACCTACCAGGGTTTCCTCTGTGTGCTGCATGGATCTGGGCTTGAGGCTCCCTGCTTTGAAGAGCAGGACCACCCAGAAAGTCCAGCTGTCTAATGAGGGACTCTGCTAATTGCCTGTGTCTGCCCTGCACCCTGAGCAAGGTGGGCTGCAAAAACACAGCCCTGGCATCTGCAGGACACAGCCAAGGCAAGAGGGCTGTTTGTGGCAACTCATTCTGTAAACTGCTGTATAAATAGGCCAGGAATTACCTTTCTATTTCTTTCAGGAAGATGCATTTAACTAAACAGAGAGCAGCACGGAGGGGTGGCTTTGTTTGTTGATGCAGTTGGTCTCCATGCAGCAGGAAGGCTCTGCCAGGTTGGAAACCCTATCAATATTTTGGTGACACGGAGTTACTAAGCTACTGTCAAACCTTTCTGAGAAAGCAAGCAGATTACCTCCCTGAACTCACAGCTCGTCATTTCAAACCCATTTTTTTTACATTTTATGGCAGCATCATGCAATGTCATTATCTAGTCCTGCTTAGCTCCAGAGACACTTGAAATCAGGGTGCTTTTTCCTTCTTTCTGGGGATGCTGAGCTGGTAACCCTCCTCCCTATAATGCCCAAGGTGGGAGGTGGGACTAGGATACTGGAGGAGCCTTTTCTTTAGGAAACGTGTTCCCAGCCTGACCCAACTCCCCATTCCACTGGTGGTCATCTCCCTGGGGTGGCTTTGCACAAGGTAGGTGAGCTGGGCTTGGCTGAGGGTTGAGGTTTTTTTTTGGTTTTTTTTTTTGGTTTTTTGTTCTCCTCTCCATGCTTTGACTCAGAGCCTTGGCAATCCCTGCAAAAATGCCTTGGGGTTAGAAAAGTCTGAAAATGTGTTTGTTTCAAATACTTGGCTGGGCTTTTTTTAGGCAAAGTTCCCAGCACAGGTGTGAACTTTTTTGGGTGCTGGTTGTAATGCAAACAGTGAAGGAAGCACTTCCATATTCTGCCTGGATTTCATAACTCTTCAGCTTGCTTTGCTTTTTTTTTTTTTTTTTTCTTTGACTTATGGCCCTTGGCAGTGTTAGTTTTATTCCTTATTTATTCATTTATTACTTAAAAAAACCTCTCCCTTCCCTGCCTCCCTCCTAGTCCCAAGCCACATTTGGATGCAGATGGGGAGCAAGGAGAAGCTGTGGTTCCTTGGTGGCTCCATCCCCAGGTGGGGACACCACATGAGCTCTCTTGCCCTGGAGCTCTTTGGCCAGGTCCTGGTCTTGCAGGACTAAGGTGATGAACAGAAGAGACTCTGCTAAAAAGGTGATAATTCACTGAACTCCCAAATTGGCATTTTGCCTGAGCCAACGTGTGGTGCGTGGGGTGGATTTCTCTTTGAAAGATAGGGCAAAAGTGTGCCTTGTTTGCTTTACTTGTATTTTTTTCCTCCTCCCCCAGTTTGATGGAGCAATTGCAGGACTTGTTGAAATAGGACTTTACAAGTCAGACAAGCATTTTCTTGACAGGCAAGGGGTCTGCAGTGTTGCTGTCAAAACACGACTCAAGTGAAGGGACATGGCATTCAGAGTTAAATTCATGTTTTCAGAAAATAATTGAGTGTAAAAAAAAAAAACCAAACCCACCACAATATGAGTTTTGGCAGCAGAGCAAATGGATGTAAACAAGCAGAAAACCAGAGGGTTTGTGATGCTGAAAGGATCAAATCTGCTGGGGTTGATGGAGGTGAAGAGACCAAAGAGGGTGGGAGGGATTCAGGGTTTTGAGCAAGTGCCTGTGTGATGTAAGGACACAGAGGGTCTCCAGGGGGCAGAAGCTCGTGTTTCTTGTATCTCTTTTATTAATGAGAATAATTTAATAATTAAACAAACAGGCTGATGAGAGCAGCAGTGAGTCCCAGGGTTTTCCCAACCATAATTAGTACTGGGATCTCCTTTGCTCTGTTTCTGCCTTGATTCACATTGGTAAAAGCACCAGAACAAACACCATGGCCCAAGGGTACCAGGGGCTGAGCACAGATTGCTTTCTCCTGCAGCTCCAGTTTTTTTCAGGCACCATTTCAGCCAAGCACTTGGCTTTGGGAGCAGCTTTGCTGCCTGGAGGAAGGTTTTCTGCTTCAGTCAGAGCATTCCTCCACCTTCAGCCAGGCAGTAGGTCTCAGTGCTCTCTTGGTTACCTAAGGTTGCAGTTTTTGCCATAGAAACTAATGAGGTTAATGCAAGCCAGCAAAGCCAAGCAAGCTATCACAAAGAAAGCCCTTCCACTGCTTTCAGAAGTGAGGGGAGAAAATACAAAAGCTCCATGTTAACTCCAAATGCAAATAGGTGTTTCTCCCTATCTTTGTACTGACGAGGTTTCAAGCCTGGTTCTGCTCTTCTAGGCAGGTCTGTCCCTTTAAAAATTTGTATGAAAAAGGTAATTTTCTTGACAGAGTTTTGACCTTAATTTTGTCCTGATCAGTTTAGTCCAATCTGAAATACTGGGAAAAAGCCCTAAACCTTCAAAGCCTGCAAAACATCCCCATAACACCCCCAAAACATCTCTGGCTGTTGGCTTTGTCTGCTTTGTTTGCTTTTCAGAGTTCTGAGTTCTAAGGCACTGCCCGAAGACACTGGTAGATATTTTAATTCAACAAGAAAACATTCTCCAATTTTAATAAAATAAGTGAGAGTGGGCACTGGGGATGCTGAGACCTTCAGTGGTCACAAAAGGAAAAGAGGATTAAATTAGCAGTGGTGTCAACCCTCACCCTGAAGCCAAACCCAACCCAAACTCCTCCTGATTGCTCTGGGTTTTGTGGTGCTATGGAAGGGCTTGCTGGGCACCCTGGGGTGGGGTGGGAGGGTGGGGAGAGGGATTTGTTAATCTGCTGGCAAGGAGATTTCCTGGAAAGCCTCTAACACAATCACTGCCCCAGTACAATGCAAGGTGGGGATGGGGTTGGGAACAACACCCTTAGGCTAAAATAATCAAGGGGAGAAATGCAATGGGGTGGCTGCTCTGGCATCCTCCTTCAGCAGAGTATCTAGTGAGAAGAAGGCATATGGCCATGGTTGGGTTCAAGCTGCTAAAAGGATCCTTTAAATCCTCAAAGGTGGATCATGCAGGATCTGCTGGTGCCTTCCAGTGTCTTGCTTTGATCCAGCCTCAGAGCTGCTGGGAATATTAACCCATTTTACAGATTTAAGAAACTAAAGCAGCCCCAGCTCAGGTGGGGAAAGCCAGACCCCAGTGTGCACCCCCTCAGCTCTCTGCCTTCCTCTGGTCTTCGGGGAAAAGCTATGGCTCTTTTAAGAGTATTTTGAACTCCTACTAAAGGATCTTTTGAAAGAGAACCTATTATAGCTCTTAGCATCATTTCCTTGCTCAAGCATGACCCAGAAGTTCTAAGTACTCACATTTGCTATCTGTACTTCATTTCAACTTCAATAATAATTCCTGCTTTTAATTTGATGCTGATTGATTGTGAAACTGCGTGTAGGCCATATGGCACCGTGTTTACAGTTTTACACCATTTCCATTTTCCAGCAGTCAGATCAAATGATTTATGTAGCTCCAGACATGCTTAAGGGACAGCCGAAGAGCGGCATTTGTTTTTATTATCTTATTAATGCTTTATTCAATCAAGAGAAATCACAGCAAATGCGTAGCAGACCAAATGTGTACAAACAAGACCGCCCAAACGCCAGCAAGGGCCAGCAGGCAGGGTGGGAGGAGGAGGGTTTGGTACGGTTTTGCACAACATCTGCTTTCCAAAAACCCAAATATTATCTTTATCAACAAGGTCGGAGAAACTCTTCCTGAATTTAGCGGGCACAGTCTGAGAGAGCTGGGCTGTGCAGGTTGATGCCTCACTGGGCTGGTGCCTGTCTCAGGATGGGCTGAGCATGGAGGAGTCCCAGATTTCTGCTCACCAGCCTTCAGCCAGTTGCAGCTCAGAGCCTTTCTGACCCAGAAGTTGTGGCATGGTGTCAGACCAACGTGCAAACTGTGCCCTGGCTATGGGTGGGGATGTGTGTGTAGCATCGTCCAAGGGTGAGGATGCTGAGCAGAGTTACCCTGGGTGCTGCTGCAGGGACCAGGCTGCAATTCTTTCTTGGCACACAATGATGCTGCTGGCTGCCCATTGCCCAACCAAGGACAGGGGTTTCGCAATGCTTTATCCAAAGCAGGCTGCAATCTCGAAACTGGGAGGATGCTTTTTCACTAGATGGGCTCAAAAACTTCTGCTGGGGGTCTCAACCTTCTGCTGGGGGTCTCAGGTGAGGCCAATCATCAGCTGATAAAGAGGCAGCACCCAGGACTGCGGAGAGGGATAGAAATGGCTGCGAGGAGCAGCACACCTCATAAAGGGCTGGAAGGAGGACCTGGGAAACTCCAGGCCCATCAGCCTGACCTCAGTGCCTGGCAAGGTTATGGAGCAGATCATCCTGGGGGAATCACACAGCACCTACAAGATGGGCAAGGGATCAGACCCAGCCAGCATGGGTTTAGGAAGGGCAGGTCCTGTCTGACCAACCTGATCTCCTTTTATGATTGAGTGACATGACTGGTGGATGAGGGGAAGGCTGTGGATGTGGTCTACCTGGACTTCAGCAAGGCCTGTGACACCGTCTCCCACAGCATTCTCCTGAAAAAGCTGTCAGCTCGTGGCTTGGACAGGAGCACCCTGTGCTGGGTTAGGAACTGGCTGGAGGGCAGGGCCCAGAGAGTGGTGCTGAACGGGGCTGCATCAAAATGGCGGCCGGTCACTAGTGGTGTCCCCCAGGGATCAGTGTTGGGCCCAGTGCTGTTCAATATCTTTATAGATGATTTAGATGAGGGGATTGAGTCCATCATCAGCAAATTCTCAGACAACACTAAGCTGGGGGGAAGTGTGGATCAGCTGGAAGGCAGGAGGGCTCTGCAGAGGGACCTGGACAGACTGGAGAGTTGGGCTGATTCCAACGGGATGAGGTTCAACACGGCCAAGTGCCGGGTCCTGCACTTTGGCCTCAACAACCCCATGGGGAGCTCCAGGCTGGGGACAGAGTGGCTGAGAGCAGCCAGGCAGAAAGGGACCTGGGAGTCTGGATTGACAGGAAGGTGACCATGAGCCAGCAGTGTGCCCAGGTGGCCAAGAAGGCCAATGGCATCCTGGCCTGTATCAGGAACAGCGTGGCCAGCAGGTCCAAGGAAGGGATTCTGCCCCTGTACTCAGCCCTGGTGAGGCCACAGCTTGAGTCCTGTGTCCAGTTCTGGGCCCCTCAGTTCAGGAAGGAGATTGAGGTGCTGGAGCAGGTCCAAAGGAGGGCAACCAGGCTGGTGAAGGGACTCCAGCACAGATCCTGTGAGGAGAGGCTGAGGGAGCTGGGGGTGTTCAGCCTGGAGAAGAGGAGGCTCAGGGGAGACCTCATCACTCTCTCCAACTCCCTGAAAGGAGGTTGGAGCCAGAGGGGGGTTGGGCTCTTTTCCCAGGCAACTCTCAGCAAGACAAGAGGGCAGGGTCTCAAGTTGTGCCAGGAGAGGTTTAGGTTGGATGTTAGAAAGAATTTCTTTACGGAGAGAGTGATCAGACATTGGAATGGGCTGCCCAGGGAAGTAGTGGATTCTCCGTGTCTGGAGATATTTAAAAAGAGACTGGATGTGGCACTCAGTGCTATGGGCTGGGAACTGCAACAGTGGTAAAAGGGTTGGACTTGATGATCTCTGAGGTCCCTTCCAACCCAGCCAATTCTATGATTCTATGAAAATCGGGAATTCCAAGTTCCCTCAAAATCCAACAAAGGAGGGGGACATTTCCCAGTGAACAGATGGGAACAACTCCTCCCGGAACTGTGGGCTGGGTTTTCAGCTGGGCACTTGTAAAATACAGCTTGGCCTGGTTCCTCCCAGTGTGCCTGTGCTCGTGTGAGCCACAGGTGCTTAATATGCATGGCCTAGATTATTCAAGTTTGAAACATAAAATAAAATGGCAACGGGGTAGACAAATCATGACAAATACTGATACTCATTGTAATCTCATTCCTGGAAGTGTCTAGAGCCTTTTATGATAGCCAGGCATCTGAGAAAAGCAATTCATACTTAAAAGATAAGTTTTTTAAACTGCACACTCCAAATGAAAACCAGGTTAAGGGGAGAAATCATGGCTGGATGCCTCACTGAGACAGGGGTCAAGGCATATGAACATGGTTTCAGTCTGAGGTTTGCAAAGATATTTTAGAGATGTAGCTCTTGGTTTCTATTAATTTCAAAAGCTGTTGATCACTCACAACCCATATGTGGCATTTTCCTTTGTGGGTAAATGCCACTTGAGTTAGCTAATATACAAAGATTATTTTCTTTCATAAAGAGCTCCAGGTAGATAAAAAGAATAGTGTATTATCTTATAATAACTGGAATACCAGTTGTTTACTTCATTTAATGTTCAGTTTAAAACTTACTGACTCTAAAGAAAAAAAAACACCTTATCAGTTTCATACTTTTCCCTGTGAAAAACCCATCCTTCTTTGCCAAGGACCATGATAAATTCAATAGGGGATTTGCACTTTCTGGCATAAAGTTGGAGTAAACAAAACAAACAAAAAAGCACACCAGTTTGCTACAAATATTAGATATGTCTTCTGCCACACTGAGAAATGAGTAGTTTCCAGTTGTTTTGCCCTGTGGAATGATTTCTCCCTGACACTGAATTGCTACCTGATAAGAAACATGAAACCAATCCCATAGAAATTAAACATTTTGCATTATTGGGTGCACCGTTTCCTTCTAAAACCCCACAGTTAAAATACAGAAAGTGAAAACTAAATGTCAGCTTTTCCAGAAGCACCTTTGCAGTTGGATTTTACCCTGGACAACTTCCAGTTTTGCAGCAGTGGGAAAGATTCAACCTGCAGGGAGTTAAAATCTTCCTAGGAGACTTTTAAACCCAAGAAAACTCCAGAAACAGGAAAGCTGAGTGGCCATGGTGCCCAGAGAGGGCGATGCTGAGGGAGAGCTTTGAGCAGGGAGTTGGGCATAGAGATGGCAGCTGGGGATGAGGGTTTGTCTGCAACAAGAGGCTGCACTTGTAATAAAGCACAAGTTTGTGCTGCTGTCAACAGCCCATCCTCCTGGCTGCTCATCTGTCACCAGGTTTTGCATTTCTCTGTAACCCTTTGCTTCAAGTACAGATGGTTTTTTGCAGTGCCTCTCGAGTGCAGCATGGACAGGAGACCTCTCCCTCCCTATTTTCCTTTACGCCAAAGCAAAACCCCAAGCAGGGAATTCAGAGAATGTTTTTTCTTCCAACTAAGGAAATCTCTGGGGCTTCTTCTAAAACACTTGCAAGTGACCCAGGCCTGCAATGTGCAGCATTTCACACCAGCTCAGCCCCATCACTGGAAAATGTGCCACAAGCTCTGAGGCAGGAGCTGGGGGTGCTGGGCTGGGTCATCACCCATCACCTTCCATGCTGGAACGTGGCAGAGCCAAAGCAAAAAGCAAAGGAGGATTTCTCTATATAGGTGGGGTTTTTCTTTTTGGGTGCATCCAGAAGATAAACTTAATGCTTGGCTTTTCCTTTTCTTGGGAGGATATTCATGGGGAGAGTTGTATCTGCCAAATCCCTGAAGAAGAAGGGTACAGGCAGAAATGTAGCCACACAGTTGGTGTATCTGTGAGACAAGAGTCACATTGCTGGGGGTGCTGGCTTGGCATGTGATGGAGGATGGGTTTTGGGATGCTGCTCTGCCCCATCCCCTTGTCCCTCGAAGTGGTCACTGGTATATTTTGCTGGGTTTACCTGAACACTGCCTGCCTGTTTCTCTGATGCACAGCTCCAAGATGGGTGTTAGGTTGGTTTCTGTGTTACAGAGATCAGGAATGGTTGTGGTGTCTCCTGACTGTCACTGCATCTGGGGCTCCTCCTTGGGTGGCCCATTCTGCAGCTTCGTTTCTGGGGCAGCCTGAGCTACCCTGGGAGAAATGCAGAGACTATTGGCTAAAACAGTCCAAGGGATGGTTCAGAACCTTTGATCCCATCTGTTTAATTAATTTGTGGGAAAATAAATGTCTCCTCCTTCTATAAAAAAAATAAAATAAAATTCCAGTATTTCTAGATGAGAATTATCAGTCCTGAAGCTGAAGTCTCCAAAAATAAAGACAGTGCAGTGTAAATCTGCACTAATTTATTTGACTTAAGCCACAGGAAAACCAGCAGAATTTAGCTTCTATATAGATTTTTTTTGGCCATATTAGTGAAGTACAGAAATAGATTTTAATTATTTTGAAAGGAGAAATGGTTAAGTTCAGAATTGATTGAAGTATTTGCTTTCTGGTAGGAACAAAGAGTCCTTCGAGGTCTCTTAGGCAAGCTTCAAAAACACCTAAAACTTGCATGATGGAAGCTTTGCTTTCAATTATTCATTTGTTTTCAATATCAGAAGGTCATACAACAGGCTGGGATGGGGAATGCAGCTGTCATTAAAAATTTACTTACCTTTTGTACTCCAATTAAACTTACAGATAATAGCAGATAAAAACAACCATACAATTGCTTTCCTGATGAAGGCACTGATTTATTGATACTGAACTTGGCTTCAGTGTACTTACACCAGGGATGTGTTTTCCTGCGGAGGTTTGCTTCCATTTTAGGAAGAAAATAAATGACAGCTGCAAAAACAGCAGGATGGGATAATGTCCTTGATGAGGATTTTTCTTGGCATCTTGCAAGAAAACCATGACATGTCCCATTCCCTCTGAAGACGTGGGCAGCTAATGCTGGTACGTGGAATTAGGGGTTCAGTCCCTTCCATTCCCTCTGCAGCCAGTGAAAAATGGAGGTGATGGGGATGCCTGTGATGGGGATGGAAGAACTTCCTTCAGAGTCCAAGCACTCTGATGTCCAAGCACAGAGACATCTTGCCTGCTTTTCACGGGATCTGTGAATTTTACTACACTAAGAGCAAACTCTTGCCGGAGAAATCACCTCCCACTCAGTTTGCCAGACCTTTGGGTTGATGTTGCTACAGTTCATTGTGGTATCAGAGGGAACAAAGTTATCCAAAGGGTAAGTGCCTTTGGAAAGCCAGCCATGTAACTTTGGCATTTAAACAATGCCTCCTTTTAGAGAAGGAAGAGGAGATGCTGCAGTGAATCGATATATCCTGCTCAGATCTTGGACATATTGACTTACGGGCCAGCAGGACCTAGAACAACTGCAGAAGTAATCAGAATATGCAGCAATAATGCAACCTTTTGTTGTATGTGATCTAAAAAAGAAATGAGACCCAGTCTTGTGCACCAGCTTCTCCTGTCTGGGTCAGGGCTAGATTTACAATGTCTGTACTCAGCTACAGCCACCTCGTATATTCTTCGACAGCTATTCCAGAGCTGTTCTCATCCCTAATCACTGGTGGCTGAATGCTCCATGTATTTGCAGAGGTGTGTGGACACATTAAAAGTGTTTCTAATGTGGACAAATAGAAAAAAACCAATCAATCCCCCAAACCTCACTAAAGACAGCATTTGGAAGTTACTGTAAAATAAAATGTCATGACTGATGAAGTAGGATCAAGAGGTGTGAAGAAATGAAAGAAGGGATTCGGTGTTATATGAATGTCTTAAGGGTCAGAATTTCCCAGGAAAGCCCAGCAGTTCTAAATGGGAATGGATCAGACCACAGATAGCTGAACTTTCATCCCTGAGGCTCTCTTCTATGTGGTGCTCCACCTCTTGTTGTGATATTGGTTTTCTCCCTCTCAAAACTACATGTAAGCTTATCAGTAACATTAGGGATTGATCTTGAATGCTGGATCAAAGGGATAATTTTACTGTGAGATTTCTTGCTAGTGAGCTCAGACTTCTGCAGAGCAGTTACCCCCACCTACAGCCCCTGTTCTGTGCAGGAATTCATTACATGTGGTGTAAGAAAAAAAAATAATTTTGAGAGCAGATTTGCTGGCATTATAGGCAATAAATGCCAGGCAACGTGTTACTATTGGAAGCCAGAAGCCAGGCAGGTGGGGGTAAGAATTAAGCAGATAACAAGGTCCCAAGAGTTTGGTGGGTTGTGTCATTCTTACCGTACTAAACTTTCATCCCCTTTTTTAATGCTCCTCCAGTGTGCTCTTTAGCAGCTTTGAGTTTCATGAAACATCAAAGAAGTTATCTTCATGGTGCTTTCAGAAAGACTGATGGTACAGCCTTGCTTTCATCACATTGTCACCTTGTCCAAAGTGGCTGAATTGCAATAAATTCAAGCTCTTGTTTGACCGAGGAAAGTCACAGATGTATGTACACTTCTGGGAGAAAAACTGCTATAAGCCTGTAAAATGACTGAGATGGATGAGGAGGGCTTAGGTTTGAACTAATCTTTAGGTCTTCCTCATGCCTTTAAGACTGACTGATATGACTACGTGCAATGAGTAAGGACATTGGGTCTAAATGATGAAACCAGCTGCAGCACAGAGTGGCTCTTAAATCTTCCCTGGATGCCTCCATGTGCCTGTATCAGTCAGCTCTGTCCTCCTGCTCAGCATCCAGCTCAGGGCCCTGCTAGGCAAAGCTTAGCAAACTATTTGAGTGGAATTTGATGAGAGTTTTCAGCCAAGGTGTTGGATAAGGTGACTCTTGTAAAGATTTAAAGTGCCTGGTTAGAAGTTTTTTGACCAAGAAATGTCACCGTGTCACTTGCTATTTTGGGCCATTTTGAGTCTTCATTTTAGTATATTTCATAAATGTTGATGCCCAAACTAAACAGGCTCTTCCCAAATTGCCATTTCAAGAATCCCAGGGAGAGTGTTATTATAGCCACTGTGAAAACCTTAAACTGGCAAGAAGGGTTTAAGAAACATGATCTCTGATCAAAGAAAAGATCCAAACCACAGTTGAGATGAAGTCTGAGAGGATCTAATTTTGAGATATCTCTTTGCCAGGACACCTGAATGTCCTCATTGAGCTGAGGAGTGGTTTCTGTGGAAGATGGCTGGGATTGCCATTTTGTTTCCAAGGGAGGTTTTCTGTACCCAGATTTTTCGGTGCAAATCACTGCCTCACAAACTCATAAGGTCCATGGAACCCCCTACACTAAGGGACCTTGATCAGAGAGCTGCAACTGAGAGACTGATGTGGTTTCAGGCAGTATTTTCTAAGAAAGGAGAGAAATTTGGTCATTGATACTATATCAATAGTATCAATAATGTATCAATAATATCAATTGATTCTTAAACCTCATAAGCAAGAGAAGTTTAAGGATCCTCCTCATGCAGTTAAAATTTTTCTCTGAGTTTTCTGAACAGAAAACAAATTCTGTACTGTGTTATTTCTTTTCTTTTGACTGGTTAGTGTTGTACTAAGGGGAATATTTTGGTATCCACAGAATATTTACCATACAGAAAGGATTTCAAAGCTAGCATCATTTCTTCTTCACAGAAGCAGCCTGAGACCTATGCACTTACCTGTTAAGATAGAACAGATGAGCAGTTTTGGGTTTCCTCCACTGGATTTTGGTGAGGTGAGGAGCTAAAAACTACCTTTAAGGAGAGGACAGTTACAGAATATGGCAGCTTAGAAGCATAAGTGCTAGAAGGTAATTGAATGGGTATAATTACATTTTTAAAAAGACCCTTTATCTTATTGCAATGTTGACATTAGTGGTTTTTTTCCCCTTTCTGGGAGGCAATGTCCCACTAAACTGATATCAGGGTGATTAGATAAATACTACTCTTGCATGTATTCTGCTTTAGTGGCTTCTCTGTGTACATTTTTAATGATTGAATTCTCCTCCCTATTAGAAAACACCCTTTTAAAATTTAGCTAATATAAAAGGGCACAGAAAAAATATCCTATGCTTGGGAAATACAGTTAAAATTATTTGGAATGCTGGAATTTATCAGAGTGAACAGATCTAAATAGATAGTGTGAAGGAAAACCTTTCCCATAGAAAACTGGAAAAAGGTTCTGCTGGACAAAAAAAATTCAGAGGTGTCTTGTTTACATTTAGTGATCTGTAATTTTTCTAGTATATCTGGACGGGATCAGGCTTCAATTTTTTGGCTTCAGTATTTCATTATGTATGACTTTGATCAGAGAAGAAAGACTATCATCAGCAGATCTTCTGCAGAGGGGCTCCTGGTGGTCAAGCATGGTACCACCATCCAAACCCCAAGAGCACTTTGTGTGTAGGTAGAGAAGAGCACAAGGAGGTGATCATTATGAAACCAAGCAGCAAAATTCCATCTTTCAGTCCTTCCCCACCTACTCCCCACCCATGCATTCAGAATAACTCTGTTCTCACGTGAAAGAGAACAGGAATATGGGGAGCTGATACCAAGTTTCACAGTCTTTTTTGCTGCTATTGTGGCTGTCTAGTTACTGTTTGAACAGGAAGGTGTTTAATCAAAGCAAGGCAAAAGGCAGAGAAACGAGGTGGTGTTTTCCAGATTTTTTTTTCCAGGCTGATTAGAGTGTTTCTTTCTCAGGATGGAGCAGACAATACAAAGCATGTGATAACATGCTCAAGATATGCCTAAAATCCCCACCAGCAGCCCTGGGAATGAATGGCACATTTCCTATCACAGCTTTCACAATCTGAGGCTGATAAGAAATGTCTACTGCAGACATGGTTGTGTGAGATCCTGGAGTACACCTTTGCAAAACCTCCATCTTCTCTCAGGCACCAAAACCATAAGCAGCTCAGGGAGAGGAAGAAGTTCCCTCTGAGTGCTCAGCTTGTAAATTTGCTGGTTTACTAAGTGTATTTTTCATATCAGATGGTTATATTCTCCACTCCATATGATGTGAGGAGGACAGGAAGAACTAGGATCTTTTCCCTTATGTTTTGATCCAAAGAAATGAAATATTTGCTCTCCAAGTGGGTACAATGTCCTTTTTGTGCCTTAAAATTTGATTGACACTGGCAAAAGGGACATACTATGCACACAGCACATACCCTGCTCGATGTGTGAGCTGAAGCTGTTAATCTCACCCATTTCCTCTGCTCAGCACCGGGTGCCAAGATGTTCAGAAATAGCTAAGGACTTGGGATGCCTTAACTATTGGGTGTCCATCTCAAGAAACTTCTAAAGGTCTTGGTTTTCAGAAAGCTTTGAATAGGCATGCTCTGAAAATTTGGCTTGTTAAATGTATGTCTGCAAGTGGACTAAATCATTGCAGGGCTTTGTGGAGCAGATACTTTGATAGGTGCAGGCTGGGCTTGGTGGGGCACCACTGACATCCTAAGATGGTTTTTCATAGAGTTCTGCCACTCCGAAGACATCAGGGTAGGACTGCAACTGTTACCTGCCTGCCTTTCCCCCAGACTTATACTTGGATGGCAGATCAAAAGGCAAATTTCCCCCTTGGGATAAAATTTGTGATCTTTAAATGTAAAACAATGAAAAAAAAAAATGAACCTTCCTGGGGTATCCTAATACTGTGCTCAGTAGGATTCCAAACAGGTATGGCAAGGCTGTGATCAACCTTCATGGTGTAAGTTTTAGAGTGATGGATTTGCTGTGTATTAAATTTGCAGACATCAAGTTTAATAGAAATGTCAAATTCACCTTGCTCTAACTGGTCTTCCCCAACAATAGTTCCATTTCTGTCCTGTCCTGTCCTATCCTATCCTATCCTATCCTGTCCTATCCTATCCTATCCCTGTTCTCATCCCTACGGTCTCACCACACCTTCTAGAAATGCTGCTTGGACACATTTCACAGATGAACTCTAAGGTCAAAACATCAAAGAATAAACAATAGATGGAACAGAACAGCAGGTACCAGCTTGTCTTAGTGGTACGAAGCTGAGTAATACCTGAGTAAACACAGCAAAAGCAGCTATTGACAAATCAGCCATTCGGGAACCCAGTGACCTCTGAAAGGCTGGAATCCTGCCAAAGTCCAGCAGTGGCAAAGAATATGATGAGCCACATATGTTTGAGGGTGAAAATGTGGGGAGAGAGATAAATTACATCCCGGATGCTGCAGTGTCCTACAGCTAACACCTCTGCAATGGCCAGTGGGGTGTTTGCAGCATTCAGTTACACACACTTCATCTGAGGAACAAACCAGTTTTCATCTCTCTGCTTCCAAAGCTGCTTTCATTCTTTATAAAAATAATATAACACAAAAGAATAAAATCTGCTCTTCAGGATGTCTGCAGCCAGCTTGGTAGGTTCAAAAGAGAATCCTTCACACCTTTTGGCTTTCAATAAATCACTGTTTTGTGCAGAGAAGAAAAGCAGTGTAGGCTCTTTTTCTTCCTTTGAGGAAGCAGCCCTGTGCAATAGCTCCCAGCTATGTAAATGCTGTGGTCACCAGGCAAACACATTTCTCAGCTGGGCAGGTGCCTGGCATATTTTCTTCAGTCTCGGGGACCGCAGGGATAGGGTTTGTCCATTCTGCATGATTTGGAATTGCCAGACTATGAATCCTTTGCAAACTCTTTGTGCAGGCAGAGAAAGGATGCTTGTCCATGCAAATAAGCACTGTTGGTTTGGCTTACAGAGGCAGGCAGCTCAGCTTCATGATCTCATGTAACATGAAGGCCTTGAATTTTTCTTTTCCATATCCTGTTTCCAGTCTTTCCACCGCCCTCCTCCCCCTGATGGCTGTCTCACAGGTAGGGTTACTGGGGGAAAGTTGGGGGTGCTGGTTACCTCCTGCCTTTGCAGGGCTCCCAGCCTGGTGATGTGCTGCCTGTAGCAACTGCTCCTGTGAGTATTGAATGGCTGCAACACAAGCTGGGTCTCCTCCTGACAGCGATGGATGAGGGGAGTAATCTGAAATGTTAGAAGATGCAGAGGTCCTACATGCATTTCTCAGGGAATAAGACCTGTTGGTTGCTGTTGTTTTGTTGTGTTCTTTCTTTTTTTTTTTTTAATCTCCATCCCTTTCTTCAGTGAGAAAAAGCTTCTCTATTTAGAAAAGCAAATTTTTGGTCATGGGAAGATGCATGGCATGATGATGATGGTAGTGGTTATGAATAAGGCTCTTGGTAGGGAGAACTATGAAAAGGGGAGGAGGTTTCTGAAAGACAATTTCATGACCTCCCCTGTGCCAAGACAAACTGAAAGAACAAGTCATGCTTATGCTTTATGCAGACCACATGCCACCAGTTTTTTTTTTCTGCAATGCAGCCAAAACCTTCCACTGGTTGCAAGGAGGTGTGAGGATAACACATTTTACCCATACCGACAGTTCACATCCAGAGCAAAGCACAGATACCTTTTAAAGCAACTCTCTAAAGATTTATTAAACACCTGCTCTTTCTCCCTGCTTGATCTTTGGCTGCTCAGCCATTGGGGCTGCTTTTAAACACAATACCAGATATTTAAAAAAAAAAACACACCACCTCAGTCCTCCACTAAATGAGAAAAATCTCTTTCTTTTAAAACCCAGGATATTTGTTCTCCTGCACTCGTGCAACCATGTGGCTGCTTCTCTCCATATCCCTCACTTCTGGCCAGCTGCAGTTTACTTTCTCTGCTGGAGTTGGGTTGAAGGGTGTCTCTTCAGTGAGATGTTTTAAAACCCTGATTTGCAAGCCCACAGCTAAAAGCTTTTCTTCCTCCTCTTTCTTCCTCCCCTCGTGGTGAGTGTCCTGGGGAGCCCTGTGTCCTCTTTCACAGCTTAGCTGTGGCTGCATGGCTGCTAATCTCATCTTCTCGCCCTCCTGGGGGGTTAAAACATTTGACCTGTGACCTTCAGCTGATCCGAAACCTCCATCAATCCTTCTGAAAACTTTTACTGGAATCAGGGCTTCCAAATGACCCTTTGCATGGTTCCTAAAAGGAAAAGAAAAAAAAAACAACAAAACACCAAAATGCAACCGAAAAGAAAAACCACCCCAAAAAGCAACCCACTGAAAAAAAAAACCCAAAGAAAACAAAAACCAGCCCTGTGCTGTTTTCTGTTGTTTTAGCAGAAACCAAACATAACTCATAAATACACAGGCAAGAAAAATAGAGCACGCTGGTTGCCAGAAAAACAAATTGTAACAGAACACAGAGGGGCCTCTCGCAGGGAGGAGGCAGGGAAGAAACACCTGTGATTTCCATTGAAAATCCCCTGATATCTGCATTCCCCCTTGTTCCTCTCCAATAAAAGCTCTCACATGCTCTATCTCTGACCCCAGGACAAGGTCATGATGTGAAGAGGTCCCTCCTTGTTGGACTTCTTGGAAGCAGCTCCGGGCTCTGGACCAGTGAATCACAGCATGCAGCTGAGGAGCACAGAGAGTGCCTGCCAATTGTCCTCATGTCATTGCTATGGTTATCTTCTAGTGCTCCACAGATGTTTGCCTGCTTAAAAAACAAAAGAAAAGAAAAAAAAAAAAAAGAAAAGAAGCAAAGAGAGAGGAAGATGAAAACAAAACTTTAAATTTCCCCCTTCCCTTGACTGTTAAACCACAACTGTTAGAAGACTTGGATGGAGGCAGAGCTGTTGTTGCTGATTGGATTTTGGACTGTGATGGTCCCCAGAGGTTCTGGTGGAAAGAAGATGCCCAGATGGCCCATTGTGCCTGCAGGGACATGTCAGGCACGTCCAGTGACAAGTGAGCAGGAAGCAGAGGTGGTACCCAGGATGTGTGCACAGCTCTTGGATCAAGTCCCTTCTGCTTTGACCCTCCCCAGAGCAGAACAACCACAGGAGCTGTGTTCAGCCCTGTGCCATCCCCTGCACCTCCCCATGATTTTTGCATATATTTTTCCTAAAACTTTAATTACCATGTGAACTTTGAGCACTGAAATAAGTTAGGCAGAAGCAGCTGATATAGGTACCTCTGCACCACATCACAGGCACAGATCCTCTTGGAAGCTCTCAAAGATCAAGCTTCAGGGCTAGGAAAACTGCAGCAGAATGGCTCCTGGCTGGATAAATAGCTAATGCAGTTGAGCTGCTTCCAAGAGCCCTCTTGGGAGAGTTGTGCACTGTAGACATTCTCACTGGGCTAATCACAGCCCTGAGCTTTAGCACACAACTCAAGCATTCAGTTTTCACCACTTACTCATGTAACCTCACCTGGAGGTGCCCTGGCAAACACCATCTTTAAACTGCCTGGTTACATCCCATGCTTGTGACTGTCATCCCCCAATTGCTCCTTGACCAAAGTACACAGGAATGGTGGGACATGAAGAAGAGTTGTGAGAGTTAACATGGACCTGAACATGGCCTTTAAGCATTTGTTATGGTTGTTTTACAGCTTCTTCTGATTTAAAGGGGGCAAGAAGATAAAAGATGGGAGAGATAAGAGCTGTGGATGTAATTCAGATGAACAGGTGATTTGTTAAGGAGCTGTTTCAAGTTACATCTGCTGCAGCCCTTGTACAGATATGTCCAAATGCCATGCAGGGACATCACAGAAGTGTTCATCTCTCCTGGAATCAACAGAAGACTTTTTCCATCAACCTACAAGAGCCCTGAATCACGAGTGTGCACGTCCTCAGCAGCAGCCCCAGCCCACTGAGCTTGGGGCTGTTACAACGGGACATGATCCACTAGCCATGGGGTAAAGAAGCTGCCCCTAAACAACATGGAAAGAGAAACAGCCTGAGGAAGAAGCTCCCCCAGTTATTTCATGGGTGGTAGGTTCAAGCACACAATGTTTTCAAGAACATTTTGTTGGGGTGGCTGGGTGTAGTTTCACAACAATACAATTTCCTTTGCAAAATGGGGTGAAAAATCCTTTTTGGGAAAGCAAACCTCAGCTCAGAATTGAAGAGAAAAGAGTCCTGCTATCAAAAACACCATTGCCTCTCTCTGGAACATAATTCCCTGCACATAAAGAGCTCGATTCAGCAATACTTGTGATGCTTTGCTGACCTGGGGTCTCCAAACTGTTTGCCTTGCTCTAGGACAGGAAGAGAAGCACGGCTTGAAACTATTTGACAAGCCCTTTCTGTAGAGCTGCCTGATTTACCTTCCAAAGGGCAAAAGAGGGAGCTCATGCTACGACAAGAAGACAAACTATGTAATAGTTAAGAATTGCTTCTCAGAAGATTCCAATCTGGCACCTGAAGCTTCCCTGGTCTGGGCAGAGCTACCTGAGCATCTCCACAGCTGGGGGGCTTTCCACTGAAACACATTTCTTGCAACAACCAAAGGCTGTGTGAAAAATTTCCAGTTTTTCAAGAAGTTCTTGATTTGGGGTAGTCTTTGAAGTTTATTCATTGAAGATATTCACAAATATTTTTATTTCTTCCTTTCCTTCTCTTATCCGTCTCCCCCTCCATGAGAAACACCAACACACACCAATCCAGCTGATGGAAAGAAATGGGCTTCAGGCTAGAGGAGAAATCATGAAACATTTTGGAATGTACTTCAGTAAATATTAGCTAAAACACTGAGGAAGTGGGTTTCTTTGCATCTTGGAGTGAAGCAAGTTGCTTTGATATGCAGTATTAAATGGTTTCCCACTTTTTGCACATACCACATCAGTATTTTGTTCAGTGCTACAGAGTAGGACATCTTCAGGTCCAAGACAGGCCACTTTAAAAATGACCTTCTACAGATTTAAAAAGAGGAAAAAAACTTGAATCAACACCAAAAGATTCTGGGTAAAATTATGTGTATAAGAGCTGGCTGTGGGGTCAGTGCAATACTTGTGCTGCCTCAGCTTAGCCCTGAAGCTTGCAGAGATGTGGTGTGGCATCCCCAGCTTGTGCTTCTTCATTTGAGCTAATGTTACCACAGCCAGTCATTTGGGTTGGGTTCTCTTTCTAAGAAGTTCACTGTCCAAAGAGGGATAAAGGCTTCCTTTCTTCTGGGTAACATCTGAAATCACAGTCTGGGTAACAGGATACTGGTGGCTTCAGTTCTTCCGATAAGGGGGAATGCTTCTCTTTCTTGTTGTTGTTAATCCTGGGAGTGGGGATCAGTTGCAGTGCAGGTGTCTGATTTTCATTAAAATTGCAAATTGGACTGGATGCTTGATCAGATAACAAAGACATCATTGAAACCATGTGTCTTCCTTCAGCAGCAGAATGGGACAAGACAAAGAATTTCCCAGTGTGTGTCCACTTGTGCATATTTACTACAGAGCTCCAGTCTTAATACTTTGGTCATGGGTGAATAAATAGCTTCTAAGAAATGCCAACCCTATCAAACTTGCTGCAGCTTTGCAGCAGCTTTTGAGTTGAATAGAAGAATTACAGTATTAGCCCTTTGGGGAAAATACAGGCTGTTCTCAAAGGAAATCAATTAACTGTAGCATCTCTTTGGTCCCAATTCAGTGGATCTTCCCTTTTTATCAAAGCACTTAAGTGTTTTCCTAGCTTTAAGCATGAGCTTAAGTGTTTTGATGAACAAGGATGGACTTTCACACATGCTGCTGTCCTCTCTAGAATCAAGACCACATGTTTTTTATCATGGGAAAGAGAAGGAGTTAGACAGAGGTTCAACGAGTCGTTCTGTTTGGAAAACACATGCAAAAAGTTTGTCTGGAGTAGGAAATAGTGGAGGGTAATGGCATATGCACAATGTTTGGAAAGGAAGTTCCTCATGAGATGTCCTCTTGGCAGCTAAACAAAGTAATTTTGAAGTAAACAAACACATAAACCTTGCCTTTCCTAAGACAACATCTCATGGATGTTGCTGCATTTATACATCTCAATTATGTCGTTTCAAATTGCTTTCCTTTCCTGCTCTTTGTGGCAAAATACCTGTGAACATCCCTTAGTAATGATGAAGGGAACAGCTAAATAAAGCTTTGGCCCAAACTATTAGCTAGCAGCTATCTAGGAGAGATCCATCTTAATCCTTTAAACACTCCAGAAACATGATCAATGAGAAAAGTGCTGAGCTGTGTCTATACATAAATGCACATTTCTGTTTAAAATCAGGGAGCTTTCAGGTGGTAGATCACTATGTGGCTGGTGTTTGAAGAGTTGCTAAAGAGAGTGGAATTAAAATTGAACATGTTAAATAGGTAGTTGGCATTAGAAGAAACTCTGACTGATCTGGCCTTGGCCATCAGTAGGATTAGGTGCAACCACACCATAATGTTTACCCATTTAGGGGTGAAACTCTGCTCCTGGTGCAAGAGAGCAAGGATATTTAAGGTGTCTTCTTGGGAGGCTCATTACCAAGTACTCTCTGCTCCATGTTAAATGTTGCAGGAGGAATTCCTCAAGGAGTTTAGACAGGCTGTAACTTGGGAGGGAAAATAATTCTTGGCTTTTATAATAATGCTCTGCACGCACAGTGAACAACTCAACTTTTCAAGGGTAATTTATTGTTCTGGTGTCCTTGAGCAAAACCTTCTCAGCCATGGCTGTTTTCAAGAAAAATCCCATCTCATCTGGGTGAAGGACACAGTACAGGAGGGTGCTTGGCCCTGTGGCTCTGGCCATGGGAATGAAGTCATGGAAGGGCTGTGATGTGCTGAGTGAGCTGTGCCTCAGCTGTGCACCCAGAATGATGGTGAAATGGGCAAATTTGGTAAACTGTGCAACTCTGAGAAAGAGATGAAGTTATCCCCAAAATGCTGTGAAAAGCTGATGAAAGACTGAAACAGTTTGTTTTCCAAGGAGTGAGAATTATTTTAATATTACAAAAATATGCAAGGAATTTCTTAGGGGCCAGGACACACAATATAGACATAGAGACTGACTCCTCTGACAGCCCCCCATGCAATAAGCACTCCACATTTACTGTCCACTTTCATCCCTTGGTAAATAGGAGGTAATTTGAAGATATTTTCATTCCTCTCAGAGCATCACTTGGGATATCTGTAGAATCATTCAGCGTCACGATTCCAAGAAATCTGCCAGGATTATGTTCTGAAGTTTGCTTTTGGATAAAAAAGGACTCAAAAGGTCATAGATTATCCCAGGACATATCAAAACATGCATTAAAAATTTCCATGTTCTTGAACTCATGGTAAAAGCCAGCCCTCATTCACTCAGTTTTGTTCAAGTTTAAACTCAAGGGACCTTGTGTCTGCTTGCCAGTGTGTCAGTGCCTTGAGAGGGGAGGTGGAAACTGCTCACTGGACTCAGCCCCTGTCCCCATGGAGGGGAAGGAAGTGCAGGAACAGGCAGGGGAGAGTTTGGACTATAAAGCCTGGGAAACTTCTGGCCCAAAATAGGACTATATAGAGTTACGGTGTTAATTAATGCAGAACAGCAGCTATTTGAGCATCATTTATGACCTTCTCTTATGGCAGTGGAAATCTGGCAGGAAATTACTTCATGTGTGGGTAAGTCAGACATGCTGTGAGCCCTGGTCCAGGAGAGCAGGTGGCTTTCAAGGACAGCAGTCATCCAGAAGCTGAGTTTGGGAAGCAGCTGCCTTCATTGCTCTGGGGAAAATGTAGTTTCCTCCAGCTCTGCTTTGCTTATCTCCTCATCTTTTTTTTTTTTTTTTTTTTGCTTATCATCCTCATCTTTTGCTTCAACTTAAAGGATTTCCATCCCACAGCAGATCACTGAAGAACATCCTTAGTTTCCTTGCTGCCACCTCCTCCTCCTAACTCAGATTGGCAATAACCTCTTTTCACCAGTAAGGTGAGGGTGATGCACAGTGGCACACCATGGCACGAGCACGAGGACGCTCCTGTTCCACTTGCCAAATTGGTGTCAGAGGATGCTGGCACAGAAATAGATGTCACAGCACGTTGTGTGCTGACCACTCATTTAATTGTGTCTGGAAACCCTGTCCTCCTCCTCTCTGGTTCAGACATGTTGTCAGAGAGGATCATTTCTAATCACAGAAGAATGGTGACAAGAGGAAGATGAAATCATCACTGGGCAGGAGGTTACAACAGCATCAAGATCAATCAAAGCCCATTAGCCAAAATTATCTAATAAAGAGAAGTGGCCAGAATGCCAACGTTTGGTGACCCTGAGGTTGTTTTGGTTTTCTGTCAGCTCAAACAATCTTATCTGGCAACTCTGCTCTGAACAAAAGCTTTTCATGACCATCCTCAGTGCTTTTGCCTGCCCTAGAGTGGCAAGCCATGTTTCAGAGGGTTAATTGTGGAAAATAGATGTTTAAATGTGCACGACAAGAAAACAACAACAAAAAAGCTGCAAGTACACAACAAGAAAAGCGCAACAACAAAATGCTGCAAGTACAGAGTCTGACATGAAAAAGCTACCTTTGAGTTGAAATAATAAAAGACTCACGTTCATAAAACACAGGATTAGATAAACTGCTATTTTTTAAGTGTTGTGCACAGCTGCTTTCACAGCTATAAAATCTCAGTCGTTGTTATACATCTGAATCAGAACCTTATTTTAGCATAGCCTGCTCCTGGTTCATACAGGGATAAACTACTGCACAAGTAGTGTTGCAGGAAAGTGCTGTGCTGCCAAAAAGACAATACAAGATTAATTATTTGCCCAGCACACTGCTGCCAGGCTACAAAAAATGCTTCCATTCTTTTAATTAAGAAGAGATACTTGTACTGAGTAATGAAGAGACCTACACTGAAATCGGAGCGATTCCAATATTTCAAAATTAGGTTTTGTTCCAAGTTGAATTTCTAAAGCATGTCTATTCAGAGGTTTTTTTTTTTAGTAGTGTGAAAACATTATGCAATTCAAAATATGTAGCTCCCACAATATGTAAGCCATTGATGAGCATTTAGAAATTATTCCAATGAAAAAGAATCCAAGTGAATAATGCTTCCATTTCCTTTCAATGTACCCTCCTGAACTGCAGTGTTCTGGACATGCCTTGCTCTTTTACAGAAAACTGTTTGCTTTTTTTTTAACACCAACAGTAGCAATATCTGTGTGGGTTTAACTTTTATTTCTCCTCATCAAAGAAACATGATGTAAACACGAAAATGAGGGATTTCCTAAATTGTTTTCATGGGATCGATATAAACGAGGAAAACTCCAGCCAGATGGTTAAACAAAATATTGGAATCACTCAGTTTGAAATGATAAAGATCATCTTGTTCTTTTACAGCCTGTCTCCCTGCTATTCTTGGACAAGGAATAAACAGTCTCAAAGTAAATGTTGCGTTGAAATCCACTGAGAAAAAAATTAAACTTTTATATTATTTACTGGGAAAAATGATGATTCGGCGTGCTGACGTTAAGGGACAGATTTTCAACATTATTCACCCATTGAAAATAGCTCCTATTGTTCCCAAGTTCAAAAGCCTCTCTGGTTATTGCAGTTTTGTCCTAAATATGTAGTTGAACAGTTGGGCTCAGACTTTTAAAACACAGTTGTGAAAATATGTGACCATGCAGGGATGCTGCTTGCACCCTCCAGCCATGCTGCAGGCATTGGATTTGTACCTGTGTTTAACAGGAGCATGGGTTTTGTTGCAGCAAGAGCACAGAGAGGTTACATGAACCTTCTTTTCTTCTCTGAAAGCTGGGTAGTGGCATTTTACTGTATTTTTGTAGAAAAAAAAAAAAAAGAAATGTAGCTGCTTGATGAGATCAGGTAGTGGTAGGTATATTGCTTACTTTAGGGCTTAACAGGAGGTGAAAGTCTCTTATAGGTTGAGGAATGTTCTGTAGTTTGGGCATTGGGTCTTCCTGCTAGGACTTGTTGGAGGAGTCCTTCCATCAGACCACAATCCATGCTCCATGCTGCTGTAGGTCAGGCAATGGAGTTTTGTCAAGGGAGAGCTGCTATGATTCACAGAATCATAGAATGGTTTGGGTAGGCAGGGACCTTAAAGTTCATCTCATCCCATCCCCCATGCCATGGTCAGGGACCTCTTTCACCAGACCAGGTTTCTCCAAGCCCCATCCAACCTGGCTTTGAATACTTCCAGCAATGGGGCATCTACAGCTTCTCTGAGCAACCTGTTCCAGTGCCTCACCACCATCCCAGCAAAGACTTTCTTCCTAATATCCAACCTAAATCTAGGTTCTTTCATCTTAAAAACATTCCCCCTCTACCTGTTGCTACACACCCCAGTAAAAAATTCCTTCTCCAGGAGAAGGAATTCCTTCTACAGGAAGGAAGGAAGGAATTCCACGAAGGAATTCCTGTAGCCCCTTCAGCTGAACAAGCCCAACAAAGCTCTGCATCCTTTCCTGAGACAGCCCAAGCTGTGGTCACCTGAGAGACCATATCCACAAAGGGGAAAAAAAACCCTCCCGAGTGTGGGGCTGGAGGGCTGTGACATCCCCCAAATACCTGAGAGGAGACACCATGGCCATTGGTTGTCAGACCCCAGCAAAATGTCACACTGGGGGTTTCTCTGCAAAACTGAAGGAAGATCAACAAGATTTGGGATGAATTTAAACAGAACACTGCTCAGATTACTTGGGAGCAAACCGGTTGCATAACCCTGTGGAAAACACAGGGCTGACCCCCTTCCTGGGGCAGAATTCCTCTAAATAGACCCCAGTTTGCAGTCACCAAAACTGCTCTGCATGGAAGGGTGACTGGGGACCATCCCAGTCCTGGGCCAATCCTGTCAAATCTCTCCAGCTCACTTCTCTCAAGGGAAACTCTCTACAATTAATGCTACCTGGCACACCTGCATGTACAGAACACTTCCCAAAATATCCCATAGTGTTTTTCCTATTATTCTCTTTTCCTTTTGTTTTTACCTGCTAAACTTAAAAGCTGGAAGGCAAATAGCTCTTATATGCATATGCAAGGAGAAGATCAACATGCTAATGGTTACCTGGGAATGGTGCAAGCTCTGGTTCTTACAGGAAAATGCTTGAGAGGGAAAGCCAGGACCCAAACCTTGAGGCAGGTATTACAGGCAAACAGCACTCCCAGTGTCAACAAAAAAGAGAAAACTAATCCTGCAGGTTTTCTGGGAGATCATTTTTTATTCACATTCCTTCCCTGGGCATTAGATGGAAATCCTTCTTTAATTAAAAACTTCTCCCAGCCCCTCATTGCAGCAGGCATTGAGCAAGGCTGTGTGCTCGTGCAGCTCTGGGCACCCTGCTCTCCACCCTGGGGCCCATCCTCCTATTTCCATGAATCCTTCAAATCTCAGTCATTTCTCCTTAGGTTGTGGATCCCCTGGTAAAGACAAGGAAAAAGCAACCAGGACAGTTTCCAAGGTGACAGAGCAATGCTCAAGCTGCTGAGGGTGCCTCTGCCCATGGTGTCTCTGCTCTGATGCTCTGTGTTCTTTCTTCTCAGAAAAGTTGCTCAAATACTTCCCTGAAATGCAAAATATTTTGGAAGCTAAAGATAGTTCAGGCGGAAAGGCAGACATCTAACTGACGCTGAGCAAATAAATACAAGTTATGAAGAATTCTTAGTGAAAATAAAACTCTGGAGGAATGGAGCTCGTTACAGAAAACAGGGCAGAAGGCTGGGACAATGACAGGCTCCACTGGTGGCTTCATCCACAGAGTCCATTTTGGGGCTGGGGAGCATCCACAATTTCTGTCAATGTCACTGAATCGTGCTGCAGGATGAAGGCAATAAAAGTATTGTCATATGTTGCAGTGTATATGGTCCTGCTGTAACTTCTGAGCAACACTGGTGGCTTCCACTGAGTGAAATGCATGCTCCATGTTCTGCAATAGTACCCTGCATGGGATCAACTGGACTTTTGCCTTTGGTTCTGTCCCAGGAAGTCATTTTGGGCTGCAGATGGAGCTCCAGCTTCTTTCATAGCCAAGACAAGCTGTAGGGCACATCTTCCCAGAACAACCCCAGGGTCAGTTTTTGGTCAGGTTGCTCCTAAAGCCTGGCCCATGCATTGCTGATGTTGTTTTTTTCAAACAGAACCAAACTTCAGGCATTATCTTTGGGTGTCAAAATTCCTGGGCTTTCATGGAAAAACCAAGGGGGAGAAAATGTACTCTACCTGCTAATTTTTCCTGGCTTGCCCCATCCTTTAGACTTGAGTGATACAGGGATTGGTGTCCTCTCTTCAAACTTTATTGCTATTGAGTGAGGATGTAACAGAATCAGGTGGAATTTCAGGAAAAAAAAAGTAATATAGTTTGCAGCAATTACCCTTTTTTTTTTTTTTTTTCTTAACATCCAATCTTTCCATTTCATTACCTTTATCTGTATCTATTGAAGGCTGAGCTGGATTGCTGCTGTTGGCAGCACCTGTTGATGGTGGTAGGACATTGGTGCTCAGCAGAAGTTGCTGCTAGAAATTCTTTTGTTGGGTTTTACATGTTTAAGAAAACTGTCATTACACAGAGTGCTTTTCCAGGGATACAAAGCAGAGACTTGAGAAGAGGCACTGCAGTGCTGGCTCAGTTGCCTACTACTCCCCAGGAAAATGTCAGGACTTGTGGGTATTTGACATGGAGCCTGTATTTGATATATAAATATCAGATAAAGAGACCAGGGAAGGACTGAGAAAAGATCTGGAAGGCTGAGGAGTGGTTTTGCAGATTGAGCATCTTCTTGTCTGCTTCAGTTGCAAGGTAGTTTGGTCTCACTGGTTGGATCACCACTCAGTCCCCTGCCATGAGGATGATTTCCTTGGTCCACAAGGCTGAAGAGCACTGACTGTTGCTTCCAGGGATATATTCATGGTAGTGCCAGCTAAAAGCCTCTTTCCACCAACAGTGCATTCAAGGAGCTTTCCTTTCAGATGAAGCTGAGACTCTGAGCTGAGCCTGGTGTGAGCTCCCCTGGGATGGTGATGCTGCCTCAGCACACACTGGCTTTGTCCTGGGGAACAAGGAAGGGCTCCTTTTTACAAAGAACTGGTTAAATTATGTCAAAGACTGGCACAACCAGATGAGAAAAATTCTCAGCTGCTTAACAGTGTTGATAGCTGGTTTTATTTCCTGGGGCTGAACAGGGCTATTTTGCAGAAAGTGGAGTAAATTCCATATTGAGATGCCACATTGAGTGAATATTAGCTATTAGAAATGCCTTGATAGAAAGCCTACCTATAGACACAGCAATAATGAGGAATATTCCAGAGATTATTTCACTGGTCCAGAATCTAATGAGCTTGTTAGAAGACACTGTTTTTAGGGCCTGCAGATACTTGCAGCCCACCTTGTTCAAAGAAATCCTGCTCATAGGGTTTGGTTTATGGCAGAGCACGGGGCCCACATGGTTTCCATGTCATGATGCCATTCTACAAATCCCAGGCTGGCATCCTGGGGGATGTCAGCTGTGACATCAACAGTGCTGCAGGCTCCCTGGATACCATCCTGCACCCACTTAATCACCTTGAGTTTCTTCTTTCAGCTTTTTCACTTGGCACTATTGGGACTGGGAGTTATGGACAGCTAAGGACCCCTAAGGGAAGATGTTGAGAAAAACCTACTGCAGTGGTTTCATTCCTCAGGCAAACCTGGGCTGCTGTTTAGCATGACTGTGCCCCCAGCTGTTTATTCTGCTTTTGCAGATCTATAGTTTCCCCACTTTATATTGTGGTCCTGAAAAGGAGGGATGGACATAATGGCTCAGTTTGACTCAAAACTCCTGGATGTGGGATCATCAGGCTTCTCCTCTGGCCAAGGTTGGTTCATTTTCCTTAATGCTGCCAATGGGGCTGGGCAGGGCAGGCAGGGAAATGAGATCAAAGTTCACTTGATGCCTTTCCAAGCTGAGTGCCCTATCTTCTGATTGGGCTCTTAAATAAAAGCCCCACAACCACTCTTTGAAAGTGCATGGACCTGAGCCTAAACCTTGCATCATGCATGGGAAACATGGAGAGCAAATGCTTTTATCAGCCAGAGCAATCAGGGTTGGCTATGAGCTTAACTGTGGCACTACAAGGACAAAACTGGACTTGTTGATGCAGTTGAGAGAGGTTATGAGGTGTAATGAGTTTTCCTCCTCCTTGGGCAGCAAAGGTGAAATGAAATCTCCAAAGAGAGCTGGGATGCACTGCCCCATCCCTGTGGCTCACTTATCCCCAGCACTCTCAGGGCACTCACAACCTGAGGCTGCTGCTGCTGCCCTGTTTCTGCAAGCAGCTTGGAAAAGGAAAGTGTAGTGCTAACCCCAGTCTCACTCCAGCAAAAAGCAGCAGACTCTGAGCACTTCTGTACGTAACAGGAGGATTCCAGCCCTTTGCAGGTCAAAGAGTTTGCATGAAACAATTTGGCAGCAAAAAGGAGCCGTAGCAGCTCTGGAGGCTATGAGAATCAGGAGAGAAGGCTGAGATGTTTATAAATGTCATTAATGTTTATAAATTCATAAAGGAGAGACCCAGGAGGATGGTGCCAGGCTCTCCTCAATTATGCCCAATGACAGGACAAGAGGCAATGGATATAAGCTTTAGCATTGGAGGTTCCATATAAATATTTTTTTTACTGTTAGGGTGACAGAGCACGGGCACAGGAGACCCAGGGAGGTTGTGGAGTCTCCTCTGGAGACATTAAAAACCTGTCTGGAGGTTTTTGGTCACCAATGTGACCTCCTGTAGGTGACCCTGCTCTGGCAGGAGGGTTGGACTCAAGGATCTTGTGAGGTCCCTTCCAACCCCTAACTTTCTGTGATTCTGTGACTCTGTGAGATGTTGGGGTGAAACTCTGGACCTTTGGAGAATCTTCTTGGCTCTGCTACTGACTTTCCATGTGATATCCCCTCTACTTTTTTATACTAAAGCAAGTGATTTTCATTCACTGAGGATGGGGCCTTCATCTTTTCTGGTTTGGGTTGTCTCTTGGTAGGTGGAAAATGCTTCCTTTTCTCTAAGGGGTTCACAGGGAGCATGTCTGTTCTCCACCACTGAAGTTGACAGATCAAGATGATGAGGAATCTACAAAAGCAAATCCAGCTCTCTCAGAACTGACAGAAACGAAATGGGAAACAAATGTTTACCCCAGATAAGTGCAAAAGGGTTGATCGTTCCGTTGAATAATAATAAAAAAATAAAATAAGAAGAGTAATTCTGCACATTTTAGTCTCCCTTTGGTGTCAAACTGCACAGCTGTGAGTCCTCCAGGGTGAAATGACAACCCATCCCTGAGGTCGCTCCTACGAATGCTGCGCCTTCAGCGAGACGACAGTTTTAAACAATTTGTTCCTAATTGAGAGGGGTCACATGAGACTGACTTTACAAAGTTTACATAACAAAGAGTAATTCTGTTAAGTGAAATGATTAATTCCTGTCACTGCACATCAAACGGAGCGGTTACAAAACAGCATTGTTTGTGCTCGCGTCGCATTGAAAGCCATTTTTTCCCCCTTCAGTTTCCCTTCCCATAACGCAACCTTTTGACGGAGCCTTAACTCTTTGGTGTTATTCAGTGGAGGAATTTGTGAATGGGAAGTGAGTAGGCTGCCATGGATGTGTGAGATCTGTTGTGCTGCTGTGGTAGCAGGCAAAAGACAACAGCTCTTTAGACTGGACCCAGCTTACCCAGGGCCTGGGTGAGATGGGAAACGCTTCCCAGCACAATGCGTTGGCTCTCGCCACAATGAGGCATTGAAGGAGAATCCCAACCCCAAAATGGCAGATTTTTGCCTTTGAAATGCTTCCACGGTGTGTTGCACAAACGTGTCAAGGACCCAGAAGAGAAAATGGCTGATTTGGTGCTTGGGCAGCCTGACAGTATATGGGTATCTTTGCATCCATCACATCTTCCTTACAAGCCCATGGGGCAGTGTGCTTGTTGTCCAGAGGCTGAAAGACCTGGGAAGTCCTTGTGTGAAATGTGCAGGTCTGACAGCAGGACAACACTTGGCTTTCTGGAGGAGTTCCCTGTTACTGCTATAGGGCCAGCTCCAGTTTTGGAAAGGAGGCTATAAATCCCCGTGGCTGCAGAGAAACCAGAGGCACTACCCTGTGTGTGGTCCTTTGCTGTCCTCAGGACAAACCCATGTCTGTGGGTGCTGGAAGATACCTTCCCAGCTTGGTGGTCTTTGCCCTCACTCCTGGGGAAGAGAACAGGCAGGCTGGGGAAGGCTGGGATCAGGGGGGTCCTCAGCTTTGCTGGAGAACTGTGCTGCCACTTGGGCTGGGATAAAAGCCTGATGCTGCCTTTTAGTATTATGTCTCCTGCACACCATGAATTTTTTCAGCACTCCTTTTCTTGCCAGCTTCTCCCTCTGCTCACCTTTTTATTGCCAAGACAGTCTCTTGCTTGCTTGGTGAGAGGCCATAAGAGACAGAGGGAGAGAGGAGGTACTGAGACGTGTGAGAGTACAGGGGACAGAAGACACAAATTTGTGCTTAATCAGGCTATTGTTCAACAATTCCTGAAATTCCTCATTTGTTCAAGTAGTCTGGGATTTGCTTGTGTGCAGATCTACCTTTACCCAGTCTGTGGAGTGTGACTTTCCTATATGAATGTATTCTTGCCTGCTTGTTCAATGCAGAGGGCTTATTTGCTCCCTTGGCTTTTTTTCTCATTCCCATTCCTTCCCTTTCTCCAGCCTCCCCTTGCATCCATCCTTCCTTGCCCGCATTTCAATTCAAAGCCCTGTTGGAGTTTTCCATTCTCTTCTAGGGCTGAGTCACTGACTTTTGTCAGCCTCCCACCATGGATGGCAAAGGGGTGGGGGAAGAGAAAGAAGAAACAGACAGAAATGTCTTCAACACCAGCCAAAAGCTGCATAAAAAGGCCCAAATGTTATGGCATCTGAAATAAAATCAAGCCCAAGAAAACCCTGCCAAATCTCCCTTGAAATGCTGGAAATCTGGAAGTGTTCAGCACAGCTGAAGAGCAGCTTTTGAGCCTGGATGTCAGTGGAGGGGTTGGGGCACATATCCTGCTCTGCAGGTGGGATGTCCATCTTTTTGGGGTTTTCCAGGCACAGCCAGGCTCTGCATCCCTTCCCTGTTGTTAGGGCATTTGCTCTGCAGTGAGATGATGCTGTGGCTCTTGCCACAGTTTGGTGGCCTGGCAGCCAACATGAGGCAGAGCTTGGGTTAATCTGCTGAGCACATGGTGAAGCAGTGCAAGGGATAGTTGATCACTTAACTTTCAGCTCCTGTCCTGTCCTTGGCACCCTGCTGGAGTCATGCAAATATATATATACAAATATAAACCCTGTACAAATCATCCAGTATCTCTTTTTTCCCCCTGCATTTTCATGGCAACTGATCTCGTTTCCAATTACTGAGAAATCTGCCAAGCCTGATGAATCTGTTTGGGATGATGGGAAGTTTCTTCATGTTGAAATCAGACTTCTTTTTTTTTTCTAGTAGAAAGTCCTGAGCTCAGAATGGCATCCAGAGTCCTTCAGCCCTTCTGCTGGCTGTGAGCAGCTCTGCATCTCACTGACTGAAATCCCCACTCTTTAAGCTGCTGAAGCTCCTGAATCCAGACCATTGCTTTCCCTGTCCAGATGTAAATCATGGAGCAAAAATTGTTCTGCTGCTGCTTCTGTGTCCGGAGGGAAAAGCCTCACCTCTCCTATGTCTTTGCCTGGAGAGAGAAGGGTTGAGGGTTGCTCCACAAGGACATTTTTTGGCTAGATTTGGTCCCTGCCTTTGATTATTTCCTGGAAAAGCCTGACTATTGTCTCCACTGACTATGCTTCTGATCTTCTCACCATCACATCTCCTACATTAAACACCAACCCCCTCTGCACCCATCACTTTGCAATGTCTCTCTGTGACAGACCTTGCAGGGTTTGCTCTCCTGGCTCTAAGTCCTGAAAGTTGCAGAGTAGGTGAAGGTTCATTTCCATACATGTGCACTAAAATTTTCTTTTGCCATAAAAGGCTATCACTGGCAAGCCCCAGGCCTTTTCTACACCTCTTGATATAAATCTAAGCAGTTTTAACTGTATTTACTTATTTATTTGTGCCACCAGCTAATCTCTTCTGTTAGGAAAGCAGATTTGGTATTGTTTGTCATTTCAGAGACGTTTTTCTACCTCTTTCATGTGCAAAATCACAAGCCCTGTAATGTTGCAATCCATTTTTCTCCATGAAAGTGTTTAATAATGATCGATTAGATTGGCCCTTCTGACAGATTAGATAGGTTTTTAGTTTGGGCCTTTGATGAAATTACAAGGGAGAGCACGAGACAAGTAATAAAAAATGTCCTCATAGTGAAAGGTTTGACTTCTTATCTTCATAGATTAGCACCCTGCCTCTGCAAACAGCTTCAAGCAAGCTTAATGAGTCTGTGGGGAGTGGATGTTATCGAGAATGGTTGCTCTCTGGGGACTTGAAGGGCAAGGAGCAGCCACTTTGATTTAGTGAGTAAAAATATACTGTGCTGCCTACTGCAAGGGCCATGAAACAAAGGAGGCCATGGACCTACTGCATACAGTAAGACACATACAGTGTCTTCTCTCCCTTATTTAAAAACATTTTGAGAAATCCCAGTACAGCCAGTGTTATCAGGATGAGTGAAAGGTGGTGGTTTAAGTACTTGGTTCTGTCCATGGCTGGGTCCAGCCAGCCAGGAAAATGATGACAAGACCTGGAGTCTGGGATAGAAGATGCACTGGCAAAGCAGTGGGATTTCCATCTAATACAGACAAGTCTGAGATCATCATCTGTCCATTTGTACCTCTCCCATGATATATATCCATGGCAGACCAAGGTGGGCTCTCTCTGCCTACCTTCATCAGCTGGGTAGAAACACCAGGGCCTGGAAGATCAACACACCCAGGTGCACTCTACTATTGCACCTCTGCCTGTGATGAGCTGTTTGTAGCTGTCACCAGTATGAAAGGGGAATGGGCACCAGAAGGATACCAAGAGGATGGGAAAGATGCAAACCAAAGCCCTTCATGTCCTTTTCAGTTGCCAAAGTGTTGGAAAAACTTTTGAGGAAAAGTTTGAGTCTATGATGCACAAAACGTGCTCTGAAAATGATGGAGGTGAAGTGTTTGCAGGAGGAGCAGGGATGTGTTCTGAGCTTGTAGAAGCTGAGGCACCATCCAGAGGAGTGCATATGGTTGTGGTCACTCATGTTCAGAGACTTGGAGCTGAAATGGATGCACAGGAAGGTTGTAAGGCAATGGGGTGTCTGTCAGAGAAGAAGTTAAAGCAGCTCCTTTAGTCTGGCAAAGATGAGAGGATGGTCTTTATAAATTTACATTTTCAAAGCAAGGCCCCATAGATATTTTTTCATTAGATTTGCTTTAAGGAAGGGGAACTTGATTTTATGTTTTGAAAAATAAATGCAGTTGAGTTCACAGTGATTTCCACATCTCTGAATTCTGAAATTACCATTTTGCAGAAGTTTTCAAGTGTTACCACATCATTTTTAGCTTGCTTTCCAGGTGGCTGAGTTCACAGGTAGGAGGAGGTGGTGGAGGGACCAGAGAGGTAGTTCCTGCCAGGGAGAACCTGTACCCACAGGAGCTGCATGGGAACACGGGGGGTCTCCAGATGCAGCCTTGTATTTCATGGTAGAGTTTTCTCCTTCATAGCCACTTGGCCCAGCGAGGCCAAAATCCCAAAGGAAGCCTCACTCCAGCAGATAAAGGGCTGGATGTTGGGAACGTGGCCATTTCCAGGCCAAAGGGGGACATTGTCCTTCTGTGTGGACTTCACTGATCCTCAAATCTGCCCATTGCAGCAAAAGCATCCTGGGGAATATCTTATGGCAGTCCCACCACAGACTATTGCTTTTTAGTTTTAATTAGCTCAGAATGTTCTCCTTTCAATGAAGTGAAGCCAAAAGGATGTCCTGGGCCTTTGCATTGTGGCTCAGTGCCTGAAGGAACAGCCCTGTCTCAGGGGGGCTGCAGGGCTCCCTTCCCTCAGTTTTCATCTGGCTGTGTGGCTCGGTGCTCTATAGAAGTGCCACAGCCCTGAGGACCTTCTATAGGGTTGAGCTGGGCACAGAGCTGCAAACACCATGGGGGAAATTCACAGGGGAGCACTGGGATGTCACAAAGCACAGTGGAGGAGTCTGCTGAGAGAGGATGGCACCTCCTCATCTGGGCAATGCCAGTGTGTGGTGGTTTTTTAAATTAAAAAAAAAAAATCCTTTTTAGAGAAAAAAGAAAGGGAAGGGAAGGGAAGGGAAGGGAAGGGAGGGAAGGGAAGGGAAGGGAAGGGAAGGGAAGGGAAGGGAAGGGAAGGGAAGGGAAGGGAAGGGAAGGGAAGGGAAGGGAAGGGAAGGGAAGGGAAGGGAAGGGAAGGGAAGGGAAGGAAAGGGAAGGGAAGGGAAGGGAAGGGAAGGGAAGGGAAGGGAAGGGAAGGGAAGGGAAGGAAGGAAGGAAGGAAGGAAGGAAGGAAGGAAGGAAGGAAGGAAGGAAGGAAGGAAGGAAGGAAGGAAGGAAGGAAGGAAGGAAGGAAGGAAGGAAGGGAAAGAGAAAGAAAGAAAGAAGAAAGAAAGAAAGAAAGAAAGAAAGAAAGAAAGAAAGAAAGAAAGAAAGAAAGAAAGAAAGAAAGAAAGAAAGAAAGAAAGAAAGAAAGAAAGAAAGAAAGAAGAAAGAAAGAAAGAAAGAAAGAAAGAAAGAAAGAAAAAGAAAGCTTCAGTGTAAAGCATGTGCAGATTTCTGAAGCTGTTGTGACAGAGCCCTTGCACCTCTCCAGAAAAGAGAGGTTTGGCCACCTCTGCACAGACATAGCTTTTTATTTTAATTTTTTTTCTTTTTTTTTTTCTTTTTTTTGGAAGGCAGCTGCATCCCTGATCTCGATTCCAGCAGAACAACCAGCTGGTTGATTTGGTTGATTACATATTGGTGAAAAAGTAGCTTGACATCACCAGCATCCTCTGAAGCAAATCAGCCTCTGGATTGCAGGCTCGGTTTCACGCCCTGCCAGCAGCCCCTCTGGAGTGCAGAAGTTTCAGGATACCAGCTTGCTAAGCAGGATCCCTCGTGCTCCCAGATTAATTAGAGAAGCCTTCAAACTTCCCAGAGGCAATGGTTTCCCTGCAATTTTTTTTTTTTTTTTCAAATAAGCAATTTATTTTGGAAATAACACCTCAGCCTCAGGGAACTGTTATCTAGGCAACTGGTTTTTATTAACTGCAGAGCAGGAATCCTAGGGGGTGAAAACAAGAGCTTTTGAGAAACTGTAATACACTGCTAATTTGTACTTATTTACTTATTTTACAAAAGGCATGAAAGCTGAAAGGTGACCCATGGATTGTTTTAATCTCCTTGCCATACTCTGGGTATTGTCAGTATTCTGGGGAAATCACTTGAAATTTCTGTGCCATCTTCTCACACAAAGGATGTGTTATTAACATGCATATTCTTTGGCAGTGCTTCCATGTGTTTTTTGAACCAGGAAGGCATTTTTTATCTTGCTTGCATTTGAAAGGTGGAAAAGCTGTTTTTCCACTAGGGCAGATCATCAAGGGAAATACTTTAGGCTGGAAGAAATCAGTCACAGGAGTGTCAATTCAGCTGCACAGGGGCCCAGAGGAAAGCTCAGAGGAGTTTGATTCAGTCTGGGCTTTATCTAACACTGCAAAGTGTCCAGGGATGATGGCTTTTTGGTGAGGAGGGTGTTATCCAGGGAACCTCTGAAAGGTACCCAGTGAAAGGTGAGGTTGTTGGAGAGGTGAGGCACAGAGAAAAAGAAGCTGAAGTGCTGAGGACTTTCAACTCATGACATGTGCCAAGCCAGGCAGCTGGAGCACAGCTGCTTCTGGGCTGTGTGAGCTGCTTTTGGCAAAGGAATGGGGTCAGTTCCCCTGTCACCTGTAGCCCAGACTGATATGAGCCCAGGCCAGCCCCGTGGAAGTCTCCCCTGCTTGAAGGCTTCAGCTCACACAGTTTGGGTTAATCTGAATTAATTCCACTGCTTTCTCTTGCCACGAGTCCGTGGGCTTTTCTGATGCAGCAGGAGGATGAACACGGGGTGAGGAGCAGTATTCATCAGTGTGACTGAGCCCAGAAGGGAATTTCTGTCCACAGGACAGGTTTGGAATAGAGATGAAGCAGTGAGATGCCCTCAGTGTGGATGGGTGCAGATCCTGCACCATCCCAGGGGAAGATCCTGGCAGGGCTCTGCCTGCCCTGTGCTGCTGGACACCTCCCAGCATGAGTTCATCTTTTGGCCTAAAAATCAGTGCAGTTGTCTCACTGTTTGTGCCTGTAACAAACAAGCCTGATAATGCTTCACTCCATTTTTCCAGAACCTTTTGTTGGGAGTCATCTTGCACATCATCTTTCTCCTGCCAACCCCATTTGCAGCCAACAAAATTCATGGCCCCACCGGGACCATTTCTTTCCCTACAGAAGGACACAGGTGAGGAGGGAAGGGGCCAGGAAAAAGTGGAAATTGGGTGTCCCTCCATCCCCCTTCCTCAGTGCGGGCAGGCACTGCCCTCTAGTGCTGCTGCCTTTGGACATCGCTGGAAATGCTGAAGAGAAAAAAAATCCCAAAAACTCCCCATCCTACTCTTGGTTAGAATGAAATTTTCATGAGTACCCTCAGGAGCAGATGAAAAGCTTTTTCCTCACAATGAGGGAGGAAATTCAATCCATATGATTCACCCCACAGCCTCTTCTTTCTTACTTCTGGCAGCATCCTCAGAGGATGTCTTTTATGTTCCTATCATCTTGGCTGACACCAGCCACAATCCATGCACCACACTCAACACAGACTTGAGCACAGATTTGCTGCTGAATTTGCCTCTCTTTTCTCAGCAAGGAAGGTGCCACTTATTGCTTCTACCCCATTACTTTCTGGGGACTGAGCAGAGAGCAGGATGCTTCTGTGTAAGCTGCTGTAAATGCACACAGTTAACAAATTTTCTTAAAGATGGGGATGCATGTGAATGGGCTTACCCTTTGCAGAAGTCCCTCAGGGCAGAGTAAGGGACAGATGAGGTGGCAGTGGAGCTGTGCCATGGAGAGGACACCTCTGTCCATCTCAGCTTCAGGCACCATGAAGGCCACAGCTACAGAAAATGTCCCCTTCACCTGTTCCCACTCAGATCCCCATCCATCTGGCACTGGTGAGAGGGCAGAGGTGGGGCTGGTGGGCCCCAGAGATGTTCTTCTTGGAAAAGCCATCCTCTGAGAAGTTCCTTAATTCTTCTGACTTCATGCAATGGTCAAGTCTTTTGTCTTGTCCAAGTTCTGGCTGACTACATTGCCTCCACCAAGATACCCTCTTCTGAAACCAAGAGGACTAAATGACCCCCTGGCTGACATAAATATTTTTTCTTATACTGGAGGAGCAAGAATCAGGGTATCCCTCCCTGGGACACGGTGCAAACCTGTGGGAAAGTGAATTCCTGCTGCAACTGATACTCCAAAACCTGACCCCAGTGTAGATGTTGCCTCTTAACAGAAGAGTTTTAAGACATCCACATCCCCATGCCAGCATCTTCCTTACACAGCCAGAAAGTAACTCTCCTTCCTTTCAGTGAGCTAAAGTTCTTAGTTAAGACTCATTTTTCTCTAAATGATATTTCACTGCTGCAGTAAATGATCAGTTTCTGCTCCTTGTAGCCAAGGTCAGGTGAGAGAGAATAATAGTCTCCTACTTCAGTCTTGCACGCTGTGTAGAAATGATTTATTGCATTTCTAAAAGAGGATGCTTGACATTTTGAAAATGCAATGGAGTCCAAGAGTAATTAAGCAAAAAGTAGACCACTGAACAATTGATTGCCACTGTCAGCAAAGCCTGATTAACTCAGAGGCTTGAAGAACTGTTGCTGCCACCTATGAATTAAAGGTTAGTAATTAAATTTGTGGGCCATGGCCACTATCTCTGGTTGGTACTTCACTTGCAGGGGTCCCTGTGAAGAATAATCAGATGGAAAAAAATGCAGGTTGTTAACTCGAAGGCTTTTTACTGAGAGACAGAGGGAAAAGTTCTTGAGGGCTGTGCCTACAGACAGTGGGATGCAGTGGTATCAGCCAACAGGCAACTTGCCCAAGGTGGCCACCAAAGGGTCACCTGGCAGGACTGATGTCCCAGTGGGGATGTGGAGCCGTGTTCAGACTGAGAAGCAGGAGTTTTGCTTGAACAGGAATTTTAATTTGAAGGGATCAACATTAGTAGCTTCTCTCATGCTTGGAGCCTTCAGGGTCAGTTCCTGATCCACCAGCTGGAATGCTCAACATGATGCAGAAGTCCCTGGTTGAGTTTTCCCAGGGATGGGAGCATTCAGATGGTGTTGCCACCATGCATGGGGTGTTTCTCAGGGTGTTCAGGGTTCACACTTCCTTGCTGGTGCAAACACATGGTATCTGCAAGTGCCCATTGCCACCAGCTTTGCTCTAACAGCACCTTTGTGGCTACCAGGGTTGTAGCTGAGCAAACCTACTTAAAGGTGTTTTCTTGGACCCAAAATGGCAGAAATCTCATGGAATTTTGATGGTTTGTGTTAAATTTATTAGGGTGGTTGGGATTCTAATACTGTTGGCTTTTGGACTTTGTCTTTGGGCTCTTCTTAAGTGAAACCTGCACTCATCTTCTGCAGCTTAGCAAGGGGCTGAACTGCTCTCCATTAAATAAATAAATATTATTATTTTACTGAAAGGAACAGAAAAGAGGCAGGAGGATTTGCTACTAGTAACAGAACAGGAGATGACTGGCTGTACCCCAGGAAGCCTAAGGGCTATGGATATCCTAACAATCAGTTAGGATACTAAATATTCCTTAAAGTTTCCTCCTTTTAAAAATATATTTGAGCACTGAGTCCCAGGAAAGTAAAGTGACATGTCCTAGGTCAGGAGGTTCTCATCTGTGGTCCAGAGGCTGGAACAGTCCCAACTTATGGGACGTCTGGGAGTGCTCTGCCCAGTGGTTTTGCAGCTGGAGCTCCACGATGAGCCCACACGATGCTCAACTCACACCAGAGGAACATGAAAGTGTCCCCACGGGGCAGACTGGGGTGGCCAAGGATGTGTGACAGAGGCAGCAACATTCACTCACACAGCCTGAATGGGATGAAAAAGGCAGAGGTTCATATTTCCATGGGTTTGCACACATTCACACAGCCCTACTGAAAGGAGAAGAAAGAGTTATTTATGATGTGTTCTGAAATATAAATTATATCAAAGTCAAAGCTCAGGGTAATTGCTGCTGAAGTAGATCCAAAGGTTGGCACGATGATTAAATAGAGCTGCTGCCTTTTAGGGGAAATCTAGTTACAGACAAACAACATGGAGGTCAGCAAGGAAATATAATTCAATTCTTAGCTATGAATTAATGAATGTGTTTTAGATTAATTGAAATCCGCCAGGAGACTTTGTGTTGCAGAAATATTCATTATGAAGTTTACCAGATTATTCCTCTGGCAGAGGTTCAGCTTTCTGTGCTCCTCCAGGTGAAGCCACTTCTCACAAAGCACAAGGAACATGCTGGTTTTTCTTACAAAATGCATTTATTTGGGGGTTTTTGATGCTTTCCCTCCTCTCCAGATGACCCAGGTGATGCCTGTGGCAGCCCCAGCCAAGCTCTGAATGGGACTGAGGTGAGAGACTGAGGGTTGGTTGAGCTCAGCACAATTTGGTACCAAGGGAATGATGGTGAAATGGAACAAATAAAAACTGAAAAAAAAAGCTGGAAATACAGTCCATGGGCCAGGTGATATCTTTCCACCTTTTTATCCAGGAGTGTGGCCTCTCTGCAGGGGAACACAAGCTTCAGTGGGGCTTAAGTGTGTTCTTGAATAGTTTCTGGGATAATGAAGTTCTTCCCAACTGGTTCTTATGGGTGTGTGTGCTGAAAATCTTTTATTTTTGAGGTTATTTGGAACCTCTTCTATGTGATGATGGCCTCTGGCTGACTTCCTAACCGTGCAAGGAAAAGAGATGAGGCAGCCAAGGACCATCCAGGGGAGGAAAATAAAATGCTTTCAGAGGTTGCAAAAAGGGATGGAGTGGGGACAAGTCCCACCAGTAGGTAAACAGCCCTGCCAAGGGGTGCTGAGCCCCAGTCCTGTCTCCAGGAATGGTGCTGGAGCAAAAAGGGCCCCTCCACCCCCCACCTCTTCCCCTGAGGGAGCTGAGCCCATGAGGAGTGGGCTGGCAGGACATGAAAGTGGCTCTGACACTTCCTTGGCTTTTGGTGTCCCTGTCATGGTGGTGGAGGAGGGAGGGATGGCCAGGCCAGAAAGCCACCTGCTTCCTTTCACCTCCTGTGAACTTCATTTGTTTTTTTTTTTTCTCAGTGCTGAAAGGATTCATGATGTGCCTCTTGGGAGGGCAGAAGGGTGCCCTTGGAATAAGATGGGCACATCCCTCTGTCCTCACTCAGACCTTCTGTAGCTTTGGGTGGCAAACAAGCCACAGGGAGTATGTAGGGCATTAGAAAAGAGCAGGCAGCACCTCCCTAGAGTGATACATTTGGATATTGGGAGCTAGGTCAGCTCAACCCCAAAAATAAACTGCTCTGAGCTTGCTCCAGCAAATGGAGCTGGGCTGTCTGTGCCCAAGCTGTGGGACCTTGTGGTGTGCATGAGGGATTTTGGGGATGGCTCTAAGGGTTTGGTTATCTGGGGAGCTGGAGTTTCTTTCTCCCCCCTCCCCCAGACCTGCAGGGAGAGTCTAAAAGGGGAGGTGTGGGGTTTTCTGGCTGCCAGCTTAAGACACCTTTGATAAATCTGAAGTTAGAAATCCTCCTCTAAGTATTTCTCACTTTTCCTTTGCTTCCCCATCAGCTCCATCCACTGTGTTTGCAGCAATGACAGCTCAGCTGTAACCTGGTGTTTGGGTGACTTCACTTTTAACTCCAGCACAAATTGTCTGAGCAATTTGCTCTCCCATTCCAGACCAGCTGCTCCTGCCAGAAGTCTTTTCCTTTTGCTGCTCTCCTCAGTTTGTAAGATGTTAGTGCCTGGGGTTCTGCCTCTGTCTTGACCATCTGACTTGGCATCCTCTTTTCTAATTAACAGCAATGTAATGCAGCCTGTGTGGCAACCTCCAACAAGGGCAACTAGTGGCCACTGTGGCCACCACCCACTCTTGCTTGTGACATTGTTCATTGCCCCCAGAGCTCTTCAGGCAAAGCCTGCTTTGAACTCCACCTACTTACTAAGATGAAATATTTTGCTCTGTGTCATAAACATAGCTTGGTCAATGGCTTCTTCAATGCAGTGTTGATTTTTCTGTTTTTTGGGGTTGTTTGGTTGATTTCCTTAAGCAGACCAACTCTTTTTCTGTGGCTCTGTGGGATTTGGTTCAGAAAGATGCCCTGGCCCTGGCTAGCTTTACCATTCCCAGCCTTCTGCTCCAGATGGTTTTGCTTTCCAGCAACAGCAAGATCTTTGGTCACAAAGGAGAAGAAGTAGCAATTCAGAGGCTGGTTTTGGTTTCTTTTAGGCCACAGTCAAGAACTAGGGTGAAAATGCATTTATTATGGACAAGTTTTAGCCATCTTGGGTATTTAGCTGCATTCAAACTCCAGTTTCTCTTCCCATTCCCACTACTCTCTAGAGGAAACCTTCTGGTGTCACCATGTCCCTCTTGCCTGGAGGACACCATTTACCCTTCCCAAGCATTGGATGTTGGGGCTCTTGCAAATTAATTAATTGGGAGGTAGGGAGGGAAGCAGAAAAACAGCCCAGTGGAAAAGGAGTCAGTTTGAGATGTCTGCCTTGCAATCCAAACACAAAGTGTTCAGTGCTTTTCTCTCCAGGGGCACCTGAAGACCCTGGGTGAGATTTTCACCACCACTGCTGGCAGCCCTAGCAGGACTCTGCACTTAAATATTATAGCCTGGTTCCTGCATGTTTCCAGGAGAAATTTTTTGGTTTTGCTGGGCTGGGGAGCATATCTGGGGGGCTTGGTAGCCTGAGCTGCTGCCAGCTCGTCATAGAATCAAGAACCATAGAATTGTCTGGGTTGGAAGGGACCTCAGAGATCATCGAGTCCAACCCTTGAACCACCGTTGCGGTTGCTAGACCATGGCACTGAGTGCCACATCCAGGCTCTTTTGAAATATCTCCAGGGATGGAGAATCCACTACTTCCCTGGGCAGCCCATTCCAATGTCTGATCACTCTCTCTGTAAAGAAATTCTTTCTAATATCTAACCTAAATTTCCCCTGGCACAACTTAAGACCGTGCCCTCTTGTCTTGTTGAAAGTCATCTGGCAAAAGAGACCAACCCCCACCCAGTTACAACCTCCTTTCAGGGAGCTGTAGACAGCGATGAGGTCTCCCCTGAAAGGTCTTCCTGGTTTAGGCCATGCTGTTGCCCTGGTGCATCCCCTAAAGAGAATCTTGCACTGATTCTGGTACCAGCCTCTGGTACTTGGGGATGATGCCTCCTCTTTCTGAAGTCTGAAACTCCAAACGCTTATTTTCATTAAATGCAAGAGTTTTCTTGCCAGACTGGTAGATTGTGGGCTCGGTGTGTGTTCACTGACCTCTCCTGGCCAGATCCAGGATGCTCGGCTGGGCTGCACCAGGCATCTCTCAGCTGGCTGGAAAAACAGGAGCCCTGAACACTTTCCTGGGGAAGCATTCCCGTGGGAAGAGGCTTAACTTTAAAGGGAAAAAAAAGGAAAAAAAAAAAAGAAGAAAGAAAAAAAAAAAAAAAAGAAAAAAGAAAAAAGAGAGAGTTAGAGAAGGGGCAAGGCAGCCCTTTGGGGAAATCCAGATCTTCATTGATATCTTTAATTAACAAATTACTGTGCCTGTGCAGTAATAAATCACAGTAGAGGATCTCAGACAAGAGAGACCTTGAAGGATCCAAAAATCCATCCCAATCCCACAATCCTTACTGGAGAAAAACTCAGAGTGAAAATAAGGGCTTCAAAGTCAGGTCTGTAAGGAAACTGGGTGACCTTGGAAATATTAAAGAAATAAAGAAATAATCCAAAAGATTAAAACATTCATTGAGAAGGGCATCTTCTGCTGAAGGAATCTGGTAGATCTCTTAGATGCACAGTATGAAACCTTTTGTAAAAATCTGTATAAAAATTATACCATATAATTATACAATTATATTATATAATAATATAAAATTACCTGTATAAAAATGTCACTGTGCAGTTTGTAGTGAGTCCATATAAGCAGAAATAATTTCCTGACAAGATAAAAACAAAACCTCAGTACTCAGACCCAAACAGACCCAGACCTCCCTTCTCAATCCTCTCTTCTTCCTGGAAATAAAGGAGGATCAGCTAAATCTGCAGCTTAAATATTAGAATTAATGAATGCATTTTGTTTTGGTTTGTGTTTTAAATATACCTTCTGCTGCTCTATTGGGAGTTGGTTTTCTTTGTGTGAGAAAGCCTTTGTTTGCCTGAAACAGGTTCTCCCCACTCCTGCATAAACACTGCTTTGAAAAATCACATTGCAAAACCTGCAGTGTTGGGTTTTTAGAAAAAGAGCCTGAACAGCTCAAAACTTCACCTCGCTCTGCAGCAAGGAGAGTGTGGCTTTCATCTGACAGACTGGTTAAGGATGGTTTGACCTCTCTCTTCCTTTAAATGCTGGGAGTTTAGTTCTCCTGTAAGTGTCCAGCATAAATTTTTTTTAATGCAAATTTCCCTGTCAAAGCTCCAACCAGACAACTGATCAAAGGTCAGCTCTCCTTTGTGTTCTTGTTTGATATAGAAATTTCTATTTCATCTTTGACTGTCATGGTCAGTTAAGGGAACTGGAGCCTGATGGGAAATTACTGATGCATTTCATGTCCTCTCTACAATGAGGCTTTTTTTGCCACTTTCATATCTTATGAGTGCTTTAATCTGAATATGTTTTTGTTTTTTAATGGAATAGGTAAATTAACTTTGAAAATGTAGTGATATGACACTGAAAATTGTCTGCTTTTTAAACTGAAGCTCAGCTTACTGCTATTTGATACTCTGGGAGCTGATCAAATAATTATTATTCCCTTACTGCTGCCTTTATTTCATGCTTAACTATGGATTGCTTTTTATGGGGCACTGTCTGAAGAACAGAAATTGCAGCAAATTGAAGGTTTTGAAAATTATTGTGTTTACTTCTTGGGGTTCCTTGGCTCTGCTGGATCCAAAGAAGTGTGGAGACCTCCACAGCTGAGGCACTGGAGCTCTCTTGGACCCCTGAGCTGGGGGATGCTTTGGGGTTCTGTCCACACTGAGACTTGGGATGATGCAGAAAGCATCTGGAACTGAATGCAAATCCCCATTTCTACCCACACCAACTCCCCTGGGAGATATTTTCTTCTTTTCTCCATGATTAAATAGCCTAAACCAGATCGTCCAGGCTGTTTGCCTTTCCAGTGTCCCTTAAGACTATCTGTTCCCTGACTTAAGATCCCTCTTGCCCTATTACCTTTGCACCTGAATCCCATGATGAGATGAAACATGGAAGCACCTTTGAGAGGCACAGGAATTTCATTTTACAGCTGTGGCCCTCAGGCTAAGTCTCTGGGGATGTAAAAGAGTGAATCCCACAAGGCTTTGAGCAACTGGACCTCTGTGATTTAATCACAACAGCAAAGGGGTTTTTTTGCCAAAGCAGGGAATTGTCCACAGCTCTTCCCACACCCCTGGCCAACATCCTAATCCCATTTATCTTCCTCCCACAATTTTTCCAGAGCTCTTTACAATGTGTAAAGTCAAGCCCATGTCTAAGTCCTTGTAGGATTAAACCAGTGCTACTGTTTCCTTTCATTTACACCTATGCAAGTGCACAGATGGGTCTGTGTGGTTATTGGGCTGACAAAAACCTGGGGGTATGTGAGATTTGAGGACAAAAACCCAGATTATGATTACTGGACAGCTGTCTAAACCTAAAGCCACTTTTGGGGTCCCTGCCTGTTGATGAGGTCTGAAGCCCACAGCCCCTTTGGTGTTTTTCTTAGGTTGCACCATGATTGCTATGCAAAAAAAAAACCAAAAAAAAGAACTGGAGCCATAAGCATATCTGATGAATAAGGTGGCATCATTGGGTATCAGGGTGCCTGTGGGAAAAGTGGTCTTAGGTGAGAGACTGAGATGGACACAGGCTCAATAACTGGGACTTTCCCTGTGAAGCTGCCAGGACCAGCTGTGCCCTGGAGTGAGCAGAAAAATCAGAATCCTGGAGAATAAGGAAATATCCTTAAACTTAGCTTTATCACTACTCCTCAGGAGAGAACCTGAAGCATCTCTCCTCCTGCAAATCTGTGTCTGGGGTCTGTAATGTTTTGTGAGTTGATTCAGGGGTAATTCCCTGGAGAAATGGACATGGGGGAGAAACTTGCCCCTTCACTCCCCAGTTTTGCAAACCTTCCCCTTCCATGAGCATTGCCCTGTGGCTCTGCTGGAGCAGGACAACCTCAGCTGCTGATCTGTAACTCACACTGCTGCTAGATTGCATCTCCTCTTAGCAGGAAAACCTTTTAAGCATCTTTTCTTCTCCTTTCTTACATCTCTCTCTGTTATCTTCAAGCACACAAACTGAGTCCTTTTAGATAGAGCTGGACACCAGGCAGCTCAGGTGTCAGTGCAGAGCTGTCCTTTGCCAGGGAAGCTTTTTGTCCTCATTCAGTGTCTGGGACCAAGTCACCTCTCATTTATCCAGTCTGAACGAACACATCCCCAGCCTGCTCAGTCCCAGCTCTCCTCCACCGGGTGACAGTGACACCAGGTGGCAGCAGTGGCCTTCAGATCCCAGCAGTACTAGAGGAGGAGGGCGAGGAGTTTCCTGCATCCCCGGGAATTTCGAGGACACCCCTGTGCTCTCCTTCACTAGGGTTCAAGCAGCATCCCCCCTATATGGGCTGTCAAAAATCTAATTGCACCCAGTATCTATAGGCTGGAGTTGGCCAGTGTGTCAAAATGACACAGACTCCAAGTTGGAAAGTCAGGAAAGAAAATTCCTCCCTTCAGTTCTGCTTTAATGAATCATTTTGTTATGGCTTTGATGCAGCTGCGGTGCTGCATTGACAGGTGAAAGCAGAGATTTTTGAAGGTCGTGGAGAGTTTTGGGTACTTGCTGAAAGTGATTGTTCACTCTGAGCATCTCTAAGGAGCTGGTTGATCACTCAGGACTTATGGCATCCCACATCTTGGTCTCAAGAAGCTTTGGAAGGTGTTGATCAGTCCTGGTTGCACCATGACAGAGCCTCCTGCCCACTGTGCCATGGTGCATGTCCTGCCTGCCAAGTCTTTCTGGGGGGTTTGCATTAAAACCTTTGCAGAGACACCAAAAGCTGGATCAGGAGGACACACCTGCATCCAAAAGTGGATTTTTGACCATCAGACTTTCTTTGCAGGTGGGGAATATGGGACTCTGTACAGTGCTCCCCAGGCAGAAGCCACCTCAGCCACCAGCACCCCAGTGGGAGATGGGGTGCAGGGTCTGAGTCGCACAGGAGGGGAATTACAAAGCAGCAAAGCAGAGGAAAAAATCCTCACAAGTCAAAGGGAGATGGCTTGATTTGATTGCCTGACTCTCAGAAGATTTTCAGGACGTGTTATGATCCATACCAAGATGCAGCAGGGCAAAATATTGCTTACTCCACTCTTTTATTTTCCTTGAAATGAATCGACTGAAGAAAGTTACATTCATTCTCCTGGCAGCAGTTTATTCTCTTACTTCAAATTACCATGTTGTAGTGTTTTCATCTCCTGAATCAGTTTTGCTTATGATGACCTCCAAATATTTATTGATTTTCTTATTGATTTGGGGGCTATCAATTTGCCTGTTAGCCACCGGGTCACCCCAGGAATTATTAGTGTACTAAGTGCAAAGAGAAAAAGGAAAAAAAAACCCCAACCCAATGTGGATGATTGATTGCTCTGTGTATTTGGGCAGAATGTCAGCAAAGAGAAAGAATGGACCAAAATCCCCTTGGTGGTGGGAGGACCTGATTCTGATGGCCAGAAATGGAGAAAGGCAAATGGGTGCTGCCTGGCCATGCTCCTCCTGAGGGTTTCTGAGTCACCAATTAAAATGGCACCAAGCAACCCATATTGGCACATTTTAAAACAGTAATTTAAGCAGCCTGGCAGTGAGAGTAATTTTGTTTAACACTGGAGATGGACTTTTTTAGGTTAAATAAGCAAAATAAAGAAACAGGCCAGGATTCCTGCTAATATTCCTGTCTTTTTTTCTTTTAGATCCTAACATCTGCATTTCAACTTCTCTGCTACTCCCACTAACCTGGTTTGCAAACAGAAATCAACCATTTCAGCTTGATTTATGCAGGGTAGTGGCCTTGTGAGTAGAAGGAACAGAGATCTGGGTTCAGCTTGAGCTCTACATGTGCCCAGGAGCTTGGGAAAATTCAAATTTCAAGCAAAACCTCTGGAGTCAGGAAAATCTTAGAAATGCCAGTAGTTGTGGATCCTGGATTTAATTTCTTCATCTGCCTCCACTCCCCCTGTGCTGGAATGGTCTCCTGGTGTCCTGACTGCAGTGGGGATGAGTCTGGAAGGGCCAGGAGAGGTTGGGATGGATACTTCTAGAAGTATTATACTAAAGCCTGGAACATGGAGCCCCTCTAGAAAAGGCTGGCAGCATCTCCTACACCTCATATCTTGAAAACCTAATGAAGCTCACTGGGTAACTGCCAGAGAAATAAGTTTAGAGAAGAGACCACATTATGGCAACCAGGCAGAGGGGGCTGGACCCTGTTTATGAGTTCCCAGAGTTTAGGACTGGCTGTAAAACCTGGGAAACAACCAGCAGCACCTGAGCAAAGCTGTGGGTGTTCCCATCTGAAAGAGGAGCTTGCACAAGCCTTGGATAGCAACAGAACTGAGGTTTTGCAGCTTGGGATGCTAAGGAGGTGCTGCAGCATATTGCCTTGTAATAACATGAAGCAAAAGCTCAGCAGAAAGTCTGTGAACCAGATAAGATTGATTAAACAATTTCTAACCAACAGGGTTGCACATAAAAATTTTATTAAAACCTCAAGTGTTAAATTTATTTGCTGGGTCTGTCACCACTATTTTTTTTATATTCAGTAGTGATAATTACTACATTAGAAATTAAATGAACCTCATATACTACATCTTTCAGACCTCCTAGGAGAGTTGTGAAAGTGATTTAGGGAAGTGAATTTGCTATTGTGCCTAATCAAGTTACAGTAATTGTCACCTATAATTTTAACTTGACTGCTATGTGTTTAATTGGAAGTTTTACCTTTGGTTTTTCATAACTGAACTTCTCTGTGACTGATTTTTTTTCCTTTTCTACTTCCCATCCCCTCCCAAAAGCCACTGGCAGTAAACAACTAACTGCATACAGCTGTGCAGTTAACAGCATTGCTCTTTGCTACCAAGTCAGCTTCTTCATCAACCTGAGGTGCTGCAGCATCAGGTGATTCTCCTTGTGAGACCAGCCCCAGGTTGTATCTCTTGAGGTTGTAGTCACAGCTGTGTCAGTATCAGTGGCAATAAAAGGGCTTTTTTGGCCAAAAAGCTTTTCAGCTGGACTGCAATTCTTGCAGTACAATGGGGGTAGAGAAATTCAAGGTAAGTTCTAGGACTGTCTTATGTATTTTGGGAAAAGAGCCAGTTCCTTGCAGAGTTACTCGCATCTCTGGTTGTTTCTGGGGCTGCTGACTTCCAGCAGCACAGAACTTGTGTGATGTGGCTCTGTGTGGCCCCTGGTTCCTTGGGTGTATGGTCATAAATACTTACAGGGATTTGCTGCCCTTCCCAAACCTTGTGCTTCTGAGATGCTGGGTCATATGAAACCATCTTGGAAAAGCTTATTGATTAATCTCTTGTCTTTCTTTCCCTCTGTCAGGCTGAGCTCTGCTGTCCAGGAAGCCAAAAGGTTTGCAGAATAGAAGCAGGGGACCTGCAGGTGAGTGGCAAAGTAAGATACAGCCCAGCCAAAGGAATACCCATGCTTATAAACAAGACCCCAAGACATCTTGATTGGAATCAGGGTCAAGGGGAGGCTTTTGGAGGCTACTAAAGCCTTCTCTGTTTCCAGCCAAATGCAGTGAGTTTAATGCACAGGTTCCCTTTTGTGGGCATCAATCTGGGTGACTGCTCTGATCCCTCAGCTCTGAAGCAGCCCTGCTTCTCCCTCCTTTCCTTTTCTTCTTGAAGAAGTGTGACTATGCACATGTGTATCCAGCACCAGCCTGCAAGGAGACAAGGTTTCTTCTGGATTTAGGGAAGATGATGATTGTGAATGCTAAACAGTTCATCTGATTATTAATCTTCAACCCTCCTGGATGCTTACCCAACATCAGATTCAAGAATGGGGCTGCTTCTGACCGTATCCAACATAAAGCAATCCTTCTCTCACTGAAGTCTCATTATATATAAAACCTGTTCAGATTTGGAACAGGCTCTCCATTTTAGAGACTCTCTTATGGATCCTAAAAAATCCAGAAGGGCTAAATTAGATTGATGCAATTAATGGAAGTTATTTGAGACTACTTTGCTACTGTAACACTGATAGAAATAATGTGCTTGTGTGGCTTTGCACCCACATTCTGGAATGATGTGTGGAGAATATCACTAACCCTGTTCCTGAATAATTCATGTCCTATGTTAGCCAATTTTTAAGCCTTTCTGCTTAACCACAGAAGATCAGCATTTTTGTTGCCTTTTTAATCAAAGGTTTGGGGTAGAGGAGAGGGAGAGTATTAGTTTTCTTTCCCCAGGCTTTCAGTACATAACTTAGCTATTCAAATGAGGCTATTTTGGCCTAAGAAGCATTTTAGCATCTTAGGCCTGCTACATTATACAGCTTTCTAGTAAATCATGAATAAGTTCAAAGGCTGTGCAGCCTTTTTCCTAATTTCTCAAAGGTCCTTTTACTACCTAATTTGTTTTTATCCCATGTTACTTACTAATCAACTCTTCTGGTATTATTCCAGTCTGTGAGTGTGGGAAGGTTTGGCAGGTAATGTGTGGCAGCACAGGGAGCTTGAAAAATCCTGGCCTTGAAATTAATATTGTTGGTTGGAAATTGGACTGAATTCATTACCTACTGGAGGTCTCCTGAACTTTGGCTTCATGTAGGGATGCTTCACTGCTGTGAAACAGCAAAGCTCTGCTGGGCTTCTGAAGTGATGCTGAGTGACACAACCCCAGTTATTAGGAATACTTAGCCTCAAAAGCAACAGATGGGGGCAAAAGCCAAAGCTCTGGCTCAAAGCAGAGAGAGAAGGCAGTGCCAATCTTGGCAAATGTAGGGCTGGGGGTCTCCTTCCTCTGCTTTTCTCCTGGGGTCTTGCAAAGCAATGTTTGGGGTTGCTTTTTTTGGTTGGTTTTGTTGAAATTAAAAGTGAAAAGGTTGCTTTAACAATCCCATTAAGCATCCATCCTGTATCCCGGAGGGCAAGAGGACAACAGAGTTAAGACAAGGGGTTTGGTGGGATGACCATAGGAGGCAGCCCCCTGAACCCAGTCTGGCACCTTGGCTAGGAGCTCCTTCTGGTCACTAGCCCAGTGACAGAACTCCTCTGACTGTCTGTGCATCCACACCAGCCCTTAATGTTTGAGCAAACTGCAATTGCTGGCAGGCAGCATCAGCCAAGTCTTGTTGGCAGGAGTCTGGCACTGAAGGGGAGTGTGTTTGGGTTGTCAGCCTGAAAGATTGAACAGAAATGTTGATGTGTACAGAGAGCTCTGTGGACATATTTGGAGAAGGAGAGGTTGGAGTGAGATCACCACTATGGGAAACCAATTCCCTGTGTCTACAAGGCATCTCCAGACAGTTCCCCACTCTTGTGGTCTTTATTTATTTTCCGTGCTCTTTCTTTCACTCTGATATTTCCTCTGACACACCAGGTGAGGTCTGGCAGTCTGGGCTTACCCAAGGCAGTGCATGGAGCACTTGGTGTGACATTCACAGCTTCTTCTGGCACTTAGAACTGGCTTCTCTCCTCTTTACCATTGTTTCTTCTTTTCTTCCCCTCTCTCTGCCCTAACGTTTGGGAAACAAAACCAGGATGCTCTTGAAAAACCAAAGGGAGTTTAAAAGCAACTGCTGTGTTCTATCCCAGACTTTGCCACCAGTTTTCCAAAAATCCAGCTAATTTTCCAAAGAGCCTCTTCTCCTGGAGCTGCATCTCATTCTCATCTGGTTGCCAAGAGCCAGTCCACAGCTCCCAGGCTGCCATGAGGTAGAAATGACAGCTCCAGCTTTCACTTGCCCTGGAGTTGCTGGGGAGTTTTCTGTGTTCCTGTTCCACTGGGAAGTTTCCAACCTCCCTGCTGAGCTCTCCTCCAGCCACATCAGGTAAACTTAGCTGTCTATTGAACTCAGAGACTGGAACTAATCCCACATTTCAGCTTTAGATAGAAGAGAACAATGAGATGGGGAGCTTAGCTTGGCCTCTGCCTCAAAGCTAAAGTTTTCAATACATTAAAGGAAACAGATGCCCTAAGCTTAAGCATGTGTGTTGTATTTAATACCAGCTGTACCTCTGTTGAGCTGAATGCCAGGGCTACATATTTGAGGCAAAGTCTGTGCAATACACAGTGTACTACCTGGATGTCTAAATTTTCTGTATTCTGTTTAGTGTGTGTAAGTTTTGGTTCATTACTCTTGACAGAAAAGCTGTAATGCCAGGATCAATAGTCTGGATATAAATTCAGGAAGCTATAGAAAACTATTGCTATTAGAAGACAGGAGCCAACCTCAGCAAACACATGTTTTTTTCCTTCCCAACTGTTGATCTTTCTGTCACTGAAAGAATTAAATTCTGCCCCCAAGTTTCACTTCCACTACTCAGAGCAGAAGTGACTGGCTCAGGTTGAGTTTTCTGCCAGCATTCCCTGGGCCTCCAAGAGACATTTATATTGACTGAGAGAATGAGATTTAAATGTTTTTAATAATAAAAAGATGAATTTTTATTCAGGTATGAATTTATAAGATCCTTATTTATAAAATTAGAATCTTTTAGCTGAAATGAACTGATATGCTAGCTGCTAAAAATGGCACTTAATTGTCTTATCTTGTCCCCAGAGAGCACTTGCTATTTTCTTTGGCAAATAGAGGAAAATTTTAATTTCCCCTCATTTGAAGTGTAAAAAGAGTAGTGAATAAGAGTGACTACCCTGAGATCTTGGCTGCTAGAAATGAGAACAGACTCTGCAAGAAGAAAGTGGCATTAAAATGACTTTCCTTTCCTTTCAGCATTTTTACTACTGCTATGATTAGGGAAAGAACTGAGCTCTGAGTGTTCTTCATGCCTCTGATAAGCAAGCACAATCAATCTGAAAAAGGAATGAACTCCTCTGCCCTTCAGCCCCATACTCCTGGTGTTGCTGGCCATCTCTGCCCTCTGGTTTGGGACAGGAGGAGTGAGGGATCCTCAGGAGCAGGAGGAGCACTTCCCAAGACTGCTGAGCCTGCTGAGGAGGTGTTTTGGATACCCTGAAGATTGCACCAGGAGATGAAGGGCATGCAGGACCTGAGCTGGCCCAGCCATACCTGCAGTCACATTTCTAGGCTTGTAGTTTAGTCTGGGAGGCACGTTCAGGCTATTTAAGAAGTGCAGATGTGGCAGTGAGGGATCCTCCAGGGTGAGTTCTTTCCCAGTCTCCAGGGTGGCTGGCTTGGGTTTTCCATAGGAACTCTATTCCTATGCTTGCTGGGCATGTGACTTGGGGCAAAGCCTTTTGTTTTGTGGGAAGTGCATGCAAAGGGTGGGGGCCCCTCAGCTCAGGAAGGAGATTGAGGTCCTGGAGCGGGTCCAAAGGAGGGCAACCAGGCTGGTGAAGGGACTCGAGCACAGACCCTATGTGGAGAGGCTGAGGAAGCTGAGGGTGTTCAGCCTAAAGAAGAGGAGGCTCAGGGGAGACCTCATCACTCTCTACAACTCCCTGAAAGGAGGTTGGAGCCAGGGGGGGTTGGTCTCTTTTCCCAGGAAACTCTCAGCAAGACAAGAGGGCACGGTCTCAAGTTGTGCCAGGAGGTTTAGGTTGGAGATTAGAAAGAATTTCTTTATGGAGAGGGTGATCAGACATTGGAATGGGCTGCCCAGGGAAGTAGTGGATTCTCCGTGTCTGGAGATATTTAAAAAGAGACTGGATGTGGCACTCAGTGCCATGGGCTGGGAACTGCAGCAGTAGTGGATCAAGGGTTGGACTTGATGATCTCTGAGGTCCCTTCCAACCCAGCCAATTCTATGATTCTATGAAAAATGATAGGAAATCAGGCCCTCTACTTCTTTCCACTGGGAACGAATGCCCTGTCCTGGGGTGAGGCAGGGAAAGCTTCTGTGTGCTGGTGGGCATATGCTATGCAAAATACTTGGTAATCCCAATTATACATAAAACAAAAAACCAAGAGAGAGCCCCAGTTTAGGAGGTTGGACTTCAGCTGTGCATCTGCCCATGTGCCAAAGTGCTTCTTAAAATTCTGTGTGTGAGATGTGGCCTCAAAGTGAGCCCCAGATGCCAGATCTCTGTCTTGGCTCACCAGCTGGGCAGTCTCTTGGCAGACCCTGCAGTTCCCTTCCTTACTCAATCCATGGATTTTGGAAGGGTCTTTTACCATGTGCTGCTCACAACCTCTCCAAGATGTAGCTCATTCCAGATGGCTGACCTCTCATTTGCTTCTTTTTTTCCTCCTAAGGAGGGCTGAGTGTGAAAACTCATGTGGTTGAAACAGAAATGGTTGTGTGAAGCTCAGATGAGTGCTAAATGCAGAATGAGGGGCTGGGGAGCTGAACAGCTGGAAGTTTCTGCATTTCAGAGCTGCAGGGTCCAATCCTGAGCCTGGCAAATAAGAACCCTGGGGTTTGACTCTAATGTGGCCTTTGGTACTTATTTGTGTAACAGACCAGAAGAATTAAGTTAAAATGTGAAGAGATGTTATGGCAAGATAATAGATATCTATGTATTAACTTCTACTTTAGTTTATATGTGAGTTTATCATCTTTTTATCAAACAAACCTAGGAATGCTCAGTAGTCAAGATAGTAATATCAGTGGAACTCTTAAATGATCAGATTTGAAACCTTGGTAACCCTTCCCCCTTCCCACCCAACAGCAAAAAGTGAATGCCCTGCTCACTCCAAGTATCATAAGAGCTGTTTTATCTTTTCCATTTTTGCTTGGGAATATCTTGGTTCTACTAGGTTAGAGCAGGCATGTTCTTAGCACAGTTAAATCTCAGAGCTTATTGCCATGAGAGATGTGAGCTTAGAGGATATGAAAGTGTTCCATCCAAGAGGATATGAAAGTGGTCTGCTCAGGGAGAGTTTAGGGCCTCTTGTATAAGGAACCCAGTTCCAGGCTTTAAAGCTGTACCACGTGCCAGGATTTCAAAAAAGGCAGGTCTAAAAATGGCCTTTTAAGCTGGCAGTTATTTCTGATATATCACCAAGACAAACTTTCAGAGGAGAAATATTAAAGCTGAGTGACAGCACTTGGACAGTCTTACTTGGCAAAAAAAATGACTGAGCAAAACCTGTTTGGCCTTACTTTGGAAGGTGGGGGTCAAATGGGGGAGGAGAAAAAGCCCTCTTGTCCATTTTACTGCTTTGGACTCCAGTGCGAGTGATCTTCCTTTATGTATTTTCTAACCTAGTGTTTGCTAATAATTTCTAGGAATCCACCTGTTGTCTGGCCTCCAGTTATCTGATTTATTCTCTTCAGACATTTTAGAGGAAATAACTTTGCAGTCTTTTTAATACACAACCAATAAATACACTTTTAAAGTCAGGAGCAGAAGACCTGGGCTTCAGCTCAGTGTCCTTCCATTCAATAACAAAGCTATTGACCAGGATGAGAAAAGGGTCTAAGACCACAAACTGAAAATAAAAATTGCCAGTGTTCAGAAAGATGTACAGGGAAATTTTTATAAACAGTCAAATATTCCAAATTGAATCCAATCCATAAAATAGAGGTTTTGCTATTGGATTTGGGTGGGCCAAGTAGATACAGGCAGGTAATTAGATGTCTGTGTTGCAGCCCAATAGTTAAAAAAAAACAAATACTGTGTTTTAAACTTATTTCCCTATGAAAGCTGACACTTGGGGCTTTTCCTTATATAAAAATACAGGGGTACTTCTAAAAATAACCACGATATCCATTACTCCTTTGAGGATGTTAAGACTTTATGGTGGTTACCTTTCTGCACTGAGTGATGAGTAGGTCTAACACCATGCTGCCCCATCTTGTCAGATAGTGGTGACTAAAAAACAGCCATTGGAAGTTAGATGTCTGAGACACTTTTAATTTTTTTTTTTTTAAGCAACAGGCTATCTGAGTTATGAAAATAACTCCAGTGTATTAAGTTTCCAATGTTCTTCAGGCTGAAGTACGACGAGGAGAGGTTCTTCCCTTCTTGGTGTGCCTCCAGGGAGTGTCTGCTACATATTCAAGTTCTTTAAAAGACAAAAAGTTACAGAAGAGAGAACTGAAAGACACAGCAGCTCTGAGTGATGACTTCAGACTGGCCCAGGGATATAGGATGGTGTTGAGTAATTCAAGTTTACTGTACTCTCCCTGGAAAGAAACAAATGTGGCTGCAGCTATGCCAGCTCTCCCAGGTAAGAAGGAAAATGAGCTTCTCCCAACTTTCTTTGCTTGTTCCAAGCAGAAGAAACACTATTTTTTTTTCCCCCTTGTTCTTGGGGAAGTGTTTGCACTTTTCCTGCAGTGGGACTGCAGTCTGACTAAATCACAATTTGTGGCAGGCTTGGTTTCCTTCTACACTGATTCATTGAAGTCCCAGCTCTTAACTGGCAGACCTGGCCAGACCAACAGTGAGTGACCAATTTCTTTGGAGGTCAGGATGGGTTTTTCTATAGAAGATGCAGAGTTTTAATGACATAGGTAGAAACAAAAATGGATGGAGAAAGGACAGCAAGAAGTCATTATTCTGTTACCTCTCCCACCACTGCAAAGGTCTGTTTGATCTGGGCTCTCTGGAACTAGGGATGAGGTAGGCAGAAGGGTTTGGAGAAGAGATAAACTACTTGTTGGAATGCAGCTCTGGAGACAAGGTCAGAAATATGCTTCTCTCTGCTAAAATGGGCACCTTTCCCCTTTCTGTGTGGTTCATTTTCCACAGGGGCCAAGAAACCTGGGTGAATATGGGTCATGTTTGCTGGCAAGAGGGGTTTTGAAGATTCCAGGTTTGGTATTTAGTGTTTGTTCCAGATTAACTGGGGAGTTCCTTTTTAAGTGGTGCTTTTAAACGTGGCATTTAGGAATAAGAAATTAAATGCCCAGCTGTGCATGAAATACCCACAGAAATTCTTTAGCTGCAGAGAGGCTGGAGTAAATTCAGTCTCAGTGAATGCTCTGGCAGTGCCACGTTTTCTGCTGGCAACTGGGGCTCTGCTGCCACCTCTGGAACACAGCCAGGAGAAGCTTGAGGGTCCTGGTGTGCTGAGGAAGAATCATCATAAAAATATGATCAGAGCCTTGGGAAACTGTAACAGGGCTCATATTCTGAGTCTGCTGTAAGCCAAACAGAACCATTTCCTTTGAGATTGCTGAAAAATGAGGTTTCACTGGGACCAAACTCACAATCTCCTCTTCCTGTGCAAAGAGGATCCAGTGGTCTTCAGACTCCTCTGTCAGCTCCTAGTAACTGCAGATTGCTCTGAAGAAACTTGATGTTGACAGTGGATGAATGGGCATTTTGTTCTACAGTGACTGCTCCCGAGTTGATCACTGTCACATCACCTACACAGTGTCAGTCACCCAGATTTTTGGGACCCAGCTGTTGGGACTTGCTGGAAACAAGTAGAGCTTGTGTCATTCTGAGATTAAGGAGGGATTAGCCATGCAGTTTCAGTCAAGCTTAAAAAGAAAGGTTAAACACTTTGGGAGGAGGAAGCCTGTGTGTCTGTAGGCACACGTGTCTTCCAAAACAACAGATGGTTTCAATAAAGTTGCTCCTGCTGCTAGGAAGTGGCACTTCTTGACATTAGCAGAGCCACATCTCATCAGGGTTCTTGATTCTACCAGCCTGGCTCAGCAAGGCCAAATCCACTGTCCAGTATGGGGTAATCAGAACAGGCACTCCAATACCTGCCCCATTAATTGCCCCCTGCCAGCCTTCCCTTTCTTCTGATGTAATGCCCACTGTGCTCAGTAGGGCAGGATCAATAAGCTTTGAAGGGCAACTTCCCCTAATGATCCACAATTCCCCCTACTTAAAGTGCTGCAAGAACTCTCTTTTTTTTTTTATTTTTTTTTTTTTTAAAGCTTCTGCAAGAAATGTGTGATTTCTTGGAGCTGACACACACACAGAGAAAAAAAAACCCTCTTTGTTTCAGTCGATGTATCGATGTATTAAATTATTGTGCAACTAAATGAATGTGCCCCTTGGTGACAGAACTGCAGAAAATGAGCAGTGTTTTATGCATTAAAGACAAACTGGTAAAAAATTGTTTTTCCAAGGTTAGATTGTTCCACAGTGAGCATCAAGAGCTTTCCAATTAAACTACGAGGGGTTTTCAGGGTGCAGTTGTATGGGCTGTATCACTTCTCAGAGATTCCCTGTATGAACTTACACATACAAATAACAGAATAATTGTAAATTATAGTAATTGAGACACATTTGGGTGAGAGCAAGTAATATTTTTTATTAGTTTTGTATTTAAATTTTACAGTTAAACAGTTTTGCTGGAAATAAGTGTTGGTTTGTTTGTTTGTTTTTTAATTGAAGAGATCCATTGAAACAGAGACCATTCAAAACGTTGCTCTGGAAAACTGAAAAGGCTTTTCAAGTTTCTGTAAATTTACTTCTTTCCTTGGAAGGGTGTGGTTTGTTGGGGCTTAGAATGGCCCTTCCTTTCATGATGCCCTCCACTTTTCAGAGAAAGAACAAAATGTCCAAGAAAAAAAAGAAGAGCCTCCAGTGATGCCCTCCTTGCTATGACATAGAAAATTAAAATAGAAATATTTACAGGGATTAAAAATTGTTCCCTTTTAAAGCTGTTTGAACAGCCCCTTGTTCATATTTTTCTTTAAATTTTGCTTCAGTCCCTTTCATTATCTTCCTTTTGCCAGCAGGAGATAACATGGGAAGTCTTTCCCAGCATTCTGTAGTAGGAATTGGATCCTTCAGAAGTTCTCCCTCCACCATCTCCTGTGCAGCAAAAGCACTGGGGGTGGTTTGGGCAGTTCCCTACCAGAAGACTCAAAAACAAAAATTTGCTGAAGATTTGATGCTCTGTTTGTCCCTGTATTGAAGGCAGATGAGTTAAAGTTTCCTAATTAACTTGTTCTCTAAGTGTAATGAAGGTAAACTCTTTCAGGAGCTTCATTGCTTGTTCAAACATTTTTTGTGCTATTTTCTAAGTCCTCAATTATCTGAAAAAGTGTGCATTTTGTTAATTTTCTCCTGAAGCTTTTTCCTTCCCCTCTTCTTGATTTATGACTAAGACAATCTTGACTCTGAAGGCAAGAATCCCAGAACAAACAGTGCCAGTTTTGAGTTCAAAAGGGGGGGCAATGTTTCTAATCACTTATAAAAGACAAACATGGACTCTGTGTTCCTTCTCAGTTGATATTATTTTGTCTTTGTTTTTGAACCTTTGGAATATCAAATGGGGAAAAAAAAATTTTCTCCATCAAGTGTTTTCAGCTGTGTGTTTTCAAGCTGTATCTGCAGAAATTATGAAGTAGGTGTGAAATTAAAGCACAAGTGAAAGCATTCTGGTCCCTCAATAACCAGGACATTTCAGAGTCTTGCAAAATTTTAAAATGGTATCACCAGTGTCAGAAGCATTGCTGGCAAAAAGAATAAAAAAAAAACATGCAGCCAAAACTTATTAGTATATTGATAAAGAGATTTGTATCAATGTATCTCTAAGGGCTTTACACCTCCTCATTGTCTCCTGGGAAGGCAAAATCCATGAAACCAAATTATCTGATCAGTTTAAGAAGGATGTAGAGGTCCTGGAACAGGTCCAAAGGAGGGCAACCAGGCTGGTGAAGGGACTCGAGCACAGGCCCTATGAGGAGAGGCTGAGAGAGCTGGGGCTGTTCAGCCTGAAGAAGAGGAGGCTCAGGGGAGACCTCATTGCTGTCTACAACTACCTGAAAGGAGGCTGTAGCGAGGTGGGAACTGGACTCTTTTCACAGACGACCTTCAACAAGACAAGAGGACACAGTCTTAAGTTGTGCCAGGGGAGGTTTAGGTTAGATATTAGAAAGAATTTCTTCACGGAGAGGGTGATCAGGCTATGGAATGGACTGCCCGGGGAGGTGGTAGATTCTCCGTCCCTGGAGACATTTAAAAAAAGACTGGATGTGGCACTCAGTGCCATGGTCTAGCAACTGCTCCGGTGGGTCAAGGGTTGGACTAGATGATCTCTGAGGTCCCTTCCAAGCCGGCTAATTCTATGATTCTATGAACTATTGGAAGCATCAAGCCAAGACTTGTATTTCTCTGACATGTATTTCTGACTTGTATTCTGACTTGTATTTCTCTGCACAAAATACTGGGCCTGCTCCTCTTTCCAGGCAAAACAACAACAGGAGAAAGGATGTGGCAGAAGGAAAGGGAGCTGGAACTCACTAAGCGTCTTGCAGTTGCTGAAATAATTTGTCCTAATGTTTGTGTGCAATGAAAATGCCATTTATAACACCTCACTTTGACGTGCTGGGTGACTGCTACAGATTTTGGAGCAGCTTGCACAGGCAGTGGGGTTTTTATTTTGCACCTGAGAGATCCAACAAATTATATGAAAAAGCCAAGTCCCTGGGCTTCCCCATGGGCAGTGCAGGAAGGTTTCCAGAGAGGGCAATGGGGGATGTGAAGTATTTCACCTGAGAAAGACTTCAGACTAAGAAATAGTGCTGCTATAAATGACTTTTAAAGAGAATTCAAACCTGTTTGTGTGGTAATTTGTTTGCTTCACCAAAAACCTGACAGAGCTAAGCTCTTTCAAGACAAGCTTGTGTTCCAGAAGACTGTTTCAACGTGGAATCTCTATTTAAAAACATTCCTCATTTCACTTCTGTACCTGAACACTAATCCAACCGGGGCCAAGTGCCCACACCAAAGGAAATGAACTGCATCAGGCAGTGCCATTTGCTAAAAGGTAAGAGTGGAGAGATTCTCCTTCCCTTCGTTTTACATTCCTGGGGACAATTTCACATCGCTGAATGGGGAGATTGGAAAACTGCAGAATCGATTTGCAGACGTGAAGTTCTATTTTCTTTTACACCTCCTTCATCAGGGGCTCCATCATTCCTGTATCGTTGTGGCATTACTATCGACAGCAGCCTGGATGCCACTGATAATTGCTCAGCTAGGGAAGAGCTGTGCCTTTCAAGTGAGAGCAAAACCACAGCAGCAGCAGTCAGGTGGCACTGGATGGTACTATTCTTGCCTTTAAATTCATCTGCTATCCAGTATTGTTTATGTACATATGCCACGTTATTTCTGAGAGCTAGAAGGAAATGTATTTTTTAAAACACTGCATTCTATTTTCTGGATGGAACGACCCATCTAAAAGCTGAAAAGTTGTATTTAAAGCTGATTTGATGAAGAAAAATAGGAGCGAAGAAAACCCACAACAAACCCAGAAAAAAAGGATGGACTTCAGAATCCTCCCATTATTAATTCTTCTTTCATTGTGTTTCACAAAGACCAAAACAACTCTTCCACAGCAAACCTCTGCTCATGACTCAGTTCCCAGGAATGAAACCAGGGGGTAGTTCCTGCAGAAAGCTGGAAAAGCCAGTGGCTATCAGCCACTTCATCTCTGGGATGGAGAGCAAAACATTCTTTGTTGATCTTAAAAGGTCATTTGCAACAAACCAGTTGCTTGTCTGCTGGAGCTGTTCAGCTGCTTTCCAGGCAGGACTGCTACTGGGAGATCTGGGAGAGTTCTGGGGAGTACAAACACTGGGAAAAGCAGAAAGACCCCTGGCATGTCGAGCTTGCAGATTAAGTAGCTGATGAGGTGGACTTTTGATAAAGGCCCATTCAGCCTCGCACAGCTCAGGGCCTTGTGTCCAGATGCTGCCTTGCCCCTGACTGTGCCCTTGCAAGGCAAGGAAAAGGGGCAGGCTTTTTTTTTTTTTCCCTTTTTCTGGTGTTTTCCCGGTAGCTGTCACGCTGGCTGCTGTCCCCAGACAGCTTTTAGGGTGTCACCTCCGACCCCTCCTTGCGAGTTCAGGGCAAGGGGGGGTTTAGGAGACACAAAGAAAGTCAGCACAAAGCCTGATCAGACAGGAGCTGCAGGGGCTTTATTTTATTCATACGGAGAGGCCCTTTCTCCCGGGTCTCACTGGAGCTGAACTCACTCCGGGACAACTACCCCAAAGGGTCCCCACAGACCCCTGCCTGCAGGCCCCAAGATGGCGGCTCCGCCCTGAGGCGCTCTCTCCTCGTTGCTAGGCGACGGGCGCGGCCCGCCCTCCGCGCCTCCTCCTGGGAACTACGACTCCCAGCATCCCCACGCGGGTAGAACTACAACTCCCGGCATGCCCCGCGCGGCAGGGGCGGTGCTCCCCATGCCTCCAGCACTACATTTCCCAGCAGGCAGCGGGTCCCGCAGCCAATCAGCGCGTCCCAGGTTGGCGGGTGGCAGGAGCGGGGTTGGCTTCCGCGGGAGTAAGCGGAGCGCGGAGAGGGAGCGGCTGGAAGGGGAAGCAGCGGCGGTGACATTTCCTCTCGGGCCGCCCCCTTCTCCCGCTGCCGGAGCGGGGCCCCCGAGAATGGCAGCGTTAGGAGGTCGGTGCGGCCGCGGTACCGGGGTGGGGGGAAAGGGGCGGGAGCGGCCTGTGAGGTGGGGAGCCCGGGGAGCGGTGGCTGCTGAGGGGAGGTGGGGCCTGGTGTGCTGAGGGGCTCCTCTGGGAGAGGGGGGGACGCTGAGGAGAGGGGGTTGGGGCCTTTCTGCTGAGGGCTGTGTGTGGGGATGCTCCGTGGGGAGAGAGAGGGGTGCTCGGGGCCTCTGAGGTGAGGGGTGGCTCGGAGGGGTCCCAGGGGGGGTGGGGGTGCTGGGGTGAGGGGTCTGAAGAGGAGGGAGTGAGTTCTGGATGGGAAGGATATCAGGGGAAGGGATCTGGGAGGGGGCTGTGGGTGATGGGGTTAAGGGGGTGTGGGGTGGGAGCGTTGCCTGTGTATTGAGGGGTGCGGTGGGACTGGGCTTTGTTAGGGCAGGAGGGGGCTCTGGGTGGGACACCCCTGTGCTGTGTGGTGTGTGAGGGGAGCTGAGCCCAGAGGGTGGAGTGGGGTTGTCTGTAATGAAAGGGTTCTCTGAGGGTGGGTGTGGGGAGTGGAGAAGGGGTGGCTGGCTGGGAGATTAGCGTGGAGGGTGTTTTGGGGTGGTGTCTGGGAGGAGGAGAGATAAAATTTTGAGGTGCAAGGGAGGGGAGTGTTAGTAGAGGGGGAAGAAACGTTTGGGGTGAGAGGAAATGGAAGTGATTAAAACGACTGGGAAGGTTTTACAGAGTGAAAAGTGTGATGTGGAAAGTGTCAAGGTTTAAACAGAAAGACTGGATTATGGGGATGAGTGTTCTTGGTTGAGTCCATCAGGGCTGGAAGCTAATTGTATGTGCTTATTGCCTGAGTGACTGACAGGATCAGAGAAGAACTGTTAGAAAGTTCTTTTTCAGTGTTAGAAAGTAAATGGGACTCTCTAGGGCAGCAGATTCTTCACATTTTTTTGTACATCAAAACTTTGCTAGGTGGGAAACCTTGTAGCTGATACAGCAATTTATTATTTAATTGGAATTTGCTTGCTAGTGATTAACATTGTTTCTGAACGAGTACAAATTCTCCCCTTTCCTAATGATTGCTTAGTTTTGAGTGTTGGTGTTCAGTTATTGTGATAAACTCTCCTGATCTGACCTTTTTTGGGCGGGGTCAGCCTAGTTGTGGGAGGGGAAAAAAAAATAAGAAAAAAAAAGGTGTTTTTAAGATTTTTTCCTACAACACTTTGAAAAGACACTGACAATATTTGGCCTCAAGCTTGCCACGGGCAATGTGTGCCCCAGAGCAGATCCCTGATGGTTTAGTTGTGTCTGTGCTCACAGCTTTGTCTGAATTCTGAGTAAGAGAAATTGTAACTGCTGTGGATCACACCAGTTAGAACTTAAATCTCCTGCTCAGCACCAGTGTTGTTGTTTGCTCTCCTCTTTGCTGCTTTGTGTTGCCCAAAATGTGTTGGGAGCATTCTCTGTTGCAGTCAGCAGCTTTACCTGATCTGCAGCTCTCACCACCTCGTGTTTTTCTTTCGAGCTTTCCTTTGTTGTTGTTGCGTAAAAAACAAAAAAAAAAAGTTGCTATTACGAAACTTTTTTTTTGTGCTGGAGACGTTGCTCAATTTTCACTTTGGGATTTGCTTCCTGAGACACATCACATGTTACTTAGAAGCATGTGCTTCACTTCGTGTGCTTTACATACTCACTGCTTCATACCTGATAATTTGAAAGGGTAATTTGTGTTCTATTTGTACAGGAGAACATGCAGATGTGTATGCAAATTTATTTGAATTTTGGTTGCCCAACATGCTCACTCTAGGGCTGTTTTTTCGTGAGTCCACCCTGCTAATTATTGCTTGTATGAGTGAGTAGCCAGTTCCTGTTTCAGTGTGAAGTGTGTGTGTATGCATCTGCTTTTGTAACACTTGTGTAGGTTGGGGCTTATTTTATTCTTATTTTATTCTGCATTTTTTCCTGGTTTATAAGTGTGATTCTTGACTTAATTTCACTCCTTCCCACAGAAGGGAAGGAAATAAATATGTAGGGAAGGTGTAATAAATATGAACTATTTATATTTTATTTTTTCCTTCATATTAACAGATATAATTTTACAGGTTAAAAGTAATTGACTTGTACTTTAGGAAAATAAAAATTTAATTGAGGTATCTTTTATATCTTTACTCACCCTTGAAATTTTTAGTCTTGCTGTTGGGTGGTGTCAGTGAGGGAGTATGAACTTGTGGTAATTCTTGCTCATGCATGGGGTTTTTTGGTGTCTGTTTTGAGGGCTGTTTGTTTATTTGCTCTTTGGTTAAACAGTTTCAATTTTGCTTTGCAGAACCAAGTAAGTTTTCACAAACACTGAACGGAACTCCTGCTTCAAACACAGTCAGCAGTGGAATGGACCCCTTCCACGCCTGTAGTATTCTTCAGCAGCTTAAAACCATGTATGATGAAGGACAACTGACAGATATTGTGGTGGAAGTGGATCATGGGAAAACATTCTCCTGTCATAGGAATGTTCTTGCTGCAATCAGTCCTTACTTCAGGTACAGTTATCTGTTGCTCTGATAGTGATCAAAAGCAGAATTATGCCTTGTTTCCATTAAAGGAAAATCAGCAAAACCCCCAAATTGCTGATATTCTGTTTAACTATGAGTAATGTAGTGCACCTAGTAAGTAAAGGTTGTTTTTTTTCCTAAAATCACTGAATTATCAGTTTCTGTTTATCACAGGAGAGTTTAATTGGGAAAAAAGGTCATATGGTTTAAAAAAACCCAAACAACAAGCAACCAAAAATTCCTATAATATGAGGATATCTTGGGTACAGTAACAGCACAGTTAAACTACTTGTTTCCTTTTTAAAGTTAAATATTCTGGGATATGGATATAAAGCAAAGCATTGAATGCTGAGTGCACAGACTTGGCCATGCCAAGAGCTTTGTTTGTAAACTGAGTGAATTTTAATGGGGTTAATGAGATCATTAAGCAAGAAATTCCAGCTTGCCCGTTTTGCTGCAGGAAGTCTAGAACAACCTCCAGTTCTGGCACCCAAAAGGACAGTGTAACAGCAGAGATGAAGCTATTGGTGCTGACAGAAGTGCAAACACACTCGGGTTTGCTGTGCAACATCATTTCCTTTCTTCTGGGGCTGCATCAAAATGGCGGCCGGTCACCAGTGGTGTCCCCCAGGGATCAGTGTTGGGCCCAGTGCTGTTCAATATCTTCATTGATGATTTAGATGAGGGGATTGAGTCCATCATCAGCAAATTTGCAGATGACACTAAGCTGGGGGGGAGTGTGGATCAGCTGGAAGGCAGGAGGGCTCTGCAGAGGGACCTGGACAGACTGGAGAGTTGGGCTGATTGCAATGGGATGAGCTTCAACACGGCCAAGTGCCGGGTCCTGCACTTTGGCCACAACAACCCCATGGGGAGCTCCAGGCTGGGGACAGAGTAGCTGAGAGTAGCCAGACAGAAAGGGACCTGGGAGTCTGGATTGACAGGAAGCTGAACATGAGCCAGCAGTGTGCCCAGGTGGCCAAGAAGGCCAATGGCATCCTGGCCTGTATTAGGAACAGCGTGGCCAGCAGGTCCAAGGAAGTGATTCTGCCCCTGTACTCAGCCCTGGTGAGGCCACAGCTTGAGTCCTGTGTCCAGTTCTGGGCCCCCCAGTTCAGGAAGGAGATTGAGGTGCTGGAGCAGGTCCAAAGGAGGGCAACCAGGCTGGTGAAGGGACTCGAGCACAGACCTTATGAGGAGAGGCTGAGGGAGCTGGGGGTGTTCAGGCTGGAGAAGAGGAGGCTCAGGGGAGACCTCATCACTCTCTACAACTCCCTGAAAGGAGGTTGGAGCCAGGGGGGGGTTGGTCTCTTTTGCCAGACGACTTTAAACAAGACAAGAGGGCATGGTCTTAAGTTGTGCCAGGGAAGGTTTAGGTTGGATATTAGAAAGAATTTCTTTATGGAGAGGGTGATCAGACATTGGAATGGGCTGCCCAGGGAAGTAGTGGATTCTCCGTGTCTGGAGATATTTAAAAAGAGAGTGGATGTGGCACTGAGTGCCATGAGCTGGGAACTGCAGCAGTAGTGGATCAAGGGTTGGACTTGATGATCTCTGAGGTCCCTTCCAACCCAGCCAATTCTATGATTCCACCCGTGCTGAGAAATGAATTTGAATTACTTTTCTCTTGTAGATCTATGTTCACTAGCGGCCTTACAGAGAGCACCCAGAAGGAAGTTCGTATCGTTGGTGTTGAAGCAGAGTCAATGCATTTAGTATTGAACTATGCATATACCTCCAGAGTCGTGCTGACAGAGGCCAACGTCCAAGCTTTGTTCACTGCAGCCAGTATCTTCCAGATCCCTTCCATCCAAGACCAGTGTGCTAAATACATGATCAGTCATTTGGACCCACAGAACTCCATCGGGGTGTTCATCTTTGCTGATCACTATGGCCATCAGGAGCTCAGAGACAGGTCCCAAGACTACATTCGTAAAAAGTTTCTGAGTGTCACCAAAGAGCAGGAATTTCTTCAGCTGAGAAAAGACCAACTGATAAGCATACTCGACAGTGATGACTTAAATGTAGACAAGGAAGAACACGTTTATGACAGCATTATAAGGTGGTTTGAGCACGAACAGAATAAGAGAGAAGTGCACCTTCCAGAAATATTTGCCAAATGCATCCGTATGCCTCTGTTGGAAGAGACATTTTTAGAGAAAATCCCTCCCATGTTTGCACAGGCTATGGCCAAAAGCTGTGTACAAAAGGGACAACCTAGTGCCAATGGCTACACACAGCGTCTTGGGATGACTGCTTCTGAGATGATCATTTGCTTTGATGCTGCCCACAAACACTCAGGAAAGAAGCAAACAGTGCCTTGTTTAGATTCGGTCACAGGGAGAGTGTTTAAACTATGCAAGCCACCAAATGACTTGAGGGAGGTTGGAATTCTTGTATCTCCTGATAATGATATTTATATTGCGGGTGGTTACAGGCCGAGCAGCAGCGAGGTCTCCATTGACCACAGAGCAGAGAGTGATTTTTGGATGTATGATCACTCTGGCAACAGGTGGATCCCAAAAGCTCCTCTGCTGCGAGCCAGGATAGGCTGCAAATTGGTTCATTGCTGTGGTAAACTGTATGCAATAGGTGGTCGTGTTTATGAAGGAGATGGGAGAAACTCACTCAAGTCTGTGGAGTGTTATGACAGCAGAGAGAACTGTTGGACAGCTGTCTGTCCCATGCCTGTAGCAATGGAGTTTCATAGTGCTGTGGAATATAAGGATAACATCTATGTTTTACAGGGTAAGGTGGTTTGACTGACTACGTGGTGTTTTGTTGGTAGTGGGATTGTTCAGTCTGACTGAACACAACGTGGTGTTTTGTTGGTAGTGGGATTGTTCAGTCTGACTGAACACAACGTGGTGTTTTGTTGGTAGTGGGATTGTTCAGTCTGACTGTCTGCACTCTCCTGGAGCACCTTAGAAAACCCAACTCTCCTGGATGCTTAAAGGAGAGCCCTGGGACAAGGATGTGGGAGGAAGGCAAAAAAGAGCAGTGAGCAAGAAGAGGGAGATTCTCATGCCCAGGGAATGTGGCACCAAGTTGTGGTAACTGCAAAAATGGCAGTTTTGGTGCTGCTGTAAGTCAATGGTATATTAATTTTCACTGTGAAGATTTCCTTATTTAATCTTCCTTAGCTGTGTGAAGTGCACTGGTGTTGAAGAAAATATATTGTCCTATGACAAGGCACTTGGAATTTTATTTGGCTAAAGCTGTGAAAATTCCTGGTGTCTGTATTCTTAGTGAATTGTAAAATTCAGGTAACCACTGTGGGACTTCACTTCCTGACCTATTGACTTTTTGAAGTCACCCTAGAAACTAGGGAAGATAATTAATCACTTTCTAGTGAGCTCTCTTTCTTTGGTCAGTACCTATAGTGCTGCTTCTACATCCTTTCTTCTGGTAAATGATCAGGCTTATTTGTACATTAGATAGTTATTCTTAAATTAATACAAAGAAGGGGACTGGTCAAATATTTGTTCTTCCCTTTGTTTTGTTATAAAGATCTTACATAAAATAAATATTTGGATGTGTGCATGAGCCATATAGCAATCTACACTTACAAAGTGAAGAGAGTGGTCTGTGGAGCTCTAGTAAGTCCAAGAAGTGGAAAGTCATGGTTATTTTTTGGTAAGGGTCATCTCTAGAAACACTTAGAGAAGCTGGAATCTTAGACCCATACCAGCTCCCTCTTTGGGTCACTCTCCATACAAAGCTGGACCACAGGAAAGAAACAGGGTAGAGAATACTGTAAGGTCATTGTTATTTACCAGAAGTCATCAACTTGATCTCCTGCCACTCAGTAAGGTTGGTGGGCTTCTGCTGGAGTTGTAGAGAGTTTTTTTTTTCTGCTTTTTATCAGTTTTAGCTCTTGGTGGTTGTGGCTTTAATTAATTCTGTTTAAATAATTCTGATAAGTTTTCTCAATATGTCTGTTCTGTTGGGTGAGACATCTGCTTTAGATGGCTTCAAAGGAATGCTGAGCAGTATTTAACTGAGGAATATTAACTGAGGAGTATTTGTGCATCCTTTAAATGCTTCTTAGAAGTGCTAAAAAGTGGTTGTTATTATAAACTGTGGAATAACAGTGTGTCTTGTTTACAAATTTTAGCTGCAGTAATTCTGTGCTTCAGTGGTTTAAATGACAACTTGATGCTCATATAAATAAGCAAACTGTTCCACTGTGCTAACCAGCAAATTAGAAAGATTGGAGTTATGGAAAACAGGAAACTTTTTTATTTGAGTGTGGTGGGTAAAACCTTGATTAAGTTGCACTGAAGTGGTATAAAAAAATTTGTCATTTTTCTAGAGAAAGCTCATGATTTTGCAGTAGTCAGTGAGGCTTGGTAAAAGTATTAAAATGCCACCAGAGCACAAGCATCAGTTGTAGGAGATTACACTGTGGAACAGAAGTGAATAATCAAAAAAGGTATTATCTGTAAGACTTAATTTCCTAAGCTACGTTCCACCCATTTTACTCTATTTTTCTATTTTTTGTTATAGTTGAAGTGCTCAATTACACAGCAGTTTGGTTACAGCTCTTAAAATAATCACGTGAAACTGTGTGTGATTTGAATTATACAAATATTTGGCAGATGTTAGGCTTTTTTTTTTTCCCTGTGCTTTACAAAAGACAAAGTGGTCTTTATCTTTGTACTTTTCATGAAGTTTGCAGAGCATGAACTTTCAGTCTAAGTTCCATTACCTACAGTCTGTAGATGCAGTCAACAGAAGAAGTGTTTTATACCCTAACCACAAAAATAACTCTGAATCAGTAGCTTCATCCAAGTATTCACCTGGCATCCTTTTAAGCAGATCAACCCAACCACCTGATAGAAGTAGCTTCAAAATCTGTGTGTAGTACAAGACAATTTCCTCAGCTTTAACAACTTCCAGGCAGTGAATTCTGAGCCCTCCCAGTCTGTAGGTGATGTGTTGGGAAAGTGCTAATGAAAAAATAGTTGAGACATTTCAACAGTTTTGAATTTTGAAAGGAATTTTGAAGGGTTTTGTCCCAAATGATTAGGTATGGTTTTAGAAGTAGCTAGGAAATATGTAAAACATTGTATTTTTGATGTGCTTCACATTCCCTCTTTTTATACAGCTGGAATAGCAACTCAAAGTAGTTGCTATTCACACTATTTTTGTAATGTTTCAAAAACTGTGTATAATACAAGACAATTTCCTCAGGTTTAACAACTTCCAGGCACTGAATTCTGAGCCCCCCCAGTCTGTAGGTGATGTGTTGGGAAAGTGCTAATGAAAAAATTATTGAGACATTTCAACAATTTTGAATTTTGAAAGGAATTTTGAAAGGTTTTGTCCCAAATGATTAAGTATGCTTTTAGAAGTAGCTAGGAAATATGTAAAACATTGTATTTCTGATGTGCTTCAAATTCCCTCTTTTTATACAGCTTGAATAGCAACTCAAGTTAGTTTTTATTCACACTATTAATATTGTTGTAATGCTTCAAAACCTGTGTGTAGTACAAGACAATTTCCTCAAGTTTAACAACTTCCAGGCACTGAATTCTGAGCCCCCCCAGTCTGTAGGTGATGTGTTGGGAAAGTGCTAATGAAAAAATAGTTGACATTTCAATGTTTTTGAATTTTGAGAGGTTTTGTCCTGAATTATTAAGTATGGTTTTAGAAGTGGCTAGGAAATATGTAAAACATTGTATTTCTGATATGCTTCAAATTCCCTCTTTTTATACATCTGGAATAGCAACTTAAAGTAGTTTTTATTCACACTATTTTTGTAATGCACTCGGAAGAATGGTGTTAGGGTTTTGTTTTGTTTTTTTTTATTTTATATGGGATCAAGGCTTTTAAAAGTTGTTAGACCATTTCTGTCTGTGGAAGAACATACCTTTTAGAGCTGCTGTTCTGGAAACGAAGCATAAGTTATGTTTTATTTTTCCTCTCTCTTTTCAGGGGAATTTTTTCTCTGCTATGATCCCCAGAAGGATTATTGGGGATTTTTGACCCCAATGACTGTGCCTAGAATCCAAGGCTTGGGAACTGTATACAATGACTCCATCTACTACATAGCTGGCACCTGTGGAAACCACCAACGTATGTTTACTGTAGAGGCCTATGACATAGAGCAGAACAAGTGGACTCGAAAAAAAGACTTCCCCTGTGATCAGTCCATCAACCCCTACATCAAACTCGTCCTCCTCAAAAACAAACTCCACCTCTTTGTCAGAGCTACTCAAGTCACTGTTGAAGAGCACGTTTTCAGAACCACCAGGAAGAATTCTCTCTACCAGTATGATGAGGTTACTGACCAGTGGCAGAAAGTCTATGAGACTCCAGACAGGCTCTGGGATTTAGGCCGGCATTTTGAATGTGTTGTTGCTAAATTGTATCCGCAGTGTCTTCAGAAAGTTATTTAAGTTTTTTTTTTTCTTTTCTTTTTTTTTTTTTTTTTTTTTTTTTTTTTTTTTTTTTTTTCAGTAACAGGCCTTAGTGATTTCAGTGGTAATCCGATGCTAGAGAAAACACATCTTAAAGAAAACAAAGAAATTCTGTCAGTATTTATTGTAATCTGAAACAGACAGTTTTTTTGAACACGGGGACGGGTGCTCTTTAAAGGTTGCAGTCTGGGGAGGGAATTACTGATTCAGTTTCTTATTTACTGATATTTTCCTGGGAAATAAGAAGGAGGTTACAAAGTGCAATTATCAGCATTTTTTTTTTCCTGGTAAACACTTAATCATGCCATCCTAAGAAGGGTGTTTTTGTGGTAAGAGCAAATTAAGTGGAAGAGCCAGGATCACTATGCACTACAGTGAAAGAAAATCTAGCATTAGTAGCTAAGGATGTCCAAGATGTTTGGAAGTGACTTTTTTTTTCTCTTTTTTTTTTTTTTTAAATACGGGTAAAAATTGAATTGAGGCAATATCACTAATTCTGGTTTTGTTTCTAATTATTATTTTTTTTTTTTAACTTTAGATTGAAACGATGTAGAGGAATGGTAGATTCTGATTCATAATGATTTTTTTTTTGTACTGTTTTTGAAGTTTGCTAAGATGTTTGTGATGTTGTTTGTGCAAATACTCAAGACAGAATTGGAACATGGAGTACCTTTTGGCCCAGGTGGAGGCCTGTTCAGATTACTGTACCACTTCCTGTCTGTGGATTTATTTTTGTTGTTAAAATTCTGCTTAATTATAGGGGGGAAAAAAGAATCCCAACACCTATTTTCTGCCACTTAGTGCTGTAAAAACTTTTTTTAAACACTGCTTGAATATTTTTTTCATCCCATAAAGGGCTTTAACCCAAAAGTTGATGGTGCTAGTACATTTTTAATACTTGTTTGTCTGAAATGGGATAGCCTTATGCTCCTGTTTAAGACAGCCTATTATTTTTCACAGAGTGTGTGTCTGTCCTCAGGCCCTGTCCTGTCATCATATTGTCTTTTTTAACTTAACATTTTTACTGCAGTGGGATTCTTGCACAGAGTGGTGACAGGATATGGCCTTAATAATATGGAATATTTTTTTTTTTCCTTTTCGTGTGCATTCTGTCTCCATTGAAGTCAAAGGCTGTGTGCAGAGTTGGCACATGCTCCAGTAATTTGGAAGAGTGTGGCTTAACTTTACAAGTTGTTTTTTCATTTCTCCCTGCAGTCAAGCTCTCAGAAACCACCTGTGTCAGTGTGATCTGTAATGTGAAAATTTGCACTACTGAGCTGTCTTCATTATGCAGTGTATTAAAGCAACATTGACAATAAATACCCATGGCTTAAAGTTATCTTAGATACAAATACAGAATGAGGTTCCACTGGACTGCAACACTTTTCTCTGTGTTTAACATTTTGCTTAGTTTCAAAGAAGCAAATAAATTCCAAGTTCAACCTCTTATTTCAGCAGTGAAAACTGGACTTAGAAGGGAAAAGAGGAGTCCTGGAACACCTATAATTTTGTTATAGGTGTAATTAGGCTGTAATTTGCCAGGTTTAATTTCTTACAGCTCTAACTTTTGCAGAGCTGTGGTTGTTATCTTACTCTTCCCTATTTACTGAACTCAACCAGTTAACTTGAAATGGCAGTGGCCATCTCTGGCTCTAAGTGCTTACCATTATCTGGCTTAACAGCTGATGTTTCAGTAAGCCAAATATTTAGTTCATTGTTTATCCCCGGGGCATGGCTGAGGATTTAGATCATGTTAGTTTATTCTGTGGTCTTACTGGTCCCAAATGGAATCTTCCTAATGCATGAAAATAACTCTCCTGGTTCTGTTTCTGAATTCTTGAACAAAAAAGTTTAAAAAGGCAAAAACAAACCAACAAAAAAAACTGTGAAAAGAAAAACAAAACAACACAACAAGGCCTCTTTGCATTACATACCTCATCTTCCAGAGGCTCACCAAACCACTTCTTTCAAATGTGAGCACCTGCATTTTTTTTTTTTTTTTTCTCAAGTTGACAGTTCTTGCTGAAACTGCATTTTCCAACAGTGTTGAGGTGTGTTGTTTCTTTGTTTAGTTTTCTTCAGGATACTCTTTGACATAGACCCATAGCCAAGAGTAAGAGGGTTTTTTTTAAAAAAATACAACTGATTTGATTTTTAAAATTCTCCTTAGTCCTTGGCTAGCTCTCTTTGCGCTGTTGTAGGCCTCTAGCTGCAAACTTTCTGAAGCACCCTCCCTAACAGTGTTGCATTTGTGTGTAAAACTATTTTTTTTTTTTTTGCAAAGTGTTGCATAACTTTTTCTTGTTTGTTTTTTTTGTTTGTTTTGTTTTTTGTTTGGGTTTTTTTTAGGCTTGGTTGAGTATTTACGAGACTTCTTGCTGCTTTTTGACAATCTTCTATATTTATTTAGTAGAACAAATTTCAATATATTACTTGAAACTATGAACTAGAATTGAGTTAGCAATTTGACTGGTCATGTGATGTATAGAAGTACAATATGCTGTGGTTCATTCTGCAGTAGGTTTGTTCATTTTGTTTTATCTGCACTAAAAGTATGAAGATCTCCATTCTGTTTAACCATTCAAACTGAGGGTGTGATCCAAGTCTGTAATGTGTTTAAAAGCTAAATCCTGGAACTTGCCGTGGGAGTAGAATATACTTAATCTTTTGCATGAGGAGTTTGTTGAGACAGTAATGTAGCTGTGACATTTTGCCAGTTCTTAAATGCTTCTACATTTTGCTGAAAGTCAGATTCCTGGTAAAGTTCTGCTTTAGAGTCAGGCTTAGGTGAACTTGCACAGCACAAAAAAAAAAAGAAAAAAAAAAAAGAAAAAAAAAAAAAAAGAAAAGAAATAAAATGATTGCACCAAAGGTACTGATAATATTTAAACAGTAATCTGTACATTTTTCCCCATTGGGTATTTTTTCTTCATTCATTTATTTCCCTTTATTAAATGAATTTCTAGCATTGTAAGGACTTGCGTGAGTGTAAATCTCTCTCTTTTTTTCCAAAATTATTAGTTACTTTAGGAGGAAACATTTTGTAATTTCCACTTAATTCCATCAGTAAAGCTTAGAAGAACTAAAAGCAGTTTTGGTGCACCAAACATGCAGTGTGTGTATGTTCTACAAGAAGTTGAAGAGCTCCCTGTTCATAAGGCTGTTTAGAAATGGCATCCAACATTCAGTGCTCAGGTATGTTAGTAAGAAGTACTGTAGTCCTCTGAGGGCAAATGTGTGGATTTTTAAACATTTTGCCATAATTGCACAATTTTGCATTTTTACTTAATGTCATGTTATGTTTCTTAAAATAAACCTATTGTTGAAATACAGTGGACTTCAACTGGTTTTGTGATAAAACCTTTTGTGTGCATTTTAGTAGAGTACATTTCTGAATTAATCCAATGGTAGAACTTTTTGCTGGTTTAGTTCCTCTATTTCTGCACTTGTGTGTGGTTTGGTTTTTTTTTTTTTCTTTTTAAGGCATCACTGTGCTCTTGGTGCTTTGTTCTGCTTTTTTGTTTCATTCCTTGTGGCTATTCAAGGTCTAACTTCTTATTTGCTTAAACACAGGCAACACCATCTTGCTCCTTCCCTTCCTCCCTGCCTTTGGCTGGAATTTCCCAGCAGGAATGTCAAGAAGGGCCTTCCAGTCTGATGCTGCTGTATACTGGAAAACACTGAAACACTTCTTACTGAATTTCCCAGCATCCTGCCTTAGGGAAGTCAGTTCCCAGGTGGTGAAAGTGAGGAAGTGATGCTGGTTGCAAAGGAGTCTGCTGCAGAGCTGGGAATGAGATGCCAGCTCTCCCCAAGCTGTTGAAGCAAAACTCCAGCATTATGCTTGGCTTAAAACATCCACTTGTAAATTATGTTTCTTGTTCCAGAACTTTGTTTCCTTTCTGACATCTCTAACGACTCCAGAGGTGATGCTGAGTCACTGCAGCCTAACAAAAACTGTGAATTTTCCTTGTTTGGGAAGGGGCTTCTATTGCCAGGTTCTTACAGTCATTATTTCCACCCTTGCACCCTCTCATCCCCTGACCCCCAGGCTTCAAACTTGTCTGGGTGTGATTTGAAGACTTTACCTGGCAGCTGGGTCACAGGAGAAGCAACAGGTTCCTCCTCTGTCCTGCTGCTCTCTGTGTCTGTGGACCAGGGCATGTCCTGACCCTGCAGCCCCAGCAGGTGAACAGGACAGGAGGATGTGTGCCCTGACAGCCCCAGCTCCTGTCTGTAGTGTGAAGTTTGACCCCTTGACAGGCAGTTTGTGCTTATTTATCTCTTTAAGGGTCACTGAGTACCAGCAGTGATAGCACACCTGTAAAACATCAACCAAAATAGTACCAAATCCATTTCAAGAACTGCTCTGGGTGTTCCTCTGTCTCCTTAGACCTGCACATGACCTCTGTCCTGCAGCTGCCATGGTCACAGAAAGCAGGCAATGTCCAGTCCAAATGTGTGCACTGTGAGCTCTGTGCTCAGTTTGTGCCAGATTTTGGTTCTCTTTTTTAATGATATGTATTGAGTTGTTGACTATCTGTAAACTCCATTCTAAATTTCATTAGGCTGATTAATTGGAAGTCGAGATGGTATGTGATACATCAGCTGCAGGAAAATATTTGCAGATAAATTTTTAATTACTTTATAGTCTTCCAGATTGATTCTGTTCATATTCCTTCAGTGACAGATTTCTTCAGTCTGAAAATGTGGGGAGCAGGGATGTTTGGTGGACATCAAATTGACCTTCTCCCACAGCCAATAAATGAAGTGCTTAAATTGTGTTTGCTCTGCAAATTTGCATTTTATTTTTAGTACAAAAGATGTACCACCTTTTACATCAAAATTATGTATATGAAGAGCAAGTGTTAAAAAGAAAAACTATCTATCTGGTTAGTTATTTATATTTCAAATATACATAGGTCAGTGGAAAAGTAAAGAAGAGTTTCTGCTCCTTTGGTCCATCTTTAACCACTGAAGGTTTTTCAAAGTTATTTGGAAATGCAGTCTCAATAGTTTGAATTCCTGTTGTGTCTGAAGCACGTGGGCACAGGAGGGACAATGGAATTTAACAAAGGCAAATTCACATTTTGGTTTGGTAAAAAAAGCACCAACTAAAATGGCTCCGAGCCAAGGGAACTCTCAAGTGTCTGCAAGCAAAGGAGAAAGCACACAAACAGACCCTATGAGGAGAGGCTGAGGGAGCTGGGGGTGTTGAGGCTGGAGAAGAGGAGGCTCAGGGGAGACCTCATCACTCTCTACAACTCCCTGAAAGGAGGTTGGAGCCAGGGGGGGGTTGGGCTCTTTTGCCAAACAACTTCCAACAAGACAAGAGGGCATGGGCTTAAGTTGTGCCAGGGGAAGTTTAGGTTGGATATTAGAAAGAATTTCTTTACAGAGAGGGTGATCAGACATTGGAATGGGCTGCCCAGGGAAGTAGTGGATTCTCCATCCCTGGAGATATTTCAAAAGAGACTGGATGTGGCACTCAGTGCCATGGTCTAGCAACCGCAACGGTGGTTCAAGGGTTGGACTCGATGATCTCTGAGGTCCCTTCCAACCCAGCCAATTCTATGATTCTATGATTTTCAGAAGTAAAAGACCAGCACTGTAGAAATTACTTAATTCCAGAAGTCTAAAGGAATTTCAGCTTTTACAATACCAAGTTTTTACCATAACATTATTCCTAAGGTAACCTTGGATAAATCTTTTTTTGCTCTTTGTGTCTGTTTATCTTTCTGCTGAGTTTTCTACTCATATTGGAAGAGAACTTCACCTTGGCCTACCTACAATCTGCTTTTTTTTTTTCCACTTTTTTTCTTGTCCTTCAGCAGTGTGTTGCAGCACCTGGATTATAAAGATGGCAGGGGAATGCTTAAAATCTCACAGGTGGGGATTTGAAATGTAATTCTTGTGGAAGCATTCCTGCTGCAGCTGGGTTAAACAGACCCCTGCAAAGCATGGACTTGCTTTGAGGACTCTTCCAAGTCAACTGCTTAGTTACTGGTGAGAAATTCAGGAACTTTCTGTATCCTCTTCCTTCAGGGTGGAATTTACCCTTTGATAAGTGTTGCTGTGTCCTGTGAATCCCTTCATTTGTTCTCAAGGGTTCAGAATAAGACTGAGGCAGGATTTTAGGTGACCCAGAGGGAATTTCAGCGAGAGGGTTAAAATTGCTGCATCAGATGGGCAAAGGGCTCTCCATGGGCAAGTTCCCCCCTAAGGAGGAGGGAGCAGAGCCTGCAGAAACAGGTTGTGAAAAGACAGAATAGGTTAATATGTACAGGGAAGAGAGGGAGGATGGAAAGAGGGGATAACTGACAAATAATTTATTAACATCCGCAGAGATCTGAGAGAGGACAGCACTCCGAGGGCTGCAAATGGAGAGCTCGCCCTGGATTTGTCTCTGGTGGGTGAAGAGCCATCCCTGTTCAGGAAAGGTTTGTTTGCTTGGGATGTGGTTGCCTTTGGATGTAGTTTGAGGGGTCGGGTGGCAGAGGGTGTTGTAAGTTAGAGAGAAGTCTTGGCTTTTGAGGATACCTCTGAGCTCAACCTTTGGTCTCGGCTGCATCTGGGGTGGGGGGAAAGTTGATCAGAAGGCTTTAAAAGCTGAGCAGGGACCTGTCAGGGGAGTCAGCAACCAGATTGACTCAGGGAGAGGAGTGGGAGTAGTTCCCACCTCTGCTGAAGAGAGAGCAGCCCCGTGGTCAGTGAGCATTTTGGGTCTGGTGCCTGGTGGCTTGAGGGCATCTTGGCACCAGAGAATCCCTGGATCAACAGCTGAAGCTACTTTAAACTTGGTTTGGTTTTGTTGTGGTGCTCTCATCAACCAACAACAACAACAAAACAAAACAAAACCCATCCCAACCAAATAGAATAAATGTTGTAGGAAATAATTTTGTAGTCCATGAATGGTCTGTGGTTGATTGGGCTTGCAGCATGGAGGACTGGGATGATTCTTTATGATGGTTCCAAAAGACAAAAGGTCAAGAAATGAAGGCAAGAAGCTGGTAATACCAACTGGATTGAGATGTAAGGGCCTTGACTGGGCAAGAGACCTGGGATTTCTTTATTTTGAAGCTGTTGACTGCAGCTGTAATAGAAAAATAATGTTCCACAGATTTCTATCAGTGTTTTATTACCTTAGAACAGAGGACACTTTGCAAGTACAATCATCCTGAGATTACAGCCTAGCATCTCTTGCAGCCTAACAGGACATTTATGATTTTATTATTTATATTATTATTTATTATTTTGTTGTTACAAAGGCTTCTTGGTCTTTTCTCAATGTAGCAATGAAAACTCAAAAACCCCAAGAACTTGCCTCCCTAGTTGTTAACCAGGTAGAAATTAAAGCCTGGATTTATGAAATATCAGTATGTTGGGCTAATGTTTACTCCAGTTACAACTGGGTTTTGCTCATCTGCTTTGGACAGAGGTCTACGGCAGGAGGGGATGAGACGATCTCAGGTTTGTGTGTTTGCCCTCATCTTGCAGATGGATCTGTGATGATCTGGGACAAAAAAAAATCCAGTGAGGAAAGGTTATGATAGGAAAAAAAAACAACCCAACAATTGTCTTCTGGGAGAGGATTGAAAACCTTGAGTGGATGTCTGAAGATTCCAAAGGGATTCATAAACTCATCTCTGCATTTCCTGATGTTTCTGGAAATCTTGTCCAAACTCAGTGTGGGATTCTTGGGTGGGGCTGATTCCCTTCAGCTGCCACTAAATGATGAGGAGTTTGAAGCCCGTAATGCAAGGATCCCATACTGCTGTTCCCACTAAACAGCTGTAAAAATGAAAGACCATAAATTCAGGAGTGTATCTGTAGCTACATCACCAGTTTAGAATTTTTTTTTTTTCCCCATGTGGTTCCAGTCATGCCCTCCTACTTCCAGTCTGAGTCCAAGCTAGACCTCTCAAGAGGCAATAGACTCCTAAATAAATGAAAATTGCTCAGCCCTTTTCCTAACGTGTGGGTTTTCTTCTTTTTTTCTTTTTTTTTTTTTCTTTTTTTCTTTTTTTTTCCCCAAGATAAGTAAAGGTCTCTCTCTCCCCAGCTAGCTGCCTCTAAGCTTTAGCAAAATGTGCCCAGCTGCTATCTCTGCCTGCTCCTTCCATTAGCTCTGATGATGCCCTTTCCTACCAGCTCCCCTTGCTTTTGAGTTTGCAGTATATAAAGGCAATAAAAAAAAATATCTTTTATCCACAAAGATGCAGGTGCAGCTACCAGGCTGTGGGACCTATTCCTCTCCCCTCTGATTTAATGCCTTGACCTTAACAGGAGGCTTGTGGATCAACTCCTGAGAGGCATGCAGGTTTTTTCCTTTTTTTTTTTTTCCTTTTTTATCCTCATTTTACTCCAACAGCCAGGGAAAATGGGAAGAATGCAAATGAGTGAATGGTCTGTGTTGCTTTCTGAGCATAATCTGCTGACCTGGCAGGCACCAGGCACAAGGGGAATTTGCTGCCCTGAAGTAGAAAGAAACTTCAGCCACTTTGCAAGCTGTTACTGGGGGTTTGCTTGTTGAGGGAAGCCAAGAGAGAGCCCCATCCCCCTGCAGGGAGATGCTCTCTGGGGTCAGTCATCTGCTGCTCACATAATGGGAATTCTTCTTTTCAGCAGGGCTAAACCTGGGATCCTAGGTTTTTCCACCTGCATCTGAAAATACTTAAGGAAGCTTTTCCCCTAAAAATGGCACAGATGTGACTTCTTATTCTCTCCAGAGGGACGAGCTGAGCAACTGGGACAGGAGCAAGGCAGCTCCAGAAGGTATCTGCTGAGGTGGGACACTGAGCTGGATGGGGAAGAGAAGAAGGAGGCATTGACTTCAGTTCTGAATGAGGTTCCAGCCCTGAACACAGGAGCTGTGAGAGTATTTTGAGATTTATTTAAAACACAGGTGGGAAGGGCTGGACAGGGTTATTGGTGAGGGAAGGGTGATTTTGGGTGTGTTGGATTTGAACAATAACATTTTTAATAGCCAGCAAAAGATCAAGGCTTGAAGAGCAGGTGATCCTCTGTACCCGAAAATCATTGAATGCTTTAAAATGATACCTGATTACATGATATACATCCATAAACCACACTTATCCTTTGCTTTACAGGACCCTGGGAAGTGGTTCTTGCTCTGGAAGCTGGATTGACCATGTCTCCTCCAGTCCCTGCAGAGCTGGGCTATACACCCCCTGATGGTGGATGGGGTTGGGCAGTGGTCTTTGGAGCCTCCATCTCAGTTGGGTTTGCATTTACCTTTCCTAAAGCTTTCACTATCTACTTTAAAGAGCTCCAGGCTGTTTACAGCATTTCCTACAGCCAGATTGCCTGGATAACATCCATCATGTGTGCCACCACCTATGGAGGAGGTAAGTTAAGCACAACCACATCTTTCTTTGGAAAAGAGGAGGTCAAATCTCTCCCCCCAAAAAGGGAGGGGAGAATATATTTCTTTGAGAAAGTTCCTGGAAACTTCTAAGTGCAAGTCTGGTGCTCTGTTTTCTGATGATATACATTGGCAAAAGAGTGGAGGACAATGTTTATGAGTGTTTTCTTGGTGATGTCACTGATTCTTGATGTTTCATCAGAGATCTTGCTACATGTAGACAGAGGCTTGGCTGTGATGCAATTGGGCAGTTGCTTCAGCATATTTAGTATTGCATCTTCTGTTCATACTCTTGGCAATTCTGTTTCTTTTTTAAACAAAAAATGTGTTTCTTGGACTCATGGTTGTAGAGAAGATGCTGGAAACCCAAAACCTGAAGTTTTGCTGATAAAATGCATGTACACATGCTGGTGTATGTGCATGTAACTCTTGGGATATGTAAATATGTTTTTAATATTCCCTATTTCTGTTGCTAAAACCTTGCTGTGAGACATCTATTAAGGGATGATGTATTAGGTTTCTCTCTGCAGAATCTTTCTTAAAGGACAAATATGTCCACTGATTACTTCAAGTTAAAACCTTCACTCAGTACTTGTGCCTTGGTTGCCAAAGTTGCTGCTGTGGGAAGGTTTTTCTTGTCCTCATAATGAAATCACCATGAGAATGTTCTCAGAGGGATATTTACCTTGGATACCAACACCAGGGATCACTCTGACCCTTTGATCTGAGGAGCTGGGATGTATTTTGCTGTTAATGGTTAGGAGAGGACCACCTGGTGCCTGTGAGGTGCTGCTGCTGGGGTTATTCCTGGGCTCTTTGCAGCCTCTTGGTCCTTCAGAGCTTGTTTTTCTGGGGTGAAATGTAAAAGGATTAGCACTTAAGAACACAAGAATAGCCACACCGACTTGGATCTACCTAAGCCTCTTAAACAAGGTCAGTGATCCAGGCTTTGGAACTGTTGCACACAAGTCATAGGTGGGAATGATCTTCTGGTTCCCTCCTCCCCTTCAGGACAGGGGGGTTTGGATGCTTCCCAGGTCACCCACTGCAAATATCAGGGTACACCCTGTGTACAGAACTCCCACACACCCCCTCGTGGACTTTAGGAACTGGTTTTCTGTGGCAATAATAATAATAATAATAAAGCTGTTTTGTCATCCAGTATGGGATGGATTAAGGTGAAAGAAGAAAATTTCTGTAAGACTGACCTGGCACTCAAGGGAGCAACATATCCCACTCTGTACATTCCCTGAGCAATACCTGGGAGTGTGGGCAGTGGTATCTGGACCCTTTCACAGCTTGTGTCTGGTGTTACTGAGGTTCCTAAGATGGCTGCATGTCTTAGGAAGCTGTCACAGTATAAAACTTGTGGGTTTCACCACTGATCTTCCCATCCTTAAAGACTTTTCTGAAATCTCATTGCTGCATAGCTCTCATGATAAGGGACAGCCACATGTGCTCTGTGGACTTGAAAGTGCTTCCTTGACTTTCTCAGATGACCCATGGAGCAGCAGGAGGGTGTCTGTGTAAGCAGGAGAGCAGGAGATGCTGTGAAGCAAGACAAATTCTCCTTGTATTTACCTTTCCATAGACTTTGAGCTAAGAGCAAGGGGCACCTACCTGTCCCATCCTTCCTGGCATTTCATAGATTTGTGTTTATTGTTGCAAGAGCACCTTTCCTCTCTGGTGGTCTGTCCCATGGTGTGGTAGCTGTTGCTTTTCTCTTTTAAAGCACTGTGGCCTCTGGAAACAACCACAAAACTAGGAAAGAAACAAACCTTGAAGAAAAAGTCTTAGGAAGAATCCCTGTGTAATGATTTTGGGCTCTTTTGGAATTAAGGATGATCAGCTATCTCCTCTGTTCTTGTGAATGATTAATAGTTCTGAACATTTCCCAGTCATGTTCTCATCTTTCAGGTTTTATTTCTAGTAAATGGTGTTGACATCTCCATAGATCTGAAAGCAGCAGCCTGCAAATAGTAATAGAAGAGGGACTGGCAATGATAGCAGATTTAGGAGTTTCATCTCAGGGAATAAATATCTTTGAGTGTATAAGTAATTGAATGCTCAGTTTGATCTTCCTTTCAGCTACACCAGCATAAATCTGGAGTCCTTCTGTAGCATCCCATGAAGCTGCAGGTTGTGTTTGAGAGGAGAGGAGAACACAGGCAAAGCTTTCTTGAGGGCATGCAGGGGAGGCCCTAAGGGAAAATGATGCCTTTAAACCCCATAGTTTTACAATGTTCAGAAATGCTACAGCTAACTGTCTACAAAATAGCCTTTTAGGACAGCATGTGTTTCTTTGCACTGGAGTAACTCAATAATGATAATAAAAAAAAGCTTCAGCAAAAATTAACTTTCAGTATTGTTTCTGGGTGAAAGTTTGGCTGCTCTGAAGTCAGCAGGCACCTTGCCAGCACTTTTAGTGGAGCCAGGATTTCATCTTTCAGCTGCAAACTTTGATTTGCTGAACTATAGCACTGGAAGCCAGGCAAGTTTCAGCCCCAAGCAGGGCATTTAGGGAAAAGGGGGGGTGAGAACTGAATGAAACTTCAGAAATTAATTCTTTGTTGGTCTCACAAAGGTCTCCAGGAATGCTAAGTGAGGGGGTGCCCTATAACCATGTCCTAGATAGCAGGTTAGTCTTTGAAGCCTGCCTTAGGAGGAATCATTTCTGTGGCACTTGGGGTTCTGAGGAAGGTCAGGCTGTAAACCCTGGATTACAGTGAGCAAATATCCCACTTGGAGCAAAAATCCCTTTGTTTTGGTCTTGTGGTGTCAACAAGCTCTTGAAGAACAACCTGTGGAAGACCTTGAAAGTTAATACTAAAGCATCATGCTTGCTGGGTTGAGTTTCCCTGCAGGAATACCATGTCTTGCATCACCCTGTGTTAAGGGCTGATCAGTCTCCAGTGCTCCATGAACTGATCTCTTCCCATCTCAGAGTCTGTTTCTTGTTTCTGTATCTCAGCTTTTCATTGAATTTGAAAGGCAATGAAGGAGCTTGCTGGGTTTCTTCCATCCCAAGAGGAGGAGCTGGTGATGGGCAGATTTATCATGCAGTCCTGCTTCCCACCTGCCCACTTCCAATGTCCAGCAGCCCCACTGGTGATGAGAACTGTGACATATCAGCCAAAATTGGCCTCTGCATCTTGGTTCTTGAAACAAATCAAATTAAAGTGCTTTTGATGTTTTTTTTTCTTTTGGTTTTGCTGCAAAATAAGAAGCTGGACAAAGTAGGGAAGGCAAATTGGAATTACACAGGATACAGTACTGATTTTTACTTTGACAAGACTGAAGTGTCTTTTCTTCACCATGTCTTGACCTTGAGCAAAAATATATGAACTCATTACCCTGTGGTGGAAACTCCCAGCAAGGAAAACATGGTTTGAGCCTGGGACAGGAGAGACATAGGGGAGGGAAGGTGGAGGTTTCCCTCTGCACACAGTGTCTTCCAGTCCACTTTATTTCTGGTACAAATGAAAGAGTGACCTGCTCCGCTCTGGCTAGTGTGTAATTACACCTTCAACACAACCTTCTGCCCCAGCTGTTTGTTCACCACTGTTTGTATTCACAGTCTGAAATGCCACCAGGCTCTGTCTGCATTCAGCAGTGTCTGAATAAAACCATGGTGTTTGTCTTAATTTTCAGTCATTCAAGGCTTGGCATAGCCAGGCTTCTGCCATGAAAGTTAGCAGCTAAATTCTTGATTCATCTTTATAAGTTAACAGCTAAATTCTTGATTCATCTTTGAATCCTTGAACCATCTTGTTTTTCCCTTTCTATGCACTCATTTTCCAAATAGAACAGAGGAAGATCCTACTGGGATTAAGATGTAAATGAGATGAAGATGCAATAGCAAAGGAATAATTTGTTTTAATCCCCCAGTGAAAACATTCCACTTATTAGATTTAGATTAATTGTTGCCATCTTTTCACCAACACAAATGTTTTGGTTCAGGCTGCTGATTAAACTCCTGCAACAGGGGAAAAACAAGAAGTGATGTCACTGCTGAGTTTGTTTTATCATCTCCAGGAAACCAGAACATCCAGCAGTGATGCTTCATGCACCTGGCTGGTTTGACAGCACAGACACAGAACTGGAGCCATCCAAGAGTTTTGCTGGCTCTGGAGAGAGTTATTTCATGTCTCATGAATCCTTCTGCCTGCCTGGCCTCGGCACTACTAACACTGGGGCTTAGCAAAAAGCAAGTTTAACATTTCAAAACTTTCTGTTTTGACCTCTCCTTGATCCCGTTGTCAAACATGACTCAGTGGAAAGCAGAGCCACAGTGCTTTGCCAGCACCCCAGGAGCACCAGCACCCAGGTCCCCCAGCTCTGTGCAGTGTCACCCCATTGCCAGGCGTAGGGATGCGTGGGGTTGGTGGCTCTGCCCACAGCAGAGCATCTCACATGGCTTCAGAGGGGCTGTGTGGAAACTGAAGCTTTCCCCAAAATAGCTGTGGGAATGTCAAGGGATGGGATTGACCACGCTGGACCCAATTGCCCTGTGTGAAGGTTGTGTGGGTGCTGTGTTTTTGGGGTGCTGCCCCCCTTCCCTCCCACTGCTCGGCGCCCTGGGAGCTGCTGGATGGAGTTGAGTTCCCTTTAATTAAAACCTTGGGCATGAAACTATTTGTGGTAAATCCCTGAATGCTGGAGGTCTTGTGGCTAAATGCTGAGGAATGTGTTGGGTCAAGCTGGTCAGGCTCAGGGGTGAGGAGGGCACAGGGGGATCAGGGCAACTCTGCACCCGCCTGGTCCCTAGGCTGGGATGTTGGGATTGTATCTGCTTGGGGTCCAGAGCCAAGGATTTGGCTGAATTCAAACCTTTTCCTGAGTAATATTCTATATTAATATGGACTGATCCTTTGGAAAAAGTTAAGAATATTATTAGGAACATAAACCTGTGTGTCTTTTGGAGGGCTGGGATTTCTCTCTCTAAAAGAGATGGCAATCAGTACAGTGACAGTGTCACATCCCAGGCCACAGGTTTTGTGGACAATTGCTGTTTATAATCACATCCATGACATCAGAAGCTTCATTTTAACTGCAGTTATGGATTTATGGATTGGATTTCACTGCTGATGATTTTTATGAGCAAATGGAAAATGACAACAGAATAGTTTTGAGAGATGTGGGTGTGCCATGGAAGTGAGAATCCCAGATGCTTTTGAGAAGTGCAGTTACCTCTTTAGGTCCTCACTTACCTGCTGCTCTTTTCATGCAGCAGAGCTTGGTATGGATAGTATTTTTTTGAACATTAATAAAGCCCTTTAATTGACTTTAAAAGACTCAACTAAGGAAAAGCACCATTCAGGTTATTGAGTTGTAAGCTCCTACCTTTGGTTGGAATAAAATGCCTTATGTAAAAGGCTTGGAACAGAATTCTTCCCAAATACCAAAGTGGTCCACTGAGAATAGAAATGCTTTCTATTCTGAGGGAAGCCTTATTTATTTATCTGGAAAAGAAAAAACACTCCTTCTCAACACTCATCACCTTTTTTTGGTGACCTTATATGTTAAATGTTGTTCATCAAACCTTGGGCTTTATTATGTGAATTTAAAAACCATGACTTCAACTTGAACTATCAGTGGGAATTGTCACATAAAGCTTTGCAAAGATTGAAAAAAATGGGCCCTTTTGGGGACAGAGGAAGAGTTTCAGGTTCTGCCCCTTTTCCTGCTTTGCCCCTCTTCTTTCAACAGCTCTGGAGTGGAGCACTGGGAAAACAATAGCAGCCACTTATTTATATGGAGGGCTCTGATAGGGAAATGAGTAATTTCAAAAAGGTATTTTGCAATTTTAATCAATTTTCTTGCTGCTTGCCAGCAAATTAAAAAACCTGCCCCCCAGGAAGTGTCTGCTGTCTGTGGATGAGTAAGTGGAGCCTGGCCCTGGGGGAGCCTCTGCTCCTGAAATGGAGAGGGAACAATCAGACAGCTACTGTGCCATGAGCTCAAGTCTCCCCAAATTGCTAAGAAGTCTTTTTTTTTCACCTCATGAGCCCAGGATTTCTGCTGTCAGCCCCTCAGGCTGTTGTGCTTTGTTTGTAGCATCTCTTCAAAGCAGCAAAGGAGAGCAAAGATTTGCTGGTGTTCAGACATCTTTAGAAATCATTCGTTTTGCCCCAAGATCTCCTGCTGCAAATGGTTTCCTGCTCCAGTTTTGAGTTTGCCACCAGGTTGTGAACATATGCCCAGAAGATGTCACACCAGGGTTAGATGCACAGGCTGGTCTTCATCTTTACACCAAATTCAGTATTTCTGTAGAAAGAAACTCCCAGCTTCCAGCTGAGGTCAGGGCTGGAGTTGGAGCTGCTGCTTCATCCCTCTCCCAGGCATCTTCATCCTCTGCTTCATCTCTCCTCATCCTCTGCTCCCGGGGATTTCCATCTGCCCGTTCCACCCTCTGCACTGCTGCTAAGGATGTGTTGAAGTTCAGTCTCAGGTGTGTTTATTTAGATTAAGTCCAATTTTTTATTTTTGGCAGAATACAGAAGACAGCTGCCGAAACAAACTTCATTCCTGTTTACTCGAAAAACTCCACTCATCCAAACTCCCAGCTCCCTGTAGGAAAATAAAGGAAAACAGCCCTGTCCCCTTGGGCATCATCTTGTTCAGCTGCTGACAGGGGGTTTGTACAGGAGAGACTTTAATTCTCTCTGGTAAAGGCAGAGTGCCTGTCTTTGCACCCCGTGCATGCATGGCACAAGTGATGCTGTTTAAAGTCTCCTTGCAGCTCATAAAGTGAGTCTGGGCTGGAGCAAACCAAGGCTCTCCAGGTCATCACATTCTGACCCTGCATCTAAGAGTAAAAGTCTTCTGGTCATTTAAAGTTTACTCAGTTTTATAGGAAGAAAGATGCAGCAATAATGAAACATCTTACAGGTGTGTTGTGAGGGGATTTTTAAAACTGTAGATTAACAGTGCCAGGAAAATTACTAAGGAATTACTGTTTGTTTCCCCCCCCCCCCCCCCATCTCTCTTGTTGCTTAATTGGGTTTGTAGAAGAATAGGATTCACAGGAACACAGGATGCTTTGGAGCATTGGAAGGAGGTGGAAACAGGGAGGAGGGGAACTCTTTGCTTCATCAGAGACTGATGGATTTGTACCTGAACAGAACCTGGCATTAAAAATAATGTTATTAATTCAAAATTAGAGAAAAAGCACCTGCCTGGACCAGCAAGGTTTGTCCTCCTGTTCCTTGGGGAGGGAAGAGCTGTGCACGGACCCAGAAGGTTGTGAGCCAGAACAGCAGCAAAGCTTTCCAGAGCCAGGGATTTGCTCTTCCCTGGACTACATGGACAGGCTGGGACCTCCTGGCTCTAACATTGCCACCTGGGGGGTGTTTGGCTCAAAAAGAAGGGGAGGGAGGAAAAATGTGATGCTCAGCAGTGGTTAAACAGAGTTTTTCCAAAGAGCTGATTTCCACACACCTAACTAGCATGACTTGTTTTTTGGATGCCCAGTTGCCTTTTCTGAAAACAGCCTGAATGCAGATTTGTGGGAGATTAGGGAAGAGTTGTTGGGTGCCTGAAAATGCTGAGATGTGAAAAGGGTTGGAAGCTTTGCTTAGGGGCATTGGGAAGAGTGGGCTGTGTGTGAGGTGGAGGTATAGTGTAGCTTTCATCTATATGAAAAACAGCTTTTACTAAAATGATTTGACCAAAATGATTCTCAAAATGTGCCCAAACCATACCTCAGTTTTCATATTAACCACGGTGGGAAAATGATGTGGAGGTGGAGGCAGAGTGGGAGATATCAGGACTCTGACACTCACCTGCTTCCTCCATGTGAATCTCCCTAAAATTGGGGCTGAATTCCTCCAGGCCCCATGGGGCTGACACTGAAGTGAGGAGGAGGCAAAGCTGGGAGAGATGCAGGGCTGGTGGGGAAACTGCAGCTCTCCATCAGCAGCAAACACTCCCAAGTTTCCCCAAAAGGGACTTCGGTGTGAAAACTACACCACAGAGCAAGCTGGTGAACATAAACAGGAGAGTGGATGATTGCCCAAATCTGCAATGATGTGGTGGTGTGGGACAGGAGAAGAGCCCATGACTTTGTAAGGAAAAGCGTTAGGATGCTGGTGGAAGCACAGGGAGAAAACAAAACAAAACCCCAACAATATAATTTCTATTTTAATAACCGAGGCTGATTTAATTAAGGCTGAGTGCTGCTGCCTCCTGCAGCGCCCTGGCTTGGGCGGGGCGAGGAAAAATAAACGGGGAAAAAATGGGAAAGCAGCGAGACTCAGAAACCCCGGAGGAGGTTCGGTCTCTGCCCCATCCTCCGGGGCGGGGTGAGCCGGGTCGGGCCGGACCCCTGGGGAGGTGCGGGCGGATCCACCGGCTTCGTCCCCACCTCCAACCCGGCTTGGGCCGTCCCGGCGGGGGCTGAGCGGCCGCTCCCGCAGGTGGGTGCTGGGGGTGCGGGGTCCCACGCGTGTCCGGGGGCTGCAGCCCGGGGCTGCCGTGTGGAGAGGGTGGAGAGGAGGGTGTGGGAGGACGGGATGGGGTAGGAGTGGGTGTGAGCAGCTGTTTCTGGTCTTACCCACCTCTATGGGACATTTATGGCACCGGATTGCCCTCCCACCTGCCCAGTGCGGGTGCCAGGAGGCTATACTGTATATTAAATATAATATAGACTACATAGACGTTTATTTATGTGTTTCTATATTTATTTGGCTTTTTTATGCCTACCTAAAGGGTGGGTGCGAGTTTGGAGCCAAACTCTTCTCAGTAGTTCCCAGTGACAGGACAAGGGGCAACAGGCACAACGTGGAACATAGGAAGTTCCAGTTAAATAGGAGAAAAAAACTTTGCTCTGAGGGTGACAAAGCACTGGAACAGGGTGCCCTGGGAGGCTGTGGAGATACTCAAAACCTGCCAGGATGCAGTCCTGTGTATTGTGCTCTGGGTGATACTGGTTTAGTGGGAGAGTTGGAGTAGATGATCTCTAGAGATCCCTTCCAGTTCTGACAATTTTCTGATTTTATCTTATCTCTTTATTGTGTTACACATTGTATTATAAATTTTATCATTTTATACATTGTATATAGCTAACGTTCTTTGCATTAAATGTCAACTCACAGCAGCAGGGGTGGGGTACAGGATGAAAACCAAACAACTCTCTTGCAGCTGCCTTGGGGCGATGCTGTCGCTGCAGAAGGAGGGGATCCAGAGGAGCAGCATCTCCAGCACTGACCCTGCCCCTTTGCACTTTTGTTTTTCAGGGCTTCCCAAGAACCACTTGGCTGGCACAGCCTGGCCATGCCACCCCCCAGTAAGGTGGGGCAAGCCCCTGGCCCTCCAGATGGTGGCTGGGGTTGGGTGGTGCTCTTTGGTGCTTTTGTTTCTGTCGGCTTTGCCTACGCCTTCCCCAAAGGCCTGGCCATCTTCTTCGAAGAAATCCAGGATTTCTTTGGCACCTCCTATAGTGAGATTGCCTGGGTCTCCTCGATCATGTTGGCCACGACCTACGGTGCAGGTGAGTAAACCTGCACCAGCCCTCATGGTGTGTTGGGAAAGCTGAAATAAATCAGAAATTTTGGCTCTGGGCCGGCACACAGGAGCACCATCAATATCCATCTGCAAGGGCACTGTCAACAGACTGATTGTCTGACTGGGTTTCCAAAGTCTTTTAGGGAAACAAGTCATAGGCATAGCCTCAAGGGGTTAAGAAGCAGATTTTTTTGGAGGTAAATTGGTGTTGGGATTTTTGATCAGGTGTTTCCTGTTTAGTGAGTGCAGGCATCTTTTGACCCATCTGGATGTCTTTGTACTCCAAATGCCTTTGAAGAAGTGGTCTGTACTACTTGGATTTGGAGCACCTTTGTTGCTTTTCCAAACAGGGCTCATTCCACTAATCTGGCTACTGTGTGATGCAGAATCCTTTATAAAGGGGTCCAGCACCTTCTCTGCCCAGAGGCTGAGCTGCACGGGTTGTCCCATTGCTGCATCCCCTTCCTGGTGATGCTGCCATCCACCAGCTGCATTGGGGGATTTCTCTGACACCACAAACAAACCATGACCGTGGCTCAGTCATATGGCACCTCTGTTCCCCCAAAACTGCCAGATCCAGCCCTGCTCCTTGTATCCAGGTGGCAAGGGGACAAGTGAGCTGTTCTGAAGGGCATCCTCCTGCCTTGCTGTGACACAAGTCAGTAACTTTGCACCTGAGAGGTGGGGAAGTAGCAGCATGGCCCAGACCTGGAATGTTGCTGAAGGTGGGAGTGGTGATCAGAAGATTTCCATGGAAAGCTTTCCATGAGCATCAGTAAAAAAGCCCTGAGAAGAGGCTGGTATGAAATAGCTGGGTCTGGGTTTCAGCCAAAGGTGACTGTGGAGTAGAGCAATAAATGGAGTAGCTGCTTGTTTATTGTGGCAGCTTATAATTACAGCAATGAAATAAACAGTCAATAGCTCCTATCAGTTGCAAAGCAGTGTGTATAACTTTGCTCTTTTATTTTGTGTTATTTTGATAATGCTTTCATGACTTAATGAAAGACTCTTGAGGTCCCTTTGATTAAATCTGTGAAGGGAGGTAGACAGGAACTGTGCTCTGTAGTTTCAGGAAAGATCATCAATATTTATTTTGGCTATTAAAGCAATTCTGAAAATATTCTTTGTTTTTAAAAAGGGATTTTTGTTTTCCTTAATAATGCACTGCAGTGTTTTTTGGAGAGCCCAGCTGGTAATGAAAGTAAAGGTGCTTTGTAAAAGTTCATGAAGTGGAAGCAACGCTTGAATCAGAGCCCATTGTAATCTGCCTGGTTGTAACCTACTGCAAAGGCTTGGTCCCATGGGGAGTAGCTTTGCAAGGCCTGAGTTCCTATTTAAGAACCCACAAAGGGACCACTTTTTAGGGCAAAGCACAAGCAGTGGTTTAGAAATCCTCCTCTTAAGCCAGTGCCATTATCCCCTTGGCCTCCCTGATGGGATGCTGAGCCTGAGCCCTGGGGAGTGCTGCAGCTCTGGGGTAGATTTCCACTGGGTCTTGTTATGAAATGCAGAGAAAAGGACCTTTTTTCTCAGCCCCAGCAGTAGAAATAAGCAGTTTGCAGTGAAAAGGAAACAGTTGGGCTCTGTATAGGCTGAATGGGAGCAAGTGGCTTGCTGTGGGGGAGGGAGACACTGCTGGAGTGGGACAGGCTAAAGGGATGCCACTTAAATGCTGTCTTAAAGGGCTGGGGTAACCTGTCTCCGAAGCTGTCAGGTTGAGAAAAAAAGGAAAAGTAGGCAGTCAATATCTTTTCAGTTGTCCTCAGTTGTCTAGGAAGCTGTATGGTTTGGAAATCAAAGAGAAATGGCTAATGGGTTGTACCAAAATTATATGAGTGAGTGGAGGCTGCTGTGAGTTGCATGGTCTGGTACTAAAATTAAGACATGAGTTGTTGGGAAGGCTGTGGTTGGGACTTTAGTATAGATGAGTGTGCTAAGTGTGTCCTGTGGAGAGCAGGGACCAGTGATGTCCCTGATGTTTCTCTCTGGCTTCCCAGTAGCTCAGTACAGTGCAAGTGCTGGTTCTGCCATTGTGCTCAGTCCTGGGCAGATGTCAGCTGGGTCACAAAGTACTGTGTTGCTGATCTTATGTTTTTAACCACCATCATTCATTGGGAAGCAGTGGGAAATCCTGCTCCACCGTGGGATGAACAAAGACCTTGAAGGAGCAGCCCCCCAAAAGCAATGTTCCTCCTGAAGGCTGCCACCTGCTGAAGCCACATCCCATCACCTGTCCCATAACACTGCAATAAATGCACCAAAAGGAGCTACTTGTAGACTGGGGGCTCCCTGGCTGCCTCTGTGGGTTGTTGCCAGCTCTGCTTCATCTCCCAGTATCAACTTCCAGTATCCCTCTGGTATGGGAGAGATTCATGCCTGACCATGACTGAGTGAGGAACCAATTCTGCAGATTAACCCTGCACCAGCAAGTGCCTGAAGTTGCTCCCAGGGTGTAGAGGGGGAGCTGGAACTTCTTGGGGTGCTGGAGCATCCTGCTGGCTGATGAGCTGGTGCTGAGATGCTGATCACCTTTCCCTACTCCTCTGTGCAGGCTTTCTAAGCCACTTCCTTCTCTTTCTCTCCAGGTGCTGAAGCCAGTGCCACGTGCTTGGCACTTGGGATGTTGGTAGAGGACTTTTATCCCAATGAATTGAGCATCTCCTGCCTTTTGCAAGGAGCTTTAACTTTACCCTCCCCAATGCCATTATAGGGTAATGTGGAGGATGATACAAGTGGGTGCTGTTAATTGCAGGTGGTTGTAGCTTTGCACCTTCCCACTTGCCTGGCATTTGCTCAGTTCTGTCCAGCTAAAAGTCTTCTTCCCCCTCTGCTCTGCTTTTGAGTGAGATTTATGCTCGTTTGCTCATCCCTCTCCCTGCAGCAATCCAGGCTGAGGCTCTGGGTCTCAGAGTGGCTGCAAACAGGGCTGTGGGGGCAGTTTGCAGAACATGGATCAAGTGAAACCCACATGCCCAGGAGTGCATTTAGCACATCTAATTTGATTGACTGGGCATTTAATGCCAGAGCAGGTTTGACTTCTGAGCAACATCAGTGATTTGGAAATTCTCATTAAAGAAACAGGGCAGTGGTTGCTGTGAGCTGCCAGAGTTGTGCTCTGTGGCAGTGGCTGTTGGGATGGACATGTGGTAAGGCTTGGGTTACTCTGCTGAAAAGAAAGGAAATAATTTAACACTGGATCTCTGCTAATCTTTTCTGAAAAAAAAATTATTAAAAATTCCTAAAAATGCCATAGTAAGCTTTCAACAAAGTCCTGAGTAGCTGACAGAGTTACTCAACCAGATAGTTAATGCTATATTCCCTTCCTTTCCCAAACCAGCAGAAATGTCCCAGCCTGTCTGGAGGTGAAGTGAAGGGTTGGAGGAACCACCAACCACCTCCTCCACAGTCCCTGTGTCCTTGGGGATGGAGGGACCAAGGATTCTGCTGCTGTCAGATATGGACATCACAGCCCTGAGAGGAAAGCCCCCAACTTTCTTCCTCCCCCCCACTCCCCCTGCTCCAGCAGCAGTAGATGGCCATGATTTGGAAGGTGTCCAAGCAGATCAAAAGCTTTCCTCAAAGGCACCCAGGCTCTGCTGTTTGCTCAGCTGGCTTCAGGGACAGGCTGTGGCTGTGCTGTCCCCTCCCTGGTGTTGACCACATCTCTGGGTTGTGCCTCAGGGCAGCAAGGGTGGCATCTGAGCATGGGGACGTCCCTGACCCTGCTCAGCTCCCTCTGTCCCCAGGAGCTCAGGGTGGGAGCAGAGGGGTCTCAGTGACAACAGCTTTTGTTTGCAGACATCCTCAGGAGGCAGCCACTCATTTCCTTGGCACACTCACTGGTGCAAGGATTTGGGTTTTTTTAGCTGGCTTTGCAGATCTTATGTTTGCATTTTGTAAATAATGCAGATGCAGGGTGTTTTCTGATGGTGCTCACAGGGATTAACCCTGCTCTCCATGGAGTAGCTTGGTTGACTTCGACAGCATGGATGCAGGTTTACAGTGACCACCTGAGGCTTTGGCTTGCAAGCACCAGAACACTTCCAGTTTTTCAGACAAAGACTGAAAAATCAGCAGCCAACACTGTTTCTCCCCTTCACTTTTTGCTTAATTCCCCATGGAAGCCGTTTTACACCAACCGAGGCTCTGGCAATATATATTGCAGAAGTTTTAATGTGTCTTATCCCCCAGTTTCTTAATCTGAACTAGGTTGCAGAAAACAATTCTGTCACTATAATACAAGTAGTAAAACAGATTAGTGTGCAATAAAGTGGATAGCCTGGACTTTATGATAGGGTACTTGTAGTCCTTGCCAGGCTTCATGTTCAGCAATTTCACGTTTCGAGTTGTGGAGGGCAAAGTGGGAGTGAGGAGCATGAGGAAACATTGCTTTTCTCTGGCCAAAAGTTGCAGGGTGAAGCCCTGTCAATCTGATAAAGAAGGATTTCTGTTTTGCAATGTTTCTACTTTGTTTTTTTTTTCCTTGTCCTGGGCAAAGAACTCATTCTTTACCTCAAATGAGAATAGTATTACAGAGCAGAGTCATTTCTTGTTGTTAAGAATCAGGATTAAGGACAAGAGGAGATGCCACCATTCTTTTCCAGCTGCACCTCAGCTCCCAGCTGTCCCACTCTGGGATTGATGGGGATACTGAAGACTGCCAGAATTTGGAGCATCTCAGGACTCTCATGGTGCTGCTCCTTCTGCAAACTGCATCCTTGGGCTACAGGAGACCAAAGCTCCCAGGGTCTGCAGGAATGAGGTTCATTCCTCATTCCTTGTTCCTGAATGTTCCTGAACATTTATTGTTCAGGGGGACAATCTTAAATGAAACAGTTGCAAAACCAAAAGCTTTTGGCCTTCTCACCTCCTGACTTGGGCCATGTGCCTGCAGTGTGTTCACTGAGCTGAGCTGCCCTTTTCCCATTTTTAAGGGTGACAGATTGGAAGCAAGGTCACAGGTGAGACCCCAGAGATAAGCAGGAGGCAGTTGGGCTCCCAGGAAAGTAAAGATAAGCAATATTGATTTGCTGGTAATTTAGTTACCCTGTTCAGCATCGGGGGGAGCAGCCAAATATTCTAAAAATAAGAGATCCTGGCTATCCTTGATAGCAGCAATATTCTTGTAGCTGCTACGGGCTCCTTTAGTGCTATAATAGATGTAAGGATCATAGGAAGAAATAATGTCTGTGATTATGGCCAACAATTAAGATTTTAAACAATGATTTGCCTGTCTGGCATCTGTGCCAGAATGGAGAGAATAATTTAGTGCCTAGGATGATATCTGCATTTTCAGGTTTTTTTGCATGGTGACTGCTTGGGCAAAATGCTCCTTTCATCATTGTACTGAGACAACAGAAGTCACCTAAGGAAGGGAACCTGGTACAAAGTCATATCAGCTGATAAGCTTGAATAGCTGGGTCTGGAGCAAGAAACTTCTGACCTTTGGGGTTTTTTTCCTTCTCATTTTGAAAAATCTCACCCAGTCCTTTTCAATTTCTGTGCAGCTATGCCCTGTGCAGGTTTGTGTAATTTGTAGATGTATGTGCTGCTTCTGTTGTCTCTTAATATGTAAAAACCCAAGTTACATCAGGCCCATACGTTGATTTTATTCAGTATTTACTGCAGTGGAATCTTGGTCTCAGTCTCACTATTTGCTGCTTTAACATCCCCAACATAACCTCCAGGGTGTTGTTCTTCTACATCCCAATTTCTACTAAAATTAGGGACTCACCTTCTGTCTGTATTCCAAGACAGCTGCAGAGAGCCACGTTTTGCAAAGACCAGAGAAATGGGAGAGTTTCTGAAGTAAAAGCTTTATGCTGAAGCCAGCCAGTGTTTACTCTTCTTGTTATTTATTATTCATTGTTTTGTAATTGGATAAAATGTCTGAAGATTTAATTCTAGAGAAACACTGCAACTGAGCCTTTCCTCCAAAGAAAGTTTCTCCCAGAGCTTGTAACTGCTTAATAGAGCATCTGCTAAAACAGCAAGGAGGAGATTGGGAAGTTGAAAGTCAACCATTGACCTTGAGCATTTAATCCAAAATTTTATAGCTGTATTTTATTACACTGCTAGCATGATAAATTGCAGTGACAGGTTTAGAAAGCACCTCACAACATGCAGTGGCAGAAAGCTATATTAATAATGAGTTTGATTCTGCAGTTTTTAACTTAATCAAAACTGCCAATGTTCTCTCCTGGTCTGGCCCAAACTTCATCAAAACCTTCTCTACCTCCAGAAGGCCTTACCCAGGGCTCTCCACCCATCCCAACTGCTTGCAAGTAGTTATGAAGCACCACAGCCCTAAAATGGGGAAACCGAGGCATAGGAAGGGAGGTGTGGGGTTTGGGTTTTTTTCAGACAAGCAGCAAGTGGGTAGCAGAGCCCAGGCCAGGCCTCAGGAGGTGCAAATTCCCTGTGAGCCAGTTTTGGCTCAGACATTGCCTGATGGACCACAAGCACTGGAGCTGGACAAGCCTTGACTGGTGGAGGCTTTACCATGTTTCCTGCTAAAAGTTGGTGATGGGGCTGCCTGGCAGAATTGTGTCTTGTGCTTTGCCCAGGATTTTGCAGTGGATTTTCTCTGTGGATTCCTCAGGGCGAGGGTGCTGCCTGTTTGGAGCATCCTTCACAGTTGTGTCCCACTTAAAAAATAATCTCCCCGAGGCTCAAGTCCTTTTGCAGGGGTTGCTCTCATGGGGTTGCTGCTCTTTCCATCCCCAAGGAGTGTTCTGCATGGACTGAGGACTTTTCTTGTCTTTTAAGAAACCCAGAGCCTCAAACCTGTGAGTTGCCACCCAAGTGGCCTCAGTTCTGAAAAGCAAAGGGGTGTTCTGTGTGCGTTGTGCTCAGGTGGCTGCACCCTGGGCTTCCCATGCTCTTCTAGAACTTGGGCTCAGCAGAGAAATTGAAGAGTCAGTGCCTGGGCAGGGTTTGTTTTTGGAGAGGAAACTCAGTGCCTCTGGGTCTTGTGTTGTGTCTGGCCAGCCTGTGAGATGCCTCAGTTACCTGAGGGTACCTGAACCAGCATCAGCCCCTCCTGAGCAGCCCTGGGTGCTGAGCAAGGGCTATGGGAGAGGAGAGGGGGATGTTTGCAGTGCTGGATCATGCTGCTTGCTCTTACTCTACAGCCTTGGTAAAGCAAAACTTCTCCAGCAGGGATTTTTTTAGACATGTGCTTTTCCACCCTGATATTTTGCATAAGCTGAAATATCTCTGTTTATCCACAGTGGGTATCCACATCCTGACATTGTGGCCCAAGGCTGGGCATGTTCTCTGTGTGTACCTGCAGCTCAGCATCCCAGTGCTGGGCTGGCATCACATCTTTTGCTGATCCTCAGCACCTCTTGGAGTGTCACCAAGAGTCCAGAACCTTCCCTGTGACATTGAAACCAAATCTTCCCAGGCTGGGGCAATCCCTGGGGTAGCAGCACCATTACCATCATGGATTTTGTTAAGAAAGCCAGGTGAGGAATGATTTGATTTCTGTAATGGATGGTTCTGCAGATTCATATACTTTTCCTGACTCTTGGAGAGCACTCAAGCCCTGCAAGGTCACCATGTATGTGCTTATATTTTTTATTTTTTTAAATAGCCCTGTTCTACTTAAGAGCGATAATAGCACTATAGGTTCAGGTGAAATATTTCTGTGTTCCTGGACGTGGTCACAAAGCTTTATCATTTTGTCCTTCGTTGGAGCCTGCAAGGTCACCAGGCAGCAGTAATAGAGATGTGATAGACTTAATAAAACCCAAGATTAATAAGAACTAGGAAGAAAAAGCAAAGAGTTTTGGGTGGAGGTTGTTAATGCTCAGCAGACAAGTGTCAAGCCCAGGAGTAAGTTATAATCCATTCTCTGGGTGAAGATCTAACAGAGGAAACCTTCTTCCCCTGGTCAGAACCCCAAGTGCTTGTGTGCTGCTGTAATGAGGGCTTTGGTGCCAACTTGTCCTGCAGCTTTTCTGCCCCTGGATGGCTCCCCAACACAACTGGTCTCTTGGTCAAATTATTTAGGGCTTCCAGGAGGTGGATAAAGCCCTTTGGAGAGCATGGTCAGCTTGTTAAGATGGGCTGCAGCTCTGTGGCTGGGGTTCAGATGACAGAAAGGATTAAAGTCAGGGGTCCTGGCCAAGTGAAAGGTTAGCTGCAAAAAATTCTGGGAAAGAAATTAAAAAAAATTGTGACGTGGTGACCTTCTGAAGATCAGGGGCTGTGATCTGCTGTGTGGGTGAGAACCAAACCAGCAGCGTGCTCAGCACCTGCAATGCCATCCCCTTGCAGGGCCACTTGTTTAATTGCTCAAATGCAAAGTGACACGAAGGACCTTGGCTCCAGCCCCAATTTTGGAGCTGTTGGCCTGTGGCTGCTCCGTGTGCCGCAGGAGCAGGTCGTGTCAGCTGTGTAATCTGGGAGCTGAAATGCTGGAGCACTGATCAGATAAGATGGTTGGATAAGGATGAGGACACTTTGTCTTTCTGAAGCTTGGGCCTTGTCTACTTTGTTCTTTTTATTATTTTTTTTTCTTTCTTTTTTTTTTTTCTTTTTTTCATGTTTTTATACCAGGATGCTGCTGTGGCAAATTCCTGGATTTCTGATGGATGGGCAGGGTCTGTGACTTTCCAAGGATGTGCCTGCTAGATGCAGGAGAGGGAGGGCTGCAGCCACTTGCTTTCTGCACTAGAAACACCCAGTGCCTTCTCAGCTGGGTATGGGAGACCCAGCACCACAAAGCCTGGACCCACCAGCTTGGTGCCCAACACGTGTCCAGGCAGCCTCTCCCATGCTTGGCTTTTGCATCTCACAGGGGTTGTGCTGAAACTGCAGCCCTTGGCCCCTTCCATGCACAGCACAGACCACTTTCCTTACCTGTGAGAAAGAAAGAGAGGCAGCTCCTGGTGACCTGGTCAGCTGGTGGAGCTGCTATTGCACATGCTGGACTTCAGCCTCCTTATTTAAAAAAAAAAAGATTATTTGCACTGCAGAGTAAAACTAACAGAAGGCATCAGGGCAGTTTAGGGGTCACGGGTCTTTGGGGGCTGGCAGAGGGGTGTATGATCCCGTGGCTGTCACCTGGGCCTTTTGCTTGCTGTTCTTCGTCCTCCAGCACCAGCACACGGGGCCACCTTCTTTCCAGCAGCAGTGCTGAATGAAGAACCAGCTGTGTGTGGGCTCCTCAGCCACTGAGGGTACAACACCAAGCATCTGATCCAAGCAGCTGAGGCTACCAATACTCTGTGTTGTTATTACCAGGAGCCAGCAGGCTCTCACAGGGCTCATTTAACATGGGTCAGCTGGTGAGCACCAGTTCCCCAAGCCCTGGTGACTTCAGAGCATGAGCCACCAGGGTCCCAGATCTTGGGACTTCTCTTCCAGCAAAGCAAAAGACTCCAAGGCTGCGGGTTTTAACCCTCTCATCCTTTTTCTTCCCTGCCTATGTGACTGTGCCCCCTGTTCCCTCAGCCCCCTCCCTTTCAGGCTGTGCATCATCACCAGGAGCTGACTGCTGACACTGACCTCCCCTGCCCTGGGGGGTTGGTGGGTCCTGGCAGCCCTTTAATAACACAGGGGCACTTGCTTTCATTTGCAGGGTAATGAGGAGGATGCTCTGTTACAGTGGGCTGGTACCCTGGTGGATAAATTACAAAGCCAAAGGCAGTGCTGTTATTCCACTGAGGGAATGAGATTATTACTGAGGAAATTGCAGGACTGCTCCTGTCGTTGTTTTACTACTGGTGTAATAATAGACTTGGGTTTATCAGTATAAATTATTTCCCCCCCCACCCCCTCTTCTCCTCCCAGTTCTGCTCCTTCTTACGTCCCCAGTGACTCTGTAGACAACGCCAGTCATGTCATGCTGAGTTCCTTTGTATTTTCTGTGGTTTTGGAGCACTCTGGAAAACATTAACTATCCAGGCAGTTCTTTTGGTGCTGAGCAGTGTCCCTGTGCAGCACCAGTTCTCCAGAGCCACTTCTCACTGAGGAAAAGTGGGAAAAGCTGAGCTTCCTCTTGCAGCCTCAGACACCGGAGACAGGGGTGGTCCCAACTCTACCAACACTGGGGTTCAAGCCCCAGTTTTAAAGTGCTGCTATTTTGTCATCTGCATGGCCATAAAGTGGTTCTACCAGCAGGCATATGATGTTTGCAATGGCTCTGTGCCATTTTGCACTGTCAGAAGTTCTTGTGAAACCTGGACAAAAAAACCCCATGGTGCATGGAGGCCTCTGGGTTACAGGGTCAGTCTGTCAGGGGCTCAGCTCTTACCTTGCTCTCTAAAAGCCTTGAAAAGAAACACTTCAGCAGAAACTCATCCAAGCCAGAATCCAGTGAAAGGGGGAAAACCAGCTTCTGTTAGTATGAGGTTAAGATATAAAATACTAAACCAAACTTTACAAATAAGGGAGATAGAAAAGTAGGTATACATATGGTCAGAGGTGTGGGAGAGAAGAACATTTTAGTCTTTGTTAAAAATACATCGGGGTTTTGCACCAACACTGCAGTGAAGTTTTGCAGCTCATAAAAAATTCATAAGGGTTCTTGAGGAACACAGAAAGGCAATTCAGGTGTCCAATTTTTGAGCACTGTCGTACTTGCAAGAGTTTAAGCCAGGCTGGATTGATATTTCTTGTTAAATGCCAGCTCTGCCTTATGGATCATAGTTCAGTGGCTCAAAAGGAATAAATGACAAGATGGCCTGGCTTGGTGGAGGAGAAGAGACAAGAGCCCAGAGTATTTTGCATTTTCGTTGTGCTTTTACAGTCTCCACTTCAGGGTCCTTTTCACTTCTGCAAACACAAAACTCAAGGTGAAAAGTAATTGGACAAGGTAACAAATGAGTGAGGGGTTGCTGTATTTCCCACTGGCGAGCTGCTGTGTTTTGCTTGCCACCAAGATCAGCTGCTTTGACACAGCCTTTCATGTGCCAGCTGACAGTGAATGGAAATCTGCCCCAGGTATGAGAAAAGAGAGGTTTTAGACAGGACAGGCACTAAACCAGCATGATTTATATGGGCTGAGGAGGGTGCTTTACATTACATCAGTCTTCCAGGAGTGCCATGATCCCGGCTGCATCATTTGGGAGATACTGGATGCAAAGTGTTGCTCTCCAGACTGCTGGGTTGGGGAAGGGGAACACATTTCTTCATGTTTTCCCAGGGCTTAGGAAACAAGGCTGGGTGGGCTGAAATGCCACCCCCTCCCACAGCGACCGCTGCCACCCTCGTGTCATCAGCCTTGTCCTTGTCATGCAGGGGGGGTGATTAAAATTGATTTCTAATTTTCTCATTAGAAATTGTGATGCCACCGTGGGAGTGGGGCTGTGGTGACAGCACTGGCTGGGTGACACCAGCCCTGGCTGCTGCAGTCACTGGGAAGCCATGCACCAGGGACACACTGAGATGGCTTTTTCTCCTTGCCATGGCTTTCCAGGTGCTTCTGCAAGGTCAGACCAGGTAAATGGCAGCTTTCTGAGAGCTGTTCCTGTTGCCCTGTCTCCACCTGACTCTGTAAATTAAGAAGGAGAAGCCACCCCAGCTCCTGTGAGCTTCCTCCTGGGAAGGGAGGATGATTTAGTTGGGATGCCAGGACAGGCAGCCCGTGGTTCCTGCACGTTTGACCAGGCAGGTACTGGTAAGTAAAGGTGCCTTGGGATCTAAGCTGCACACGTTGTTAGTGTAATTGGTTTCTGTGTGGTAATACACAGCATCTTTATTCTTTTCATGCAGGCTGAATAACTGGTAACTGACAGGTCCTGCTTTTCAATTACAGACAGTTTCCAGGGGCTGTCACACTTTTAATTTTTTCAATAGCTGCAAGCAAAGCAGTAATTGCGTTTCCTATTCCCCACAGCTGCGGCGTGGGCTTTGTGGGTTCCCTCCTCTGAGTTCCTCTGCCTTGGCTTGGACTATTGGATGTTTTCTGAGGCTCCCCAGAACGCTGCTGGGCACCTTATCTAATGCTTGGTGGCTCCTTCACCTCCTGCCAGAGCCGTGCTCTGGGGGACACGTGGCAGAGCCCGGGAGGTGCTTTGGGATCCGATGGCTGTGATGCTGTGATGCTGATGACTGAAGACATCTGGGCAGGGGGAAGGTGGAGGTGTCTGGGGTCCCTACGCCTGCCCAAGCTGGCAGGGTTTGCAGGCTGAAGTGTGCACAGCTATGTGACACATTGCGTGCTCAGGTCCCTGCCAGGAGATGGGAGAGCTCTTCAAAGGCTGCTCCAGTAAAGCCAATGGACGTCGCTGTAGGTCCAGGTGACTTAAGTGGAAGTAATTTTGGGGATGTGATTTTGCATTTGCTTCAGTGAGTTTGAAAGGTCTGCTCAGGACTAGTGCAAAACCTTGCAGCAGCAGCCCAGGGAAGTTTGGTTTCCCAACAGTTTGAGTCCTTGGGATGGATTCTCTGTTGTCTCGTAAAGTGTAGGTGTAGCTTGTGCTCTCCCTGTAGGGTCAGGGCTCACTGTGCATGGATTCTCCAGAGGCTGGAAAGGTTTAGTCCACGTGTTCTGCTCTGTCTTCTCTAACTGGCTGCACTTTGTGACTTAGAGGTCTCCAGCCTGGGTGAGGCTGCTCAAGGAGACCAAATACTATCACTCCCAAGTGTGTGCTGGGATCCTGCATGCTGTGCTGCTGAAACAAAGCAATCTCACAGGGCCTGGACTGAAGGTTTCAGGCTGTGAAGGTTTCAGACTTATGGTGCTTCTGAAGTTCTCTGTGAGCTCTGCCCAGCCCAGGCAGGTAACACCTACAAGACTACACCTTACCCACCAGGACTAGCAAACAAGTGGGACAGATGATCCCCCATAAAATTGATAGTGCTGGTTATAGCAGAGGAAGTCTGTTTGCTGAAGCTCATGCAGATCAGCTGTAAAGCATGGTTGAGAGCTCAGACAAGACTATAAAGGGAGCAGTTGGGGTCTTGTGACTTAATAAGGGATCACTGGGAAGCTGGGCTGTGGGTGAGGACACTGCACACCCAGGGAGGGTGCCCCAGGGCTCCAGGAAGGGTGTTCATCTTTGCAAAGCCAGTGGTTGGGATTCTAACTTTTGCTTTCATCTGCTCCAGCCTATTCCTTGGGCTGGAAAAGCAGAGCAGGATGTGTCCCACCCTCAGCTCTTCCAGTTCAACCTCTGTTGTCATGGTCCCAAACCTATCCTTACTCATGGGTGAAACCAGTCTGAGAGCTTAGGGACTGGAGTGAGAGGGATGTGGATCCACAGCTCCCCTTCTCCTGAGATGGGGGCTCCAAGAGTGGTCCCTAAGTGAGCATTTTGTTTTCCTTCTCACTGCAGGAGCTCCTCTTCCCAAGAACTCCTCTGAATCAAAGCAGGAGAGAGGCCTTAGCCCTGTGGGATTTAAATGCTCTGCTTCCTGCTCTGGCATCCTGTAGTTTCAAGGCTTTAATGTGAAACCCCCTTCCAGTGGGAGGGGTAATTGAAACCATGGTTTCTTAGTTGAGTAATTAGATTGGAGAAATGCAGACATGTGGAAAATTGGGAAATGGAAGAGTTGTGTGCCCTTAGGCTGCAGGGGAATGTGTTGGGACCTTTCTGAGGGACACTGGCTCAATCAATGGGATTACAGGACAAGCATGATGCAAGTCCAAGCCCTGACTAGGGAAAACATGGTGAGAAAGAGGTCTCTTTCCTTCTGTGCTGATCTGACAGATGTGTTTCCTTCCCCAGAACTTCTCACTGAGTTCTGCAGTGCTCTGGGAGCAGAGGGATGGATGGATGTGCATCCAGTTACAGGCTTGGGAGAAAAAAACCTCTTCATGTTGTTAATGCACTCACTGAAATTTTAATTGAATGATGCATTCAACAGGACCAGCTCACAGGTCACACAGGGGTGATGTTAAGACTGTGTTTGTGTGTATTTCATTTATGACTCTCTTAACCTTAGACATTTAGTGAAGTGTTACAGATTTAACAGTGGGCTACACTCTCTAGACTGACCCAGTCACACCTACTGTGTTTTATTCTTGCACAGCCTAACAGCTGAGAACTTGTTTGGATGCTGCCAGCCATGCTGAGGGGTTTTTGGGTTCTGACTCCTGGGCTGTGGCTTGCAGGGTCTGAAGAGAGCTCTGGCACTGTTTCTGGCTGAGATTATTTAAGCAAAGGTAAATATCCTACCAAATGGCTCTGTGGTAGGGTAGATCCCACAGTCAAACTCTCCAGAGATGCCTCTAAGCTTAAAAAAGTAATTTCCAGTAATCTGTGTGTGCAGTGTGGGCTGTTGGTAATGGCAGGGATGAAGGCAAATGGGGTCACAGAGCTCCAAAAGACCCTTGCTGTGTGCTGAGTAGTAATCAGGTAAAATAGAAAATGCTGCCTGTATCCCCCTGCCTCATTTTCAGCATCATTTTTATTCAGGGGTTTTGAGTAATACAGGATCTTTTTCTTATGTCTCACAGCTTGTCTTCTGGACCTCTCTTTCTTGCTCAGTTTGCTTTCTCTCTGATCTAACTTGGGTTTTGCCTCTGCCTTGAGCAGGAGGTTGGGCCTGAGACCTCCAGAGTCCCTCTGATGAATATTATTCTGTAATTCTGATCTTTTTTGTCCTGCAGCTGGTTGAGCCTACTACACACAAAACCTCCCTTCTTTCCTCCTCAGCCCAAAGCTGCAGGCACCTTCCACTTCCTCAGCTTTAAATGTTGCCTTTGTGAAGTCATTTCTCTCTTTAAGAATTTTGGACTTTGCTGAGCTACTTCTTTACCCAAATGCAAGACCAAACTGATTCTTTTGAGCTCCTACTTGATCCATCATCCCATATTGTTTCTACCTACATAGGTGGCTGTTAAGATTTAATCAACAACTCTTCTTCTGAAGCTTCAGTCCTGCTCAGCAGAATTGGAATTGCATTAAATAGAGGCATTAAAAATGCAACAGTATTCATGAGAGCAGCCTCGTAACATGAACCACTGCTTTGTGTGTGGTTTAGCATCCCATTAAATCAAGAAGCTCCTGTGTTGGGATCATGTGTTCTCCTGACTTATTGCTGTGTTTGCCTTCTCTGCAAAGTCCTGGGGGCAGGAGCTGTCACCAGTTGCACAGCATGGTGTGGCATGGGATGTGCTGCCACCTTCACACAGTGTGGATCATCTTTCTTGTATTTTGTGTTCTTCCTGAAGTCACCCCACAAGCTGTCAGCAGCATCTCAGGGGTACCAAAGCTGCAGAATTTTGCCTCCTTTTCATGTTCTTCCTGAAGTCACCCCAGAAGCTGCCAGCAGCACCCCAGAGGCACCAAAACTGCAGAGTTTTGCCTCTTTGTGTCAAACCCTTCTTTCAGAAGATCCCTTCCCTGGAGACATTTCAACCCACCTGGGTGTGTTCCTGTGCGACCTGCTTTGGGTGACCCTGCTCTGCAGGGGTGGGGGTTTGGATTAGATGATCTTTTGAGGTCCTTTCCAACCCTTAACTTGATCCTATGATTCCTCAGGGGTCATTTTGCTTTTTTTCCTCAGGTCCCATCAGCAGTATCCTCGTCAACCGCTATGGCAGCCGCCCCGTGGTTATGTTTGGGGGGCTGCTCTGTGGCATTGGGATGGTCTCAGCTGCCTTCTGCACCACCATCCTGCAGCTCTACATCTGCGTGGGATTCATCACAGGTGAGAAGAAAGCATCCACCTGCCACCTGCACCCAAGGGTCACTTCTGATGGATGGTTTGAGCACCCACCCTTGGGAATCTTGGCCAGATGCAAGGGGAACCTGGTGAGATGAAAAGGTGGTGGGAGCTTTGTATAAAAAAATGTGGACTCCTTGTATTTGAGGTGCTCCAGGTGATCTTTAGTCAAGAGCACATCCCCTGCACAGGGCTGGGATCCTGGGTGAGCATCGCGTGCAGGATCTTAGCAGGGGATGTGCTCCTTGCAGCTGAGTGCTCTTGGCCAGAGGCAGGGGTGAGAATGGGCATCAGTGCTCTCAGCTCCTGCTGAAGTGAACACAGGTTGACTCTGCTCTGCCCTGGGCAAGGTGAGCCTTTCAAGATACAAGTGCCAGTGTGAAGAAAGCACCTGGGTTCCTATGTAACTACGTGTGATATTCCCTCTGTGAGGTGCATGAAATGAGATTTCGGAAATTTGCTTTGTTTCCTTGTCCTTTGCTTGCTTTTGAGGGTAAAAGGTCCTTTATCTGAAAATAACCACCCCTAAAATCGATGGAGAATTTCTCAATATGGATCATAGTGCACAAAAATATATCTGTATTTCCTTAATGAAGTTATGCTTTGAATTTTCTGTATTGAAATATGGATTTCCATGTTGGAAACTCAAAAAGGGGGTGATATAGTCTCAGTCCAGCATCTTTAAAGCCTGCAGGTGCTGGATTGTTGCTTTTAAAGGTAAGTGAATTGGATTCACCTGTCTGAGTAGAGATGCTTAATTGTAAGCATTTTTGTTTGATGATTTTGTCTAAGGTAAAGTCAATGTTTTTCCAAGTGCAGTTAGGACATCTGCCTGAGAACATGACATAATGTGTTCAGAATTGGCTTCTGAGGTTGCAAGGTGTATGTTTTAATGAATGTTCCCCCTCTCTCTGCAGCTGCCTTAAATGTTGCTGTTTTCTGAACATGAAAAGTGTGAGCTCAACATTTAAAATCAATAAAACCAGCCACTGGCAAAGTAAATTGGAACAGCAAGATTGTCACACTGTTCTCCTGCACCAATATTGCTTTATTAGATCTGTATGGAAGTGAATAAATCCCCATGTAGGATTCCTTCTCTTAAACCTTACCCTTTTAAAGGAGAGTCACTGTAGTCAGAGGAAAAGATGTTATTACTGAGTACATAAGTCTTGCAGATTTCTTGAAAGAGATTCTAGTGATGAAAAGTAAAAATAACCAATGTCTCCCATGGATAATTTCAGTATTTACTGATTAAGGAGCTTATGTCATTCCATGCTAAACAGATGTCCTCTAGCAAGTTGACTAGCACTGGATTAGGGGAAAAAAGCCATAAATCCTTTGCTAAAAAAGTATACATTTTGCTAAGCAGAAGGGCTCAGGCAAGGAACAGAGCTGTAGGAAAGCACCAGCTCCTATCTATATTCAGAAGTAACTGCCTAAAAAAACCAGTCATACCAGGGAATTTTGTGTCCAACCCCAGTGATCTTAACATTTATAAAGACCCTGATCTTATTCAGTCTTAATTTAGTCCTTTGCCCATGCAAAGGAGTTGGTAGTGTGAGCTGTGCTCCATGCATGCATGAAACCCTCATCCCAGAAAGAGGGCACGGGGGCAAAGCTGTCCCCATGTCCCTCCTGTCTTCACTGCCATGGTGTTTCCTCAGAGCAAAGTGGATTTTCTGTGTGCATCTTGCCCTCCTGCTTGCTGGAATGGGTGAGGCCTCAGCTAAGAGCCCAGCATCTCCAGGCACAGGGTGTGTGTGTGTGTGTGCTGGGCAAGGAGTATTAATTTGACAGAGAAAGGAAGATGCTTGTAATCCTGCTAAGATGCTTGATGCCTCTAATTATTCTTGGAGTGCTTTGGCTGACCAGGCTTGAACATGGAAGCATTCAAGGGCTGCCTGTAAAGGTGATTTGCAGGGATTGTAAAGCCACCTGCAGTCACCATGCCCTGCCAAGCCTCCTTCCTACCAGCCTATAGAGAGAACAGGCTGACATACAGGACTGTGTCCCTGTAATTCATAGGGATGGAGATAAAACCAGGGTAGTTGGTACTGGGAGGGAGGTCCCTGCTACAGTCCCATGCCTTTGGCATATGAATAGAAATCTTTCCAGAAGAGCAGAGTGGGAAATATCTACTTACAGTGGAGGGATTAGACATGGTGATCTCAGTTCCTTTCTTGATTATGTCTTCTGCCATTTGCATGCAGGGCAGGGACCAGGCTCTGCTGTCGGAGGCAGCTCCATCCTTGGTGGCACCAAGCAGTGGGCTGCACAAGGCCCTTGACATGAGCTGTAAAACCCATCTTCCCTTCCTCCTTGTTTCCCTGTAGCATTTAGAAAAAGAAATGGGGTTTGCAAGCTGTCAGCCTGGGTAGCTGCCAGCTTTGGAGGCATTAATAGGCGTTTAGGCATGCAGCTGCTGCTTCAAGTCTGAGCCAGTGGCAGGAAATTTCCAAGCTAAACACAGGCAGCAACAACTGGTCAGAGTTGAGGTCAATCTGTACCAATTAGACCACCACAAAATGAAATGGGATCCAGGGGAAAGCACATGGACTAATGAGAATTGAGTCTTTGCCTTCATCTGTTAATGCTGAGCATTGAAATACCTGGTGGGATCTTCCCTTGGTGATAAAGAACAGGATTAACAGCTCCACAGCCCACTCCTGAAACACCCCTGATTTCCTTCTAGCATGAGGGAGATGTATTTAATCTAGGCAAGGATGCTCCTTCTGGCATGGGCTGGCTTCTGCTCATGCAAAACCACCAATAAGGAGAAAATGTGATTATTTGAGTATCAGTTTTAGCCATGGAAAAGCTGCTGTAGTTTCTGAAAACTGGAATAAGAGGGATATAAATATTTCCAACTAAAGTCTGCTAAAAGCTTAAATTGAAATTCCAGTAATTTGATTTGCAACTCTCCAGATTTAATTAATGGGAAGAGCATGGGGTAATATTAAATTAGATTTGTCTGACTTGGAAATGAATGTTCACATAATAAAAAATCTGAGTTGATTATTGGTTAAGTGGGTAGCTGGCATCCAGTCTGACTTTCCATCCCTGAACAACACGTGGTGGGTTCTGACCAAAAAGATTCTGTTGAAATGCTGGTTCAGTTTCTGCCCCTACCTACCAGCCTGGGAAATACAGAGTTAAAGCAAAGTCTCATCCACTCTGTTGCATCTTCCCAGGTGAAAGAAGATGATTCCCATATCTGAGCATGCTCAGGGGTGTTTTCTGACCAAGGATGTGTTTTGCCTCTGTAATTCTCAGTTCTGCCCTCTAATGGGGATGAATTTGGCCCCTAATGCATTATCAGTAGGCTGTGCTTCCCAAAGACACCCTACCAAGTATGTGGGCTGCCTAGGAAAGTTCATGCTGAGAATGTGTTTCATACCAAGACTAATTTTAATATGTTGCCATTTCAATTTACTTTAATGTTGAAAACTTCCAAGTAATTAAAAGAAATAAATAATCTTGGGCTTGGCAAAAAAATCACAGTCTTGTAAAACTGTTCAAACTGAAGCTATCCAACATCAGTTGGATTCTGCTGCATCAGTTGGATTCTGCTCTATCAGTGACTAATGATGGTGTTCCTTAATTAATTTTGAGGACCTTGACCTTTCTAAATTCTCTTCTGTAAAGCAATATGCCTAACTATGTACTGCACAGTTAAATAAACTAATTATATAGACTAATGAACAAGAAAAAATCTGCATGACCTTATTTTCAGGATTCGTGTTCTCTGGTATAATCACTTCTAGGATTACATTTCTGCTTTGTTCTAGTGGGGCTCTCTTTCTTGGATGATAGGATGGAAAATGTGTGGCAGGATTTTTAAATGTAATTTTGATGGAGTTCTGAAAACTTAATTTTTAAAGGAAGTACCACATCACAGAAATGTTTGAAAAGGAGACATTAATATAAGTTAGTGCTCTCAAACAGACCCAGAGACAGCTGGGACCACCACAGTATTTGGTATCTGTGTTCAGGTCTCACCTGTGCAAGAGAAGCTGGCAAAGTGAATCAGCAATGCAGATTTAGAATGCTATTTATATATCTAAATGCAGTAAAAATAAATTTTAATTAAAGAAACACTCTAGGATCCTGTTGAATTAGCATCCTCAGTAGCTGTTTTGCTGTCTACTTGCAGACATCTTCATCTTTTCCATCAGTCCTGAGTTGCTCACACCACCAAGTCAGTAATGGGTGAGAAGTTTGGTGTTATTTTTCGTGCAGTTTTGTCAGCCTGGCAGCAGTGTTGGGTGCCCACCACCCATGGAAGGGAGTGTTGGGCCCAGCCACACATGAGAAGAATGCTTTTGGGTTGTTAGCACTGCCCAAGCCAGAATAACCTTTCTCAAACTGGGAGTAGTGTATATTTTTTTTATTTTTATTTTTTTAATAAATCCATCCTCTCATCCAAGAAATCTGCTGTGGTGGGAAAAAACCATCCAGCATTTGTTGAGGGTGTAGGTTGAAGCATTTATTCTGAAGCAAACTCTCTGTGCTAGGTTTGCCACTCAAGAGCTTTTCAGTGCATAAGGAAAGAGCTGTCTTGCCTCTCTTGAGGCATCTTTGTGGGGTCTGGTTACCCAAATGTGGCAACTAGATTTTTGGGATATCACGAGCAGAGTTTGCATCTGTCCATGAATTTGCTTAAAAGAATGGGACTCCAGCCTTCCTTTGTGTATCTCAACTATTTTTCTCTGTTCCAGGGTTTGGCCTTGCTCTGAACCTTCAGCCATCAGTGATAATCATAGGGAAATACTTTTTAAAGAGAAGACCCATTGCCAATGGCCTTGCTATGGCAGGGAGCCCTGTGATGCTTTGCACCCTGGCTCCTCTCAACCAGTACCTGCTTGACAATTTTGGCTGGAGGGGAAGCTTTTTGATTCTTGGGGCAATTTTATTACACTGCTGTGTGGCAGGAGCCCTTTTCAGACCCATTGGGGCAGCCACAGCATCAGTCAAAACCCAGGCAGCTGAGAGAGGGAAGGATGCCCTGGAAGAAGAGGTCACCAAGGATGCCTTGGAAATGAGCAGTGCCACAACTGTCCCTGTGGATACCAAAACAGAAGAGGAAGGGGAAAAGGACTGTTGTGAAAAAATCAATCAGTACCTTGATTTTTCCCTTTTCAAGCACAGAGGGTTCTTGATTTACCTGATTGGAAACGTCCTCATGTTCCTGGGATTTTTTGCCCCCATTGTGTTTCTGGCACCCTATGCAAAGCACATTGGCATTGATGAATATTCAGCTGCTTTCCTCCTTTCCATCCTGGCCATCGTGGACATGATTGCCCGACCCACCACTGGCATCATAGCAAACAGCAAGTGGGTGAGGCCACGGATTCAATATTTTTTCAGCTTTTCCATTGCTTTCAATGGTGCCTGCCACCTTCTGTGCCCACTGGCTTCTGGCTACATGGGGCTCGTGGTTTACTCCATTTTTTTTGGCTTGGCCTTTGGCATGGTTTGTGCCATGCTCTTTGAAACACTCATGGACCTTGTGGGAGCTGCCAGGTTCACAAGTGCTGTTGGCCTGGTCACCATTGCAGAGTGTTGCACAATATTGCTGGGACCACCTATAGGAGGTGAGTGTATTTTCTTCCTCTGCTTCCACTGGTTTGTCACTTATATTTAGCCTCTTGTAAGCAGTGTTTGTAAGAAATTATTCTAAATGTGTTTTCTTTGCATCTCACCCACTGTTCTCCCACGAGTCTTCTCCAGTGTTTCTTCTTTTCTCATTTCTGAGTAGTTCTCCAGTAGAAGACAGGAGTTTGCAGGGTGATTTTTCAGTCCTTGATCAAGAACTTGAACTGAGCTTGTAGGGTGGGACTTCCTTCAACTCCAAGAACCTTGCACTTTGGGTGACTGCTCCTGAAGACTTCTGTTGCAGAAGGCTGGAGTCTGCCACAATTTAAGCACAGTGAAACACAACAGTTCAGTGAAATCCTCTTGTTGACTCAAACCTCTTATTTCCTATTAATCTCTAAGATTCTGACTACTTTCTCTTACAGATGTCAGTCATCTCAGAGCACCTGATAGGTTTGAGGCTGCTACAAAAATAAAAAAGGTTTTATTTTGATGGCATGGTCTGGAATATGGAAAGGCAGAGACCATGAGAGGTCCATGGTGACAATATTGAACCTTCAGCAGGGCTTAGAGTCATCTGAAGCTAGGTGAGGGGAGTTACCTGGGATTTTTGTAGCCTTTGTTTCTTTCCATCCATACAATGTCCTCATTTCTTTTCCTTGAAGGAGCACATCATGTCTGGAAGGCACCATGCTTTAATCTGGCATTTTGCTCCAGTATGTTCCTTATCAAATCTGAGTTGGTTATGAATTAAATGACTTGATAGGTGACATCATCTCAAGAGTCCTGATTAGGTGAAGATCTCTGTCCTGCCACTGGCATTTCACCTCTAGGCAAGCTAGAATAGCTGGTTTGGAAACTGGTTATCTTAATGTGTCTTAAAATGTTTGATTAGGTGTATTTTGACTGTATTTGCATATATAAAAGTTAAACTTTGATAATTCTTTTGATATGATGGTGTCATTTAAATATAAAGAACGCACAGAAGGAGGCAGTTTAAACCCATTTTCTGGATTCAAACTTGAGATCTGGCTGCTGCTCTCTATAACACGTTCTACAGAACTGTTTAATTCTTCAGATTACCATGTAGCTCATACAGTGTGACAGAAACAGCTGTATCCTCCTTCTGCCTTAGAGATTCATTACTTAAGTAATACCAAATAAAAGAAAATACAATCTTAAAATGACCATTTTCTGAATTACATAATTTTCTGTGTGGAACATTAAGTTAATGACCAGAGACTGCTAATGAGGCTAAAACAGTTTTGTGATATAACCAGTAATATTAGTTTTGGGGGGTTTCCCCCACCCTTTTAATAAGCAGCAAATTTATTGGTTCTTTGGCATTTTAATAACCTACTGCAGGGTTATGCTTTAATGAACTAAGTAAATTGTTCCCAGTGTGTTTTATGACTTTATCTTATTCTCGAAGGTAAAGAGGCAAGACTATCCTACTGCTGAATTTTCCAATACTCTACTCATTAAAATTCTCATTGAAACCTTTTTAGGAGACCTCTAGGTCATCCTGATTAGCAGAAAAGGAAAAAATGTTGCAATTAGCATTTGGTTGATGTTCCATCAGTCTCATAAAAAGCACAGTGCATTGAAAAAAAAGTACAGCAAGACATCTAGGAATGATTCAGGAAGAACCATTGACCAAAACCAGTTAAAAATTATTTTTGTGACCAAGAAATCTATTTGGTGGCCATAAAACCACATAATAATGTGGTTTAGTATAATGCAGTGGGATAATTAATCATCAGGTTTTCCACATTAGGGTCAGTCAAGAAGTAATTAATGGTTTCCCTTTTCAAGAAGGAACCAGTAGTCCAGAGAGTCAGGGATAGATGATGGGCCAGTTTCCCATCCATACTGTGAAGGCCAGGTTAGGTGTGGATCTTAATTAGGATTTGGGATGTTAAGAACAGTGTGAGTTGTGCCAGTAAAGGGGAATTAGTGCTCAGGATCATCATCCAAATAAGATTTGCAGTATGTTTTGACTTAATGGAGAACACTGACATTTCAATTAAGCCATCTCCCTTCAATTACTCTGTAACTCCATAGCAGAGACATTAACCTTTGAGAAGAACCTGTCACATCTGTCTTGGCATTGAAATTATCTGACATTGACAGCATCATCTTTGCTTTCCCTGGAATGAATGTTTTCCAGTTCCTCATTCTGCCTTTTCATTTTTAAATTGTGAGGATAACTGCAGGAGGGGCAGCTGTGACCAAAACCTGATCCCCTTCTAATGATGGTGAGTGGGATAAGTTGGAGGATCTTTGTCAAGAGGCTGAGACAAGACCCAGTGGCCAGGTGCCATCTCACAAAAGTCTTCTTAAAAGCTGCTGCTTTTGTTGGCAGCCTGAGGACTCCCAGGTTGAATGGACATCCTTGTAGCTGATCATTTGAGTCAGTGGAAAGACTGTGGGCTCTGTTGTCACAAGACTCAGATTCTGCAAGGGAAAAAATAGGGGTGTCTCAAAAGTCCAGATTTGGCAATGTAGGTTTTCTGTCCCCTTCTACTCAACTGTCTGAATTATCAGTAGTATTTCCAGTATCAACACTAACTACCCACAGTCCACTATGCAGAGGGCTGTAGTGAAACATGTGAAGAATTTGCAGGATCCAAATATTTGTGCAAGAGTTCAGAAGAACAGATCATGTCTTATTTTATCCTAGAGCCACAAGGGTGTCCCCTTATATTTAGGATCTGAAAACACAATATTCTTGGCTTCATCTCTTAAGTTTCTTTCTTTTTTTTTTTTTTTTTTTTTTTAATATGTATTTTACAGGAACACTTATTGATACCTTTGGGGACTATAAATATATGTTCATTAAATGTGGAGCTGTGATGGTCCTGGCAGGAACCTTCCTGTTCATCATGAATTATTATAATTATCGGGTGCTTGCCAAGGAGGAGAAGGAAAGAAAGGCAAAAGAAGAGGACCCTAAATCTGTAAGGACAGAAAATGAAAGCAGAAATAACTGGAACAAAGAAAATGCACAGGATGGACCTGAGCTGGAACCTTTAAGAGAGGAACGAGAAGGACTAAAAAAGGAAGCAAATGGCACAAATGAAGTTTAAACCTTTTCATGTGCTCTGAGTAGAAGATTACTTCTGGGTTACTTAAATGGACACCAGCTGTGAAATCACACTAGGTTTTTATTTTTTGCCCTATGCTGTGCCTTGTGCATCTTCTTCTTTGTTACTGGAGAAGACTTGAAGAGAAACAAATGTAGTATCCATTTGCATACCAAAGGTCCTGCACCATTTTTGTTCAGATGTTTCCAGTTTCCTAGTCTTGCCCTGGTATGGGTATAACTAAAACCCCACTTTTATTCCCTGTACTACAGATCTACTCAGAGAAAAGGCCAATGGCCATCAGAGTCAATGCAGAGTCCTTCTGGCAGCCCGAATTTCCTTTTCCTTGATCACTTTGGTGGTTGGATCTTCTCACCATGTCCTCGAAACACTTTGAAGGGTCAGAATTACCCCAGGGATTTGGTGCTGCCTTCCCCTGGCAGCATAGACATGGAAAACAGACTTTACACTAAAATACATGAGAAAACTGCTTGAACAGAGGGAGGGCAGGAGATACCCACTTTACCAGTGGGTAAAATGGCAGCCTGGCAGCCTATGTCCAGTGTCTCAGTGTTTTTAGCATGGTTTTTTATTTTTACAACACCCTGGTGAGGCAGTAAGTGCTGTTACAATTAATTAATTTTACTAATGAAGAACTGAAGCACAAGAGGAGGTAGGGGCATCATTGCATCAGGGAATGAACCTTAGGCATGGCACAGCTGAAATGGGATCCTCTGCCCTCAGCTGGGCACATCTCTGTGGATGAAGACATCAGCAGATGATGCTTCATATTACTCAGGATTAATGATTTTAAACAGTGTCTTGGAGCTGTGATCTTGGGCCACATTTTTTTAAGCTGTTTAGGATGCATCCATCCTGGAGGAATCCAAGCACAGCTGCCCCTGCCTTGTCTGGCCAGGTTAAGGCATCTCTGTGGTGCCTCTTGCCATCCTGTTGCATGAAATAAAGTTTCCCCAGATCAGCCAGACAGAACTGGAGCTGAGGCCACGTTCTGGGCCCCTTATCCAGAGGTGATAATATTGAGATAGGAAGATCTGGACTCTGACAGCAAAGCACTGATGGATTTTATAAGAAGCAGGTGTTGCCCAGGAGCTGTGGATGCTGAGCATGGTATCATGGAGCTGAATCATCTGCCTTTTGTGGATTTAGCTCCAAGTTACTGGAAAAAAAAACAAAGACTTTGAGGCAAATCTGAAGACACCAAGGGCTAGGTCTTTTTTTATTTTGCTGCAGTGGCACCCTTGTGTGATCAGATAAAGTTTTTTTCATTCCTTTGTCACTGAAGAACTGCATTTAATTATCATGTGTGTGCTCACTGTGAAAAATGACTTGTAAAAATACTTCCATAAATATACCATACTCTGAAATTTAGATCACTTGTATCTTGTAGAAATCCTTTTTATGTGAAAAATCTTTTGTTCCACTAAAGAATTATGGTCTTTGGCCATGGACTCATTGACTTCAGTAAGACTTAAATTCTGTCCTTATGTAGTATCTTGCATTTTTTCTGAAAAAACAAGACCTATACAATATACTTAGGCTTTCATTGCTGTGTTTTTAATATTCCTTATTTCTGACAAATATATCTGTGGTATTTCAGTGAAAAATTCCTTAATATAAGGTCCTGAATATTTTCTAATATTCCTTCTGGAAGCTTTAATACACTTAATAAAACTCTTTTTAAAAAGGCAATTAGTTTAGATTTGCCTGTTGTGATCTGTAGGTAAATGGTGCCTTTCAATTCAGTAAGGAATTTATCCTTGTAGGATTTTTATTCCTGGCTCCATGTACCTGGTAATACAACCCACAGTTGTAGCCTCTTATTCCAGGACCACCACCAGGAACTCCTTGCCTCAGTTTCTTTGGCATTTTCAGTGCTCTGGGCCAGACTTACTCCCACCTCCCATTATGTGGACTCACAGGGAGTCAGAAAGTAGCTAAGAAAGACCTGGCAAGGATCTGATGAGATGATTTTTATACCTTTCCACCAGGTTGTATCCATTAATCCTCAAAACAGTGACCCTGATCCTCAGCTGCCTTTACTGCAGGAGCTGATGCTAAAGCTTTTTGTCCATCAGAAACCCAAAGAAAGCTTTTTGGATCATAAACTTTGTTCATATAGATTACATTTTCAATAAAAAAGCTTTTTGTTCAGCTATCTCTGAAAATCCTCTGGAAAAGAGGCACCTTTCTTAACCTGTCCCTGAGGGCAGAATATGCTACAGTGGGTAAGGAGTTCTTTATGGCTTCAGAAGTCTCCTAACATTAAGCAGCTACTTCATTTAACCTACTCAATCTTCTGTCATAAAAACATACACTGTCTTTAAGATTATGGTACTGTTTCTATCACAGCAGAAGCCAGGCAATTATAATACCATTTTGGAGGTTATGACTGGTTTTCACTAGTGGGTGGCCTGTCTCTTCCCAGTTACTCTGTCTCTTTTCCCCACTGTGGGCTCAGATCTCTCCATCTCACTAATCAATGCAGCAAAGCCAAAAAACTTTGTATTTTTAAGCAAGTGAGCAGCCCCAGAAGTGCTTCACTGAATCAAATCCCATGAATTCAACACATGGCAGGCTCAAGTTGTAATCCAGGCTTGGAAAACTCTCAAACTTTCCTAAGAACATTTTCAGTTATTATAAATCCTGCAACATGAAATATCCATTAGAAAAAGCTCTTGTGAAGGAGTAGAAGGTGCCTGTGCATCTAATTTAGTGATTTGTGTGGCAGATTGAACACAATAGTTGTATTTACATGCATGCTTAAGTCTGGAAAGCACCTGTGTGGGAATGTCAAGAGGTGTAAGTGTTGCACCATAAATGTTCATACTGGGCACGTGGGGCATATTTGGGATATCAGATATGCAAGAGTTATTGTTAAGACTTTCATAAGAATGCAAGTATTAAACATCTTTCATATTTCATTAGCTCGTGACCTTATTAGAAGCATTTACCTGTTGTTTCTAGGGTTGTTTGACCTTTTACAGAGCCTGATTTTGATGCTGAACCATCATTCCCAGTGACCACCAAAGCAACCAACAGACCAGGCAACAACACAGCACTCTCTGTGGCCACATCCTCCTGGTAAGGCACGAGTGGTGGTTGATGGGGAGGTGTGACAAGTACCATGGATTGAATTTAGGGTTATTCATATATTCATTTCTTATATATAGTTCCCCTCACTTTTCCCCCTCCCTATTTTTAGTTTTTCAAACTTAAAGGCACGGGGAAGAAATGGAAGTATTTCCACACTGACTCCAAACTGGCAAAATTTATACACCTGCCTTCCTCCCTTTTTAAGGGAATGATGAAGCAGTGACTGTGCCATGTGGTGGAGTCCCCCACAACTAGAAAGTGGCACTGCCCACCATCAAGCATTGTCCCAGATGCTCCTTTGCCACTCATAGCATTGTCTTGGGTTGGAAAAGGATCAATACTGACTGCCAAGAGCAAGGCAGCTGGGCTCTGCTGGGGGACACATCTCTGCAAGGCCAGCTATAGGTTTCTGCTCATCATAAAGAAGAGTTTTAGTGCATTTTATTTTATACTGTAAATAAAGACCTTCATTGCTTAGGGAACTGAGTGAAGAAGAGGCTTTTTTGTCAAGGATGCTGCAGTTTTCATCACTGTAGCCATCACTGGTGTGGATTTATGCTGCTCTGGGTAGTTCCCTGCATTCAGCACACAGAGGAGCTCATAGCTGTGAAGGAGAAGAATGCTGATTGGCAGTAAATGCAGCAATAGAGCAAAATATAATTGGCCTCCTTTAAAAAAGAAAAAAAAAAAAGAATTAACTATATCCAGACAGCGCAAAACATGAGGACACCAGAGAGGTCTGGGACCTTGACTGAGTAGAGGTAACTTGGTAGTAACTGTGCTAAAAACAAGGAAACAAATGAGAAGATGAAGTGCCAACCTGTGTGTTTGAAATATGCAATCATTTTTGGCAACGTAGGAGATTATTTGGAAGGACAGCTCCTCTGACAGCTGACACCAAATTTATCTGCCTGGGCTCTGAAAACGCCTCGTAGACAACACAGATGCATTCAAATTACATTGAGGAATGAGTTTAAAAGATGACTTCCATGCCCTCTGCAGTGACAGTGACATTGACTATCAAATAGTACAATTTAGACTTATCAGAACCGTGTGGGGGTGTTTTGATGGGTGACATCCATAACTGTCAGCCAGGCTTCCCATAATGGCACTGCAGCTCCCAAACCCAGACTGGATTTGTTGTCTGCTTTGGCACCCACTGAAGGATTGCTGTGGTTGTGTTTGTCTTTGGAGAGAGGTTCATTTACATCCAGATACCAAAAAAAAAAATGAACATATATAGGTAAATGGGATATTCTGTGTCTTCACAGTGAAGATGCTGAAGGTAATGGCATTGTGTAATTCCCTTTAAAAAAAACCCTAAAACCCGTTGTGCTTGAAGAGCCAAGCACCTGCCAAGGGTAAATTTTGTTCCCAGGTCATGTCTGGGGACATGATGTATGATGATGATTCATGTTTTTTTATTCCTTTGACTTTTTTTTTCTGAGGTCTCTTAGTGGTACTCCCCAAAGTCAGTTTGGTTATTTATGTGGAAAGGGTTTTGAGCAGATGAGATGTGTTTTCCAGGGAGTCTGTCAAGAGGCAGTCATGTAACTGTGCTGGTGGGCCGAATGAATCCTGGTATCTCATCTGGGAAGTTAATAGAGATTCCTGTGCTGATTAATGAAAACCAGAAGCAAAACTTCCCTGCTGCTCAAAGGGTGGGCTACAGCCATGTGGGGCTTCTCCAGCATGGACTGCAAATATAGCATCTGTATTATGATATCTAAATGTAGGTTTATAAGGAAGAACCATCACCTCTCCAAAGATAAGCTTCTCTTTGGAGACCTCCCTCTGTGGATTGGCTTAGAAAATCCCCAAAAAGCAGAAGGCTGGTGTCCTTTTTACTAAGCCAAACACTTTGGGAAACAGCTTGTTTGGATTTCTCTTTTCCTTTTTGTTAGCAATTTGTTGGCAAACTTTTTATAATTTTTTTAAAAAGAAATACTGGGAGTGCAGTGGCTAGAAAGATGCTGAATTCATTTATCTGGTTGGTATTTGTCCTCTGGCTTACCTGTTACAGATATCCTTCAAAACACTGTATTGTGTAATGCATTCCAGTATGAAATATGAGGGACAAATACATCATGATTTCAGCTTTCTGCCAGAGAAGATTGTAATTACACACTATATAAATAGAAGTGCTGTGAAGTAGCTTTGTAATTGCAGTGTAACTAAGCTGTAGCTAATTTACTTGTATTCTGAAGTGTATCTGAAGTTAGTAATTAGGGCCAGTATGTGAAGAAACACTAGCAATATACTTACCTTCACACAGAGTATTATTTTTCACTCGTATCTATCATGAACCCAGATATTTCCCAGGGATTAATGATAGGCTGTGAAAAGTTGATAGCCTGAAGTTCAGCAGAGAGCCATTAAGCTGGCCTGGTCATTAATCCCTAGAAAATACCCCATACCAAGGTTGTTATAAGGTGAATATGGAAAATAACTTTCCACACACCTTGACTTTTTGCTTGGCTGTTATTATGTCTTTGAAGTGTGTAGAAACAATGTCCCAGATGCAAGGGACTCCCTGTCCCTTGTGTTTGGAAATGATTAACATTGAGGAGGGTGAAGCATCCCAGAGTTCACCTTTGCACATCTCTGAGTGATGCCAAGCAGGAGACCCTGAACAGACAGCTTTGATTTCAGCAAATCTGGCTGGGCCTCAGTTGTTTGGCAATGTTTGGAGGTTAATTTTAGACTGAACCTCCATGTTCTGCAATGTGTAATTCCAGCTTCTCTGAACTGAGAAACAACACTGGCAGCCAAGTAAAAATATCCATTACTGGGGGAATATGTAAAAATGCTGTTTCATCAGTCATCCTGCTCACATGGTTCCCTCCCAGAACTGAGGGTGGTAATGAAAGTAATTTAACATACATCTATAATTAATTTACTACATTCTTCCCGCTGATGGCAATCATCTTACCTAGGAAAGCTCATGAAATGGATCTTAATGCATAAAAATAGAGATGGAAAAGCATTCCAGGCAGATAAATGTGGTTTACTTCTAAGCATATAAGCAGTTAAGCACTGTTTGGGGAAATGTTTGGGGACTCATACAGCAGGAACCATTATGTGTGGCACAGGACATTAAATAAATATCAGGACACATCATCACATAGAAAGGCTGAGACCTGCCCTGGCTCAGGGGTGGGTAGAACTTGCCACCCATCTTCTCAGGAGCAAAGTCTCTTTCATCCCCTGTGTCACTGTCACTACTGAGGCATCACTGCTGGGGACAGCCCTGCTGTCACCAAAGATTTCAGCAAGAGGTAGGAAAAAAAGAGATTTCCTGGATTGAAAGTACAATCCAAGGAGTGTGAAATATGGACACTGAGTATGGCAACACCAAGGTCAGTGAGGAGCCCAGGGTTGAAGTCACTGTCCCTGGTTGAGTTCCACGATGGAGTGAGAGATGCCTTAATCCATGCTAATTCCTGAGATCCTCAAATGTGTGGAACATCAACTAAAAAAAGAGAATTTCAGTAGTGCTGTTGGTGAGAGGAGAATTAGACCAGTGTTGGACATTTAAAGTTGAAAAAAACAGACATGACCTATCTATAAATTCCCCTATCTCTCAGCTTGGCTCCTCCTCACTACATTATGGATGTGCTGATGAGGTGTTTCTGTCTTTCCCTGAAGTGGTTGTGGTTTTGGTGATAATATTATTAGCTGTTGTGAGACACCCTATTGGGGAATAGATCACGGGTGTCAGCTGCTGTATGGGCAAAAGAAAAACTGCTCAGGATGGGAAGGCTGAGATAGGCAAAGCATCCTTGAATAAACTGTGCTAGGTCAATTTGAAGTAGTCTTAATCTTTTTTAATTAAGGAGAGGCAGTATCTTAACTGGGAAAAAAAATTAACTGTTTCAAAGAACAACAAAGAATGAAATAATTTTTGGAAGTTTGGAGGCTTTTCTCATTTGCTTCTTCATCAGCAAATGTTATTATGCACCATGATGCTACAACAGACAGAAATACACAGCAGTTCTCTGTGTTTTATCAGCTAATAAAAGAAAGCCCTTGGATTAAGGATGTATGAGCATTTATTATCACCTGAGTGATGCTCTGAATGTGTGGTTTCTGTTCCAGTGACTTGTTAGCATTATGTAGAACAAAAATATGAAGAGTGACTGAAAAAGCAGTAGTGTTGTCACTAGTCATCTTGTGGTTTTAGGTGGTACAGAATAACCCAGAGGGAAATGATGCCTCCTGACAAATCCAGTGTTGAATAGCCCTTCAAAGCACACAGTACTCAGAACTTTTTTGTTATTTTGAAATGTGCTTTGGGTTCCTTCTTTTCTCCTGGTTCCTGTAGGTGGTGGCTGATTTTCTCAGTTGCCCTTCCAGAGACTGAGAAACCAGAAAATGTATCCCAGGCACTAACAGGATGGTGCACAGAGCAGCAAGAATTGCTTTGCTCAAACTGATGGTTTGAGTGTGTCATTTGCCTAGTGAGGAGCTGCATTTTGCTACTGGAGAGGAACTTTCCTTTTTCCTTCTTCCAGGGAAATAACTGAATAGCACCACAAATAACTTATATATATTATGTATAAGAGTATTAGAGACCATCTCTCTCTCTCTCTTTTTTTTTCTTTTTTCTCTTTTTTTTTTTTTTTTGTTAGAACTAGGAATACAACTGTTTCAAACAAATGAAAAATGACTGACTTTGTATCTCCTTTTTCCACCTTTACCCTTCCAACAACTGTAGGAGCAATAAGCTGACACCACAGATAAAGTGAAATGAAACCAAGTATTCAACAAAGAAGAAAAATGAAACAATTAGTTTGAACCAGAATCTAAAAAAAATCCCAACAAGCTCTAAATATTGGTTTTTGGTTTTTTGTTTTTTTTTTTCCTCCTTTTTTTTTTTTTATCTGAACAATCTTTGAAGCCCTATCCAGGAGGAAGAGCTCTGCTCCAACACACCGGGTAGTGCTGCAACAGAACGGCTCTCAGTGAGAGAAAACACATACTGCTGAGTTCCTTAGAAGTAAAATAAAAATATATATAAAATTGGGCAATTTTTCGCCTTACTCTGGATGGAGGTGCTGGGAGTGAGAGCCCCGCAGGACATCCCTCAGCCCCGGAGAGCAGCGGGGGGGGAGCAGGCGGAGCAGGCGCTGCCTTTGCCGCAGCCGCTAGAGATCAGCCTTGCCCTGCGCTTCGCCTGCTCCCAACCCTTGGGCTGCTCCGAAACCCTTTGCCTTCCTCAGTCCCCTCCCGACCTTTGGCATCTCGCATCCGATTTTTTCCTTTTTTTTTTTTGAGGTGTGGGAGCTTCGGATTCCCCTGTGCCATTTCCCCACCACTTTTACCTCGGGTGTCATTATGGAGCTTTCATCAGGAAGAAGGCACAAATCCCCCTCTTTTCCCAGGCTGTTTGCTTTGTTTTAGTTGTGTGTTTGGGTTTTGGTTTTGTTTGGTCAGGTTTTCTTTTTCTTTTTTTTCATTTTGTTTTGCTTTTTTTTTTTTTTTTAATATCCTGTTATAATCTCTCAGAGTTCCTGTTTTCACTCCCCCAGGACACCTGGCTGTCACCAGCTCACTTTGGTACTGCTACACCTCTAAGCAGCAAATTACTGACATTTTCCTTTCTTAACTCCATGCACATCAGGGAGGGAGGGATAAAAACAGACAAAGGAAAAGGATGTTTTGCTTTTTTACGAGGGTACTCCCAACACTTTGCCTGGTCTCTCAGATGGGAGGCAGTGGGGAGGATGACAAACCTGACACTACCCTGTGTGTGACCCTCCATCCTGCCCTGTGCCCACACCACTTCACTTACACACTGGGAATACTGGGGAAAGGCTGTCAAACTGGTCAATACTGGTGGTAAAGCACCATGCAGTGGATGTCCATAAGGAGCAGCTGGGCAGGGAGATGCTTCCCCTGGAGCAGGACTCTTGCAGCTCCCACTAAATGCCACAGTCAGGCTTAACACTGCACTAAGATCACTGTTTTCCAGGTTTGGATAACTCAGAACTTCTCCCATCATCTCTCATTTTGTGCCTTAGGAAGATATTGAACATGATGTGAGAATGTAACCAGCCATGACAAATTGTCATGTAGCTGTGGGAAGGATGGGGAATACAAAAGGATGTGAAATGTCAGGCTGGGCCTCAACTTGTTTTGTGTTATTGGACCTCAGATGCAAGTTTGTCTCAGGCAGAACTGTGTTCAGCCTCAGGATTTTTCCCAGTGCTTTTCCAAATAGCTGGGGTTGTCCTAAATGAAGATTTAATTTGCATGCATCTGTGTGCACATAGTACATCTCATTATTATTTTTTATTTCATGATTTTAAAATTTAATAAAATTATTCATTTTATGGTTTGAGTGCATGCCTCGCTCTGAGAGTGCAATAGTTAATCTGCAATAAATACTTTTAGTTAACCACTAAAGTTTTAGTTCTTCTGGGAAAACATCTGACAGTTCTCATTGTACCACACTGAAATTCAGAAAGCACAGGGAGATGGCCAAAATTAATTTATGAATTCTGCAGATACCTTAGTGCTGTTTTCTGGAGCTGATGGTTGGTCTATACAGCATCAAATGGCTCTTTTCATACTAGAAAAACAGCTATCAGCTGGCACCTGTCTCTACCTCAGTCTTGAGAACCTGAAGTGTTATTTTCCATCCAATAGACTTGTGGTGAGCACAAAGGCTCTTTGAAAAGCCAGAAGTGACAGCACATGTCTGCTGGGCAGCAAAAACCAGACCAAAAGAGGAGCCAGCTACTCTGCAGCAACCTTAAGCTGCCAACCCAAAATGATCCCTGCAAACTGGGACAGGAGCTTGGGAATCAGAGACAGAGTGAGAGGAGAGAAAGTGGGGAGAAGAGAGAACAGTGCAAGAACCTTCATGGCTATCCACCCTTTTTCTGCTTCCACACACAGGATGTGGACACGTGTAATTATTATTCATTCATTTGGTGTCAGCAAACCCTTTCTGTTTGCAGGGGACAAGAAAGGGCCTGACACTGTAAGAGCCATTCTTGCATGTGCACAGTACAGAGGCTTTTACAAGAAAGATGGCAATATCTGAGAACCTAATCTCTTTTGAAGAGAGAGAATAACCAGGAAAACACTGGACTGAGTCCCAAAAGAGATGTCACTGCATTTAATGTGGATTTGTGCAGCTACTTAGAGGCAAACGAGAAGCAGTGATTATGTATAGAATAAGAAGGAACAACAAATTGAGATGTTTTTTTCTTTCTGCTCTATCTGATTAGGCAGGAAGAACAACAGACTGATAGGCTCTGAACAAACAAAAGCATGTGGAACCTAAATGTTCTAGTCCTTGGGGGATTCATTTTCATTTACTGCATTAAAACAAAGAGAGAGAACAAAAGACCTTTGTTTTGGGTGAGCTGGGAGGCACAGCAGCCCAGGCTGAGCTGGTCCTTCTGTGCTGCTGAAGTTAATGGGACATCTCCCTGCCACTTCTCTCCTCCTTGGCTGAGAAGAAGCCCTCAGTTAATCACAGCACCAGCAATGGGGCCTTTGCAAATCAGTCCTGGCAACTGGGAACAGTGGCCTGGCTAGCAGCACAAGGTCTTCCTCTCCTAAACACATTGAACAGTGGAATATTAGGGTGAGTAGCTGAACCTGATGCCTCAGGGTCCCCGGATCAGATGTCTGCTCAGCACTGTGAGAGATGATCCAGGTGCTGAGAGAATGAAAACCCATCATGGATAAAGCCAGACAGGATGGAAAGCAGTGATTTATGGGGACAGCCCATGGATCTTGCCAAACTCTGCACATGGGTATCAGGAGCAGTGAGTCCATGAGGTGGCTGGCATGATCATGGCTCAAGATATAACTGGGGAGAATTCCAGGAGTCAGTTTTTTCCAGGACCCAGGTTTTAAAGAAGGAGGCAAACTCTGTTTAGACATGAACTCCTCGCTAGATTTAAAACATGACATCTCAGAAAGACCCAAGTCACCAACCATCAGTTTTGCTCTTGTAGAGCCCTGACAGGCACTGGAAAGGGGTGTGCTTGGGTTGAACAGGAACTGCTGGATGAGCTTTTTGGAGTTGCATGGTTCATACATCCATCTTTAGAACATACCATGGACTCACTAATCACTGAGCATCATTGCTTAGTGTACCAGGTGATGTTAGGTACTACATTGCAAGGGTAACATGTCTTGGGTAAGCAGCAGAGTGGCTGGAATAACTAGCTTAGTAGCACTAGTCTGGTAGCTTTTTCATGCAGCAAATAAAATCCTACACCAACCAGATCCTCATAACCTAAGTAATAAGTAACACCAGTAGAGCAGACAGTAAGACTGCTTGGAACAAGTATTTTGTGTACATGCAGCCATCAAACAAACCTTTCACAGAATCTTGTTTACCTCCTGGTCTCTTCTAGAGGCCATGTTGGTGCAGGCATCCACCAGGGCACAAAGCAATACAGCAGCAAGACAATTAATGCATCACTGTTGGCCACCACAGCCCTGCTCCCTCTCTGCTCTGTGGGGAGGCAGCTGTGCCCTGCATGAGACAGGTAGCTTAAGAATACCCCAAAAGCTGCAAAACAACTGAAATATGGTTTAATAAATGATAGATTTTGTTCTCTCTCATCAAATATAGAACATCCAGTCCCACACTGCTTCTCTCTATTGACCTATCCCTGTCTTCTTAAATGTTTTACTAATACTCTCTCATTTATGTTTGATATGGGATGAGAAACTGAGGTTTCCCCCCAAAATATGTTATGCTATAAATACCATTAGAGATGCACTTAAGAAACAGTTGAATAAACACAGTGACACACAAGAGGAAGAACTATTTCTACTTTGAGTCAATGTTATGATTCTCAACTTGCAAAAAAAAAAAAAAATGCTGTTAAATAGAAAGGAAGATCAGGAGCGTAATTCTTTGTTGCTTTCCCCCAAAAGGGAAAATCATCAGAAAGAAACCCAATCTATTGCTTCTAGTGTTTGAAAACACACTTTGGCAATTTTCTAGATGAAGAATAGCAATAGTTTTACAAAGCCTGGCATGGAAAAGGTCATTTGTGGAGAAGAGAGCCAGGAATACAGACTCTGAGTGCAACAGAAGCGACTTAATAGAATATGTCAGAGAGGACAGTTCAGCTGTGATAATAACAAGACTTCTGTATTTTATTATTTTTAGCCTATTTTCCCATGCAAATGAAGCTCACACAGTCATATTCCACGTACCATCATGTGTCTGCATCTGTTCTCCCTAAGTAATTCTTGAATCCGTGGGGCTGACTGCACCAAATTGGAAAGGGAACAGCCAAGGCAACTGTGATCCTCTGGCTGTCACAAACACAGGCTCTGCTGTCCCTGCTGGTGGGAAGGCTGCAACCAGACCTCATCCCCAGTCAGCCATGAAAAGTCCACATGGGAAAGATGTTATCAGCACCCCAAACCCAAGAAATTGCTCAATTGGAACCTTCCCCTTCCTGGGTACCAGAAAATCAAATTACAAACTACAAAATCAGCATCAATTTATTAGTCCCACTATTTTTTATTATGTTTATATAGTACTAGTTTAAATTTCAAGGTTTTTGATCAATTTTTGTGAAGAGAAACCTTTTTACTTACAGATCTCAAGGCCATTGCAATAATCACTTTGGGTGCTTGCTGCTGGAAACCTGATCTCAACTCCGACAGGCTTTGGGCTGCTTGAGGGATGCTAACAGTCAGGAATAGTGAAGCATGTCCCTAAAGAGCCTCTCTCCCCATTCCCCAAGTCCCAGCCTGACATGTGGGGGTAAATACATCAAAGACTGAGATGTTCAAAGACCACACCACAAAGAAGAAGCAAAATAGGTAGACCAAAGACCCCAAGCAAGTCCAGCCATACAACAGGATAAATCACAGACCCATATATGAGAAAGCAAGCCCAGCCTGTCTTGAGAGATTGGAATTCCCTTTCCAGACTGGAAATTACCCTTTCTACAGGGTGTTGCATGGCTCCATATAAAATTTCCCATGCAAGTCAGTGCTAGGTTCAGTTTCATGGATAGGTCAGGATTTCTTTTATGCTGTAAGGTACAGATAACCTTGACATGGTTCCCTTTGTCCCAGCTCAGTGACACTTCACTTAGCTCTCCCACATCTTGGATGGATGAAGAAGCAACCCCATGAAACCATCACAGTCCTTTGTAGGTGAGGGGAGAGGGCTGAGAATGTTATTTGCATGAGTAAGGAGGTGGCTGATGGAACTGAGAAGCAGCACTTGCAATCCTGACATGAAGAAATGACTGTGTTTATCTGGGCATTATTCTTTACATTTCTCTGTCATCATTTCTTCATCTGGCCAGTGAGCTTTAACACTGCCCAAACAGAACAGGCTTCATTTTGTGTATTTACTTATTTCTTTGTCATTCTTGCACACAAAAACCCATACCACACAGTGAGCAGTTTATCCATACAGTGCATACAGAACATCAGCTCTTATGAATACACCAAAAAAAAAGGTCAGAGCATTCAGCTTGCGTTGCAAATCAGCAGCAGTTATGTGCTCTGACAGCACCAGATGTCAGCTCCAAAATGAGCTGCATCTGCTCAGCAGCACCCCAGGAGAAGCAATGCATGTGGGGATGAGGCTGGGCTCTGAAATGGCCCCTCAGAGCCAGGGCTGGAGGTTTGCATTGCAAATGCAGCAGGGAGTCCATCTGCAGAGGCAGATCTGGACATCACTCCCAGGACTTGTTGCTCTGCTTGGGCTGAGTGAAGAAGAAGAATGGGAGGTGAAATGCAGCAGTCAGCAGATAGCTGACCTTGGGGCTGGCCTGAGCACTGCAGCTCCCTGGCTTTAAGCAGCTCAGCCCTTTCTCTTGCTTTTTCATTGTTTTCTACTTCAAATCCAGCTCTGCAGCAGCCAAGTGATGTTCCAGGACACTGCACGTTACACTTAGAGCAGCCCTTTGCTCTGCCTGCTGGCTGGAGCAGATGACTTCTCTGCCAGGCTTTTGGGACAAGGGGAGCTTATCCATCCAAGCTTTCCAACCTAATGTACAGCTGCCTCTCATGGCACATCAGTGGGTGCTCAAGTTCAGCTGAAATTCAGAGATCAGGTGTATATCAGCCTTTCCACCTCAGCTGCTCATCCCTATAGTCCTGCTCCTCCAGAAGGAAAATGGCTCTTTACTAACAGGATGCTGGAAACACATTGTAAGGACCTGGACACTGAGGATCCTGGGCTGTGGTGCTGCTTGTGTTATTCTGTTACTCATGAACATCTGGGTTGGTTTTTGCAGTGTGAGGAACCTTGTTTGAACTTAGTTTTGAGCAGAATCTGACCACACCTATGGGAGCAGGGGCAGGGTTTTAGCTGGAGCTATGAAGCTCGGAGATTTGCCAAGCAACTCCTCCAATTAAAACTTTTCCAGTATATTTGCAAACCAAACAATTAACAACAATTAACACCCTTGAGATATCCATGACCCTCTACTGATTCTCAACTACAGCAAGTTGCTAGTAAACAAGTAACTGCTACATTCAACAAGCATTTCACAATAAATGCAGTAGCACAAAAAAACCCCCCAATCATCTGCTTTGCTGGTACCTGTTCATAAGTATTAAAAAACTTGCTGCATTTTGATATCTGTGACACTCTTCCTGCCACCCTTTTATATGTTATGATTTTATAGACTCAAAGTGGTTTCCTTCATCTCGTCAAGTCAAGGAGCATCTTCCTCCTAGTGCCAGTGCTGGAAAAGAGCTGGTTTGGTAGCAACAGTCTGAGCAGGGGTTCCTGCCCTAAAACATCCATCCAGAGTCAAAACTGTTGAGCTAATCATGCCTCTTGTGAGGCTTGGCAAAACATATGCTCACTGTGCATGATGAGGATAATTTGGCTTATTTTGCCTGTTTGATTTTTTTTTAAGAGGTGGGCAAGGTTTTCCTTTCCTCCCTTGCATATTGCACCTGAACGTGATAAATCTTAGAACAGTAATGAGAGCAAGTTAGTATGGGACGAAAATTTCTCTTCTCCTAATGAGCTTTGTCATGGAAATGGATTGATTTTATGTCACTTTCTGTTCTCCTTATAATTTTTATGGGTGGAACGAGGTAGCAAAATTTTATCTCTCATAAATTCAGTCTAAATTTGCCTTAGTCTGTGTAACTTGGTGTTTATTTTGGCTACCTATTTCACTGCTCCCTTGTTTACAGTCTGGGAAAGAGGGGAAATGGCCAATCAATCAAAATCTGGAATACTGTAAAGGTCACAGCCATCCCTGTGGTACCATTGTGCCCTGCAGCACAAGGCATTGCCCAGCTCCTGCCTTGCTCCAGATGTGCCTTGCTCTCTTTTCCTTGGAGTCTCCTCAGGCCCTGGAGGAGCTGAGGGAAGGCAGACCTAAAGGAAAGTTATAGGGAGTGAGGGGTTTCTGCCTCCCCTCCAACCAGAGCTGAAGTCCTGGCTGGCACAGGGTGAGCAGCACACTGGGCTAGCAGAGAGCTCATGGATGGCAAAGCTCTCACCATGCTGCTGTTCCCTGCTCACTGATATTGTCACCCTCCCAGAGGGAAAGTGTATTCACTATTTACCATCTTTTCCCAACTGCCCTTCCTTGCAGCTTCAAAGCTTGAGCCTGTGGATTGATCCTGAACAAATTTCCCTTGGATGCTGCATGGCTTTGTCCATCCTCCCCCAATTTCTTGGGTACCACTTTTATTATTCTGCTTTCCCCCCAGTTTAACAGCTACCACTGGGATAGAGAAGCAGTTTTCCCCCAGAAACAAACAGGAAAATGAGGGGTGGAATTTTAGGAATTCCTCTTTGTAGAGCTAACCCAGATGCTTCTCAGTTCTTCAGTGCTCGTCTCTCATCCCACAGACTGATTGCAATGAATCTTTATTCAAAATGGGAATTTTCATTTTGTGCAGCTGGCTATAGGCAAGATCAGCTGCAACAACTGCAAGCAGGACAGAAAAATTCTGATGCCCAAAACAGTTGGGCAGCATGGATGGGCCCAAGGATCACTGGTGTGTACTCCAGCAGCTCCAGTGTGTTCTTAGGAGCTGGACTGATGCCAACCAGGTAAGTATCTGGCCTCTGTATGTCCAAGTGGACCCATAATTTGGATTCATAATGAACTGGCACAGAGTCAGAGGCTAGTTCAACTCTCTGAAAATTGTGACCTTTCAAAGTAAAATTGCCTATTTCTGTAATAAGGGACAAAACCACAGCTTAATGGGTTTTTGGATGATAACTCTTTTAAATGGGAAGACTGTAAAGGAGAAAAATTAAGCAGGGGAATTGCAATTTTGCATTTTATGTGATAAAAACAACAGGGAGATGAAGGGAACATGTGGCTGCTACTTTACAAATTGAGTTGTAGAAGCCAAGCTCCAGCTTTGCTCCCATTAAGGATTAACATCTGGAGATAAGAGTTTAAAATCCAATATTGCCTTGAAAATGATGCACAGACACAGCTTCAAGTCACTGCCTTGGCTGCATATTCACAGCTCACCAATTTTATACTCCTTGTTTCCCTCTAAATTATTCATCCTGAGCATCCTTTACGTTTTCTTTATATCTTGTCACAGCTGGAAAAGGAGGAACACATCCTGCATGTACAGTAGCTCATTTTGCTCCTGCTCTCACCCTCCATGTGGGGCACATTTCCTGCCTTCTTTGCTCCCCTGTGACACCAGTGCTGGCAGTTTTGGGGTCCCTCTATCTTCTTGAACAGAGGAGTTTCTTCAAGGTAGAAATAAAAAGTGGGCAGATTTGTACCCAGATAGTTGGAGAAGGCAATGAAAGAATGGTAACCAGCTCAGGAAATCAGGCACACTCCTACTTCAGCTCCTCTCCAACCTGCAACACTCTTCAAATAAAAATGACACTCCAACAGAAAACAACATCCCACTTGATGTCAAAGACTCCTCTACTTGTGCTCAACATCCTCATTAACTGCTAAACCACCAGGCAGTTGTTTCTGCTGTTTTGCAGCCAAACCCATGAAGTGCTTCCAAGAATCCACGAGAGAGGAAAGTTCAGGATATTCCCTGAGCTCCTGTGTGCCCTGTCAGGACAGACTGTAGACATTCCACGACTGCTCTGCTAAACTGCCCCATCCAACTCTGCTCATAGGGAAGAAAAAACGAGGCACAGACCCAGGGATGTGCCCAGGTAATGAAGGAATCATTGAATTGTTTGAGTTGGAAGGGACCTGAAAGATCCCACGTGGAATGAAAAGCTCCCACTCTTATCACACTCTTGTCCTTCAAGACTGTTCTCTATCAGCATCTGAAAACTCACACAAATACATGAGAGGAGACCCACTCAGTGAAAAAGATTAATTTTTGTCTTTAGTTTCTACATCAGGAAATGTAGGGGAAAAATTACTCAAGCAAATTCTGTTTTATACCACTGGAAAAATTTAAATCTCATTAAATAAAGGGAAACCAGCCCTAGAGAAGGAGAGGAACCTTTTCAGCTAGTGAACAATACCAGCATACAGACAAATGGCTATCACATGGCTTTCTGAAGGCATGAGGCTTGGAAATTAGAAATCAGCTTCCACGGAGAGAGAAAGCAAGAAAGGAGTATATTTGGGTCCTATGACACTTATGTTAGGAGCTTTATATCCCTTTTACTTTTGTAGTGTAATTGAAAAGTCATTGATACAGAGAATGAGAAACCTGCAATGCATAACCAATGCATCAGGAGGAGATTGATCTGACCATGTGTTACATATTCACAGAAGGAAAAGGCAAATAAAGAACTCAAAGTACTCTATTAAAAAAAAAAAAAAAAACAAGGCACAAAACCAAACAAAACTAAAGTCCTTCTTTTGCATGGCAAATTGTCAGTTCACCTCAAAAATGTTGGGAATAAATATACTTGCAAATAAGGCTTACTAGAAGTCATATGAATACAACAAAAGCCCCTCAGCCCAGTAAGCAGTGCTGATTATATGCTGAAATTGTAATCACTCTTCCTGCCTTTGTTCTGAAGCTCAGCAAAGTAAAATTAAGAGAAGCAAAAACCTTCTAAATCTGCTTAAACACGAGGCTGAAAAGTCAGTGCAAGGGCAAAGCCTTGGGAGGTCCTTCTTTACCAGCTATGTTTTTACTCCTGAATCAATCCTATTACCCACTTAAAAAGAAGCAGAGCAGGAAGGTGTGTACTGAAACCCAGCTCCTGCTTCCAGGACTGTGACAACTTCTTCTGCTGCACAGTGTTGAGCATCAAGGACATCACCAGCTAATTGATTGGTTTGTCACCTCCAAATATTCCTTTCTGCTTAAAGTAGAAGGGATGGGGCAAAAAGCCTCCTGGGACTCAATATATGTTTTTCTGTATGCAGACCTTTAGGATAAATTATATTTTCTTGGCAGCTCTATAGAATGGTCCACAGAGCTGTTTGGCACAGCTCCATTGCTTAATATAGGGCTTTAAGATGTTGTTCATATATGAATGGAGTTATGAAAGCATGCTGTGATTTATAGGCACCTCTCAATTTATGTCTGGTTTAGCTTGGCTGGGATTTGATTCTTTAGGGAGTTTTGCAAAGCACCAGACTGCAGCAAGTTGTGAAGGACTGGAAGCTCAAGAACAATTGTTACTGTGCATCCCTAACAAAGCCAGAGCTCTCTGAATGAGGGCCATAAGAAATGTTTACCTTGCAAATGTTCTATCAAATCCTACTTTTAAAAGTCTGGCTCTTCTGCAATATTGCTTTGTCATCTCAGCTTTACAGCTTACCTGTAAGGAATAAATCAGGGAACAAAACTTACAGGGAATAAGTCTTCCATTTCCTAAGCCAGAAAAATACATCTGGAGGAGACAAAGTGGTTTGAATATTGAGCTCTTTCCATTACTAGCTCCTTGAATTTTTTTTTTTTTCCACCTGGGACACTTAACACCACCTCAACTCCTCCCTCAGCTTGCCCATTTGGAACTGGAGGACAGTACTGATCACCTCAGAAAATCCCTTTGGGATTGATGGCTGGAATTAATTACAAAGCAGCAAAACAGATAATGGCTTATGAATCAGGAGGGCTAAGGGTAAAACACCACCACACCACCACCCAAGTCATAGCAGTGAGAAAAGGGGAATGAGAGGATTTATTTACACCTTCCTGTGGAGCAGGGAAGATCCCTGTGGGAACTCTTGCAACTCTCTGTGTTGTCAGCATCTCTAAGGGTCCACAAGCTACAGAAGGCAGCAGGAATGGTGTCACATTCATGTACCTGACCACTCGCATTTCCTTCTTTTTTCTGCTCCCACTGATTCGTGCTGTTCACTCAGCTTTTGCCTTTCTGCCCTGCCAGTGCCAGGGGAATGGGTGCACACCCAGGGAGCTGGTGCCATAATAAATGCAGTATTAATACAAAAAATGGAAAGGACTTTGACAGGGACCATGGAGTGTGAACGTGACAGAAACAGCCAATAATGTCACGGTTTAATTTTAGTTCTCTTTGCTGACTATGTGGCATGAAGATTCCTCCTAAGCTTCATGTCACCAGAGCTCAAAATTTAAATAAAATTTACATCATTTAACACTGCCTTGAACACGGGTGACATTTATTTGCCTTCCCTTTTGCTTTCATTAATGCCAGTTTTGCTGTTAGCTTTGTTTGTTAATCCTACAAATGAAATTAAACCAAAGCTGTTCTACATAAAGGGTTTTTACAGATCAGATCTAATAATGTAATATTTCATTATTTTTTGCAAAATGATTAGCTGGTAATTGGTTTAATGAAGGAAAAAATAAACAAAAAGCCTCCATGTAATGGATATTTCACATTCCATGCATGGCTGAAGTTATGCTAACTGTGCAAGCAGCATCAGCTACTTCAGGCTGGACACAGTCATATCCCTGCTTGACTCAGCAGAGCTATTCTGGTGCTGAGAGCAAGCTCAGATGCTGTATGGCATGGACCAGATAATCAGCACTTGATGTAGTTTACTGGGGGTTTACTGATGCTGGCATTGCTGAGCATATTCTGGTAATGAGCACATCTCTCTTTACAAGGTGTTCTGAGTGCTGCAGAAATATTCCACGTGTGTTTTTGTGTTTGGGTGCTCCCCAACTCTCTCTCCAGGCTTGCTTTCCTTTGCCAAAGTAGCAGCTGTGATAAATGGCTGTAAATCTGAGACCTGTAATTTTGATTTATCACCCTGGGAGCACCTCCCCACACCTCTGTGGGCTGCAATGACTCAGGGTTGTAGTGTCCACCTTGTAGCTCCAAGTCCACCCCAAATCCACTGCTTAGAGGATGCACAATGCCAGGATGATAGCATAAGCACAGTTAAGGCTTTTTTCTTTCAGCATCTTATACATATAAAATCTTATACACATTGCATCAAAATTTTAAAAATCTTTTTTGTTTGGTGTCTGATTAGAAATTCTGCTCCATTCTGTTAATATCAAGGGAACTGTGTTAATTTGCCCCAGAAGGGGATTTGTCTCTTGTTTTCATCAGTGACATGACCAGGATATTTGTGCATTTTCTGTACTAATGTCACAGTGCCTTGATGACATGCACAGGCTATTATTCAATAATGATGCCTAAATGGAGCTATCAGAAGGGTTATTATCAAGGTTATTAAAAAGCAATTCTTTCTGCCTTCAGTTTAACCACGGATTGCAGAGCTAACCATCATCTAGGTGAGGAGGTGTGTATTAATCAAGAGGCTTCCTATGGTCTGCCCAGATATCCTGAGCTGGGATGATGATTGATTTACTCTACTCTTAGATTAGGACACAATCAACCAGGGTTGTTGAACATCTGACCAGCAGAGTTAATTCATAATGCTTGGCAACCAGTTTGCAATTTTCTCACATCTGTTCTCTTTGGCTGAGGCACTGGATTTCTTTTAAGAGCCCAGAAAATAGCACATAGAGAAATGGTTTTGGTGCCGTATTCTCTGCTATCAACTGGTCACAGTCCTACTAAAAACCCTTTAAATTCAACAGTTTTCCAGGAGAAATAGGCCTTCTATACAATAATATGCCAGATGCTAAAGTACAGGGGCATGCCAATAATTTTTTAGTAATCATTTGAAGGTAGCTGCATATAATTTCATCCCTATGCAAATTAAACTTGGTCAGATAAGCTACTAACGAGCCTCTGAGCATCATTTGGGCTGAGTTACCAGTGTTCAGGAAATGTATTTAATTTCACTTCTTGCCTTGCCTAGGCAAAGGCCAGCTCAATATTACTGTCACACCCTTCCAGCAAACCCTGAAGTGCAACACGACTTGCATCTGTTGCTGCATTTTCTCTGAACACAAGCACAGCAATTCAGCTGCCTTGGGTCTTTTTTGCAGACTCTGCACCATCAAGGAATACATTTCAGGTTTGGCAAAATTCTCACAGTGCTGTCAAGCTAGCCAACACATCTCGTATTAAATGGTTTGCCATTTTCACAGGCTACAATTCAGCTTTTCTGTGCATTTCTAATGCTTTCAGTATTGCTTTTCTTTGCAAGTGAAGAGACCAGAGATGCCAAGAAGCAGCCACATCTGCTCCAGTCCTTTTCCCTGGCAGCCTGAAGATGGCATAAGGGAAACCTGAGATGGTCACTGAAGAGGGACAGACTTCTCTCTGATCCATCTCTGAATGATGTTGTCAAAACCATTCATCCTCTTTTATCCTGTCTTGGGAAGCTGTCAAAGATAAAGAGTGCAGAACAAATGGGAGGGTGGATTTAATGAAGAGTCTTCTGAGAGGAATTGCTTGAACAATCAATAAAAAGCTTTGGAAGGGCCTTTTGGACAGTGATTTGAGTACAAGGAGCTGAGCTTCAACAAAGTGGGAGATCTAGGCACTTCACAGAGAGCACCCAAGTTTCACCTCTGTAGACTTCAGCTTTGGATGGCAGGCAATGATGTGCTGATGAGCAATCCTGTGATGTTTTTGAAACCTTACTGTGAAGATTTACAATGAATCCAGTGATTTGGAATAGCTGCCAAAAGTGTTTGAGAGGGAGGGAAGGGGTATTATTTCTATGCAGAAAGACATATCCATCAAAAGGGAAGAGCATTCTGAATTTCTCATGAATTCAGTAGCCTCGAAGCTGGATTCACAGTAAATCAAGTAGGACCAACCAAACCCACTTCACTGGAAGCACATCAAAACCCAAGTGGAAAATAATCTCAACCCCCAGCACTTTTATTTAATAATTCAGCAGTCAGAAACTCCTGTTTAGTTGCTTCTTCTGCTTCTGGGACTCTGTACCTTTGATGTTATGATACAAACCTAGAAGAGCAGCACCTTACTCAGAGGAAGTTTAGGTATTTTATTGCAAATGTCCCTTTGTACAAGTGCTCTTCCTGTTAGAAGTGATCTTACTACACAAAACACTGCTGGAGTCCTGCTTGCCATGGCACATCCCTTTTCCACCAAGCCCAGCACAGACCTAATAATAAAGATGCTTTCCTAGAAATTATGTGTCAGGAAGTACTCCAAGCTTCTGCCTTGGACCAGCTGTTTCATCCCCTGGAGATAAATCTAGTGATGCAGTTCTGCACCCCCCTTTGCAGAGCTGGGTGCTGAGCAGACATCTTCCCTCCTGCTATAAGGATGAAGTTAAGAGAACAAGAAAACTCTTTTTGGAGCCTTGCTCTACAAGAGGATCTCTACTTTCAGATCTGGTTTAGCAGTGTCAAAAGATGATGAGCACCCAGCCCATAAATCTCTCCAGGCTACAGCCTCCTGAGAGCTGTGAAGATGTCAAGCACCATGAGAGAAATCAGTTTTAGATCTATCTAGAAAGAAGCTTTCAGTGAATGGAGCTGCTGAAGGTTTGGTTACCTGGGGAGCTGAGCTCCTCCCTGGGTGGACAGCACTGGAGTGGGGTTTGGGGTGTTTGTGGCTTTGTTCCTTTCACCATCAGAGTTTGCTTGAGCCCAGCTCAGCTTGGTGAAGTGGACTCCTGTGGCCTGATAATTTATGCCTTATTATGTCTTAGAGCTGTAATTTACCAAACTAAAGAATAACATTCCTGTAACAGAGATTAATGGCTGTCAGGCTGCAAAGTAATTTTTCAATATGAAATGGAGTAAAGCTTACAGTTTTAGCACAATTTCCCAGTTCAGTGATGCACCTGGTAATAATTATGATTTACATTAACCATAACATCATCCTTCTTATATCAACTTGCTTTAGTGAAGAATGAAACAGGCCCTTGTTAAATGTTTCATGAAATAATTCAAATTCCATATGCTAAAATTTCCCAGCTCCAACTAGCCAGGCTTAAAATCAACAAGAATAAAAATGATTTGCTGCTGCCAAGGCCCTGATTCTGCATTAAGAATTAGGTGGGTAGAGCCCTAAGAGCTCTCATGTTTGAGTTAATTATAACAACAGATGACAAAACCTTTAAGTCCAAAGCAATGCTGCCACTATAAAACCCATTCTCTGCAGATTTTCCATGCTCTGAGACCATAACCAAGCTATCTCTGTCCTGTAAGAATTTGTCTATAATGAAATAAAAAAGAAAAATATTACTGTCCCCAAAGTGAGTGAAGTTCAACCCTTCAGGTCCACCTAATTAATTTATTTTCAGTAGGGTTGCAGCAAGGCAAAGAATTTTGTAATTTGTTGCTTAGCTAATCTAGGGCCTGAGTGTGTCTCTTGTTCTCTAAGGCACCATGAACCACTTTCCTAGTGGATTTTCCTGCCAATACATAATAAATAAAGGACCTACACCAAAACCAGAAATGTCCTTCCCCTGACATCCATGAGGAATGCAAAGCATTTACATGCTAAAACATATCAGGAAGAAAGAACTGAAACACTGTGAATTATTTGCCTTAGAACACAGATAAATGAAATACAGAGCTAATGTAGCTCTAAAGAGCAGGAAAATTCATTTGAATAATAGGATTATGATTTATGATTTTCCTATTACAAGAATGAGTTTCCATTCCACAACCTGTAATTATGCCCTGCCTTGCACAAAAGCTCCTCTGCTCCTGCTCACAAAGCACCAGGACCCCAGACAGAATTCAGAGGAGACCTCAGGCACTGTTTCTTATAGACACAGCTTCAAAATATTCCCTTTCCTGGGATCCCACATCTCTGCTAAAAGCAGCATCTTATCCAGCAGCTTACCAGGCTGGAAACCCTCATCCCACGTTGATTCTGCTTCATTTTACTTAAATAGTTGCTTGAGCACCCACTAAAGACATGTGTGATCTTTTTCCCTTGCAGATACCTTAGCACAGACCAAAAGATCATTTCAAATCTCTTGTTTCTTACATGGGAACCCACTGCTGTCTGAGGAGAAGACATTGGTTGCAGTTCACCCCAAAGAAATGCAAAATTACCTTGTGGTACCCATCCTGTGTCTTGAACCCAGCACCAGCCAAATGCTGCTCAGCTCAGTCTGGAGCTTCCTGGGGCTCCTTCAGTCCCTGTGCCTCTCTCAGTCCCTCTCAGCTGCAAAGGGCAAGAGTTTGGTTGTGCTGCCACTGCTGGAGTCAAGTTCAGCACTGATTAATTAGGATGACTGGATCCTCTGGGATTTAAACTAGTGATTAATGAGCCTTTCCAGCTCTAGTTCCTAGTGAACAACTATCTAGTTCATGTTATCGTTAATTTTCTTTTTTTTTTTTTTTTCTTAAACCTCAGAGAGAGAAAATCTTGCTCAGAAAAATTAGTGGAGGAAGAAATAACACTCATGCCACATTTATAATGTTGGTTGCAACCTTATAGGCAGACTCTCTTGCATTCAAATGGCTTCTTCAGAAAGATGGCATAATTCAGGTTTCAGGGGATTCCAAAAATATTTAGAAATGGTAAAGGGTACATCCTGATTGAGTAAAACTCTTATGGTAAATAATGTAAAATAACTCAGACTTAGCAAAAATACAGTGCCTTTTCTTTATGTAGTGCCTTTTCTTTATCATGGCATAAAGCTTGTGTTCTCTTCGTGATAAGACACTATATTCTGCCAAATTAATAAAGCTCCCCACTCTTAATTATCTCAAAAAGTAAGTTTGAATTGTACTATTTGCATCATGCAGGTGCTGAGACATCCTAAGTTTCCTGGCATTTATTTTTTTCCCCATTAATAAAAGTTACACTGCAGAGGTGCAGAGGCAAGTGGATTGGAAACACAGTTCTGAATTAAGCTGTTTGGAGCATTAATCCACTCCTAAGCTCCCTTTTCTTTAGTAGGATACTGAAAGCTGGGATCATGGCTGCTGAGCAATGCTTAACCTTACATCTGCATCCAGACAACTCAAAGGCACCAGACACCAGTCCTAAAAAATTCCTCTCTACATGTTCAGTGATCTCCACACCAGGAGTCAGTTCAGGGGCTCTGCAGATTTCCATATGTTTGAAGTTTTCCTCTGCTCTTTCATATATGTCTGAAAGCTGTCAAAACGCAGCTACAATCTCAGAGGGTAATGAGGAAGAGATTAAGGAACGTACACATCTGTCACTTAAACACATGCAATAAGGAGAACATAAAATAAATAAAGTTTGGATGCCATAAATACAAACAGCAGCTGCTGAATTGCCAGCACAGTGACCTCCTGCACCCCTGAGCTGCAGCAGCATTGCCTCCCAGAGCCACCCAGCAGCACCTCCTGGGGCTTTTCCATCCTGGCCAGGCTTCTGTCCAGGGATGTAGGTGGCCTAGATGGAGGGAAGGGGGTAAATGTACTCTTCATCCAGTCCAATCCCCTTTGCAAATGGGACATAGCTTAATGGGATGCTCTGATAGGTCTCCCCCAGCTGTGGCTTGTCTTTCATCAAGCTGAATGGAAAACCCTGAATTTCAAATCATCTGCCAAACCCAGGGTAGAATCTTTAAGCAGCAACTTTAAAATCCACCCATATGAAGCATAAAATACTGGCAGTTCGTTCTTTGAGATTGCTCTAGTATCATTTCTAGAGACACTATCAGCCTCCAGGTTCCCAGATCTCTGCAAGACTTGAAGAGATCACCCCAAACCTGTCCTGGGCTGAAGAGCTCCAGGTACATGAGGGACATTCACACAGCTTTCACCACAGGAGGTAATGAGAATTGTAGAAATGGGCTCATTCTCTTCACGTATAAGCAATGAAGTCCTGCAAAACTTCTCATTTTCAACCTTTATCCAGAAATGGTTAAGCTCCTAAATTGGATCCATTATCACCCAAATGAAGAGACATTCCAGTAAGCTAATTATGTTTCTTACCAAACTCGTGATCAATTAAATATTTTATTGTGATTTTACAATTTGTATTTATTATCCTTTGCTAAGGAACAAAATTAAACATAATGAAGCCTGCTAGTATCTCTTTCCAGAGATGATCCTGTGTTACAGGCACCTACATCATTTGCACCAATGGTGATTAATGGGTTTAATTTACTTGAGTTGCACATGTTGGAATCTGTGAGGGGGGAGAGAGAAGGGACCTTAGATTGTTAAAATCCTTTTAATTAGACTAATAATGCCAAGTTTGCATGTGTTAACTAGGGTGTATTATTAATTAGTTTTAGTAGGCTGTTTTCTGAAAGGTGGCACTGTAGCATTTTGACATGTCTTATGATCCCAGGAGAGCTATTAAGATGACAAACAGAGCATGACATTACACATAACTGCAAACAAACAGCCTTTAATCTTTCTGGATGAAGAATTGGAGGTAATTGATGGACAAAACACTTTCTGCACTACATCTGCCTCTCCCTCTTGCTGCCTTTACTGGGTGTTACTCATTCAGCTGTACAACAGGCTCTGCAGTGGTAGGGCTGGAGGTTAGTTCTGGGTCTCAGGTCCTGCAACATTAATAGCTAAGGGCTTGACCACAAGTGAGATGCTCACTTTCTGGGGTTTCACAGCCTTTTTAACCCTCAGAAGGCAGCAGGCTGGATGGATTCTTCCCAAAGGCAAAAAAAAAGCCTTCCCTGCAGGTATGTGGATGCTTGGCCCCTTGTTGCACCACAGCAGCTCCTGTGCTTATGCCAAGGAGCCCAGGGCAGCCTGGCTGGTCCAAGGCACCACAAAAGCAAAACTCCCCATTTTATCTGCTCTCACAGGAGGGGCAGTGTCCTGGTATGGGCCAGGATAAAGGTGATTTTCTGTCTTGTAATTTTGCTTTCAGCTGCACTTGCCAAAATTAACAGCAAGTTTCTCAGTCAGTGTCTGCTTCTGGGACTGATAACACTCAATGTTTAGTTACTGCTGGAGACTGGTGTGCAGAGCCAAGGCCACTGCTCAGATCTGAGGAATATTTTGCTCTCCAGAAGAAGAAAATGAGTAAATAGGTCACAGCTGCAACCCTCCCTTAGTGAGGAACAGACAAGATAAACTGACCAAAATTGACCAAACAGAGTATTCCACCCCATACACATCATACTCAGTATAAATTTGAGGGATCACGAGGGCCAACCCCTTCCTTCCTTCCCTTCCTTCTTCACTTGCCCCTTTTTCCTTCAGCATCCTGGGAGGATTGCATCCATTCCTCTGCTTGTGCTCCTGATCCATTCCATCCTGAATCTGTGTGTTCCTGCTTCCAGATCCCAACTGCTCCTGACCCCAGGATTCCAGCCTGGACTTTCCCAGCGCTGCCCTGCAGCCTCGGTGGTGATGTGAGAGTTATTGGGGGAGAGGGGGGAGGAACAGGGTATCAATTTCCCTGTATATTTGTATATGTTTAGTAATTTTTTTCCCTATTTATCATTACTGTTTCATTAAAGCTGTGTAGTTTAATTTCCAACCCATAAGTCTCTCTCCCTTATTCTGTCTCCTTTATTTGTCAGGAGGGAATTGATAGAGAGCATTTGTGATTCAGTTTAATTGCCAGGCCAGTGTTAAACCCTGACAGGCAGTCTGAGAGAATGAGAGGTGCTTACAGTCCCTGCTTAGATGGACAGGGATAGTGTCAGGCAGGAGTTAGGGGTGGAAGGCAGAGGTATCATGGCTGAGGAGGGTGGGTGTCAAAGTTCTCTGCCATAATTTAGCTCTCAGTAGTAGGGGGGTAAGAAATATATTTTTCCATACAACTTAATTGCTGGTTACCACACTGATTTTCTTCCATCATCAGAGCTCAGCACAATGAATGGAAAGGTAAAATTATCTTTTTACTCCATGTAGCAATTAAAACCATTATCTGTTTGTATCCCAAACCCAGGGCCAGCAGGCAGGACCTGAGCCAGAGCTTCCAACAGCAGCTGGGTGGGATACAAGTTTCCCAGCTTTTTCCAGTCCACATTAGCCAAGCTGTGCCATCACAAGCAGCCTTCAGGGTGTTCTCAGACCACAGAGGCAATAAAATTCCTGCCTCTTTACTGCTATGAACCTGGAGTTCAGCTGCACTGTCAACAGGCATTTATAACAGTTAGGAGTTTCACTGCTCATATGGATGTCTAAAGGATTGAAGATTTCAATCTTCACTTGGCTTTCTCTGTTCATATTAAATACCTGTCAGTGTACTAATGTGTGGAATTTGCATCCATATCTGTGGGGACATTTAGAATGCAGAACAAGTGCAGATTGTGCAATAAAGATCCATAGTGCAGACAGCAACTGTAATAATAGAGGAAAAATGTCTTCAGTCTATTCTTTTCACAGCCCTGTCACACTGTCCCCAAGAAATATGGATGAATACATGGCTCGTGTCCCTACAGGCTTACTCAGCTATAATGACAAAGGAAGTTAGCTCCTGCTTGAAGAGACAGGAGAGGAGAAGAGAGTTCACAGAATCATCCGGGTTGGAAAGGACCTCTGAGATCATCAAGTCCAACCCTTGATCCACTGCCACAGTGGTTCCCAGACCATGGCACTGAGTGCCACATTCAGTCTCTTTTTTAAAAACCTTCAGGGATGGAGAATCCACCCCCTCCCTGGGCAGCCCATTCCAATGTCTGAGCACCCTCTCTGGAAAGAATTTCTTCCTAATATCCAACCTAAACCTCCCCTGGCAGATCTTAAGCCCATGGCCTCTTGTCTGACTGGGAGCAGAGCCCGACCCCCCCTGGCTCCAACCTCCTTTCAGGGAGTTGTAGAGAGTGATGAGGTCTCCCCTGAGCTTCCTCTTCTCCAGACTGAACACCCCCAGCTCCCTCAGCCCTTCCTCACAGGACTTGTGCTGGATCCCTTCACAGCCTCCTTGCTCTTCTCTGGACCTGCTCCAGCACCTCAATCTCCTTCCTGAGCTGAGGGGCCCAGAACTGGACACAGGACTCAAGGTGTGGCCTCACCAGAGCTGAATACAGTTTCTGGCATATGGCATATATAGGGGAATGGAAAGATGCATTTTATATCACCCTAAAATCTACATGCATGGTAACACCTGGGTCTGGAGTTACCCAGTTTGGAGCATCACCTCTACAGGATCAAAGGAGAGATGGGTGCAGCTGTAGAAAGACTGTATTGCTGCAGACCCCTCAAGGCTGTGGGTGAGAGAGTCCATTTAGGACACCAGAGTCATGATGCGGATCTAGAGCAGAGGAACTACTTAGATACAAGGAGTTTGGGGTTAGTTTCAAGCTATGAGCACTTTCAAATGGATAGTATTACCAAATGGCCTCAGTATCATCCATTTTTTTAAAAGAAATCTATTCCCATGGCAGAGTTAGGAAGGAAGAGGAAAAAAAAAAAGATATTGTTCTTAGTAAGATCTGTATGGAACAGGAAGCATTTGAAGCAAGCCCCTGTGTGTTGGGATGTCATGGGTAGAAGGATCAGGTGCTGCTTCCTGCCTGAGCCAGGGACTCCTGAGCCTCAGGATTGCTCTGCAGCATCATACCTGGAAGATTCTACAGTTCAGTACTGTTAATGCATCATCTGGGGGGTAAATAGTTGCATGTAAATAAAATTTATAATTTTTGTCATAGATTTCTCCTATGATTTATAAACATCCAACATAGATCAGTGCTAGACCCTTTCTAGCCTAATATTGTCTCCCTAAAGTCCCCAGTAACAGATGCTCTCTTGCACAATGACTTCTTGGTCTGAAATTATCCAGTGCCCCCCAGCTGCTAGAAATCTGAAAGCTAGACATTAATTTAATAGCTTCCTACGGGAATTTTCTTCAATTAATTTCTCATTGTTTTTTATTCCCTTGGGTCTGTAGTTTCCTACTGCCATGAGTGCCACAACTGCATTACACATTTCCCTTTTTTAATATTTCTGTTCAATAGTACCATGTGACAGCTCCCTCCCTCTGTCACATTTCTGAGAAATTAAGAATAAATTGTTTCCTTACATTTGTAATAGCAAAAAAAGGTTATTTGCTTCTCAAAGGAGGAAAACAGATTAGGTTTGTAATAAGATCAGTGAGGGATACTAAATATATACACATTGTCTGAGTAAATAGTTGCCTAATGTATGTTGTTTGATTCTTAAAGAAATAGATACTGAATATTTGAGTATGATACCCACCCAGGGATTCCCATAAACAGTAGGTCTTAAGCATTTAGTGGAGCTCAAAAGGCAGAGATGTCAAACCCCCCTTTTGATTTATTGCTGAAACGTATTGACAGGTTAAATAATGTCATTTCCTACATAAGAGGAAGCCTGTTCATTGTTTTGGTTTCTATTAGGGTAGCAAGAAGATTGAATAGATACCTGCTGTCTTGATAGAGGTGTCTGAAAGTTTCCCATGTTTGAGGATGCTTTTCAGAGAAGCTGATCATACCAGTTCACCTGGGTGGCTCACTGTACTTTGCTGTCTACAAATTAATGACTATTTAATAACTTTTTCTACACCTATATATTAATGATAGGTAAGATTTTCCAGATTTTCCCTCTTGCTCTGCTTGTTAGCAACCCCTACAGTAAATCCTGACTTTCTTTGTCCATTTTTTGAGAAAAAAATCTCAGTAAAGGCTCATATATTGCAATAACCCTAGTAGTATAACTGAGGCCAGCTCATGTTTGAGAGGACCAGTCAAGCTATGAACAGTACAATAATCTGATTTACTTCAGCTTATCTATGCAGCTACAATAAAAGCAGAAATCCAGTTAACCCACCCTCACAGAAATGTGTAGAGCTGAAATTGATGCACATCCCTTCACTCCTCCTTCAGCTGCACAGCTCAAGTATTCAAAATGCACTCCCAGCCTAGCAGTCTGTTTGCTTAATTCCCACAGAAGACCTGCTGAGGTTTTTTTATAAGCTCAGTGAAGAAAGATCAGGAAAGCAAAGCCTCAGAACTCAAGGCTGAAAACCCCATCATGTTCCCACTCTCCAAAGCCAGAGCCAGGGCAGATACATCTTGCAAACTTCACAGGGACTGCCAAATAAGTGAAATATTCGAGGCAGAGGAGAGCACAGCTGGCAACTCTTTGATCTATTTGCTAATCTATCCGTGGCAGGCAGCCTCCAGCATCTCAAGCAAAGCTTTCCTGCATCCCCCCAGCCCCATAATTTCCTTATCTCTTAGAAGAAAGCTGATACCATCATCCCCCTGACCAACTGCTAAGCATTGCCAAGACAAACTGCTGCTGAGGAATTTGTCCACATTTTTCAAACATTTCCATTCACACTTAGCTGGCTCGTTTCTTCCACTGTGCCAAGTTATTCCAGTTTAAAGCCCACTGAAACCATTGGAAATCTCCCCATGATCCAGTCTGGACCAGAACAGTGGGTTTGTCTTCAGGCCCCAGGTGGAGACAATGTTTTGAGAACCTATTTTCCCAGTGGCTTAAATGAGAGAAATATCAGGTCCTCCCTCCTAGCAGGTAAAAAAAGTACCTATTATAGCAGGAACAGACACACAGGAGAAAATACCAGAAGGTGGTTATGATAATAAGCTTATCTTCATTACAGTAGGATTATATTTTAAACCTTTGATTAGGCTCTTAACATTTCTGAACACGCTTCTTCAATCCTGGATTTTTTAAAAAAACAGAAGAAAAGCAAAAAGAGAAAGTAAAGTCTTATTCATGTAAATGAAGCCAGTTTTGTTGCATAGGGAAGATCTTATTGTAAAGTTGCTTAATTACATTCAGAGGACATCTTTAGTTCTGGTTCTGACTAGAATCATGCATGTCTTCATTTAGGAAGAAGCCCTGTTGGAGCCTGTGTGTCCTAAGCATTGGCTCTTTGAAGCACTGCTAAGTGGGGTAATTTTATTGTACAAGTTTTCTTGTAAAAATGATTGTCTTTCTGGATGTCTAATTAAAATAAAGATGTAATAAAGAATTTATGGTTTTAATTAGAGCATAGATCTTAAAGCAATTATAGTGTGATTAATAATTTCTTAACTGGCTTTCTTATATGAGATGAAGAAAAAAGATTTGAGCTCCATGAAAAATCAATATACATTACTCAATTACATTAATGAAGCTACACAAAGCAGTCTAGGTCCCAATTAAATTGCTCCTCGTGTTAAACTGGCAATGGAGTCTGTAGTTATTAATGAGTCTTGATCTATTTGTTTAGTTATTGTGGTTTTTTTTTTTTAACAATAGTTCAAAAAATAATAGGGAGTTTTATATTGGAAAGATGCTGTAACACAGAGATGTGTTTGCATCTTCATCCTTCCTAAATACAATTTCAGAGGACAGAATGAACAGAATCAACAGGACCAAGCACAAAGCCCTGTGACCCAGGGCACAGCTGCTCATCAGGGCCAAGCAGATGCAGTGCAAAGCACTGTGCCCCTTCCCAGGGATCTCTGGTCCCCAGGCTTTGTAGAGGGGGGGTCAGAGGACTGCCAAAACCAAGCCTGAAAGCACCCCCACACTATGAGGAAAAACAAACCAGCCAAGAAATATAATCTCAAACAACCCTGCAAAAGTTCCTGCCTAGTATTAAAGGTAAAAGAAAAAAAAAATAAAAATAAAAGGGAACAAGACAAATTCATATTTTATAGATATAATGAATTTTACAAACAGCATTCCAGCTGTACGTTCACTCATGTACAGGCAACTCCTCTGATCAAGCTGCCCAGCAAATGAAACCATACTAATTTACCTGTCCTGCAACAGGAAAATGAGCTCACACAGACTTTCTAATTTGTCATTCCGTAATGCAGGTTGTGGCTCGGGTCCTTGCTAATTGGTCATTAAGGACACATTGTTAGAAAGGTGGATTTCTAGGAGTGAGAGAACAAAAACCTGAAACTTCTGAAAGAGAGAAACCATCATTCACCCCAAATAAATCCAGAGGACATTGATGTTTCATTATCTTCAGAGCCAGCCACAGCAGCAGATGGATGGATTTTGGTGCTGTCAGCTTGGCTGCATCACTGCCTGCAGACCTGAACCTTCACTGATACCTGTGAGTGATGCTGCCCTCCTGCAGCAGTGTGCAAGGGGAAAGCTGCTATTAGAGCTAACCTGAAGATTTCAGCATCCAGCAAAACTTCTGCAATTGTGACAATGTCTTTTCCTGAGCACGTCCTGTCCGGTTCTCTCTAAAAATGCAGCTTCCCTTGGTCAAATGCACAAATTCATGGTGATTTCAAAGAGTTGGTCAGGTTAAAAAAAGAAAAGCCATTAACTGCAATGGGGAAGAGTGAGAACTATTTAATTCCAAGTTAATGCTGTGATTTGAATGAATGTCTCAGAGCTGGAGTCAGCTAGTTGATAATCTGACTCTAAAAAAACCCTATAAGGCACTTCAAAAAGAACCCACATTTTCTCCAAGATTTTCCTTTCGTGTTATCTTCTCTCCCGTTCATCACCTTTGGGTTTTCCCAATATTCTGTGCCTGAAGCAGAAAGATTCAGGACAGGGAGGGAGGCAGCATGAGCTGAGACAGATGGTTGAGCAGTCCTTGTTCTCCTCTTGCCATCAAATCTGGGCAGAGACCACCAGAAATGTGGGGCTGCAGGTGTCCAGGGTGAGAGCCTGGTTCTGCAGATGAGTCTGTAGAGGAACTGAAGTGGAAAAAACCCCACCTAGCAGACTGGTTATAACACTGGAGATGTGCAAGAGTGACTTGTATTTAGTTTTGAGGTGCTGAAGGCAGGAGGGGATGCTGGTGTGTGCCTGCCATGGACAGAGCCTTTATAAACACATGCAAGAGTTGCAGAAAGGCACATTTTGGGTAGGATCTGAGACAAGAAGGGACCAAATGAGTCCAGAGTTTGTTCAGGCAGCAGGAGCTGTCAGCCCTCCATGCCTTTTGAGATTTTTCAGGACAGCATGGTTTGTATTGAACACTGAGGGTGACTTTTCACCAGGTCCTGCACTGAGTCTCCTACCTCTAGGTACTACCTTTATTTAACACACACCTTCCTCTTGTTATTTCTTTTCATATCCTTTTTTCCAACAGGAAACTATTTGCTTTGGCATTTTTTTTTTTTAAATCTTCTCATTTACATGTCTCCTGCAAGACTGAAACTCCAGCATTGATTTTACCACAAGATGATGTTAATAGGATCAATAAACCACAATGACTCTATCAATGTGTCTGGTCCTCACCCTCCAGGACTGCAGAAGGTGCTTTAGTCTTAAAGTACATCCAATACACCATCTCTCAACACTTCTTGTCTCCTCTTTTGCATAAGAGACTGTCTGTCTGCCAGGTAGAAAGCAAATTATTAGCTTGCTAAAATAATTTAAAATTTAATACCACTTCAGGACATATAAAATATTACTGATGCAATTAAAAAATAGACAATCAGCTCAATGCATCTAAAAATGGGTGCTGTATGCCCTGACAGGGATAAAAGAAGCCTGTTGGGAAGACAGTTAATGTAAAATATTTCTTGGCTGGTAAAAATCAAGAGTCCTATTTCAGTCAGGTCAGCCACCATTTAACATTATCTGTGGGGAAAGACTGGGAAAGCTGGATGCACAGCAGGGTAATTTTCAGCAGTGTAAAGGAAGTTTTGTACTCTTTGATTTCTTCATTAGTTCTCCCATGTACAGTTTTTGAAAGATAATTTCTCAAAACTCACAAAATAGCAATTTTCCTGGTTATAGGATGGGACAAGAGGTTACAATAGAAATTTTGGTCTGGTTACTTCAAGTCCTGTGCTGTGCATCCCCAGCAAGCACTGACATGATCCTGAACTGGTTGTTACAGCCACCTGCAAAGTCCATGAAACAAAGATATGAATAGTTTAATCTACCATTTTAAAACCAAGTATTTCTTTGTTCTTTTTGTGCTTAATTTTTCCTTACTCTTCTTCATTCTTACCAATATCTGAGACTTGAACCTGAAGAATTTTTAAATTAAAAGACCTGAAAGTCAGCCTGGTTATCTTTCTCAAGATCACATGAAGTGTTTCAGTGACAATGACTTCGTTCAGTTTGGTGACCAAAATTATTTAACACTGAACTAGCAAGTCCTGTGGCACTGGTGAGTTTGAAGGCAACGTAGGGTGTCAGTACCTGGGCTGACACCAAAGGACATCACTGTGCTCATGTGAATGGGAGCCAGGTTTTTACCTCAATTAATCAGAACCATTTCACTGAGTGTTAAAGGCAAGCAGGTGTTACTCTGAAGAGGTATAAAGAGGTATAAAAGAGGTATAAAACAGAGGATATGAAGGCAATCTGGCTGAGAAGCAGCAGCTACAAGTCCTCACCTTCCAGGGGACCATGTGAGATGCGGGGCAGGGCTCAGCCCCACTCTGGGTAAATCTCTCTGGAAAAGCCACGTAAAGCTCTGCCAGTCCCAGTAAAGCAAATCCAGCCGAGTGTGGTTGTGAGACTTTACTGAAGATAAAGGTGGAGATTTACAAAGTGTCTGCGTAATTCAGTAACACAAATACTACCAAAGATTCTTCCCTAAGGGTGCTTGTAAATCCAAAACCTCTAAAACCAGATTATTTGACTTTTTTTTCCCATTGATTTAAACAGACTCTGTTATCTCCAAAGCATTTTAAACTTCTTATCAGTGCATTTTTCCAGCTTTGTTTGTATATGCCAAAAAAGCCAAGGCCTTAATGTTATCCCTATACATAATGAAGCTGATTTATTCTGACAGTTTAAGTTTGCTTAAATTCACAAAAAAAATTTAGGGCTTTAAAAACCTTCCTGAGATACTATCATCTGACTGACTATACCCACATCCTTATCTATTCCCTGCCAATATAATAAAAAAATAAAAACTTGAAAAATACAACAAGACTTCTATTTAAAGATTTAAAGAACCCCATTATAAAAATTTAGCTCTAAAGTAAGTTGACAGTGAGGACAACTAACACAGGATATTCAGTTACAAATCAGTAATTTGGAGAGGAAGAGATTTTTAAAGGTCATCTAGAGAAAACTCTTGGTCCATGCAAGAGCCAACACTTGCTCAGGTCAGCTCTGCATTTGTCTTGCTGAATCTTGTAATCCTAGAGTTACTTTTGGTTTATTCCAAATTTACCTTGGTGTAGAACTTGTCTACATAGCACAGTGTATCAAAAATGAAACCAGACACAGGGGTAAAATGAATTTGTTGAATCATATTTACCATTTTGTAGGCACGGTTATTCATGTCTAACAGAGGAATAATTTGATTCTTGTTTCCAAAGTAAATTGAAGGTAAGCTCAATTAAATTCAGTCTAAGTCTGCATAAGATTATATTTGCAGAGATTTAATGCACTTCAGCATGTTGGTTTGAAAGGATATTTTTGAATGATTTGATTGAGTTAGATCAAGAACATTACATATATTAAAAAATTGAACCTTTTTGTGATAATGAAGGATAATATTTTTGTCTCAAGGATGCATTGTTTTCTTTTGTTTTTTACTTACCACGCAAAAACCAAATGGCTGTTTTAAAATTAGAATTTTATCTGAAAGAAAATCCCCAATTAAATACTCAAAATAATATTGCAGGCTTACTCTCAGTAATGGGCAAGGGAGACAGGAGGAACAGAGACACTCTGTGTTCAATGGGATTAGCCCAGTATCCAGGGATGGAGACTTAATTTCATTATATAATTAAAATTTCCCTTTATTTACTGTAATGAGTTAGCTACAGGTTGGTTTTCTGGACACCTTAACTGGCTCTGGAAAAAAGATTAGGGTGAAAGAGGAATGAACATGATGTGCTCAGCTGAAAGCTCAATTTGGGTCTCACCAAAGCCATCAGTTTCTGAGCCTTTCACCTGGATGCAAACTTCCCCCCAAGGGCTTCTGGCCACAATCTGCCTCCTCCAGTCCCCAGACAGAATTTGCCAAAGTGCAGCTGGAGAAATGACTTTAACCTTTTAACAAAAAGTGTCCAAGGCTAAGCAGATATGGACAACTTCCAAGACAAAACATCAGAGCAGAACAACTGTGAGCAGCGGGGAAGTCAGGGAAATAAAAGCCAATTTACTCTGAGAGACAAACATTGCCATTTCTGCCTCTCTTTTTTCCCCAAGTAAGAAGTTTAGGCAGTGATCTGGGGAGCTGGTTGGTCTCAAAGAAGACAAGGGCTTGCCAGCTTACTGGCACTCTTAAATAATGCAGTAGTTACTGTCCAAATTTCTAACCTGTATTTTTACAACTAAATTCGAGAAAAACAGATTTTTTTTTCAAATCCATTCTCAGCACTCCTCTGGAGTTTTCTCACAGGCACAGACTGGTTTGGTTTGTAGAGTTTTTGTAGATTTCATGTCTTTTCTGAGGATGGGAATGCCCAGGAATGGCAGTAAGGGTGAGGAAAGTGCTGGAAAGAGCCCCTGAGAACACGCTGCTCTGGGGGGTGTCTGGCAGAGCCCAGCTGCATGCCAGGGAGGAGGTTTTCCAGTCCTGAGGGAGCTCCATGGGGAAAACTCTGATCAAAGTCCTGATTAAAGGGGCATCTTGCAGAGTCAAACTGAGCTCCTTTGTTTGTTCTTCTGTGGTTTCAAAAAACATTTAGATTCAATAAAACGAGCTCTTCTCTTGAGGACACTTATTGACAGGAAGCTGAACATGAGCCAGCAGTGTGCCCAGGTAGCCAAGAAGGCCAATGGCATCCTGGCCTGGATCAGGAACAGCGTGGCCAGCAGGTCCAGGGAAGGGATTCTGCCCCTGTACTCAGCCCTGGTGAGGCCACAGCTTGAGTCCTGTGTCCAGTTCTGGGACCCTCAGCTCAGGAAGGAGATTGAGGTGCTGGAGCAGGTCCAGAGAAGAGCAAGGAGGCTGTGAAGGGATCCAGCACAAGTCCTGTGAGGAAGGGCGGAGGGAGCTGGGAGTGTTCAGCCTGGAGAAGAGAAGGCTCAGGGGAGACCTCATCACTCTCTCCAACTCCCTGAAAGGAGGTTGGAGCCAGGGGGGGTTGGGCTCTTTTCCCAGGCAACTCTCAGCAAGACAAGAGGACACGGTCTCAAGTTGTGCCAGGGGAGGTTTAGGTTGGAGATTAGAAAGAATTTCTTTCCAGAGAGGGTGCTCAGGCATTGGAATGGGCTGCCCAGGGAAGTAGTGGATTCTCCGTGTCTGGAGATATTTAAAAAGAGCCTGGATGTGGCACTCAGTGCCATGGTCTAGTAACTGCAGTAGTAGTGGATCAAGGGTTGGACTTGATGATCTCAGAGGTCCCTTCCAACCCAGTCGATTCTATGATTCTATGGCACGTCAGCAATTAAGCTGGTGCTTGGCTCACTAGACGGTCTCAGTTTGGTTTTAGAAATATGAAGGAAAGTGGAGCATCTAGGTTCTGGTAATCTCAATTGTCTCAGTAATACACTGTGGAAATTTCACATTAAGGTGTGTTCCCAAAAATATATTTGCAAAAAGGCTGGATACATAACTAAACTAGTGGAAGGATTCCTCAGCCACTCAGCACACTGACTATAAACAATTAAAAAAATGTTATGGCCTTCAATCAAAACTGCAGTGATCAAAAACCTGGTTACACCACGAATGCAGCCAGCCCCATCATAGTTAAGGTGGCACCCACAAGAATCTTGACTCCAATAAATCTTTGCCTGAAGGGAAAATATTTTTTATGACTGCAAAATCTAAAGACAAAAATAGCTATGTTAATCTCTGCAAAGGCAAGGAGTGAGTTGTGATTTTCATAATAGGTGTGAGATTTTCAGTGCAGTCTTCATCATTTGGTTACTATGTCACCACGAGGAGGAAGGAGAAAGCATAAAAATCCAATCCAGAAACCTTGCACTGGAAGAAGTGGTTTAGTTTTCCAAAACTTTTGTTTCCCAAGGACCTTAAAACAGCTCAGCTGTTGCAACATCCTTTGAAACTCATCACCTAAACAGAGCCCACCTTGCAGGACTCAGAGCTTGTTTCACCTGCCCCACTCCACCTAACTGGCCCCTCAGGCTGATCCAAACACTCAGGTGTGGGATACAGAAGCCAGAAAGTCACACACAATTCTCAGAGTCTTTTCTAGGTTTTCCAGATGCAAACTTTTCCAATAGGTGTTGACAAGCCTTACTTATTCACCCTGAAGTCCTGGTATGGGGCACATTACCTCATTAAGTCTCCACAAGTAAATATACAAGAATTACTCTATTTTCCAGGTTCTAACAACATGTTTTTTTCTGTTTAGCAACTTTAACAAAGGCATTTTTTATTTTTGCCCAGAAGCATCTCAGATTTTCTTTTCTTCCTTCTTGCTTTTTTGGCAGATTTATAAAGACTGAATCTCTGACATAGCATGAAGTGTGGAAAGGCTCCATTACCCCACCTTGTTACAAGCCATTAAAGAAAATGGATTATTTTCCCCCCGTGGTTTCACAAAGAAGTATTCACACCAGCTGCAAAGATAATTTTTTTAAGCTCTATGTTAGTTTCAAACTACCCCACGAAAAATTTGTTCACAAAATGCTTGTCAAGGTGAACATTATGCCACTTCAGAAGTCTACACAATAGTTTGACCTAGTAATATCAGTTCCCCAAATGTACTGATACAATAAAGGAATTATTCTGAACAATGTAACTATGCCCATGAAGAGACAATGGTGTTTGCACAAAGCCTCCTATCTCCACCTTGCAGCTTTCTTCTCTCCTGGCCCCACAACTGACATCTCTCAATGGTTACTGACTGCCCACAACCAAAACCATGGGGAAGCCAAGCAATCTCAATCACAGTGCTACAAAAACAAATTAAAATCTCACCTTTTACATCAGAACTTGCATCTCTCAAGCTTGTCTCTTGCTCCATCATGGAGGAAGAAGGGACAGAAGGCAGAAGCAGAGAGACACAGGCACCAGGCCAGAAGACACACACCTGATGGTAGTGGGAAAGTAACCATTTTCAGCCCTTAAATAACAAAAGGTGGTCATGAGGTTATTGGTAAGGGGCAGGGGGAGTTGGCCACTTGAGCTTGGTCATCTCCAGTACCTATCACCACCATGTAAGAAGGATGTGGAGCCCATTTCAGGTTTCATTTGGAGGCAGCAGCTGTAACATTGGCACTATAGGGGCAATGAGTATGGGCTTGCTCCTACCTCAGAGAAATGAGTAGCAAATTTCCCCTTGCCTGTGGCTGTGTAGGATCAGGACAAGATTGGGTAGAAAAGTGTCCTTAGTTAGTAAGTGGTGCTGTTCATTGCACGGAGGGGTGAAGAAGTAGCTCAGGAGCAAAGGAGAAGTCAGCTGTAACATTATCACTGCCAAAACAGCTTCCATCCCAAGAGGCTGATGCTCCCAAAATCAGTCCTGCTTTGTATGAAATGCCTTATATCAGGCTGAGGGACCTTTTAATGCAGTCAAGCTCTATCCAATTTAGGTTTGGTGGTGAAACCACAGCTCAGTGTCTAGAGGATGCAGCCTTCTTCCAGCATGATTTAATAAAGTTAAATTAAATAAATAAAACTTAATTTTTTCTCTCTGCTTGAGGAACCTAGGGTGCTGAAGATCCACCATCTATAGGGCAAAAGTAGGGAGTCCTTTTCCCACCAGATTATGACATGAGAGGGTGTGAAATGAAATGCCCAAGTAATGCATTCTGAGGAGGGCACAATTAATTAATGCCAGGTAATATTGTCACTGGCTGATGAGGTGACACAGTGACTGATGCGTTTCCTCAACCAGCTCTTTGCTGCAATGAAGACACAGCAAGATTCCCTTTCACTGAAAGCAAATAGTAAAACAACATTCATTACCTTTTCATGAAAGGGAAAAACAACAGTGACCTTGGCAGAATTTCCATCTCTCCTTCTCCCTCTTTCAAAACAAAACAAAACCAAGGCAGCTCCTCCCCCCCTAACCCATCAAAAGACAAAGCCCCAGCAGAAAGAAGCACAGGCTTTTTAACCATTAAAGATGCTTTAAGACAGGCCTTTCCTACAGGGATTTCAGGAGCTCCATTGCAGCTGCAGCAAGCAAATGAAGCAAGGCACAGGCCACCAAGTCAAAGAAGGAGTGAGAGCAGACATACTACAGTGAGATATTTTAAACCATCATTGGAGATCTGTAGCTAAGCTCTCCAGTGGCCTGCTTCTAGCTAAAAGGCTTCCACTTGAGTGCTTCAGATCATGTAAGTTTGTTTAAGATGCATAATTCATGAAGAGTACATAACATCATCCTTGAATAACTTTTCACTCACCACCTGCTTGACAGGGAGGGAGCTGACAGAGTAGTGTGACTCCAGGAATCTGCCATTAGCATGCTCTGTGTCCCAGGAAGGAACAGGGACCACTCCATTGTCTTAATCCCTTCACTGATCTAAATGCCCAAGGAAGCCAGTTGCACCAGTTAATTCCATGACTGGGACTATTTCCCTCTGTTGTCATTACAATTAGCAGAAGAGGGAGACAAATGATGTGAAGAGTTACAGCTCCTTACATTGCAGTCCTTGTAACAAGTATGTAAAGGAAATGTCTGTTTTTATGGGCTTTAAAATAAAAAAAATCTATTGCACACCAAAGGCTGACTAGAACCATCCCTATTCAAGCTGAGTAGTACCTTGCAACTTAAATAGTCCCATTGAAATCAATTTGGGGGGTATGGAAAGCACCACCTCATCTTTCAGTAGCACAGTCTGATGTGTGAGGAATAAATCTTCAGCTAAAATTAATGGGATTTGCCTCATTGTGACCCATTTATATCAGCTTGGAGTCCACTGTACCAACGTGCCTACAGCAGAGCACTTGCCTTTTAATTACCAATGGTAAATAGTACATCCTTAAACTTTATAGACCTTATATATTTGCCCTACTTCATTTTGTAGATAAAAGCCCAACTGTGGCCTGATAGGCAATTTAGGAATGATTTATGGACCTTGTCTGCTGTTAGTAACAGTATGGAAGTTGCTGTGTGGCAGGAGGGAGGGATTTTTTTCTCATTTATTTTAGGAGATAACAGTTGGAATAGAATTGTCATACACTGCTTTCCTTTATAAAATTGTGACTATTTTTGCTGGCAGAGCTTTCGAAGAAAATATAGAACAAAACCAGATATAAAGTGAACAAAAATGGACTCAATAGGTGGGATGAAGGATCTAGTACATGGTAGGGGAAGAGCTCTGCTTTCATAACTTTTGCTGTGGGCCAGCTGTCTCAGCTTGTTTTACTCCTGCCTGAATCCCAGTTTATTCTCCCTGGAACTCTGTTTATTTTGGCTCCTTTATCACTGAAATGTGCCTCCTGCTGTCAGGTTTGATGTGATGCTTGAATTAAGCACAGACACCTCTCTGTTCCATATAAAACCAGCAAACACATGCACACACAAAGTAGGACAGGTGACTTTACAGGTTACAGAGTGTCTGGGGATTGTCATCCCTTGTACACACAGTCTCCAAAACAAGCATTCAAACACAGCAATATTTTGCCTCCTGTGTGAGGCAGGATTTCCACCCAGGGCACCCTGAGCATGCACATTTTATAAGAAGGAGGTTTTTTCTTCACAGGAGTTCAGAGGGGTTTTGTAATTGGTGGCTTCTACAACCCTACTGTGATTTCTGCCCTCTTCCAGAGTGCTGAGACTACCTGAAAAGTGATTTGTAAGTCAGACAGAAATAGTGAAATACATGGACCTGGTGTATTGATGTGCACTTTATCCACCCTTCTGTACCTCTGAAAGAGAGCATGGTTTCCTGCTTTTGCAAGGGTCATTTGAGTCTTTTATCTGAGTCAAATCCTGCTCTTGTTTCCTGCATGGCATAGGAGAGAAATGAGACTGAACATTATTCTCTTACCAAAGGGAAAATATTGTCCCTGAGACACGGGTGCTTCTTTGGGGACAGCCAAAAAACTGACAGTGGGGAAAAAACTGCTCCTCACACTGAGTGTTCCCAATTCACTGAGATATTGTCTGGGGAAAAAGAAGTTCAGAAAATGTGTTAATGTCATTATTTTGCATCTTTCCCTGTGTAAATCTGAGCAGAAAGGCTGGTGAGGCAGTAGTTGCCCACAGGATTCTTTGGCTCAGTTTTCCTTCCTCAGTGTCCCCAAGACTGACCCAAAACAAGATTCAGCTTTTTCTGGCAGGTATTGTGGGCTTCAGCCACATGTGAAAATATTCCCAAAGGAATGAGAACTTATTCTGGATAGCTGGGATAAGCAATATAAACCATCCTTGGAGTTTAAAAATTAGGGGCTGCTTTTCTGCAGCAGAGCTGGACTGCTTCTGAGCCATTAGGCTAGAGGGCAAGCTGGAGAGTAGGGTGGGAGCCACACTTGGAGCTCTGTCAAATATCTGGGATTGGTAGGGGAAAGATCCATATTTCACCCACCAATTGTCTTGCAAAAGGTTCACATCAGCTTCAGCTGATTAGATCTATTATTACCTGCTTCAGTTCCTTTTCCTGCCTGCTATTGGTGCCCTGATTTAACCACCTGCTAATGAGGTTCTGCTCAAATCAAAAGGCTGTCTCTGTGCAGGGCTAAAACTTCTCCCAAATGGGCCTGCTGAAATATATATTGAAGTAATCTTTAAAAGTTTACAGTGTTACAAGATCAGTACAGATCTGGCCATTATTTATTAATTGTTCAATTCAAGGAGTAACTGTTTAATAGAAAATAGGGTGGAAAGCTGGGAAAGAATGACTTAAATGAGATCTCAGTGATTGATCTTGGGAAATATATGACTAAGTTTATGCAGTGCAGCACAGAGATTTCCCAGTGTCCTCAGGAACATTATACTCTTGTCTGCCTTGCAGGGCAGAGACATTAAAAAACAGCTCAAATGCACTCACCCTCAGCTAAAAAACATTCAGAAATGATTTAGCAGGGTTATGTTCTTCATTGCTGAGGGGTGGAAGAGCCTGTGCCTTTGCCTCTTGAAGTTGCCTTTTCCTCCAGCAACTTTTTTTCCCCCTGCCTTCTCTTTCAGCTTTTCTATCCAGCTCCTCAGTCCACGTGACTCCACAATGATGTATAAACAATCTTTTTCTAAATCATCTCACTGTTTTAATGTAAAAGAAACTGAAATGAAGTATTGTGTTACCAGAATAAACACCCAAGACAGAAGGCAGAAGAGCTGCAACTCACCCTTCTCGCCCCTTTAGGGATGCAACATGCTTACAGCAAATGTAAACAAGGTTGTGCAGTGTCTTTAGATAATTTCATAATAAAACAGAAGGACATATTGGGAAGTGTGTACAGAGCAAAATAATTCCAGGTATCAAATCTTACATTAGCACACATAAATGAAAACAGCTATTTGTAGCCAAGATATGCCAAGGATTACATGTTCAACCATCCAGCCAAAATCTGCAGATGAGGCAACACAAAACAATGAAAGTGTTGATGTGCACATGTCTCTGGCATGAGGAGGTGAAAAGAATCACATTTGTTCTCTCCAACAGGCAGTAATTCATGATTCCGAATGGTTAAAATGAGAAAGCACAACAAAGCCCTGAAATCTCAGGGCTCAGTGGTTTTTCAGGGCTTTGAGCATGTCCTTTCTAATTGCCATTCAACCCTTTAGCTACAGGATGGGTTAAAGGCCACGGTGTTGGACTTTGAAGGTAACACACAGCTTGTCCTGAGTATAGATTTCCTTTGTGATCATGAGACAGGCTTAAACAGAGCTCACAGGAAATTCTCAGACTAATGTCAAATCAGAATCTATTGAGAGGGGTTATATCATCTCTGTTTCCTGGGGTATATTATTCAGTGAGTAGGCAAAACCCATATGCAAACCCTATTTATACAGGGGTATTGTAGAGAAGAGAACACTCATCCTTACACAAGAGGTGCTTCTGACCCACGTGGTGACATCAGCCAATTGACTCTTCAGCCATCCTAACAAATGTCCCTGTGTTAATACAGTCACATTTCCACTGTTGAATGCAGAAGAAGGAATAAATACAAGTAAATGAGGCAAAAGTTCCTGCACACTGAGCTGCACCAAGCCTCCCTTTTGGCTCTGCTCCTTACCCAAGTTGTGTTTGCAGATGTGGCCAGCTCATGACCTTCTCTGTGGCAGGGGGATGTGACAAATTGCTCCATCACTCAGCTGCATGGGAAAGGAATGAAGCCTGCATCCAGCAGGGCTGGAAGAAGCAGGGTGAGGCAAGACAAGTGTCCCTGTCCTCAGCAGGGCTCCATTGGCAAAAGGAGGCCAACAACCTGGCACTGCAAATATTCTGCACAGAGCACCAGAGGTGCAGTAAACCTTGACACACAGCATATATCCACATAGTCATAAAGAGGTTAAGACTCTCTTGATAGGAACCAGTAGGCAAGAGCCTCAGGAATGAAAATTTTTCTTTCCTGACTGCCCATAAGAGAACACAGGGAACAATTCCTCCTGCCTCAGTTAATGGTGTCTCCCCCCAGAGTTCTGTTGCCTGATGGAGGACAATATTGTTTGTACAGGGATGATCTGAGAATGACCACAGTTTTATGAGGAAAGAAGAGATGTCACCTAGTCACATTGAATCAGCAGCACAAGTGAAAATGAAGCAATTAAACTGCTAACTAGACGCAGGTTGTATGGAATTTTCATATTTGTTATGCTGAATTCTTTACTTGCTTTCATTCTTTGTTCGGTTCTTCGCAGAGGTTGCTAAAGATTTATGATTTATAAAAGCATCAGGCTGCACTGTGTTTCCTTGGGTCCAGTCAAGGAAATCCAATAACATGGGAGTTTTGTGTTGTGAACATATATATATTTCTTCCCCTGCAATGTTAGGTCTGTCAAAATGAAACTGATAGGTTGGAAACAAGTCTACTGAGGAGGCAAATAGAAGAATATTTTTACTAGAACGGGTGAAAGCCATCAGATAAGTATCAGAGAGCATGAATTAATCCATTGTACTGTGCTTTTTGAGGAAGAAGAGGATCAGTGGGGTCTAAATGGCCAAAAGGTTCAAGATACCTGTTTTTTATGTCTGCTTCTACTGAGAATCCACTATATGACCTTGGGCAAACACACATTTTCTTTCTCACTTCTGTCAATTTGTTTTGCCTTATCCATTTAAATTAGAAACTGTTAGGATGGGGTTTGGCTCCTAATGTGTGTTCAAACAGAAGCTGAAATGGTGAGACCTTCATCTCTGTTGTGGAGCTCAAGGTGCTCCAGTAATACAAACAGTAATAAAAGGAATCAGATACACAGTGCAATTGCATGAATAATAGGGTACTTCTTAGGACCATTCTTCCTGCCAGATCATCTTTGTGCTAATAAGTTCTGTTTACTCAGGGAATATTCAATAAATAATAAATAAAACCTCAGGCTGAGACTTTCCCAAGCACAACAGGTAAATTAGACGTGTTGTCCATTAAAATTAATGTAAAGGGTTCATCTAAATCCCCTAGCACTCTCAGGAAATTCTTAACTTGAATACTTAATCTCCAACCTAGGCAAACAGCAGGGTGGCTCTCTGTATCCAAAAAACAGTGAGGTGGGAATTAAGAGGAGTATTGGACATCCCTGGGTGCAGGGTTCTTACCTGAGCAGCTCTAGGGGCATCCGACTGCTTTTGCTTCCCTGTAGTCCTGTGTGAAGTCTCTGGGAATCAATCACTACATTCCCAGAGGGGACAAGGTGACTTTTGCTTCCTCTGGATTCTGGAGATGAACAGATGGGGAAAGAAAGGAAGGTAAAAAAAAAGAAATAGTACCTTCCTCGTGTGCAATATGCCATCTACCTCTTCTACCCCCCCTGCTCCAGCCTGAAATGATGCTCCTGAGAGCCCAGTGTGCTGCTCTGGCTTCCAGCAAGGTTCAGTGGGGACCCAGAGTGTCTCCAGCAAACAGGAAGTTTAAAGCAACTCAGAGCCACCTACACTCCATTTCTCATCTCCAAATTTCTTAAACTGAGTGCAAGGGGGGAGGAAAAGCACCAGATTTATTCTAAATGCTACATTGCTATGTAGGACAGGACTGATGTGATTTGAAAGGTGCTCACTGCAGCTTGGGTAGATCACTCTGTCTCTGTCAGCATGACAGATAACACCCTCCAGACAGCTATGAACACATTAAAAATATACTTCCATCTCTGAGCAATCACACATTGGTGCAGTGCTGTCTCATGGTGGAGAAGGAGAGCAGCTATACCTCTGGGAGAGCTGCACAAACATCTGTGTCTCCCGTAGCTTGATTTTTCACTATTATTCCTTCCTGACAATTTTGCCACCCTTGATAAAAACCCAAGTGAGAAATAAAAATGAAATTAGTTCTCTCTGACACGTGCATACATATTTAAGCATTTCTGTCACTGTATGTTAGAGTTGCAGGCACTTCAACGATGCTGCTTAGCTCCTTGCATGGCACCAGGTAGTACTATGAGGCTGTAAGGTTTCAGGAGCTGAAAAAAATCTCCTCTTTCTTCACATTTCATTTTGGTTTATATTACCATCAGAATCACAGTGAAACTGAGAAGTTTCTATAATTCTGTGAGGAAATGAGGCTGACAGCATCAGATCAAAACACACATCATTAACAGAGCCCTGCTCATAACACTCTTAAGCACGCAGCCTGGTGAATATTCATACTCTGGTTTTCAGAGACACCAAGCTTAAATCTGGAAATTTCAGTTGCCTCATTTGTTCTTGGGCCTTCTTGGATCAGAGCACCAAGGATAAATAACAGCTCTCAGTGCTGCTGAGGGTGTCTTTCTCTCAATAAGCAAGAAGATGCACGTTTCTCTATGAAAAAATAGATTGTAGCCCTGCATTTGAATGGCATATCCCTCACTTGTTAAAGAAGTGGATTGTGAATATTATGGTGCTGGATTCATCATTAGAGGATAGACCAGATGGTGAAGGCTCAGAGTCTCCTCCCTATGCAGAGGGATTTCTACAATTGCATATTAACTGTTATTGGAAGTTTCCATACACATGCAAATCCCTCTGCACTGGAATGAGAATAATCCTTAATGCAAAGCACTATGTCCATTACAGTAGGTAGCACGAATAGCTAATAATCATTACAATTAAACTCAAAACCTATTTGGTCTGCTGGCACCTTGACCATAAAGCAGGGATTTTATAAACTATATCTTTTATTTAAAAAGCATCTGGCAGGTCAGTGCACCTTTACAGCTACAAATAGCAAGAGGGTTCAGTGAAATGTCTGTCTGTGAGCCCTAGATAAAATTTTAATATTCAGGATGTACTGAGAAGGTATCAGTCTGCTTAAATGTAGCTCACATGTATAATAACATCTCAGGTATGTGTAAGCTTATATTTTGCTACAGTAAACTAAACTATTTGACTATAGTAGACTGAAAAAAAAAAAAAAAAAGGTCTCTAAAACTTAAAAAGCACCACTGCAGTTCAAGATGAAAATCCTCTAGCCTTATGAAAGGTAAGCATAAAACCTTTTTACCTTTCATAATAACTCATCAATAGAGATCCTGAGCCTAGTGCCAAAAATGTGTCACCAAAGTGCCCAGTAGTTGTAGCCCACCTGAGAGACAAGGCCAATTATCATTAGCACAGTCCCAAAGCAGCCAAACAGTCTCTGAGACCTCTGCTAAACTCTTGGATCATCAGCATCATTCCTTGAGGGCAATCATGGACCTCTCCTGGAGATCTGAAACATGTATGGAATTAATAATTAGGGAATCCTTACTTCATCATTTTAATTAAGAGGAGGTTCTGCTCTTTCCATACTGCATTGAGAAATTCAGTAATGGGGCTGAGGGGTTAGTACAGCCACAGGAGCCATACTGAGAGGAAAGATGTCCTGAACACAGTCTCTGACCTGATGCCCAATTCTCTCATCCATTTGGTCCACAAATGGATCTGTGGACAGCTCATCCTTTCTTTTCCTACTCTCTATGGCTTTACAAACCACCATCCAAAACCAGCTTTGTGACCCATGCTACCCCCTCAAGCAGCATTCTCAGTCTCAGGGAGGTCTATTCTGAAGAGAATCATAACAAACTAACACTCCAGAGAAATAGTATTTAAACATTTGTTCAGAGTGGAGTGTTTCATAGCCTTCTACCAAGTAGAAGGTGTTTTTATTGGAGTGCATCTAGAACTACTCCAATACAATGCCACATTTTCCTCATTTCCTCATTCTAAACTCATTTCATTGCAAACACCATTTAGTAACCATCCACTGCACTGCAAAATTTTGCTGCGTTGGGATGAATTACACTGTCCTGGAGAGTTCACCCAAAATTCAGCATTAAAACCATGCCCAAACTGAGTTCAGAAAATCCAAACCATAGAAATTAGCTAGAATGCTTTGTTCATGCTTTGACTTGGAAGCAGAACTGGTAAATATATTTTATACATGGTCATTGGTGCTACTTATCCTCAACCTCCCCTTAGCAGTATCCCTGGATGGAGCTCAGCAAATGTCCCTGCCAAGTGGATCAAGCCCATTGTTTCTGTTTGTCATAATTGTTTTCCTTGGAGCTCCCTTTCCATCCTGCCTGACTACAGAATTTCATGAATCTGAAACAAGTAAAAATTATATGAGCAATGATTTGTTCTCTATTACTCACTCCCCAGAAGACAAAGACCTGGCCTCTTCTTTCAAGAAAGAATTCACCTCAAAGGGGATTTTTAACACTGAAAATGGAAAAGTTGTTTTTATGGAAAAAAAACCTGAAAGCAATTCAGCTTCTCCCAGTAGCACTACAATTAGATTCTTTAGAGGGTGGGATGGAAGGTGTAGCCTTCCCTTAAAAAAAGAAAAAAAAGAAAAAAAGAAAAAAAGAAAGTTAATCCTTCCAGCAAGCTGTTACTTACAAAATAAGAAACTATATTAAAATGACATTATTTTTTCCCAAAAAAAATTTCCAGGCAAAATGAGTATTCAGTCTACTAGTAATACACAGACTTATTTCTGTCCTTTGCTGCAGAAAGACTGAGCTAAAATCTGGGTTTTGTGTTTCTTTTTTGTTTTGTTTTTGTTTGTTTCTTTGGTTTTTTGTCTTGGTTTGGTTTTTTGTGTGTTTTATTTTTTTTTAAATGACCCTACAAATTCACTATCACTTACTGTTGTCTCCTGAATGTGTGTTTATAAATGTCCAGAAAATGGACTACAAACCTCTGCTTCACTCTAAAAGAGGAAAGAAGTGTAAATGGCAGGTCACTGTAAAGCTGTGCAGAATATAGGGAAGTCAGCCAAAAATCCCATTCCGAAATGGCAGTCTTCCCAGCCTTAAAGTCTTTTGTGAAAAATAAGATATTCTATTACATTATTTTCCAAGTCCAGTTATCTCCCTCGTTGGGCTCCAGGGGGTTATACTTCCAAAAGTTCAGAAATATTTTGCTGCTCACCATCTGTCTCAATAGCTGGACATATTGGACATCAACACCAGGACCAAATATCTGTGGCCCAAGGACACCAAGCAACCAACAGTGTCATGCCAGTGGGAACATCCATGCCCTAAATCCCTCCAACCTCATTGACCAAATGATCATGGGCACACAAAAATAAGCTCCCCTTTCCTACACACTCCCCTTTCCCTCTTGGCGAGCATCAGTTTCAAAATTGTGTTGCCAAATGAGAACGAGCTTGGTTTTAAGTGAAAAGGTTTTACTGCACCCTGAATTTCTGGAAATGTGCAGTGTGATCTCTCCTTTCCTCAGTGCAGAACGTGCTGGGATGTTTTCCTTTGTAAACCTTTGCACAGGCTCTTTTGTGGCATGCACCACCATGCATTTAATCTCTGTATGTGTGGCACCTGTATAGCCCTTTCTTATCATCCAGGCTCCTTCTCACAGAAGTATTTTGAGTATTAAAGGGGAAAAATATTTCAGAATGAGGCTGCCAAGCAGCTTTGCACTTGGCTTATGCAAGCTGGTCCTGCTTAACTCATGCAGAGACCTCAAGTACTACAAACCCCCTGCACCAAGCAGGTGATGCACCACACTCCACAGCAAAAGCTTTTGGGAGTGCTAAGCAATGTTACCTCAGAACTTTTCCCTAGAAATGCACATTCATACTTAAAAAGACAAGATAACCTATTTTGACACTCAAAAATCCTTTCTTTCCCTTTCCTTCCCAGCCTCTTTTTCTCTAATACATGCACATGCACATCTATGGCAGAAATACAGCTGGCAGTATTACTATCTGATGCTTTTCATCCTGTTTTCCAATGTAAATATTTATTTTCAGTTTGTGTGCTGGATATTGAAGAATAAAACCAGTATTTTCAAATTGCAGTGTTTGGAGGAATGGAGTTCTTTCAAATGAGGACCAGATACTTCTCATGTTGGAGTCCCCCAAACTGTCATGATTGAGAAAACAGTAATGTAAAGGATAATTATTCAGAACTATTTACTTTGCAGGTGTCATCCTGGGACTTTTTTTCCTGATAATCCAGAGGTTAATTTAGGAAAAGATTCGATCAGACCAGTATTTCCAAAGACAAATACTAAACCAAAAAAAAAGCCCAAAGCAACAACTGAAAACCCTGATCCTTAGGAATTATGGAGCTGAACTGAAAGCCATTAAACTGTTTTCTCTGTTTGCATATTTTATTGTGAGATGTGGTGGAAAAAATCCTGACAGCTAGGCAGGCTGGGCTCCAGATTGCTTTACCCTGACAATATGACTTTACACCAATTATTTTGAAAATGTTCTGGCCTGAAACCCCAGGATGCTTTATGGCAACTTCCTGCTTTTCTAAAAGCAGGGGAAAATATCTTCTGAATCTAGAGTAAAGCAATGAAACATCTGAACTCTAGGTGTTGCTGTCACAAAATTTCTCTGTTATACATTCCCTGAATTCCAAATTATTTGGTCAGACCACTCTTTGTTGGCTTTCTACGTAATAAACAGTACCTGTGCACATAGATGCCACTCTTTTTCACCTGGGGGGGGCAATAAATGGTATAAATGAACCATTCACACACAGAGCAGCAAAAAAAGGAAGCAGTGATCTATTTTTACCACAAGAGAAAGAGATACCTGTACTGCAGCTTGAACATGATTGACTTGGGTACTCCAGAAAGGAGGAGAAAAGAAAAAGCAAAGTTATATCACCCAGTAACTGAACTGAAATTTCTCCTGCCTTGTTTGTTGTCTCTTTCCAGAGTGTAGAGCAAGAAAAACCACCCTGGGAGAGTTGTGCCTATATTAATTGGCCATGTCACCTTGGAAAGGATTTTCTCTTCCTTTAGACTGAAATCTGCTGAGAAAGGAGCTAAAGAAAATGCAGATAAATGTACCTCTCCATTTCTGTGGCATTACATTGTTTTACATTACTGGAGGAGCTGGCACTGCAGGCTTGCCTGGACACACAGAACAGGAGAAACATGATGAATTCAGGCTTGTGTACAACAGGAACATGGAAAATCTGTATAAAATTACAACTGTTACTAGAGGACACTAACTAGAGCATGGGGGAAGAGCTGGTATTTTCAGGTCAGCTAGAAGCTCTTGTGTTTGGAAGCAAGAGGAGAAAATTGTTCACATTGTTTTTACAAAACATGTAATTTTCCATCTCCCTTGCCATGCCTTAAGAGCTTAATTGGACACAGCTGATGCAGACACAAGCCCAGCTCCTGTCTCAGGCACATATTTCCAAAGGTCACAGATTTCATGCTGATCCTCTGCATTGTTATCATTTCCATGAGAACCTGAGGAGGGGAACATTAATTGCCTGTGACTGTAATTGGCTTCATGATGGTTGTCAGGCCAGTGGCTGGGAACACACACCCCAGAACAGCTGTCAAACATGTAACCTGGCAGAAAGTCACCAAGTGTCAGGAGTGTGCTCTGAACAGGAGTGACATTTTCTGTGCCCACAGAGGCTCTGCAGTCGAGACAGATCTCTTGACATAATGGTTCTCAAAAAATGACTAATTTGAAATTGTTTCAGCTGAGGCAAAGTGAAGATCCAAAGCATGTTGGCAGCAAGGTTCCTCTTAAATTGTAGAAGGGAAATGTGCTTTTCTACAGCTCTATGTGTGTGCAGGCCATGACAAGGTCACTGTGGTGCCACTGACACGGCACTGCCATTTCTGGTCAAGTGAAAGCTAAAAAAAAGCCAAAATCAAAGCAGGAAACCTATGGGCAGTCACCAGGTAGGCATGGTCTAGTTGACATTAATATTAGACCTGGGTTCTCTTCTGCTAAGTCAAAACAAATCCTTCCTTTGAAGCCAGGTAGAGCAACTCAGATCAATCAAAATATTACCAGACAGAAGTTGTCTTCTTTGTGTCACTACCACAAATATCAGTTCTGCTCTCAACAACTGCTGAAAAACAATGATGTAATATGCACCAGAACAGAGAGATCGATACCTGCCAGATATAAAAGTTATCTGTGTTCTGCAAAAAATTGCCTTTTCTTCCTGTTGGACCAGTCTCCAGCTTGCCTTCACCTTGATGGGATGCCTTCCTTGGAATATCAGTGCCACAGTGTGTATTCCCTTCAGAGCTGTTCGAGTAACTGTCTTCTGTTTAATGAAAAAATTATGCTCTACTGAGCTCCAAGCAGGAAAAAATCCAGAGTGAGTAGAAGTCCATGTCTGAGGGGAGATGGCAGTCTAAATAGACAAGATGAACAGGAAGGATATCGAGGTCCTGGAGCAGGTCCAAAGGAGGGCAACCAGGCTGGTGAAGGGATTTGAGCACAGACCCTATGAGGAGAGGCTGAGGGAGCTGGGGGTGTTCAGCCTGGAGAAGAGGAGGCTCAGGGGAGACCTCATCGCTGTCTACAACTCCCTGAAAGGAGGTTGTAACCGGGTGGGGGTTGGTCTCTTTTGCCAGATGACTTTCAACAAGACAAGAGGACATGGTCTCAAGTTGTGCCAGGGGAGGTTTAGGTTGGATATTAGAAAGAATTTCTTTACGGAGAGGGTGATCAGACATTGGAATGGGCTGCCCAGGGAAGTAGTGGATTCTCTGTGTCTGGAGATATTTCAAAAGAGACTGGATGTGGCACTCAGTGCCATGGTCTAGCAACCGCAACGGTGGTTCAAGGGTTGGACTCGATGATCTCTGAGGTCCCTTCCAACCCAGCCAATTCTATGATTCTATTCTATGATTCTAACAGGGAAGGAAAGGGAAAGAAAAGCTTTACTGATAGCAAGCAGAGACATGGGTCATGAAAAGAACTGGCCAGGGCCAAAAGAAGTGTGCTGGAGCTAGAGAAATGATCCTAGAGCTCTGCCCAGTAAATCCAGTGCCTTCATATGGAATTTGCTTTTCAACAAAGAAATACCTCTTGCAAATTTCAGGTAAGAGAAGTGTAATTCAACGTGTGTTACCTAGTGAAGCTGTTTTCCCCATTTTCTGCCAAAGAATGAGATGGAGAGGGGGCCAATGGAGAGATGCAATTATGCTGCAGTCTTCTTGAGTATTTATTCAACATGCTGATGTTTCAGCTCCTCTCTAATGGATGCTTTAGGCAGTGTTCTCTTCTTGTGTTATTACAGGATTTCCCCTTATTTTCAAGCAGCTGTTTACCACAGTAGTGAAGGTGAATTGAAAATGGAGCAGTGAGTAAAAACTTTATATATATGCCTGGCATAAAGGATACTGGTAAAAAAGTCTATTAACAGGATGACCATATAAAATGACAAAAAGGACTTGGAAGGTAACATATTTCTCTGTGGCCATGGGTTTAAGTAGTTGGCTGCATGTTTTGTTGCAAAATGTAAGACAACAGTTGAATGAAAATCCTCTTAAAAAAACGTAACTCTAGATCTCAAGTGTCAAGCATGAAGGTACTCACATGTACAAGTCCAGATTAGAATTACAGTTTCTTCTGATCATAGAACACAACAAAGTACATCCAACAGCTAGACTTCAGAGCTAAAAATGAACTTTTCCCTTCACACACCTACATATTTGGACAGTTGAAGGAGAGAATGTCAATACACTAAACACATCCCATGTATATGTGAACACAAGTGTCCCCTTGAAGCCAGGTGCAACACTAGGGCAGGAGAAGCACAGTTGTGGTGGCACAGACCTTTCTCCCGAGTCCCACAAACTGAGTCGGAGAAGAAAAACCATCCCAAGAGTACCCATATTTTTCCTACAATGGCCCCAAGACTCCTCCCTGCTTGGAGCAGCCCAAGCAAATCAATGCCACAGCTGTTCAGGAAAGCAACATATAGGATTGAGCTTGCTTTCCACCTCAGTAAAATTAATCTTAATTATAGCAACTTGTTCATTAGATTAATGTGAAATATACTGTAAGGGTGAATGTAAATTATAAATTTAACTCAATTTATACCTGAAGCAGCTCTTTTCCACATGATTAGGGAAAGTGTTGGAAAAGCACCACCTAAATGCCTCTGAAGCCTTTACTCTCCACCAGAGGAGAAGGAAGATCTCTATGTTAACAAGCAAATACACTCTTGGGCAGAGCTAAGAAACTTGATAACACACTGAGTGGAGCCACCAGGAAGATTCCCCAGACTGCAGATGAGGCCATGCATATGTTACTTTGCCATTGGGACCTGGCTTCAAACTATATGAGTTGGAAAACAGAGAAAAAGAGCAGCAGAGACATTGCAGAGACCTCTCAGTGAACCTGAATTGGGTAGTGCTTTGCTCCCTCCCATGCCTTAATTCATATTTCTCTGCTGACTGTAGTGCTGTGTACTGGCCCCAGCAAGAATAAAATTAAATATTTATACTTTTGTGATGAGATACTTTGTTACCCCATAAAACTTGCACATATGGAACTCTATTAATTTATGCTAATTCCTTATTTCTCCAGAAGAGCCTTTCTCCTCATTAGCATTTGATCGTTTAATACAACTTTACAGCACACACTAAATTGAAGCCCATAATCTTTCGTAATTGAAGCTTCATGTGCAGTCATTGCCATTTAAAAAAAAAAAAAAAAAAAAAAAAGATAAAGGAAGAGTGGGAAGGGAGATGCAGAGATGTGTGTGGTAGCACACAGGGCTCTGAGAGGGGATTAAGCTCTGCAGGGAGCTGTTTGCAATGCCAGGGGCAGGGAACTGGTTCCACTGGGGAAGCTGGACCTGCCCTTGTTTGTGTTGAGGAAGCTTTTTCTGTTGATCTCTATGAGAAAAGAGCCAGTCCTCTGGCATGGGGCCAGAGCCCACCAGCTGGTTTTGAGGCTGGTGGTAAGAAAAGAAAGCAGAGGTGGAAATTGTAGACCATGGAGCAGAGCTGCAGGAGAGAGAAATAGTCCAGTTCATCCTACCCAAGAAAGCCTCTCTCTTACCTTTGCCTCCTGATATGGCCCATTCCAGACTTCTGTTGTCCTTGCTGAGCCTTGAAATTATGTTGAGATCTGGTATTATTGGGAAGGAAATTAGTGTTTCTTCTCCTGCCATTCCTTGTCCAGTGGTCCAAACTCAATTTCACTTATCCACGGATTTAACCAAATTGCTCTGGCTAGTGCAGAATCTGTCCCTTTGCTGGGATCTGTCTCTGGTTTGGTACCAGCTTCCCAGGATCATCTGTGGGACTCTTGAGGAGAAGGAACTAACAAGGGACTTTGCCCCAGCCTTCGTCTCTGGCCACAGATCAGAAGTAAAAGGAAAGATTTCCCATTTCAGGAAAGTAAGACAACAGAGTGTTTTTTTCCTCCAATACTTGTCCTCAGACAGAACGCAGAAGGGACCAGTGAGATGCAATGCTGTTTCACATTGGTCTATATTCCCTTTCTCCCACCTTATCATTAGCAGCTGAGGATCTTCAGCACATCAGAGACAACAGGCCAGCTTCTGGATTTTTCTAGCAGCTCTATAAAATATAGTCTTTCAGATCTCTGACAACACTATAAAAGTGTATGATTTATTGAAATGAGTGTCAAATTTATGTCATTGGACAGGAGTTCACTTTGTTATCTGTTTAAGGAAACTAGAAGAAAAATATTGCAACAATTCAGAATATTTTGATGCTTTCAGTGCTTCTATGTATTTTACACACAGTTAAATGAGGCTCAGCTTTATCTTGCTGAATCCTCTGTATTGTCTTTTTTGAGAAGAGGAGCTCACACATGATTGTGTCCAGCTACCACTGAACTTGAGCTGATAGGAGTGGAAGAACTGATACCTAAATAGAGTACTGAAAAGTTTCAAAATGCAGACTGCCTGATTTTAGTAATGTGAGTTATTTAATTCAGGTTAGGGTACTGATCCACCTGTGTCAAAATTATCTTGAGTTTTATTGTAAGAGTTGTCAAATGCCTGCAGACTGCAGTCTGATTTTATACATCCCTGACATTTAAAGCAGCAAGGTTTATGGAAAGGCACTCAGCCTCTGCCAGCACAGCTGAGTGATAGTTCAAAGCTAGGGCAGGGCTGAAAGAGCAGAAATCATCCAGCTGTGGAAGATTAATAATTGTAGTGTAAAGAGGCCCCACTACATCTCTGGGGAGGAGTTCATGAGCACTACCTTAAATGTATCCTTAGAATTGCATAGAGGAGAGTGCTGGACTGAATGCCATCATCAGTTCTCAGGGACACATTGACAAAGCCATAAACAATGAAAAAGCTAAAAATATCCATTGCCCCAGTTACAGAAAACACCTGCAGACAGCAGAGCTCTTAAAACTCATTAAAGTCTCACTGAGTTCAGTGAGAGCTGCAAACATGCCCACTGCCTGTTCTTGGATCAAGGTGTAAAAGATAACATTGCTACCTCTGTCCTATGTGGACATAAAACAAGGACTTCAACACCAAGAACTGTAGCCTGTGTAAACACATTGCATCAACAGCATACAACCTTCCCCCAAAACATTCTACATTCTTAGAGTTTAAATAAGTCTTAAAAACCCCACTTCTTACTTAAATGCCATCTGCCTGCACTGATGTTTACTTAAATTGTCAGTTAATCAATGAAATGTATTCGAGCTAGCACTTAATCACAGCAAATCAGCATAATCACCTTCATCCTTATTTAAGTTTAACTGGACTCATCTCTCAGTTCTCCCCCTGACCAGATGCAATTAAGAAGTGAAAAGCAAGAAGCATACTTTACCAAATGGAAGTATGAATCCATGCTGCTGAAATTTCTCCTTTTGGGGGCCACATCTTCATGTTCCCAGATCTCTTCTAGTACCTTTGTTCCTAGGGCAGGGAAAGGAAGAGATTAATTTGTAGTGAAACGAGGCAACCAGGTGCCACTAATTGCCAGGGAGTGAGCATGAGCTTGTGTCAAGCCCACCTGTGCCTAATTAGGGTGGGCCCCCACTGCGCATAAGCAGGACCAGGGGGCCAATAAAAGGTACCCTAATTAGGCACAGGTGGGCTTGACACAAGCTCATGTTCACTCCCTGGCAATTAGTGGCACCTGGTTGCCTCATTTCACTACATTTATTACCCACCTAGAAATTAACAACACATTCTGAAGCTTATCTAAATCTTTTCTCAGACAGCTCTTTACATGTCTCCACACATGGCTCAAGCCAGGAAGCAATGATACCAACATGTCAGCAGAATCTGCTCAGGTTTCTCTCAAGGTGAAGGTCAGCTAATGAAGCCAGTGTGTTTCAAATCAGTGCTCTCATCCAGTTACACTATCTTTCCAAACACTGACCATAAAATTACATGGTAAGTGTCTTTTAAAGACAGTTACCACATGGTTATTGCTGCTTTCCAAATTAGATTGTCATCACAAGTGTTAAGAAGTGAAAGATACAGGTAGGGAACCCATTAATTCCTTAGCTCTGGCACGTTGGAGCTCCCAATGCTTATTCATTTTCCATTAGCAAGCAACATCAGAACCCCTCAGCTCCCCACTCCTCAAGGTAAATTATTCCTGGAGCACTGTACTTGGTAGCTTCAAGTTTAATTACCATGTAATCTGCAGGTTGTGCTATTACTTCGTGGTTACATTATATATATATTTTTTTCATACGTATTTATATAATCTATAAAAGAATGTGACATTGGAATTGATTTTTTTTTAATTGGTCCCATGTATACTGTTCTCCCAGCATCTTAAAAATGAGATTCTGCTCTCAGTGAGTGTCTGCTGGATAAATCTGTATGTTTTAAGAATGAAACACCTACTAATGCCTTAACAAGGGACAATGTTTTTTCTGTAAAGCCAAAAGAGATGCTACAGTTGATTCTATTAAACTCATGGGACCAAGGTGTGTATTTAAGGAAGAATTCCTATTGTTACCAATGTGGATTTCAGTTTTAAGCACTGATAGCTGCTCCCAGTTGAGTTTGGGTAGTATTTCCTGATGGAGATAATTTAGAACAGGATAATCTCAAAGATAGATTCAGATAAGCAGTTTGAGTTCTTTTATCAACATCTTTTGTGATATTTCCCTAGATTCAGCAGATTCAGCCAGAAACAAAAAAAAGCACAGACTGTTTAGAGGCTGAGAGCTGAAGTCCAACATAGACAGTCAAGTTCTTCATCCTTCTTTGTTCAGGAATAGTATTCTCATCAAAACTTCTCTAGAAAGAAGAGGCCTATACTTCAAATTTGTGCCTAGTGCAGACAGTGCCTCAGTGGATTCACAGGGCAGAAAGAGATCCCTCAGTTCTGTAGAGAAACATCTCCATCCCTGTGGAGAGATGCTGTGTTACAGCCAAAGAGCTTTCCTTCTGACAGAAGGGGAAGGTTTGAAGTATAAAGATGTCATTTTTGAAAGAAGCACAGGAAAATCCTGTAACAGTTGCTGATGGCAAGTTCTGTGTTGCATTTAACTGCATAAATATTTTACAGGTTTTCTTAATGCACAACCCACAAAGCTATTAACCTTTGCAATAAAAGAACGGGTTGGATTCATCTCTGCTGCATAACTTGATTAATGTTAAGTCAGCTCATTGTTTTTTAACTGTGGAGGATCTCAGTGTGTTATTTAACAGTATATAATTTCTTACTACATATGGAAAGAAGTACACATAATTAGCGTGCAGGTAACACCTTTAAACTTTTCCTTATCTTGGAAGCATGATTAAATTGTACAAGTAAATGCTATGAAGTTGTTCAAGAGTAATTTTTAATATATTGACAATTTATCTTGTGAAGGGAGGAATATTTTCTCTGTAATTACAAGACTTCAATCCAGGAAAAAAAAAAAAGCATTTCAAGCAGTTAATAGTGAAGTTAAGCATCTAGTTCATACAATGCCTAGTGTAATAATTGGAATATCTAACCACTGTGCTTGAAGGAAACCCTAGAGAAGGGATGGAAACTCTTATTTGGGAACTGGGCAATGCATTGCATGTATTGGTACAGATAATTAATTGTTGCACAGATGTAAGTTCCTAGCAGGTTTTTGTCTCTTACTTACCAGATCCTTTTGCATCCTTTTGGAACACAAAATCATCTCCAATATGATTTACTCAGAAATGGTTTAGGCAGCAAATAATTCACAGCATCTGTTTACAATGAAGCATGGATTCATACAATGAGATTCACCTTAAATCTATTAATATGTTTTTCTTCCTTTCTTTCTCCCCCTACTTCCCCTCTCCTTTGTGGAACAGGAATAGAACCCATAAAATTGCCTTTCACAATATGAAAAAGGGACACATTTTTGTAAGCAGAATTTCTGAAGGCACCAAGCCTTGGGATTTCACCAAGCAAATCAGATGCTTGCAAGCAGGGGGATTCCTGGTTGCTCTTTTTTCCTGTGAAGCTACAATCAAGAGTGATGATTTCCACACCTGAGTGAATAAATATGTAGTAACTACAGCAAAATATGTCCAGGTGGAATCTACAGTCATGGCTTTTTGGTTAGAAAGAAGACAAACATTTTTCTTCCCTTCTGGTGAAGGGTTCTCAGTGCTTTTTAAAAAGCCATGAGAAACCTTCCCATCACATGTAAACCACTCCAAAGTTTCATCTCTCACATGAAGAAGTCACAGAGAAATAGGAAAATTTTCCTGATAGAGCCTTATGCAGACTTATTTTAGGTGCCTACTAATTGACAAAGTGAGCCTCAAGAGCCATCTAGAGGTTGTTTGGCAAGAACCATTTTTGTTATTTTAAGAATGGGGATTCTGCATATCAGCAGCAAAATCCTCTGGGTTTTCTTCTCATCTGCAGCATGTGGTGAGTTAGGAAGACCTCTAGTTATGCCACTGGAACTTCAGCAGGGTAGAAATGGTGTCTAAGAAATCATTCCCTTCACCAATACAGCTGTTTAACCACTGGGAAGCTGCACTCGTGTTGCAAGAAGAATATTATAGAAAGAGCTATGGGAGGAGAATGCATTTGGCATGAGGACTGTGCTCTTGTGAGCCCCAGCCACACTCCATAACAACAACTCCCCCAGGAGAATAAACAGATTTGAGAAAAACTGGCTAACTGCTGGGATTGACTTAATTATGAAACTATTAGAGTCCTGATGGTGTTGTCTGATCTCTTCTGGGTTTCCCTTAAATCTGTGTCAAACCAACCCCAAATCAATGGTGCTTTGAACAGGGCTCTGAGCTTGCAGGAGTATGGGAGGAAAAGAAGTTAGAATGGGGGTCTGTGAGTTCACTTCCATTCTTTCTAGACAGCCAAAATGTGACAGCCTTCAAATGGAGACATCTTCTCTTTGGATGAAATTCTGAGAAACTTACTTTTGAGGTATTTGTGTACCAGATGTTTCTATTTGCAGCTCCAGGTTCAGTGGGCTGAATTTTTCACTTGGATTTCAAGACATCTCCATACACAAGGGTTTATAGTGGGAATAATTTTCTGTATCTTGGATTCACATTTCCATCAGAAAAATGTGGGTGTGACCTCCCATTATTCAGACTAAACCTCTTTTTGATGCCTTCTATCTAGACACCTCCTATCATATCTAGATATCTTCTATATTCTTCTAGACAGCCCAGTGAAGTCCTCCTGGTGTAAGCTGCTTTGATGTTAAGGCATCCTCTGTTTATATTAACAAGAGACTTGGACTTTAAGGTTTAAATATACTCTGCCAAATCAAAACTTTGCCCTGACTCCATAAATACTAAGCATACCCATTAAAATCTCTGTGAGTAGGAAGCATGCGTGTGTAGAGAAAATAACACAGCAGGCATATTATGTATTCATAGGTTAGAGAATATACTTTGGATTTAGAGAACTCTCTTTGATATTTCCTGTGTAATTAATCTGCTGGAGGAAGTACTTGAATAGCAGACTGGAAGAGCTGAAACACAGAGGGGTTGAACTGCTGAGCTAGCACCAGTTAAACCGAGCCCACGAAGCTCTCCAGAGATACCCAAGCATCTCTGCTCCAGGGAAAGGAGATTCCTATAGCTTGGTCTTATTTGGATTTTCCAGACTTGAGGGACCAAAAAAATACAGTTAGCACCAACACAGGTTTAATTTGAGGCTAATAAAACTTCCTAAAATGTTTCTGAAGCATTAACCCAGCCAGCTGTCTACTGGATTCCCAGGGCTGCTCTCTTCAGGCCAGCTCATGCACCTGTGAGAGCTCTGCACAAACTCAGCCCTGAAAGCCACATCCCAAGCACAGCTCTGACTTCTGCATTATGCATGAGCCTCATTGCTGCCACCAGATGTGGGTGGAGAGGGGAACTCTTGCAGATGCTGCCAGGGTAATGGCAGGGGGGTTTTTTGAATCCTGAGAGAGACAAAGAGAGGTTTTATCAATACATGTTATGAATGAGATGAACTGAAATGTTTCCATAAGGGATTTCTGGCTTCAAGATGCATAAACTGGCTCCAGCAAAATGATGAAGGTGGAAGGAGACAACAAAGACAAAGACTTCAGGAGTGATACTTGTTTAGTATACAGCAGCTATTCCAGCCAGGTCTCTGGTGTCAGTGAACACATACAAATCATGGGAAGGTGGAAACTGAAAATCACAGCTAAAGGGTTTTGTCCAACAGAGAGATATTTTCCTGTGTGTCTGAATTCAGAAAACTGGGCACAAAAAAATAAGATTTAGGACTTCTAACCTTTGTGTAAACACTTGCATGGTAAGAAAACATGCTCTTGTAAAAGGTGCCCCACCACAGTGTAAAGCAACAGTTGTATAATAACAAAAAGGAACAAGCAAAATATGACAAAACCAAAAATGATAAACAGAATATAGAAGAAAAATAATATACTTGAGTACACACACATACATATATCTAACAGGAATATGTGGACAGGATCTGCTGTTAACTCAGCTATGCTGCACATTAGATATTTGTATTTTTTAAATAGGTGAGTTCAAAATAACCTAAATTATTCTAATAATGAATCTCTGATACTCTATGTCAGAGAAAGGCTGGGCTCTCACTAGGGATGTAGTACAGATTGGGCCTGTGGTAGTCTAAGGTAATAAAAAAGTGACAAGGTGAATGAGTTGTAAATCTGATTGACTTTTGCATACTGAATCAGTGAGTAGAACTGATAAGCCTCCAGTCAGTACTAATAAGAGCTCAGAAGAGCAGACCACCCAACCAGTCAGTGATCCTGCTCAAAAATTTTCACTGGGCTTTTGTAAAATGCAATTTTAAACTGGTTTTGTGTAACATGGTGTAATAAAAGTGCTGATTCTCCAAAAGAAACAGCAGAGGCAGTGAGTGCCTCAGACAGCCTTAGAATTTAGTGCCTCTAAATGAAAGTGCAAGTTCAAACTTGGTGTAAAACTATAGTAAGCACCAGAAATCAGGTGTGTTTGTCTAACTTTAAAATGTTTTTAAAAATCCACTATTTCCATGTGTGCCTATTTAAATGGACTTTCTCAATGAAGAAAATATTTTGTGAAAACCCAACTCTGTGTAATTCCAGGCCTTGATGGATAAACCATTGTGTTCTTAATTCCACATCCTCACAATAGCCATGCCTTCAGATAAAACCCTACTGCCTCCACTGAGAATGAGCAAGACTGAAAAAAATACATTAGTAGGTAATAAATTATTGAGAACAAATTAAACAGCATGTCTTTAAAAAGCAAGCTTTTGATGCCTTTCAGAGGCTTGAGAAATGAGCTTCCTTAACCTAGGCTAAGCTGTCCACAATTACATGTCTGAATGCTTCTGACAGAGGGCAACACTTCAGCCCAGACATAAAGAGCTTAAAACACCCATAAACATCAGTGAAATGCAAGGAAGAAATGCAGATAAGAGATTAAAAGGAGCATCTTGGGCTGGATGCTTCCTTCTGGTTTTTTGGTAGGCTCCTACTTATCTCCAGCATGGTCTAGGAGTGATGAGGTCAAGACTTGTATTTAATAGTAAAAATCAGATGCCTTTCCCTAGCCAGGGATCAGGATTGTAGTTCCCAAATAGCCCCACAGAAATGAGTGAGATTACTGCAGAGTAAGGGAGCACTCAAGGCATGCATGATGCAGGTGCATTTATGTCCACTTTCAGAGCTAACTTTTCTTCAAAATCAGCACCAAATGTGTTGGAGTTTTCCTTTGTGTGACACAATTTTCAGACATTACTTTTTAATGTTTTTGTGTCACGTTTGCAGTCCCACTCACCCCTCTCCCTCAGAGAACACTGCAGAGTAGGTAACAACAGAAAAACTTCTGATATATAATCTAAATCTCTTAACATTCAATCAAAAGTTCCCTTTCAAATTTGCCATGCTGCCAGCTACACTTAGCTACATATTTTACATGATGAAGAAAAGCATACACCTTTTAGAATATATATTAGTAAATATAGAACTATATCCTGCCTGTAGACATTTGCAATATGATTTTAGCTTATTTGCAAGTCCTCATGTTCATAAATTACAGGCTAAGATGTGGTCCAAAGCCAGGAAAATACTTCAGAGCTTTGCTACTTCCTTTACTTTCATCTCCTGAAGAGCAGTAGTCTAGCTGTGAGCTCAAAAAATGTTTAAATTTGAATTCTGTGTAGGAGGCAGACCAAGAAAGAGGAAAAAAACCATAAAAATGAAAATTTCAGTATGTGCCAATATATAAATGAAAAGGTGTCATGACCCTTTCTCTAGACAATGATCTTTGCAGCCCTCTGATTTTGCCACTGTGAACTGGGACTCAAACACTCCATCTTTCCCAGCAGCATGTTTGCACCACACCTGGTTATCCTGCTGAAGGATTTGCATCAAATTCAGCTGTTTTCATCTCCTGTTTTTCATCTGTGGCAGCGGGCTGCCCTGCATCAGATTGGCTTTTATCGCTTCACAGTCTTGTTTGTCATGCAAGGAAACACAGCTGAGATGTACTGGGGAAAAAACCTGTCCAAAGAAATTTGTCAGGGAATGTTTGTGTTTGGAATGAAAATATCTGAGCAGAGATAGAGGGCCTAAGTTTTTAAGAAGCATCAATTTTGGTGAGTGCCACACCAGATAAGTTGAACTTTCATATCTCAAATCCATAGTTTTGTTTTTTTTTTTGCTCCTGGCCCTGATGAATCCACCCATTTTGCCGTTTATTTCAGGGAACAGCTTCCAGAATTTAGCCTGTATTTCCATGCCTGTATCTGGAGACTGTATATTGCAGGTATAGATATACATTGCAAAGTTGTTATCTCCATATATGAGATGGAACCTGCAAACTAAGATATTTCTGATACCAAGTGACTTGTTTGTACAGCTGCTGTGTGCAGGAATTCTCCAGATTCACAGACAGGTAGCAGCCTTCCCAGCAAAACCTGCTGTGATCAGAGACAACTTCAATCAAGTCAGTGAAGCTATTAATGTGATTACATTACTTAATAAACATTACTCTTTACTCACCGAGAAAGAAGAATTACAGATTCTGGATTAACTCAGAAAAAATTCAGAAGAAGGAGCACAAAGCTGCTCACCTGTTTGGTTTGGTACTGAGAAATATTTTTGATTTTACAAAACAAATGTGTTTCTGAAAATTAGTTCTTTAGTTCCAGTGGTTTTCTTCTTAAAAATGGAATACATTTTACTTTGATCTACTCATGTTTCATTTTGCCATTTCTAACTGATGTACATTTATTTCCTGTTTTGATAAGACATTATTTTTCTGTACAAATTAATGTAATTCTATTTGAACAACCTGAAAATAAAAGCACACTGCTTTGAGTAAACTGATTTCAAATGAACCAAAAATATACTTCTTTCAGATTTCTTTTTTTGTTGTTTGTAAAAAACAAAATAGTAGCAGACCCCAGTCTCTTCTAACTCAGTCATCTCCAGATTACACCTCACCCAGGTTTCCAGTTTGTCTGGCAATTTGCAAGGTGAGCTGCAAAAAAAGGGAGATCATCAGACTTGACACCCCCGAAGCTGTATTTTTCAGGACACATGAAGCATGAAGCACCTATTCTACTTGTGAAATATTTCAGTTCAGATTACAGTGACTAGAATTGGAAAAATCACTTGGGAGATCCCATTTCTCTCTGAATCAGTTCAGGCCAGTCTGCCCAAACATTCAGTCTTAAGCCAATTTTAAAGGTCTTAGGGCAAGAAAGGATTCACTCACTTCAGAAGTTTCTTCCTGATATTCTTCCTCTGATATTCCCTGATATCCTTCCCTGATATTCCCAGAATTTGCCTTTCCTTATTTTCAGTCCATGACCCCTTAGGTATAGCCAGCTGTTTTCTGCCAAAACTGGAGCATGTATGGTAGGAATAGGATAACATCAAATACATTTTATCTACAGACTGCTCTGGACTATGTCTTGTGTCCAGGCTCCTTGCCAAACCTTTTGGCACATCCTTAACTTTTGCAGCATCCAGAAGGAATTGATAACTGAGACAAGTTATATGATTGAGTCAAAGTACACTTACTGGAAGTGACAACTGTGTTCAGGTCTCAAAACTGGTGAGTTAGTTAAAAATCAATTTTCCCTATTAGCCAATCAATAAACTAGAGGCAGCTTAGAGGTCATTGAAGCAAAAATGTCTCCCCTGAGGTGTGAGCTGAGATCACAAACTGCCCAGTAACCAAAGCTCTTCATCCTCCCATTGTTGCAGCCCCCACTGAGCAAATAACCCTTTTGTCTATTAAAATGCAACAAACCTAACAAGAGTACCCTGGAATGCCAAGTGAAACATCCCTGAAAGGATTGCACAGAAAATATTTTTATCCCCTTTTTTGCTCTCCAGTATGTCTGTCCACTTTGCTCATAAGATTTTTTTACCCAGTGCTCTCTTTTCATGAGAGTTTTACCCATGTGAGGGATGTCTGACAACATGATGGAAGGGTAGATAAAAGCAGAAGAGAGAGAGAAACCCAGAGACATTTTGAGCACAGCTCTTTCAGTGGGCAGGGTGCATGTAAAACCCCTTCTTCTCTTGCTTCTCAGCAAGAAATTGAATGTTTTCTGAAACCAAGTCAGAAAAAACTATTAAAACTATTGCAGTGTCATGTGAAATGGACTGAACATCATGAAAGTTCCAGTTAACCTTTATATTAAAGCACAGATAGGTAAATTACTTTCACAAGCAAACTTTATAAATTCATTTGATCTTCATGTTCTATTACTGTGGCTAGGAGAGGTGTAATGTAGACTTCTTCCATGTACAAGTAAAGGAACAAGTCTGAGGCACAGAGGTTAAAACAATGAAATCATTATACTTGCACAATAACCTCTGAAGATAGCCCAGTCACACCTGGAGAGGTCACAGTTTCCTTCAGTCCTTCTAGAATCCATTTATTTTTCTTTTATTTTTAAAACCTACAGAATAATTGGGGAGAAAATGGTCCTGTGGGAACTGTTCTCCCACACAAGTAAAAAATGACACCAACTGCACACCAAACACTTGAGCTGCATGAAGGTGAATGGAAGGAAAAAATGTCTGACATACCCTGAAAGTTTTCTAAGGTTTTTATGAAGGAATTTAAGCAATGTGTTTGTTAAAATATCCAGTGTTGAGATTTGTTGCCCTCTAACAGAACTTCAAATGCTCTTTTTACTTTGTGCCAGTATTCAAACATCCGTTTTAAAAACAAACACCATCAATTGCTGCTTTTCTGACAAAACTCCATCACTGTAAAAATGCTCCATTAAATGCCTAGTAATAACATTCTATAGATGTTCTGTTGAGAAAACAAGTTTCTCTAAGCCAAACTGCACACAGCATACCTGTAAAAATGTGAAATAAAGTGTTCATGTAAGGAAATTATGCCTGAACCAGTACACACTATTGTAGAAACTATAGAGAAGAGCTCAGTAAATAGGTTTGATCCAGGGTATATTAAGCTAGAGGTAATCAAGAAATGTCTGGTTCAGGTGGTTGGTTAGAATGATATCAAAGAGATTGGCACCAGGAAAAGGACCTTTAGTGCACTCACTCCTTAAAAGCTGCACTCCCTTCTCACCATTTACTCTGTCAGTAGCTCATCATCCAGAGGACCTGTGTTGGCACTTTTTGGGCCACATTTCCACCTGGCTTTTAATAAAAATTAATCCCTAGCTTTCCCCCAAAAAATCCACCGCTGAAAGTAACCTGGAAATATTCTGATTGTCTATCTTCTCTCACCCTATTGCCAATCTTCTGACAGCTGTCTTTCTTTCTTCACTAGTTCTTTTTACTATATATTGTCCCCAGTCTTTTAGTTTATATTTTGTTATTTTTTTCCCATGGTAGTTGTTATCTTGTTTTTCCCTGTGTTGGTCACTGAACCTTGGCTTTTCCATTATTTCTTATCTCATGCCTTTCCTTTCTACCATAGTAAACTCCCATATAACCTTTGAATCCTTGAGACAGAAAAACACCTTCTCTGAGAAGGCTGACACCTTTTGGATTTAGGCATGTGTGTAACCAAGTGATTAAATTCCCTGTTCTTTTTTAAAGTCTTTAGGTTTGCCACCCTTACCCCTATGCTCCAGTTTTAAAGTAATCCTTAATATTAACTTACAAAACTCTGTCTGATTTCACTGGGGAGGGTTTTTTCATTAGCCCCTTCATGCAAATCATGAAAATACTTTTTATTGTTTTGAAAGCCTTTCCTTTTTAAATATTCCCAGGAGAGCAAGGCAGATCTTGAGAGAATCAGAATGGATGTACTATGTAGCACTGGGAAGATAAAGATTAAATTCAGGGGAGATCAAGGAAAGCACAAGGGGATGAATTGGTGGGGGCTAGAAATCCTAGATTTGAAGTAATAATATAAACTAGTTCCAAGGCAGCAGAGATTATTCTTCAGGATATTGTGCAGTGCAATAGGATGGGCTATGGAGCACTGCAAACTCCTTTCCTGTTTATTCAGCATATAAACCATACCTCTTGAGGATCCACCTGAAGCACAGACAAATCAGTTTTCCCCAAAACCCTTTAACAACTGCTCCAAGAGTCCTTCTCTAAAAGCCTCTACCCTTATGAAAAGGAAAAGAAAAAAAAAGAGTGCTACACTGTCTCACTCCCCATTTTGGAAGTGAGAGTGCTCATGTTTCTTTCCTTTCCACCTATCCATGTCTAATGCTCTTTAGAATAGAGGCTGACCTGCCAGCAAGGCTCCTCAGGATGAGCACACTGAGTGTGTAGTGATTGCCAAGAAAAGCTGTTTCTGATTTAAAAGTACAATGAGAGTCCAAACAACCTGTGGTGCAACACACCTTTGAACTTGTTCTGGCTAATGAGTCTACTGGGGAGGAATTGCCTCTGTCTCGCTCACCAGCACATTGCCCAAGGACATGAGTGGGGAGATGCATCAGGTTGCCTGGTTTTCCTCAGGCAGAAAGATGGCAATAGTAAATGTGGAGGTTTTCCCTATGGAAACCACCTTGGCATCCCCCCTCCCCTGCTGGACCCTGCATTCAGCATGCTCAGTGGAGCTTCTAAACATATCCAGGTCAGGGATGTTTGGAGGGGTCTTATGCAAGTAGGTGGGTTAGAAAATACAAGCAGATCTATAAAATCACAGTGTATAATATATTAAAAGTAGACTAAAATTCTCAGGGGAATCTTCACTGAGAGCAGAGGGATGATTCAGCTGAAAATGATGAATGGCTGCTGCCCTTTTCTCCTGCCAAATAAACATTTTGTCCCTCACCATTGGAGCTGGGCAGCAGATGCAAAAATACAGCACAGAAAAAGAGCATAATTTGGCCATAAAAATGTTGCAATAAGTGTTGTTATATAACTGAAATGCCATCTCCTTTAGTGCATCCACCCACTCATTTTACAACCAGTTAATATTTTTCTGAACTTTCATGTTGTATTCTACCCTGCCGCCTCTGCAATCTTTTTGCCTATTTTTCTGCCAAAGCCACAAGAATAAAGCTGTCAACAGTGCAACTAAGCCATCTTTCTTGTCTGGCAAATTGTCTAGTGGAGACTATAACCTCCTGGCTGCTCCACTGTATAATGTAAGTATCCTGTCTTAAGAAAACAGAATTTAAATATTCTTTAGATACAAGATATCTGCAGGCATCTGTGCAGAAACAAGTTAAATATATTTCCTTGACATTTTTTACTTTTCTCCAGTGGGAATGGCACAGGCATTCATATTAAGCTGAACACGTATTGACATGCTTAGAGAGATGTTATATGGCTTTTCAACTGAAATATCTCCAGGTATTTGAACTGCAATAATAAATATGGCTGCTCCTGAGGGAAGGAAGAAGCAGCAAGAAAATTCCCCAGAAGACTATGATTAAGAACTGAAGTGAGCCAACAGCATACAGTAGTTATGCTTTGAATGTGATTGGGATTTATGATTTCAATTAATGCTGGGGAACAATTTTAGAAAGTTATTAGCAAGCTACTGGCTATACAGAATGTGGCTTGTTTGTGCACTCCTCTAGAGCAGCTACAGCATCACTGTGGTGTTTGCAAACACAAGGCCAGATTCTCTGTGGTGAAATCTGGTAGAGCACAGGTGGTGGTTGTAGGAGAGTTACACAGATGCACATGGACCAAAAATGTGGCCTCATCTGTACAGAAGGTCTTAGTGTATTGGAGGAGCTGTAAACACACATTTGAGAGCTCAAATAGCAGAAAGTCATAAGGGAAGAAAGACCAATCTCCTCTTCTTTGCCTTTTCATTTCGTGTCCCAGGAAGGGCTCAGGGCTGTGTGTGCAGCTGCTATAAGTTTGCTGGATTTACATCACCAAGGACCTGGACCCTCCTGAGGTTCACTTACAATTTAGAAACTGAAGCCTGACATGGCTGTATGTGTGGGCATGTGCTGCATATATATATATACACACACACACACATATATACATATATATATATATGTGTGTGTGTATGTCTCAGCTTGCCTGTATTTTCCATAGACAAAGCTCTCTGCAGCTGCCTCCTCATTTCAGAATTTAAATGCCATCTGTATTTGTTAAGGCCCTGTCATCCCTTATGATGTATATGCCAGCTCCCAGCCCCAGGCAGGGTGCTGTTGCTCAGTGGCGAACTCTGCACACTGTGCACCCAGAGAGAGCCCAAAAGCTGAGGTCTGGGTCCTGAACGTGTCTTGGCTCACTGAGCTGAAAGAAGCTATTCATGAAGGCAAAGAAAATCAGGTGTAAGCAGCTGAAGGCTGGGGGATTAATGAAGCATTTGGGAGGGAAAGCAGCAGCATGTTTTCAAGACTGCCCTGGACAACTGGGGAGAGGCACAAATACCCTGAAGGTGCTACTGTCACTGGCAGCAATGGCAGCAAGTACAGGAACCTGGCTGCAGCCTTGTTCTCCTTCACCCAGTTCACTCACTGTCTCCTGTTTTCCTCTGGATCTCTGCTACACAGAGCAGTAAAAGAAGTAAAGAATCACAGAATGTCAAGTGTTGGAAGGGATCTCTGGAAATCATCTGGTCAAATCCCTTATTTTCCTTCTACCAGGTACTAATATTTACTGAAGACTCACTTTGTAGCTATGTCAGTGTAAATACTTGGCTTTCTTCTTTGGTGGTAATGATCACTCTTCCCCCAAAGAGACACTAAAATCTCCTTTGAGAGAAGGTCTGATGTCTGTTGTCTCTCCCTCGTTTTGTATGGTTGCAGAACAAATGCAAGAGACAACAGAATTACATCTCCTTGTTTTCCTATTTCCAAGACTACAACACTTCCCACAGAGCAGGTTTTTTACAAGAAGCATTTTCCCTCTCATTTGCACCAGTTTTAAACCAGCATTGTGGCTGTGGCTGCCTGCATGACACACAGCTACTTCAGCATAAGTGTTTGCCAGTGCCTAGAAGAGAAAATCTCAGTGATGTTTCAGGCACAGCTCTGTGACAATGACAGAGTAATTAACTTTTGAGCTGATCACTTCATGCATAACGAGAGCAAGAGAAACCTTCCACCTGCAGGTCTAGTATATCCCTGAGCCAAGACACCCAGGCCAAATTGTTTTAAACTTTGTGAGTTAAAGGTAACTACAAAATCCACAGCTGAGCAAATGGCAAAGAGTTTCTAATTTGTAGTGCTATCTGTTAACTGCAATCCCTCCTGAAGCCTGTGGGAGGGAAAAGCTTTGAAAAATAATCACTTGCTTAGAAATCTTGGCACTGTGAGAAGCACCATAGCAGAGATCTTACCTTTGGAAGTCTTGTATTCCCTGGGCTGCACATGACTACGTCTCAGCAAGACTTGGCCACAAGCTTCCCAATGCTGGGAGCTCCACTGAGCATGGAGTCAGCAGGGAAGAGGCCCAAAGCAGCCTTTTCTGTTCAGGTCACAGAAGTCTCCTGTGTCAGCTGCTTCTGTCCAGGGTGATGAGAACTCCAAGATGAAGGTTTTGGGGTACACTGAGAAATTTACTGAAGCATTCCAGGAGGGTTCTCTGGTTGTACATGGCAGAACTACTGGAAAGAGAGAGGGAAAAGAAAAACAGAGTTTTTGAGTACTTTTAAAGCCACTGTGAGTCCTCCATAGCCTCCAGCACATTCTTATTACACCACACTATCTGTTTTACAGTTTCAGAAAATTGTGACTAAAGTGTTTCTGGCTTGTTTGTTTTTCCATATGGCAAATTCAAAGCTTTTCCCTTTGCTTCCATTGGATCTAAAATCGACAAGACTGCTCTTTAACAACTCATGGAGCACCTTGTTCTGCCAAGACATCTTTGTTTGTAGTGTACCAGCAACATCAAATGCAGTTAGTACAGGACTGGGAATAGTGTTTATTAGTTAACCACAGCTGCAGAACAAGCAGATGGAGCAGAGCACATTCTTGTTGAAGATCACAAAAGTAACAACTATTGTTCCTGTCCTTTTCCTTTTATTTTTAATCTGTTAGTTCTTCATGATGGAGTTGTAGATTTTCAGTTGTTAGAGACTGCATATACTTGTAGAGAAACCAGAGTAGCCATTATAATTAAGTACTCCCCAACTCTTTAAACAGTGATTTTATTAAATTGAATTATTTTCCTCTGCAGCTTACATGAGAAAGGGGCATTGTAATCAGATTGGCATTTTAGAGTTATAACATTTGGAAGCTACAGTAAAATTTCCAAAGCCCTGTAGAAATTACATGCATATTTAAAGGCAAAAAATTTTGCTCTCACACTGCCTCTAAAAATGTTTTTTCTTCTGTGAGCTGTAACTGAGATCTCAGCTGAGGTGTAAAACATCAAAATGACCGAGTGACCAGCAAAATCTGTTTCCTCTGGCAGCCCCCAGACCAAAGGCAATGATGCAGTGCAGAGGAGACAGACTAGGGCTGCTGGCTGTTACTTAGAACATTCCCACTGGCTTAAGTTCCCTCCAGTAAAGCAAATAGCGAAACAAAAAGCAAGAATTTTTAATCTTTTAATTTCTACCTTCTTGTTCAGTGAAACGAGTATGATGCAATTGTTCTCAGTCCTCATGGTTTCAGGTCAGACCAATTCTCTTTGTCTAACAAACTTCCCCTTCTCACAGTCTGCAGTGGAGCTTCCACATCTACAACTTCAGTACTGAGTCCTAAGAGCTTTAGGAGAGATCATCATGATCATCATGAGGACCCAAGATGACTGTCTCAAGGACACCAAGAGTTGCAGTCTCTGAGCTGGATCTCATTGCCCTTTTCATGTTAACTGTGTATCCACTACTTCACTTTCTTCAGAATTAAAAGAGATATAACTGGACACTAACTTTGCTAAATGTTAAGAATCAAACCTGTTCCTCCATCCTACAGTGCACATGGAGCATGAAAATCACATTGATAGACTACATGAAAAATGAGTTTTATCAGAGCTCTTGCTCCAAGACACATCAGCAGAAATATTAAATCCATTAAGGATGGAAAATTAGCTCTTCTACAAATAAAAAGTAGGAATAACACTGTGATGGGACTTCTCACCGAGGCTGACAGAAAAGCAGGGTGAAGAAAGGGAGGTTTTTTTTTGGTTGATATAACAAGAGCTTTCTACGTGTTACTTTGGGAAGAACAAAACCAAATAAACAACAACCAAAACCAAAACAACACAAGTCAAACAAGAGAGAACAAAGGTTGCGTTTGCCAGTAGAGTCGTGAGATGATGTGTTACTTAACAGGTAATACAGTGGACTAAAGAAAGAGATTTTCTTAACACATCTGCTTTTGCCCTCCTGTTTGCATTTAGTTAAGACCCATGGGGCTCCTTGTATCTGTTCTATTTGTTTGGCCTTTTAGACAGGAGACTGCAGAAAATCAATCTTTTTATGTGGTACCACCACAACAGAGCACCAGCCTTGGCAGAGGTCTATAAAAATTACCAAAAAACCCAGCCTACCCTTAATGAACACAAACCTGAATATGAACTGGTTCTGATGATGGTCAAACTACAAAATAGAGAAATAAGTCAGAAAACTGCAGAGGATCTGTAAGAGTAGAACATTTTTTGTGACATATGAGACCTTTGATGCCTCATATTCATGAGAAAAAAATTTGCAGTCCTAACATCACTCAATATTATTTCAATCCACAGATAAACTGTGTAACTAGAATGATGAGTGCTGGCCACTTAACCTGTTCTCAGATTGGATTTCATACCAGTAACAGAACCTGAAGTGTTAGACCAATTTTCTCTGAAATAAATTGTTCTCTCTGAAATCAGCACATATGCAGCAGAAAAGGGCAAATCCTTTCCATGTAGAAATCTGCAAACAGTAGAATCAAAGTAGTCAGCTTATAATTATTTGTGTTTTACTTCTTTGCCTAATAGGCTCTCATAATCTCTAAGTGTTTGTGCAAACTGGGTTTATCAGTTTAAGGCACCTTTAATTCAGAAATTCTAGAAACCAATAAAAAACTACCTCAGTATCTAGGGCAGATGAATCTTAGAGGACATTTACAGAACTCTCTGCTCTTGAAAGAAAATCAGTTTCTATATCCATATTCTAAAATAGGCTAGCATGTATCTAAAGTTAATGTGGTCTTAGTAGACAATGTAATATGTTTTCAAATAAAAATATTAATGTGTATCTATATATGATTTAGATATACAGATACTAGATCTCTACATCAGATATAGAAATATAGAGAGAAACACACAAAAATGGTATTTATTAAATGATCCCATTAACAGTTTTCTACCTGTGAAGTGTTATATACATGGCATGCACAGCCTGGACATAAAACATCATTAAAACATTTTTTAAAAGTGTAATCTTTAATTTGAAAAAAACTACTGGTACTACACTCTATATGATTTTAAATAATTCAGGACATCAATTTAAACTAAAAAGTTACAGCTCCAGTAATCTCTAATGCATTGAAAAAAAAAATTGAAAGTTTTATTATGCTTATTCTCCCAAATGCATAGAATATCTCCTAGCAGAAGAACTTAAAGGTCTGGGATGAATAAGAGATATATTTGATTTATTGACTTACAGAAGCATTCTTGAAGGAGCCTTAAACAGTGTGGTCTTCCAAAATCAAGGGCTCTGGGATGAGACCCTATCATCCTGTCACAGTCTCAGAGGCAGATACTTGGCTGGTTTGCTCTTGAAAACCTCCCAAAAGAGAGAGTCCCATCTTCCCTAAGCAATCAAGTCTGATGCTCACCCTATCTATGTGAGAATGTGGCTTCTGCTAGTTTCAGCTGAGATGTCACTACATACACACCTGGATGTGCACCACAGAGAGGACACAGAACTCTCTCAGAGTAACACAGTGAATCTGCTCAAAAGATGCCTCCTTTTCCCTTTTTCTCTACCTGTCAAGATTATGCAGATTACAGTGAGCCTGGGATCTGTGAATCATCAGGAGCAACCAAAAACATTTCAGCTTGCACCACAACCTCAGCAGAGACCCTGCAGAAGGCTGAATTTAAAAGCCATTTACTAGGTCTTTCACTACAGGCACTTCCAGAAGGTCAGAATTCTTTCAAGTGACTCAGCCTGGGACCCCCAAAATGCAGATCCTCAGAATGAAATGTGCCTCTGGAGGGTGTCAGCCAGGGAATATACAATATGTGCTCAAGGAAGACTATGTTCATTGAGGCAATTAAATATCATGCTTTATATTGCTGTCACTTGTAATCTGGTTAGACTGGAAATGAAGAATGGGTTGTCTATGCAATTGCTATGATAAACATCACAGAAACTGTGTGGAAAGATTCACAATAAAACAGTGAGTTGCTATTATCTTGATGGCAGGTCTGTCCTCTTACAGAACAGTAAGTAATAACTCTTTCACATTTGCAAAAAGAAAGCAATATTTGCACTGCAAGGATGTGTCCTGTTAGTTTGAAAATAATGTCAATAAGGGGCTCTCCTTAGAAACATCTCCACCATCCAATTGCTTCCCAATCACAATTCATTTACTCAAGCACTGCACTCTGCTAGAGGGTAGGAATGATCCTCCTTTTGTAATTACTACTCCTGTGTGCAACCATTGACAGCACACAGGCAATTCTGGCTGATTTAGCCAAGTGAAAGGTTAATATTGGGTAACTGCAGCCAGAATATTTCTTCTAGCAGGTAGGTATTCAGTGTGCAAGAAAAACCTTCTCTCTGGCCACTGTTAAACCACCGTGCCAGGGCTTTGCTAAAGATGGCTTTGAAGAGAAACACAGGATCATTAATTAGCTCACACAGAGGACACTGCACAACAGAAAAAGCCAACAAACTTGCACAGGAAAAATCCTCAACTGTTCTGAATCTCCTTTTTTTGCTGAACTGTACCTTTCTGGCACTTTATGAAAAGGGATTTAAAATAAAAATAATTATGCTTTATCCACTCCAAGAGAAATTGCAGCCAGAAACAAGACATTTTGTCAGTGACTGTGTTTTTAGCTGTGATTTCAAAGATAGCACTTACAATAACAAGGCAGTTACTGCATCCCAGCTTAAACTCTTCAAGATGCTCCACCCAAGGGAAAACACTTAAGGGTGTCAAGTTCCAAATTTCTTGATGGACAGTCATTGATCTTTCTGAACTTTTAGAGACATCACTGGAACTTTCAGTGTATTTATAACATCTGAAACATACAGAAAAATAGAATAAATTGAGTGGTTTATAGCAAAATACAGTACCCCAATTCTTGTGGTGTCCCAGACAAGAAATAAGTTGAATCAACAGACATCCAGCTAGACAGATTTAAATGCAGGCATGTTGGCAGCACTCCCATATTGCATGCTGTAGGCACAGAGTTATTCACATTCACACCAGAGCTATATTCACCTGAGACACAGACTGAATTTCAGCTGCTGACTTGTAGCATCTAGGATGCCAGATACAGTTCTGGCCTCAGTGAGGTGAAGGATCTGCTGGGAATTTATTCTAGTCAACACTGTGCAGGTGACAGGTGATCCTAGGGTTGTCCCGTGTGTGATGGGTTGGAGGGGGCTGATCTCCTGAGAACATCATCCAGTCCTCTGAAAAAAGCATCCCCTTGCATCATGTCTCAGACTGAGCAGCTAAAAATGGATGCAGCTGAACCACTGCTTATGCCTGGTTTGTATTTTGAAAGGCAGAGGTTAAATCAGGCATTGAGTCTGAAAGTGAACTCAGGATGTTTCAAAGAAAAATAAATAAGAATAGAGGTCTAATATTTTGCAAAATATATGAAAACTCTCAGCATCTTCTCAAGTAGGTTGTACACTCCTTTGGTAAAAGACAACTTTAATTGTGATGGGTGTAGGTGGCCACCTGGTGTATCAGTTGCTCTCTCCTCCAGTGAGATAGAGCAAAGGGAATTGAAACTGCTAATGAACATGCACATGAATACATTAGGCAGCAACTAACTTAGTTCTCATGTACATGCACTGCAGCACAGCTGTGTGTAAAATGAGTCTGTTTGGTTTTAACAGTGGCCCTATTTACTCTGTCATCAGCCCAGTATTTTTTTATCATCCTTCCATAACCACTGATAATTACCTAATATATTTTGTAAGCCACAAGTCCATTTTCAGAGCAGAAATGGCACTTAGACACAGATTGGCTCCAATTGGCTTCGCTGCCTGCTCCACAGAGGAACAGCCATCACATGACTTTTAATCTCACATGAAACAAAAAGATTAAACTGTCAATAATAGGATGAGCCACCATGACGGCTGCCCTGATGGAATGGCTCTTCCAAACTGCTCCTGATAATATGTATGCAAGGAAGAGATTTTTCTTTATAATGCATGTAATTAGAGTGCAGGACAAAATGTTCTGTTCAAATTCATGACATGCACAACTAATAGAGAAGGAGAGAATGAGGCCCTTGGCTATTTATTTGCATGAAAAGGCTTCAATATAGGCTATACTTTGGAGAAATTAGTTTTTAATCTAGGTGACTAGATGAGATTTTGACCCTGAACTGTTTTTGAGTTGACCTGGGAGAATTTATGCAGAAATAAATGTGACGCCCTGGAAGCCAGATGGGTGTCACTTTTTTCATTAATATTTGAATGTCTCATGTAGTCAAGAGGAGCAGAAAATCACTCCTTTTAAAAGCTCACCTTCTGTGAATTTGCTTTGATGAGACACAATAAAAAAAAGCAGATAGAAATCCTGGCAGGGATGTATTCTTTGCAAATTTGGGCATTCAAGAGCTCGATACATTGATTCAGCAGTGATTCCCCCTGCTTGACCTGTATAAAAGAGAAACCTACAACTGTAGCTTTCCATGAATACATTAAGTAGGGCAACTCACTCTCCCAGCACAAGTCTATTACAGAGAACCATTGTTCTACAATTTCAATAATAACTGGTCCAACAGGTCCTTGAAGGAGGGTTTCAGAACACAATTACTTTTTTAAATAGTGTTGCTCATTTAATGGCTGATATGGGAAATGGCAGGTGAAGATTTTGTATTGGGTCAGGGTGCAAACCTCACAACCCTAAAGAAAAGGCATTCTGAGCAAGTCAGAAAAGGACCTGCATCTCCTCCATCATTCCAATATGAGGAATTATTAACAGCAGGAAGTAGGGACAACACTTACATGTAACACGTCAGACCATTAAAATATTTCTCTTTCATGTCATTAGTAACTCTTAGCTTGATCTTAGATCTTTCCAGTAACTTTTATACAAAAGTAATCTTTTAAATAAATTGCCAGGGACCTGAAATGCACCCTAGTCACTGATGTGGGTGGTTAGGGTGACCCCAGGCTCCCATCAGGGCTGGGTTTTTCTTACCTGTTCCTCTTCAGCCAGCACTGCATATTAGTTCCAGCAGAGACTCAAAACACCAGGGTGTTAGGCACTGCTCACCATCTCCTCAGCACCCCACTTTTGCAGTTACTAACACTTCTCTGCTGAGTGGAGTCCTGGTCACCGCTGGAGCCAGCAGTTAAACTCCACCAGAGAGGGAGGGAGTCATGTAATGAGCATACAAACCTCACAGCAGTGAAGGACATGGAGTCATAAATTATTTATGTAAAATATCACATTAATTAGGGAGGATATGTAATTTCTCTATGGTTTTAGGCTTTGAGGAAGGCAGGCAGGAAAGAACCTTTGATGGCTGGGGCAAAGTAGATTGAATGAACAGGTCACAACAGCTGTTCTAGCTGATGAAAAGGATGTTTTTCTGAGCAATCTCAGAGGCTGGAGCAGACCAGAGATATACTGGACTTAGCTTAAGGCCTGGGTAGTTCAAAAGGCAACCTAGCCACAGATTTCTCCTACGAATTGCTAAATATGCTTACCAGCTTCCAGTCTTTGCTCTGCCATGATCCCCTGTGAGACATAAGGCATGCTGATTACACTCTTCCTGCTGCATGGTCCTGCTTGCAAATATAGCAATAGTAGCCATTGAGTAATAAAGCAATAGTAGCCACTGAGTAATAACTCACAGGGGTGCTGTGAATGGCAGGGGCTACAGTAATGGAAGGAGGGGTAGGAAGCAGGATAGATACCCCTTACTTTTCTTCCTTATATAAAAATATTCTCCATTTTTTTGGAGTGCATTTAGATTTCAACATCACATAAAACTGCTGTGCTCCTGGTAGGTGCTTGTTGTAATTTTTGGTAAGAAGAGCTGGTAGACACACAACTCACTAGGTGAAGCTAAAAGAGTTGCCCAACTTCCTCCTTTCCATCCCATAGCCACCATCCCACAGCCACCACTCTGTTTCTCTGCAGGGTTTGCAAGCAGGTGGGTTTGCTGATGTTCACAATTTCCTGATAGCAAAGATCCCTCTGCCTCTGGATTTGAACCTGAACTTATCTCTCTTTTGCCAGACATGAAGCTTGTTTTAAAACCTGGGTCCATGAATTCCTCTACTATCTACATCAAACAGCAAAGCAAAAACATACTAAAAAGAAATTTCACCCTGCTATTAAACAAATTAAATATGGAGACAATTTTATAGCTGTGACATTTAAGAAGGCCTGGGGTTATGATACAAATAATTTGCCTAAAATAAAGGTTGGACTTTTGCTGTCTGGGGCAGTGCAGCCAAGTTGGTTTCTCAGCTCATGTACAAGAGGTATGGAAGACGCACCCTAGAGAGAGAAGAGCCAGGGGATGGGATTTCTCAGTGAAAGGAAAGAGACAACTGAACAGAACGCATGGGGCATGTACTGGCTTCCAGATTGTGCTGAAATTGATGGGCATTTCCCTGTGACCACAGTGTGGCTGCACCAGCCTCTGAAGGGTAACCTGCTGGATGGAACAGAACACTTTCTGCTTGCTGTGAAGTCCAGAAGTAACAGATCTGTAGGCAGCTCAAGAGCTTACCTGAGTGCTGTGCACATCCATACAGCACCTGGCACATACAGCCAGTGTAGTTCCTGCAGCGACCATGCTCAGGCTGCATGACACAGCCAGGTCTTTGTTTTGTTTTTCTAGATGATCTTGGCTGTTGAAAATGGGAAATGCAGACAGAAATGCATTTAGAGAATGGTAATGAGGCGCCATAAAGAGTTTGCTAATACAGTTTGTACATTCATTGTATCCACTGTTTGCTTTATGGACTAATTACTATGCAGGCTCATGTTTGGTTTCTGAGCAGCTGGGAAGCTAGTTGGAAGGTGTATGCTGAAGCTACACTGTCTCATTATGCTACTTGCTTCCTCAGTTGGAAAAATCATGTCTGACAAGCCACTTTCCTGGGTGCAGAGCTCAAAAGATGCCAAGAGGCTTGGGGCTCGATGAAAGGTATTTGATGTCAATAGCATTTGACGTATGCGGGTTTGATACATTCCTGGCTTCTAAGTGATGCCAAAAATGCATCTTATGAGAATAATATAAAGACAGAGGACAGAGATCTAACCCCGTTCAGGTAATTGCTCTGAGTTGTTGTAAGGTGACCTTCATCCCCACACAAACAGCTTATTGATGAGAGTGCAAAAACATTTATCTCTCCCCACTTTCCATAGGTACATAAGGGGCAGTCAATGCTGCTGAGAAAACAAAGGAACCTATGTCTGCTGTGCAGGTAGATTAGATGGTAGCCTTCATCTGAGCATAAGAGTAGTCATCCTCAGACTTGCCAAACAGTTAATGTCCACAATGCTTTGTAATCCCTTTGATAAGACAAAAAAAAAAATTCAGTTTGTAAACAGAAACCATCTTGCAGCATGAAACCTTCCAAAAGCCTAAACTCACCTCATAATCCTCCTCCTTGTGTCTGGGCATCAGGGCATGGAGAAACAGATGCTGAGAGCCAACACCATTCTTTTGACCTCAAAAAGAAGGAGATAATGCTTTCAGGGGTGGAATCTTACACAGCTTTGCCCCATCCCTCACACCCTGGAGAACCCAGCTCATTTCTGTAACCCCTTTCAAAGACACAATGCACTGCAATTAAGTGAGTCCTGGGCAGAGGCATTAATTGAGTATAATGAAGTTAGAAGTGAGGCAGGACATTAATAACATGAAAACACCCAGTGCTTGCATGCTGGAGACTCGTTCTTCCCCCTCAACCAGCCACGCAAAGGCAACACTGACATCGACACAAAGGGCTCCATTTTCCTTTGCCCTCTTGTGGCATGGCGGTCACTGCCTCTCTGCTGGGAAGCAGCATGAGCTTAAGGCACCATGTTGAAGCACAGTAAAGAAGGGAAAAATGTGTCTATCCAATTCCACAGTGTTCCTCAGGTGTGGGTGTTACGTGAAGGGGAAGACATCTTTCCTGCCTCTCCCAGGTCTGCGTTGTTCACAGCCCTGGGCAGCACCAGGAATCCTCATGGCTACTGAAACCATTGCCATGGGAAGGAATGGCCCCCAGCTCCCTCCTACCTGCATGACTCCAGCCTCACAGTCAGTGACCAGGACCAGCAGCCATGTCCACCCCCATCATCTCCTGTGAGGGCGGCTGCCATCTCAGCGCTGTGCCCTGCCGTGAGGAGAGGCCTCTGGAAAGCCGGGGGGAGACATGAGTTCCTCCAGCACCTTCCAGAGAACTCAGCAGTGGGGAGAGAAACTCAGGGGAACCCAAGAGTCCCCCAACAAGCACAGAATGTGTTGTTTCACTGATCCCCCTCACACAATGCTGAATTTCTCCTTCGAAGGCTGCAGTCGCCATCGCTGCGCAGCTCCTCACGGCGTCCCCCAGCACGGGCCCGGCTTCACCCCACGCTTGGTAAGGAGATGGCAGAGCCACCTCAGTCCTTTCTTCTCTGGGAGTTTTGGGAGAGATGGGAAAAATGAAATCACTCCTCTTGACAAGGGTGAGGAATGGCTGAGGGTCCCCTGGGATGCTGCGAGCTGCCTGTCCCTGCTCGGGTGAATGAATAGCTGTAATATAGAGAGGAATCCACACAGCATCTTCTTTCATTTCCATGAAATTTTGCTCTGAGGTAAAAAAACCAAACAAACAAACCTGCTTTTCACACCACGCTCCCAAATGTAAAAATAAACAGCAAAAACAAGCTTCTCTTTTACTGCTTCGTTTTTCCTGGGTGTCAAAGCAGCATAGAGCCACAAGTTGGGAATATGAGTGAGACACCTTCTGGGTTGGGCTGTTCTGCAAGACCCCAGAGCTCCCCATCCACACATGGTTCAGACTCCAGGAGGGGAGAAGAAATAGGTTTGGGCCTGCCCTTGTTCATTGAGCATTTCCATAGGTGTTTTCTGTAGTGAAATGAGGCAACCAGGTGCCACTAATTGCCAGGGAGTGAGCATGAGCTTGTGTCAAGCCCACCTGTGTCTAATTAGGGTTGGCCCCCTGGTCCTGCTCATGCACAGTAGGGGCCCACCCTAATCAGGCACAGGTGGGCTTGACACAAGCTCATGCTCACTCCCTGGCAATTAGTGGCACCTGGTTGCCTCATTTCACTACAGTTTTCCCTCTTTTAAATGTCCAAGCATGACTCCCCTCTCCCCAAATGTCATTGCTTGCCGTTGGTTCTCTCTGTCCTCCAGAGGTGGCTGCTGAAAGCCCTCACCCATGTAAGATGCAGTTGCTCCCAATAAAGGCAAAGTTTAAAGTTTAAAGATGTGTTTGAAACCTAGTTCAATTCAAAACTTTTGAAAACTACCCTCATTTCCTACCTGGATACAGACAGGACATGGCTGGAATGGCCCTGCAGCTGCTTTTTAAAGCAAATATGCTTTTTGAAGCATATTGTAACATAATACAATATGCTTCAGAACCAAGCCCTGCACATGCAAGAATTATTATTGAATTTCTAGGTTTATCGTGGCAAAACCTCCAGAACTGAAAACTGTTTTTTTCTACTATAAAATTCTGTCTGTCTAGCAAGCTGCAATTCCCATGTATTCAATTTCATGCCTTTTACCCATAGCTATATAGTATTTTACTGAGAGCTTTTTTACTTCTAAACACTATATATCCTCCAACTGTTTAAATTCCCTTTGGGCTAGGGATTGTATGTGCACATAATAAGATATAATCCTGATTTGAAAGATGTAGACAGATAAATGGTAGGGTATAATACTACAAAGTGGAACTTTTGCATAGAGTTTATATACTTCACCTAGACCTTAGAGAAGCTACATAGCTGGATATTTAAACATCAAACCTGGAAATAACTTTTGAAAATACAGGCCAAATAGAATGAGTAATTTGCCACAGACACAAAGGGAATCTGCCAAGAACAGGAGCAAGTTCTCCCAAGTGAAATTTAAAATGCGAGTCCTAAATGCTCCCTGCTTCTTAAGTATCTCTTAATAACATTAAAAAGGCATCAAGAATTTGCAGGTGCTTCTGTATATGAATAAAAAACTTCCTCAGAAGTTCACAGGACCAGAAAATAAATCACTGTGTGTTCCAAGGCATGATAAGATTTCTGAGCAAGCCTTCTTTATTTTTCAGTTTAAGCACAACTAAAATATATAGCTGTTTCAAATTTGGTTCCTAGCTGAAGCACGCCTTGTAGAACAATGTTTCTCTCTGCCTGTAATTCTGGCTCCACAACACCAGTTTTATTTGCCAGGCCTAGTGAACAATGATCTATCCATCCATGTCACCCATATTATGTCAAATTTATTATGGCAGCTTTTCAGCATATTTCCCAGTCGAGGCTTCATTCTTCTTACAGATTCTGCAAATGAACAACAGTTTTAGTTACAAATGCTTCCCCGTGAGGCAGCACTCCTCACAACAGAACTGAACTTACTGTATTTCTTGTGGAATTGTGACACCCCTATAACCAATCATTATGACACATTGCTGAGAAACACTGTTTTGCTCTGGGGTTGATATATTCCCAACTCAAAATGAGCAGGAGTGATACTGGGAGTCATTCAAGCCTTGATCAGTACTTGATTAGATCAAGCATACATCTTCTTGTCCCAATAGGAGAGGACAACCCAAAGAATTAGCTGCCCACAGCCAAGGCCCTGAACCTTGGGAGAGGTTTGTCTGCAGAACAAATGTCATATGCATGGAAACACAAATATCAAATATGCACAGAGCACGTCTCAAGACAGAGAGAGCTGCAAGATGTTCTCAACAAATGGTGGCAGTGTTAATGAGTGTCAGGACTAAATTATTATATTCCTTTTTTGATTGAGAGCACTCACAGATTTACATTAGCTCCGACTCAGTAAAGAATTAACACCTGTTTACAGAGAGGCTCAGTAACACTCATGTGCTGATGAATGAACTGGGGTTTGGCCAGGAAAGTGCCCTGCATGCAATAAACATGGCAGTGAAATACTATTTTCAAATCAGGAAACAGAGTCCAGTCCCTGCTTTGCTAATTCTGAGCTGTGAATAAAAGAACAGTTAGAGCATCCCTCCTCAGCACTCATTGCCTTCTCCTCTCCAGCTACAGGTTTCTTCTGTGCACTTCTCCCCTTCCTATGCCCAAGCAACTCATTTAGGGGCTCATCTCTGCCTTAGTTTTGTCTGCAGATAACCCTGGGGAGTTCTCTATGCTGAGCCCAGCACAGGCAGCTGTGCCAGGAATCAGGCTGAGTGAGAAATGTTTGTGAAAAACTCCTTTCCATTTTGCTGAAGGTTCATTTAACTATGATGCCCAAGCCCTAGGTTCAAGGCATGCTCTAGAACCAGTATCAGACCCAGAGAAGATGGACCCATGGTTACTCTTAAATGGACTAAGACAAACTAACTTACTAATTTAGGAGTTCGGAGGAGTGCTACAGGACAACAAAGGTATTGAGCATCAAGTAACTATTTAACCTAGTGCACCAGCATTTCTCTGCCTTGCAAGTTTATATCAGAACCTGAAAAAAAGTGGGATTTAAACAGCTGTCAGAAAAAAATGAAAAGGCTTCACAGCTCCACACATCTGACAAAAACTAATGTAGCCACTGAGTGTATTTTTTACACAGTGGACAAATGACATTGAATAAGCTAACTTCGGTGAATTTCACACAGCAGTAAACAGGAATATCGCTCTCCAGCCCCAGTTTTTACAAAAGAAATCAATGTCCTTTGGCAGATAGCAAGCTGAGGCACAAAGAAAGAAAAAGTTTTTCTTGCTGCCTGGGAGTCAGGAACAAAAGGCAGATCTTCTGCCCAGCATTTCAGTGCTTTGCTTACTAAGCAACCCCATCCACCCTCACAGCTTTGTCTCTGCTCCTGGTTTCACCAGAGAACAGAGCAGAGCTCAGTCCTGCATGGTGCTGAGCTCCTTCTTTGCCATTGCAGTGGGGCAAACATCTTACTCCTGGTTTTACACCAGCTGGCACATCTCTCAACAACACATGGGGGTTGAACTAGATGATCTTCCGAGGTCCCTTCTAACCCCAAGGATTCTATGATTCTATGGATTCTATGATCTCTCTCTTTGGAGCAAGTGTGCAGGCTAAGCCATTCAAATGCTGACAGCCAGTAATTCCCAGCATCACTGATTTTACCTCCTGAACCCCAGACATCTCAGGTTCTGTATCAGATTTTTCAGCTCATTGGGAGGATCACTGAGCCCTGTGTCAGAATATCCATCAGGTCAGGGCACCAAGTATTAAGGTATGGATGTAGCTTACCAGAACCACTTCTCCAGAGAAAAGGCCCCCAAGGCTTAATCCTTGGAGCAGTGCTGTGTGACAGCACCTAGAACCAGGCAAAGGGTGATATCCCCTTCTGAGGGGATGTAAGGAATAAAGTCCACCACAGGTCTTCATTGCAGTACAACTGGAAGTAGGTGGAAGTCTAAGAAAGCCCTTAGAGGAAAAAATGAACTAACAAAACCATCAGCATCTATCCATTGGTTGTCAGGGAACACAACTCCTGTCTCCCACCTTTGCTTAGAGCACAGCACATGCTGAAGTGGTTTCCTGCAGTGGATGTCTCTGCTGAACCCAGGCCTGCAGGAGACATTGATCATTTCCCCTGGTAAACACCCTTGTTTTTCACCAAGCAGAAAATACACGGATGCAGAAATTCATGCTGTGAATGAAAAGGTTTCCCAGCAAGGCCAGAATCTCAGGAATAACTCTGGCCTAAGGTAAAAAAGTAATATTTTAAAAAAATAAATAAATAGAAAAAGAAAGAAAAGCTTGGACGACTCCTCTCTCATATGTCCCTGGGAGGCCAACACATTCCTTTCTAATAAAGTACACAGCATAGGTAGAGTACAATTTGTGCATCCAAAGTTTTTTTATAAAACCCAGAAAACATCAAGGAAAAAAACTGATGTTGACTCTGTCATGAGAAAGCTCAGGTTTTGTCATGTGAATCAATCAAAACCAGCACAACATTCCTTTGCTTGCAGTATAAACTGCTATTTCCTAACTTGCCATGAAAAAATCCATTCTGAATGGCCATTTGTCTTCACGTGCAAAAAACAAATCTCCAACTGCAGTACTTCAAATGAAGATTATTGTTCTCAGAGAAAAAAAACCAAAATGTTTTCTGGTCACCTGTGAGTAAAACTCTGTGCTCTGCATGCTTTGTTGTAGAGAGACATTGTCAACCAGGTGCCTTGAGTTGCCAAAGAGTGGGTGTGAGTCCACCTGTGCCTGATTAGGACAGGCCCCTATTGGCGTTCAGGACAATTCCTATTCAGGACAGGAAACTGCTCTTCTATGGGGTCTGTAGGGAGCTGCTGGCCTCTCCATGCCTCGCACCAGAGTGAGCTGAGCTTCCTTCTGTGGGTGTGTGTCCCACCTTTATTGGCCCCTGGTCTTGCTCATGCCCAATAGGGGCCTGTCCTAATCAGGCACAGGTGGACTCACACCCACTCTTTGGCAACTCAAGGCACCTGGTTGACAATGTCTCTCTACACTTTGTAGTTCCAGAGGGGACACTGCTGAGCAGAAAGTTCTCTATGACTATCAGATTATGGATTTTAAGTGCTTTAGGGTTGGGTTTTTTGTTTTGGTTTTGGTTTTCATTAGATTTGGTTTTGTGGTCTCTAAGTGTGGTGGTGTGTAAAAGATTTTGGCATTTCTAATTAAACCCCCTGAAAACTTAAGGATTCCAGGGTCAGAAATGTTTATTTATTGAATGAAGATAAGCAGAATCATTCAAAATATTCTCAGAAACACTGGAAATTTCTTGGTCTTTCATGGGGTATTTCTTTTTTTTCTAGATTTATATATCTTAACCTTAATTCCAATACCAACATTACCCAAGGTATGAGAAGTGCAGGAAAGCGAGGCCAAGGAAAATTGCTTAAATCAGTATTTTTCATGTAGAGATATATTTTTTCTTCAACTCCAGTGAAAAAAAGCAAAATAAGCATTAAGTCAAGCAACTTCTAAGTATTTAAGAGACCATTAGGTATTTATCCCAAAATTAAAAGCTGCTCTTCCAAGGGGTTTAAAAGATTCTTCCTGGACTGCCCCTTTTTTTTCCAAATACATATCAAGATGTTATTTTCTCCTTAAATTTCCTTTGAAAGTGTTCCCATCTGTCAATGTCTGTACATCTCTTCTGCCTTAGGGAAAGGATTGCTATAGCTGTGTTTTAGTTATCCCCAGTTCCACTATAATTGCAATGTGCTTAAACAGAAAAACACTGTGATTTTCTGTTTCCTACAGAAATTGGAACCTGTCCTTGCATTCTGGCCAGCCTCTTGGATGATTTGCTCTTCCTGCTGATGCCTTATTCCTTTCCCTGTCAGGAAGGTAAGGAAAATATGTAGAGGAAAAAAAAAAGAAAAAGAAAAAAGAAATTAGAAAAAAATAAAATCACTCTCAAGGTTCTTGAAATCCATCCTGCTTTGCTTTGGGCTGGTTTTGATTGGCTTCTGTATAATTAGTTTCTGCTCACAGTTTGTGTGATAATTGTACTCTCTATTAATTGAGCATATATTGTACTCTATGCAGTCAGCAAATGATGGAGCTGTCAGGATTTTGTTAGCTATTACACTGCCTGATTCTTATGGGCTGTTTGATATTGGTAACAAATTAGCCAATTTATACGTCATAAATAAGATCCAAAAGCCCTGCTTTATCAGCTGGAGAGAGAAATACTGTTATCTTGGCTGACAAAATGCTTGTACTAAGATTCCCAGTGCCTTTTGGCAGGAATTCATCAGAGCAGATGTATTCCTTCTATTGGGCACCATTTGGTTCAATTATTCTTAATGTTTAATGGCAGAATAATTGGACCAAATGGTAATATATACTCTAATAAAATACTTCCATCAAATGCTTTAATTGCTGGATCTCTATAATTGCAGTGCTGAGCTCTTTATTCTGCTTATTGACATTTGACAGACCATAATCTTAATACGTTACTTTTATAAATCTCTTGATGAGCTTTATCAGAGGTGAGGACTAAACCAGTGGCAGCAGCTCCTCCTCTGGTAAATGGGCTGGGGAACTGGAACAAATTGGGGAGAAAGCAAGGTGACATAAAACTGCTCTGTCACAACCTCAGGCACTTCTGTGCAGCCACCCCAGGCAGGAGGAGGAGGGATAGGGGTGGCCAGGCTCGTTCTGTGCATCCAAGACATATTCCGAACATCTTCCTCCTGGCCTAGGTGGCAAAGCAGCTTTTTGGTTTCTGTTTCCTGGGTGTTTGAAGTGCTCAAAGTCCTTCCTTGAGCAAAACTGTCCCTAAACCAACAAAAGTTGTGACAGCAATAACATGGGGGCTGATCCATGCTCCAGAGAATCAGCAGAGTCCAAGGATGAAAGCAAAGGGCTAACAGACTCCTGCCACTCCATTGGTATTCTGGATGGCTGGAAAACAAAGAGAGTGAGCAGGAAGGAGGTGCAGAGCCAGGGGAGAAGCTATTGAAATGGGTGGATAACTACAGTCATTCCCTGCTGTTTATGGGAAATAAACATCACCAGGGACTAATGAGGAGCAGGTTTGGCTTATCAGTCAAGGGAAGACTGGATTTGAAGGCTTACAAAGAGAATTGTTGGCTCTCCAAGGCACTGCCCAGCTTCAGTGTTGCTTGTTTGGATAATGCCAGGGAAAAGAGGCCCTTGGTCACTGCCTGGGGCTCCTCTCTGCCAGGCAAAGAGGCAGGAATCCATTTATTATGTGTCCAGAAATGACCAGAAGTCAGGGAGAAAGAGATGAAGCTTCTTTCTTCCTGCTTCTGGGAAATTCTCAGACTATCAAAAGGGACAGAATTTATTTTTAAACTGAGATAAGGGTAAAGCAGAGGAATACCTGGCAGTGTTACCTGGTGTCACATAGCCATGCCCTCATCTCTACATCACCAAAATCACTCCAGGCACCACAATGGTTCCAGTAAGTGCCCCAGCCCTGAGAACTGGACATGCTCATGCAACCAGGTGAGACCCCAGTGTCTGCAAAACCAGGGACAGCCCAGGAAGATCGAGCAGCAAAGAAGACAGCAAGAAAAGTGAATCCCCCCCTGGGTCCCCAAACATCCCCATTTTGCTGAGACACCTGCTTTAGCTCCAGACACTGAGCAAACAGTAAAGTGGTGCAAAATCCCTTGTGAAGAATTCTGCTGGGGATTTTGAGAGGATTAAACAGAGCAGAAGGAACAGGGAAGAGATGCATTTTTAAAGCTTCTCAATTAGCTTCTAATTGCTGGCATTAAGCCAGCCTGGAAAGGCAGGGAAAGGGATGGGAGCTGAGGGGCTGCAGCAGCTGCTCCAACCACATCATTCCCTACAACACTGGCAGATCAGAAAGGTGAGGGCTGCTCTGGCTGTCAGGGCACCTTTCACCCCACACTGAGGATCTTTTGTTTCAAAAAATAAATTCTAACAGGTCACAAATGAGCAAATTGAAATGCTGGCCAAATTTTACACTTCAAAACCTTTCATTTTACCAATAATCAGAAGTTTCTGGTAAAACCTTTCAGAATTTCAAACCAACAATAAACCAGACTGTGTTACACCTGACTGTGTGGGTCACAAAATCCTTCAAGCAGTCCCATTAACAACTCCATTGCTACCCTTGATCAAGTGGTGCAAACATGTCAGGACTTAGCTAATATTTACCCAATTTGGTGTATTAACAGCGTGTTCAGGGTAAATTCTGTTCAACCTCAGCAGCTGCAACTTGTGTTACATCCCTTCAATAACACAGCAATTTTGACACTGTTTTTTTAACAGCAGAGATATTCCCATGGCTTGACTGCAACTGGAGGACACATTCAAAAGCCATAATCCCCCAGTCTCCAGCACTCACCCTGGCAAAATATCAGCAGAAAGACCCAACAAGCACATCTCCAGTTTAGAGGCAGCTCAGCTTCACTGGAACAGCCATTTTCAGACATGATGGGGCCTCAGCCCCCTCTCCCTAGGTTTAGAGCAGACACAAAAGTGCTCTGCTAGGAGAGGAAAGCAAACCATTAAGGCAGCACCTACTCTTGAAATGCCAAATTAATGTTTCATTGTGAATCACAGATACTGAGTTAGGGATGGGAGGTCTGGAATGTCTGTAAAAATACTGCCCAGCTACATCCTGAAGGCTGGGAGGGGTGTAGGCACTGTCTGATTTACCTGCTCTTGATTTGTACCCATCCTAGAAGAGACTTTAGCACAGTGTGTGGGTGGTTTTGTTATACCAGTAACAGACAGGAGAATAAAAGGGACTGCACATAAAATCCTGTCATACTGGCTGCAAACATGGGCTTTGCTTTCCTGCATTTTCAGATTGTTGCAAAATCTGGAAACAACCAGGGAAGGAAGAACTGGAGCCACGATTTGAAAAAAACTGGAGCTTCAAGATGAAACCTGGAAATCACTCATTGGAAAGAGGCACAGCTCTGACATAGCCCTGTGTGTCCTTTGAAAGCAAGCTCTTTTTTTTTTAAAAAAAAAAGCTTCATGAGGATGGAGATGGGAATCTCCCAGCCAGAAAAGCCAATGCAGCTGTCATGCAAGAAGAGGCTGGCTTCAGCAGATGGAGCATGACAGCAAGATTTCTTTAGGCTTGCAAGAAGCAATTTCTACAATGGGTATAATCCAGAGGATAGTGGGAAAATCAATAGATGGATAATGGTAAGGAAATCAATAGGATTGAAGCTCCAAGACTGAGTTGTATACACAGAGAGCTGACACTGACACTAGGCTGCTGTTGTCCTCAAAAGTTTTGTCTTGATGAGGAAGCACTTGGCATTCTGGACAACAGCATGAGAGCAGCAGTATTCTGCACCCGTCATGTTGATAATGGAAAAAAGATTAATTCTCTTTCAAGTGACATTCTGCATGTCTCAGAAAATTTACTTTCTGCTCTGAGAATTCTCTGAAGCAAATTTAAAGACTGATTACCAGATGTTCAGCAGTCAAGCTTTGGAGGTGTCTTATGTAAAACATTTCACTAGGGCTATAAGACAATAGTTATCAAAAATTAAATGCAAAATAATGTATTACTTCATTGTCCCCATGTTTTGCATGTGCTTTTTTAGAGCATAAGTCAAAGGACTAACATCTTCACACCTAAAGAGTTATTCCTCCTGCTGTACCGTATGGGAAAAACACTTGGGAGAACAGTAGGAGAAGTTGCTGATGCTAAGGGCTCTTCAGGACCTCAGGACCTTGGAGTTTAGGCTGAGTAGTGCCAGAAAATGGAGGAAAACTTCAGTGAGCAGAGGTTAAGAAGGTCCAGGAAAAGCATCTGGAGTCTGTTTGACTTCCTGGTAATACAGATTTCTTTGGGCCAGCATTAGCAATTTCTATTTATGTCAGTCCTCCTAGGAACACTATAGCCAGAATTCCTACAAAGCCCTTCTCGTATTTCCCTCAGAAAATGGAAAACCAAAAGGGACAATGAGAAAAGCATCCCATCCATCTCAGTCTGAGGGGGAAAAAAACAGAAGGTGAGGTCACAACTTGGCTTCCCTAAACGTCTCCAGGAGCTCCTAACACAGAGCTGCCAACAAGGGGCAGTTTTCCTGTCCCCCTTTATAAAGGCAAGGCAAGTCAATCACACCCTAACACCCTATGTGGGAGCAGGGGATTTTAGGATTGCTATCTTTGAATGATTAAGAAAGGATTTACACTTTCATTGTGAAGTCTGAGCTTTTCTGAACACAAAGAGAAGTGCACAGGGCAGGGCACACACTGGTCTGTGGTTGTTATGCAAACCCCATTGCACCCATTCCATGATGGCAGAGGAGGAGAAGTCCTCTGATGTTCAATGGCAGTGCTGCAGCTCTCCTTTTCCAACACAGCACAAATCCCTCCAAAGCTGCAAGTTGCCTGTTGGCACAAACCTGTCTCCCTTAGAGACTGGAATATTCCAGAGATCAATACCACGATGCTCCCAGTGTCCTCTGAATGAAGCCTCTGGTCCCACATAGTTGGGGCACAAGGTCAGTTTTGCTAAGCAAGAGGCCCAGGTAAGGCAGGACACCAAATATCATTTATTTCCTGAACTGTGCTGCCTTGCAGGGTAAAATCTTTTAATGGAAGCAGAAGGAAGGAGAATTGTTATGAAGTCCAAGATGCTGAGCATCGGCCACTGGTCACAGAGATGAACAGATCTGTGCTCCTGAACAAAATGGGATTTTCTAAGCCTCCTCTGCTGACCCATCTGTGAAACAAAGGAAGAACATCTCTCCTAAGTAGTGCTGCAATGCCCTTTCTTGCCTGTTATTTTTTATTTCTATTTCAGAGTGGCTGGAGAGCAGCAATTGGCATCTTGCTGTAAAGAGGCTGCCACACACAATTACAGAAAGAAAGTCTTGAAGGACACAGCACTGAAGCAGAGAGACATTTGAAATAAACTTAAAGGGAACAGCTTTGTTTAGCTGCCTGGCCTTTTGCTGCCCTGTAATTCTTTATGTCGATTATAATAGAAAGATCAGATTTCTCATTTTCTCATCTCTGTATCTAGAGAAATGCAAAAACTCTTAGACCTGATCTCTCCAAGCCCTCCCATCCCTGATTCACTTACCGACACTTTGTCACTGTCACCTCTTTGACAATGGCCTCCTTGGATTCATACGTGAGGTCAGAAGAATTGCTCCAAGAACCCAGTTTCCAAAGCTCATCAATGCTTCACAACCCAACAGCACTTAATTTCTGGAATAACCTATTTCTGTCAGTTGCCTCCTTCTCTCCAGGCTTGGTTATCCGTGTTAAATTTCATTATGAATTAACCTGGATTTTATTGGGAATTGAGGTCCAGGCTCTTTCCCTGTCTGTGCAGACACCAGAAGGTCCAGAATGATGCATCTCCTGTTCCAAGATGATGAGACAAGGGAATACTGTCCTCCTGACACTGATCTTGGTGATGATATGGGAGTACTCTGAGAACACAGGTCAGAGGTGGGAAACCCTCACAGCTCTGGTGTGGAATTTCTTCCATGCAAGCAGTGTGAGATACAGAAGGGGGGAGGTGCAGAGCCTTACTGAGGCTCACTGAGGATCCATCTGTCATTCCCAACCACTCCTTTAGGATCCTCCAAGTTTTTTTGACCTGCCCATCAATGACCATTTGTATTTAAGTAAATAGCTCATGGAAGGGGCAGCTTAGAGGCAGCCTATGTTTATCCATACACCAGAACTGAAGAAATCCTGTCTCTAGCATGGCACTGTGATCCTAGATAAGCAAAAAAAACTTTTCCATTTTCTGTGCTCCAAGTCCTATAGAAAAGGAACCACCCCAAGACACAGGGAGCATCATATGCTATGCAATCCTCTGCTGCTACTGTCCTTACACCACTCACCACCCAAGGACATGGGCAGAATAGGGACGTGCAAAAACCCAAATTCACACATGCACTAAAGATGCTCCTGCAGTCTGCAAGTCTTGGAAAACTCAAATCTTATCTAGTAGTAGTAATCTCAGAGGTGTAACATGCAATGATCCATGTATACTTTTATTTTTAATCTTTAGCTGGTATTTTTTTGAGGCTGAACAAAGATACAGATGTGTTCAGGACTCTACCAAGAGTGCATCTGTCTCTGGACAAAAGGATCCTGACACCAAACTGACTGCAGCTGGGCTGGAAAAAGTTTTGAATCACTGTGATCAACTCAAGTTTTACACCAGAGTACAAACCCATACTGATTTCCCCTGAGTGACACACAAATCCTGTTCCTCTACTTATGAATGTCCCTTATTAAGTAGAAAAAAAAATGTTGGTGCAACCTGTTCCTTTTTAAATTAAACATATTAAAGTTGATAGATATCCCTAATTCTGTGCTCAGCCCTTTTTGCATTGTAATAACACTGCTCCCATTGTTAGGGAAAGTGTTGAGTTTGCACTATCTGCTTTTCATTTCTCTGGCAGCTGCAGGTCATTCTTAGACTAAATTAAAACCAGTTTCTTTCAAGAAGCCACCAGTTCTGCTCTCCTTTTCCTTCCTGTACCCAAAGGTTAGAAGGAAAACATGAAAAAAAATCTTACCAACAAGCATTAAATCCTATCAGATCAGGCTGGAAGGTCACCTCATCCATCCCTCTGCCCTGAGGCAAAAATCAGCTCATCTTTAGCCATCCCTGACAGACGCTCATCTGACTCTCAAACACACCCATTGATGATTTCACAGCCCATTTCTTGGCTTATCTTAGAGCTACAAGTCTGACCTAAATGTCCCTTTACCATAGTCAAAGCTCCTCACTGCTTGTCCTGCCCACACTGGACTCGAGGAAGACTATTCCTCCTCAAAGAAGAATAGTTCTCTCTTTCAAGCAGCTCTTTATATGGATGTCAAGCTTTCCCATGCTTTTCACTCATCTTTTATGAACATTTCTATCTACAACTTTACTGAAAAAGACCTATTTCAGAGCCCAGATCTCCTGAGTAGAGAAGGCAAACTTCTGAAAAGTCAAAATTCTGCTCCTGCATTTACTTCTGTTGTACAGGAGTGGAAAATGCAGAAGGTTGAAGTCTCAGCCTCCCAGGACAGCAATGGGCAGGTAGGAAAGAAGCCCAGAGGGGACTTTAGGATGGCTTTGGGGCTGGTGTAAGGCAGTGATTCCTGCTGGTAGCATTAGGCTGGCACAGACAGATGTCACACAGCCAGCTCCAGCCTAGCCAGTCCAAGCCAGCAGTTTTGAGGACACCACCATACGTAGTGAGGAAGCACAAGTGAGCAATGTGCATGGAAAAGCAAGGAGAAAAAACCCAGGAAGTTTAGTAGAGGAAGAGGAACGAAACTTGAGCTGACAAATCAAAACGTGCCCCTTGCTAGAGCTGATCTTGATTTCAAAAGAAACTCAAAAGAAACAAAAGAAACCCCACCAGATTTTCTGAAAGGCTGCAAAAAGAAAAAGAAGGCATGAAAGTTCAGAGTCAGGTCAGAGGCTTGGAGCAGCAGCCAGTGCTAGCATTTTAGATGTCATGTAACAACCCACTAAGCCCAGGAGGTCTTTGGATTTCTGTCACTAAATCAACAGCTTTTATTAGAGGAGGGGGTTTTGCCAGCACCTGGCCTTGTGCTCACAGACCCCCCCAGGCTCTTCCAGCCCAGGCTGCTCACACCTATTTTTTTTTGCCACTCCAGGGTCCTGGTTTGGGCCAGGAGTACTGTGCTGGTACTGTGCTCAGCTCTCAGCACACAGGAACCATCTGGGCCAACCTGACCCATAATAACCAGAGATTATGTAGGTGCTCAGGTCTGAAAATCCCCAAGCAGAAAATCACCAGGCAAGGCTCACCTGGGTGGGCAAACACACAAGATACCTTGAACACAATGCCAGCATTGTCCTTCTGTTTTGACTTCTAACCACCCAGTTCTAGAGAGCTTTATTAATAGTGGCTGAAACTTCAAGTCTCAAAGGCTCAATCCCACTAAAAACTTTCACCAAGGGAATTTACAGGAACTCACCCATTGCTTACACCATGGATCTTCACCTTCTGCAGGAGGAGCAACTCTCAGGGGTGTACCTTTTAAGTTTAACCCTTTAACAGCCTCCCTGAGGTGGGGGAGTAGCAATCAGACAGACAGACAGACAGACAGAGCTGCTGAGGACAGCAAATCACCCTCCTGCCAGGTGGCAACTCTGCTTGAGCAAAGACAAAAGCATCCCTTCCAGGCATAGGGTTTTTCTGCCATTTATAACAGCTAAAATCACAGCAAGAGTCACTAAAATCCCTTTCCAAGGGAGACCAAGCTGAACTTGACACATTTCCATAGACAGAGAATTGACCCATCCAAATAAAACCAAATCAGTTAACACCACCACACCAAGCAAGCTGAACAGAGAGTGAGAGACTCTGGTTATGGAAAGCAAAGGGTGTCTTGACACAAGTGAAATGGCAAACGTTTAAAAATACAAAGCCAGAGCTTATGCAATCCTCCATATGACATCTGAAAATAAAAAGAAATTATACTGTTCTATTCTGTATATGTCTTAAGAGGAATAAAAATTTTAAGTGCTATCATTAGCCAAATAATAAGAAAAGATATAGAGATAGAAAGATTAATTTTTCAGAATAAAAGCACGTACATAAATACACCAGTACTACCCACTTGAAACTAAATTCTTATGCATTTGATTTCACCCACCAGTAACAAAATGCTGAATGGAAGAACACAATACAATAGATAAATTAGACATTTTTCTATTTTATAGAAAGGACAAAGTTATTAAAGGGTTCATTTTTACAACTATTTGATGAATTGGTGTACACAGTGTTAGTCTTTGCATAATAATAATCAGGTACATGCACCACAGATGCTTTTGAGACCAGAAGTTTGGTACACAGTGTGCGACAACCCTGCATTAAGTTTTTCCACAGAATGCTTCTATTTCCAGTTTTAAAATACATAAAACAGAGTGTGACTTTTCTATTTACTGTGGTGAGGTAAACATTTCTTCCTTCAAAGGTTTGTGCTGCCGTGCACCTTCCCAAGGACTGCTAATGAGAGCCTTCTCCTTCATTCATACCTAGTGGCATATTTATTGCTGCTCTAATGGTCATACATTTTCCCTTGAGCAGTATGTAGAGAAAGGAATGGAGAAGAAAAAACCTACAGTAAAGAATGATAGCAGCCTATCTATACTGGTTGTGTCAAGAGCCAGAGATTAGTGCAGGTAATTTATTTGGAATGTAACAGTTTTAATGGAAATGCCAGGAAAAAATTATTTACGTTTTTCTAAGCAGAGCGTGGTATTGATTAGAGCTGCTTAAAAATCACAATTAAGAATTTACTAGACAAATTTTTATCTCTCTGCCCATTTACAAGACCAGATCATAATATCCACTCATTTGTTCACTGTTCAAATTTATTGATGATTTTCAGCATGTAATTCCTGGGCTGAGTGAGATTTGTACCAAGTTCTTTAGTTACACAAACCATTTGGTATTGTCTTTTGTTCCCTGAATGAATGATTTCTGTAACTAATGGCTTCAGTTTTGCCTGTTACAAAAGAATACATAATCAGAATAATCTCAGTCAATATCTGGGCACTGAAACTGTTATTTTTTTTCTTGTATATATTTTTACCAATGCCTGAGAAATCAAATACTTTAAAAATTAAAAAGGCTTTTTTTATTTTATTTTAAATGAATCAGAGATAGTTTTTGAAAGTTAAATCAATTGAAGAATACTCTATGCTCCTGACTGAAAGCTGCTTCCTCTTCTCATTGTATTTTAAAACCTCACAGCAGTGACATACTTATGAAAAAGGTTATTTTAAAGTTAGCAGCTGTTTTCTTACTGTCAGGCACATCCTCCTAGAGCCCTCTGCATGACACTGTCACACCTAGAAATACTGCACCTCATTTCCAAAAACTAAAAAATAAAATGAATCACATTTCACAGGCTTAGAGGCACAGTATAAGAATGGAAGGTCCTTTCACTGCCAAGCACTCAATCCCTTTTCCTGTTGTGAGGTATACTTTGGCATCTACAAAACAAAATAATATTAAGGCAAAATGTGTGATTCCTCAGAAAGAAAATAAACACTATTACATTATTGATTTGAATAAAAATAGATATTCTAAGTTCAGTTGTTTACATTATTGTAAAAGTGCATAAAAATATAAACCCACTATTAGTTTGCTGACTCTTATCAATATTAAAAAATTAACAAAAATACTGTGAAATAGGTGAGCTACATCTGTTTGATTAAAGAATAATCCTGCTGATAGAAGTCAACTACTAACTATTGTATCTTATCATGAATTTATCAGTGACAAATTTGGAAGGAACAATGAAAAAGGGCTTTGCAAAATCTTAATTATTACAATTCTGAATAACAAATACAATTCTGAATTACCAAAATTATACAATCACAGACAAACCTTTCAAGAATGGAGCTGTAAAATTTCTTAAGACTAACTTGCCAGCCTAGGGCCCCAGTTTGCCACGTGTCCCAGATCCAGTCCACCAACACTGAGGACTGCTTAGAAAAAAATCCACTAATCCTCTCTGAAGTAAGAACAGGAATGAGGTCTTGTGAAAGCCAGACACTTCCCATCAGGATATCTCCAGGTTGTTACTTGTTGGCCACACTGGCCACTGCCTTCCTTGCTGCATCCTCAAGGTCATTTGCAGAGGTGATAGGGAGCCCACTCTCATCCAGGATACGCTGAGCCTCAAGAACATTTGTTCCTAGGGAAGAACATTGGCTATAATTAGTCATTTACATTAATGAATAAATGAGCATCGTCCATTAAATCTCTATAAAAGTTGTTAATGCTTCAAACTACACATCAGTTCAGGTTAAAAACAGATTCAGGGAGTGGTTTAGGTTGAGCTAAAAAGAAGGAACTGTTAATTTCAGTGACAATTTGGACAGACAGAGCAACCTGGTAACAGCACTTGCATCCCCAGAAGGGGTTTTGTGTAGATTAAAAGGGTCCATCCAGCAACCAGAGTCAGGAGGGACATCCAGCAAGAGCTGGATAATGGGTCAGGGAACAGCCCTTTAAGGCACTCAGAAGATTTGACACATTTACTAAGAAGAGGATTTAACACATTTACTGACAACAATCAGGTACAGCTGATCAGTCAGTGAACAGAAATCACCCATGTTAACTGAGAGCTGCAAAATGGACTATTTGGGTAATCCTGAAATACAGAACTGGTTTTGAACTGCTCTTGAATACGGTTTGGGTTTTTTTTTTTTCATTTTTGTATAAAAAGTAAAACCAAAACCAAAATCCAAACAAAAAAAGCAGTGAAACAAAAAAAAAGCTAAAACCAAGCACCAAAACATGCTAAAAACAACCACCAAACCCAAAACAAAAACCAAGCACCCAAAAGCCCAAAAAGACATCTGGAAGTGTTCAGCATGCCACCATTCCCCCTTCTCCTGCTGTTCTGTTATCCTGCAGCAAGGGAGCCCATACAGTACAAGTGCTTCATTTTGTACAGGAAGGACTCAAATTTAGTCAAGAGATTACATGCACAGCAAAGGAAAAAAAAAAAATAAAAAAAATATTTCCAGAAAGCATGTTTTTCACATGCATGGGACACATGCATCACCTCCCCATTTACTCTAGCACATTCCTGAAGGAACGCAAAAGCCACAAAACCTGTGAATTCTCCAGAGCTTTCTCTAGCACAGCCAAGTGACAGTTTTGGTCACTGATATTCTCTGCATCCCAGGAGAACTTGGAGTCAGATATCCTGCTGAGGAAGGGGGCTCCACACTTTGGGATCACACCACAAGTTACAGACACAAGACTCTGAACTGATTCTGTATAGGATAAATCCTATTCCTCTCCTCCACATCAAATTTCTTGTTATTTGCCATGCCAAAATGCTTAATTACTTTGTAATTCATAGACCTAGCAAAATGATTTTTAATTGTATTTAGAGCTATAAAGTAATTATATCCTTAATTATTAACTAAGCAAGGAGCAGACTCTTTACTGTGCACTTTCCAGAATGTTCACTTTTAAAGGCTGATTGTGGCTTTTTGGCAGATTTTATAAAAAGCCTGAAATAACACAAAAGAAACTGAGAAATCCTAAAGTCTGTGTCCTCAGTGTGCTTAAGTCAGGATTCCCATATAATGTTATACAGGATGCTGCTACTGCATTAGGAAGGTTTTTTCTTGCTCTGTTAAGTCCCTCCCATTTGTATAGCAATTCCCATCAAGTCTTGAAAGTTTTATCTCTTCTTATTTACCTCTTATTATTTATCTCTTATTGTGTGATAAACATTTAAAGCAGTCAAGATTGTCCTCATATCAAATAGGATTTACAGGGCACAGTGTTGTGAGGAGAAAAAACTGGAAAGAGGGAAAAAACTTCCTGGATGTTTTCCTACAGATAAAAATATTATGTTGCTTGTGAGAGTCACATATTTAAAACTTTGCTCTTCACTAAGTGAACAGTATTAATTTACTAACAGGTCAGAGTGGGAACAATGCATTGGTTCTGTTCTGTGGTGCATTGATTGCTCTACACACCACTTGTCTAACATGCATTACAAAATCAATACAGAACAGAGTCCACTAAGAAAGAAGTGGGGACTTTATGCAGACAAATGAAAATATAAAAGGTGAAAAAAATCTTACTCTAGGCAAAAGAATAAGGTTACAGTTTGTACTTATTCAATAAATGCTGTTTTATATGCAAGCCACACAACAAAACATGCTTTCCAGCAAGCATTTAATTTGCCATAATTTCAATTTTTTTTAATGTCAGCTTTTTATCCCATTGTAATAGGTATTTTAGTTCCATGGAGAATACAGAAATTCTAACGTGGTCCTGCAGAAAGCAGAGGTAAGAGTTTTAAAAGTAAACATTCAGAAAACCCTGGAAAGATTTAAAAATCTACAAATGGCATCATCCTATTGCAGCAGCCATTTAAATGAACAAATAAATAATCCCACTCTTCTAACATTAACCTCCTGCCACTGGATGGTGTCAGAGAACTGTAAACAGAATCCCACACACAGGCCATCAAAATAACCTGCCCTTTCCCTACACTTCAGCCAACTCAGAAATGCTCAGAATTCCCAGGACTGAAGGCTACATGGCTTTTGTTACTGGGGTTTGGGTTTTGTTTGGTATTTTTCTGGGTATTTTTCTTTTGTTAGTTTGCTTTTTTTAAATTTAACTCCAATAAGGGAATTGCTTTCAGATGAAAAAAACAAAACAAAAAAAAAAGACATTTTTTCCCTTCTGACACATATTACTGTCAATGACAGTCAACAGCAAAACAGGAAAGATGCAATTTTATCAGCAGATACTTTCAGGTTTTTTTAATCTAAATATCCTACTCCTGAAACCTGGGTTCAGAAACGAGGTCTCTATCTGCCTGTGTGGAATTGCTCACATTTACAGTTCTATTGGTTTGAAATCTCTGCTTTCACTAGCAAAGCAAATCTATTCAACTTATTGCCTTCAAATCCTAGTAATAAATATTCCACCTAAGTATGGTTCTATAAATTGTAAGATTATACCAGCACATTGTCACAAATGAGTCCAGAGGACTACCTAGGTTGAACAAAAAAGAACCAGATGAAAAATCCCCAATCTCTGATAGGATTTTGATAATATTCATTTATTCACTTGCCCTGGCATAAAACCATAAGGAAGAGGCTAAGTTGCCACTGATGCTGATGGCTGGAGAGGATGCAAGACACTGGAACATCATTTTTTTTCAGGTAAATAAGACGTAAGGGTAGAAGACATTGGGTACATCCTAAGAAAGAGAGAATCATAGAATCATAGAACTGGCTGGGTTGGAAGGGACCTCAGAGATCATCGAGTCCAACCCTTGAACCGCCGTTGTGGTTGCTAGACCATGGCACTGAGTGCCACATCCAGTCTCTTTTGAAATATCTCCAGGGATGGAGAATCCACTACTTCCCTGGGCAGCCCATTCCAATGTCTGATCACCCTCTCCATAAAGAAATTCTTTCTAATATCTAACTTAAACTTCCCCTGGCACAACTTAAGACCATGCCCTCTTGTCTTGAGAGGATTATCATAAAAACTAAATCTGCTCTATCCAAAACATTCTGCTATGAGAGAAGTCTTCAGCTGAAAGAGAAAGAATGTAAAATTTCTAGCATAGGACAAGAACATCTAATTCCCAATTCTTCTTTATTCTTTCCTCTTTTCATCTAACTCTGAGCCACATAAATGAGAAACAAGGCTTGGCTTCTATTCAGCATTCCTAGTTAGTTTTCCCAAAACCTATTTGAAGAATTTTACATTTTAAAGGAGAATAAAATGCTGCATAAACCAGTTTTCTACATCTGTAAAAGACAAAAACTGGGATATGTGGTTTCTACATTTCTCCAGGAGTTTTTTAACAATAATCCTGTGTCTCAGCTGGTGAGTTCTTTTCTGATAAGGCAAGTAAATACATGTAATTATAAAGTTACCATTTTCAAAGAGGAGAATAATCCTTTCTTTATCCACTGGTAAAACAGCTTGTAATTATTATACAACTGAGAACAAAGATTTGTCCACAGAATCCTGCTAAATCAAGACAGATTTGACTGCTTAAAACTCGAGTCACCAAGACATTTGTACTACAGTGCATGTAGGCATAGAGACTTTTCAGTGCAGGTCACAAATCTGTTAGATTTCTGGGAATAAATCATGAACCTTCTGTTGGGAAAATGTTTAAAATGGAAATCCAAAAAAAGTACTTGTCCCTTTTTCTCAGTTTGAAGTGTAAAATGTTATTGATGATGTTTTAAAAAGTGTTGGGTAACCTTATTACTTCCACAGTACTCATTATTAATTCAAAAACCTGAAATGTTTGGATAACCTGCTGTGATTTCAAAGAAGAATGAAGATGATTAAGGAATTAGAGGGACTGATTTCTGAGAGAAGACTGAGAGAACCAGATGTATGTGTATATATATTTCTTGTTATTAAGGAGGCAGAGAAAGCAGGAGTTACAAGCAGTTTTTAAGTACAACACCTGGAGGCTTTAAACATCACATCTCTCTGTTTAGGATGAATTGATGGGTGTCACCAGGAACAAGAGAAGGAATGAAAAAGCATTTGAGATAAACATTATGCCAAAAGGAGTGTGAAGATGACTGAGAAAAGATGTTTGCATTAAAATCTGTGTTAGATGTTCTGAAGATTCAGTTTCAGCATCTCTGGGTGAAGCAGGACACAAAAAGGCTGCAGGGACAAGAGGAACAGGCACCTTGCAGTCCCCTTTGCAGGGTTTTGGGCAGCCCCCAAGCAGCTCTCCTGCCCCACATCTGCTCCAGACAAATTCCACCTGCAGCAGCACCAGGACTCTCCTCACTCAGCCCAGCTTTGCCTCTTGGAATCTCTCAGAAATCACATTAAAAAAAAACACACTTCACTATCACTAAAGTATCAAAAGCACTGGAGAAAGGCCAAGAAAACCCAGTGGCAGACCTTGCAGACTGCAGTTTCAAATGAGTGAGTTGATTTTCTTGTTTCTCTTATACTGGTCTCAAAGAATGTGTAAGAAGCAACTTGCAACTATTTCCTGGTTTATAAGGAAAACTAAAAGCTTTCCAGTATCTTCACTTTAAAAAGAACAGTTACAATAGATGAGAAAGTCTTTCCATTTTGATAAACTGTTTTCCAGCTATGACAGATTGGAAATTTTTTTTGCAGTGACAAAAAAAGCTAAACCAACATTGCCTGGAGCTTATAAACAATGAGAGTTTATATTCTGAAACTTCCCTGATTCTAACCAACACCCATCAGCTTCTCATTCATCCATCTTAAACTATCTCCTTACTCTCTTCAGTTGTTCAGTGGTTCTCCATCATCCCAAGAAAATTTTCACTATTTGTTTCTAAAATCCATTTTATATTATTCAGATTTCCCTGCACTTCCTACATCAAACAAGCTTCCCACGTTAAACCAGGAATGCACTTTGGGAAGCATCCAAGCCCTGCTGTGAAACTTTTCCAGGACACAATTGTCATAGGTTGTGGTATCCAACCCCTGGCATGTCACCTGTAATGGGAACAGGAGAAGGAGAGAGGGGAAAGCCCTTCATGGGTATCCTGCATTTTCATGAGTCCAGATGACTTTAGTTTTTGAAAAGGAGAAACTCCAGAATAGGTAGAACCAAAAAAAAAGTAACTGCCAAAGGGTGCTCTTCCTCACCTCTCTGTTATTTTTGTGTTTCCAATTTAACAATGCTGGATTTACCTAAAAATATATATAAATATTCCTTACCATTACTAAATCTTCTGGTTTTGTACTGGATTTTGGCTGGATTCAATATTTGGGCAGACAAATATGTTACAGTATTCTCTCACAAATACTGTTTCTAAAATCTCTTTAAATTTTTATATTCTAGTAAAATGAAGAAAACTATGTGGAATTGCATTCAGTAAAAAAAAAAAACAAACTCAAACCAAACCAACCAACCAACCAAAAAAAAAACCCCAAACCATTTGGAAAAGAAATTCCTTCGAGTAAACAGAAACTTGCATCAAAATATTTGCATGGCAAATCTTACAAGCAAATCCATAATGTTTTCACTGCAAAATTTCATTGCTTTGAGCACCCCCAGATGTACAGAAATATGTAAGGAAAAGAGTTTACTGACTTCAGGTCATGCTATGGCCAAAGAATTGGATATACTCTGATTCTGTGGGATTAATCTATTTAGAGTTCCCAGACAGAGGACAGCCAAAGTGAATTACTCTGCACCTGAGGGATGATTTTTTCTGAAACCAGAGGCACTCACCTTCCAGTCTGACCACCAGTGGTACCTTCAGCTCAAGCTCTCTGCAGGCTTTGGTAATACCATTGGCCACAATGGCACAGTTAACAATCCCACCAAAAATGTTTACAAGTATTGCTTCAACCTGCAGGAAAGAAACAGAATAAGAATCAGGTTGTGAGGGGTTTCTGTGTTTTGTTTTGGCTTTTTTTTTTTTTTTTTTAAATACACACAGGTGAAAGATCTAAACCAGGATCCAAATTCCCCTTGCTAGGCAGCTTCTCATTTATGGAAGGTACAAACTTCACCTCTGTACTAAGAGCTTGATTCTGAGTCTACTGATTCTGTAGTGTGTAGCAGTGATTAAGTGCCTTGGTCTAAACTGGCATGGTAAATAATGTCATAAGCACATAACTACACACGAAAGGTGAATTTCTACTTATAAATATAAATAAAAAGGTATTTTTTAATAATCATCAGAGGATGGAGCTCATAAAACTGTATGGATGTGCACTGCCCATGCAATTAAATATGCATGTGGACACTTCCCAAAACAATCTGGATATGCACTTTATCATAAGCAGTACAGAGGAAAAGGTAATGTACTTGCCCTCAGTTGATAAAGAGGAGTAAAAATCCCTTCTAATTAACAAGGAGAGGCATGTAATGAAGAACATTCATTACAACAGATTTAATTGATAACCTCAAAATACTGCTGTTCATTAGTTTCCGAAAACAGAAATTCCTGCACTAAATTCATTCATAATGTTATGAAATTACCTTTCATAACATTAATACATACAGGATATTACTATGGTTTCTCTCCACTTGCAAAGGTACCACAGTATTGAACCCAAATTCACAGGCCAGGCTTCCCACCATGGCTTAGGAAGTGACCCCATCCCAGTGCCCCTACACTCCTTCCCATCCCCTAGTGGAGCTATTCCCCAACATTCAGGATTCTCTCCCATGAGCTTTCCTTCCAAACAAGCTTTGCTAGAATCACATTGACTCAAAAGAAGACAAGATAAGGAAGGGATTAGGTCTGATGGAATGAAATATCACTGGATTTCACTTGTGCATGATGTCAAATGCAGTTATCCTTAACTCACTGCACAAGATGAACAGATTCACTCTGCCCACCTCCAGGTAACCAGACTTATACCAGCACCAAGAAAATCCCCTGCAGCCACACACGTTTATAGCTCTGCCCAAGCAGGTTTAATACTTCTCTGCAGACAGGATGTGACAATTAACTCCTGGGATGTGCAGTCACACACACAGACTGGAAGCTCACCACTCGTTGTAATTCTGCCATCCATAATGCAGTGATAAAAATAAGAAACCAACTCAGCACACACTTCCCACTCCTTAAGCAAGACTCCCCAGTCTGTAAAACCAGCATTAGAAGCACATGCAGTGCTTCCATTGCACTATCAAACCCCAATGCTAGCACAGAGCTCTCAAAAGAAGATGGCAACGAGACCACCTTGTTGACATCTCTTTCATCACCTTGCAGCCCCAAGACTTCTCATGGCATCACCCAAATGCAGCCACAACAGTTCCCAGCTGAACACACACAGCCCCATATTCTCCTCTCAAGCTTATCAGGCACCAACTCTTTCATCTCTTTTTCCAGGATGCTGCCTACCCCTGCTACTTGTCTCCTCTTACTATTTGCAGTGGAGTCATCCAATTAAGATTCACTAACTCTTTTGGGCATCCTGATACTATAAGCAGAATCCTCCTGTGCCTTTTCAAAGCATGAAAGATCTCTAATGCTGTATAAATAGAGCAATCATCACTAATAAACTCCCTTAAAAATCCTGAAACCCAAATGTCTGCCTCTGAACTTAGTACCCTGATTCAGACCACATGACAGCAGTAAGAGCATGCATGTGGGTCATGATGTGGCTTCCTAGGGCACACTGGGATTCAGAAGGAATTTAATAATCCAGTCAAATCAGACAATACAATTTAATTGATTTTATAACTTTCTTATACTTTAGACATGAGACAACACTTTAACAGCATGTGAAATGCATCCATTTACCAGATTATTGTCTTCTGGATAGAAAACTGGTGATGCTGCTGGAATTATTTGACCTTTGTGTGGTTATAAAATCATTAACTGTGTTGAAGCCAATAGTAAAACCTTAGAAGTCTCTTTTTCTTTACTTTGTTTCTACCCCCCTAACACAAACTTTATTTACACGTGCCCAAGCAGTAGAAGCAAAGTAAAACCAGAACCCTCCAAACTCTTATCACCTTAACCCTTATGATAAGGAGATATCTGTGCAAAGCACTTTGATGTTAAAACATTCCAGTGATGTATTCTATCAGCAGGACAAACCACAGACACTGTTCCACCCTTTCTAATGCCTGCTCCTAATTCAGGGACATTGCACCAGGCATGTGACAGATCAACTTAACCAAGTGTGTTTACATTATTACAGATTAGGAGGAGGATTTTATGCCCAGTACAGATATTTTAATTCCTAATGCAGACATTCTCATTTAAGGATCTACTTTGCAGCTTTCAAGCTGAATTCTAATCAGGTCTTCTAATCCATTGGCAGCAAAGGGAGAAAAAAAAGTTAAAAGGAAATTAGATGCAGCTTTGATAATTGATGTTTGTATGCTTGGCTTTAATAAAAATACACTGTTAAATTAGAGCAGGGTCTGAAAGCATTCAATCAATAAGAAACTGAATCAGGTAGAGAATTCAATCTTGGGTTTTATTCTAATCTTCCAAATAAGCCAAAAGATCAGTCCAAATGATGCTGAGATTCACTTTAATTCTTCTGAAATTGGTGAACATTGCCTATATATGCTTCTGTAGCCTGACTAGATCTTGCATTTCCAACTGAAAGAACTTTAACATTCAGACCCAGTCAATGGATGAAAAGGTATTTCATGTGCAGAGAGAATGCACAATTTTTGTATTATTTAAGTCTGTAAAAAAGATAAACCTCCCACTGTACACCAGAACCATTTCATCTTAGCATGCTCAGTACCTGATGTGTGTGGAACATCAGACATAAGAAGAGGGCAAAATGTCTCCATGCACATTACTTGACAGCATTACTGTTCTAATAACTGATGGTACCCAAGAAGATGCCTTATAAAATGGTTTTATGTTTCAGTGCCATTATTAAGGCAACTAAGGATAGCAGCATATCCACAAGTTGGGTTCTTTCCACTCACCAAGACAATTAATAGACGTGAAATCACCACCAAATAGACTTGTAGCTGACTCTGGACTCCTCTGGAGAAGTAAGAAAACCCAAAATATCATCAAGACATCATCATCATCATCAACAGTGGTAACAGCCTGCACTCTGCCAGTTCTAAGCATCAATGCTGGGAAGCAAAAGTCCCAGGAACCAAGTGAGGGCTGCATTATCAGTGTCTCCATGCTGGATATGGCACTGAATCCTTGCAAATATGGGAATAGCCACTAATCCCAGAGCTCCCAAGTACTGCATGCACATCTATGCAGAGACACAGTCTTTCCTCTTTGTAAAAGAAACTAGATATAACTATGTTCAGCTGTATAAAATCTATGTTTCTTTAGTAATAAATCTAACAGGTTTAACTTACAGTGACTTTCTGTGGGCCTTGACAAAGACTGAAATTCTGCTTTGAATGTTTGGCACCAAAAAGCTTCCACTCCAAGTAAGTGTAATTGTACAGGAACTGGAGGAATGGTGCTAGGAGATTACTGTTAGAATTTTACTGGGGCACCAACATAACCCACAAAGCTGCCAGGTTCCATGCAACTAAGGGTGTTTTAGGTGCAGCAGGAGCAGCTTTAGTACACCTGCCCGCACTCTGGAAAATAGATATATGTGCACATTTACTAAATTTTCTTCTTAATTTCTCCCTCTAAAATGCTCTTGGCCTTGACAAAATGCACACTGACATCTGATCATCATCCACTTAAGGGCTACTAGAGGCACCTATAAAGCTTTCCACCTTTCCTACAGCCCATTTATAAATCTATACACAGGACGTCTCGCTGTCTGCAGCAGCTGCATTCCCGTCTGCTGAACATCCTTCAGAGTCTGCACTAACACCACAAATTCTGTACACAAAAAGAGAGAGGACAAAAACCTGACACTTGCAAGTTGTTATTTCTCCTTCGTTTTCCACCACTGTCATTACCACAGGATGATTACAAGAGGCTCAGGATAACAACGTGCTGTAGCACTGAACGATGGCAGAGATGTCGTACAAAGTAAACCTCCGAGTCTCACATAAAACAAAACCAAATGTGAATGCAAATTCACTTAGGCTGCAGTTTCGCAATCATTTGAGGATGATCTAAGCATGGGCAACCAGGATAGAAGCTGTTTTGAGTTCTCCTTCCCTGTCCCTGCACACCAACACCCCTCTCCTGTGCCTGTACCAGCATCCGAGCTGATGCCAAAGCAGCTCCTGGTTCCAACTGTCCCTGCAGACACACAAACCCTGGCCCTGAAACCAGGGAGAACCCCCAAAGTGCTTTTAGGACCTGGGAGAAGGTGGAAATGTGTTAGCCAGTTGTGATAACACCTTCTTAGTTACTGCCTGTCAGGAGCAGAAGGTATATTATTAAGTACCAAACTGTGAGGCCAGATAGAAAACTAGAGAACTGCCCCATAAAAATCAAACCCCAGATCACCAAGACCACGATTGTACAGCACAGATCTCTTCTGAATACTACTGAAAATGTACAGTGGAGCATAGGTTTGGCCATTTTTAAGAAGTTGTGCTTTAAAATATGCATTTTGACAAAATATTTCAGGAAGGCTGACACCAAGATCACTCAAAACCCAAAAGTATTGCAACATTCAGATCCCCTTGAAAGTTTTTGCTATTGTGTTTTTTTTTTTAATGAGAAGCTCTTTTAAAAACGTCCTTCTCTTTCTTCCCCATTTATCTCATCTGGTGACAGCAGGAAAGACTTGCAACAGTTTTCCAGTGAGTAATGTCAGATGCCTGCCTTGCGACTTCAGAGGCACACACAGACACCTGAACACTCACATAAGTGAACTATAAATATTATTACAAAATCACCAATATAATCACTGACCTTGCTGTAAATTGTTGCTCTGAAGCTCACCCATTTTAGTTGAAAACAAGCTACTCAGCAACTGTCAGTAAAACTCCATCAGCAGCAAATTAAAAGCTACACTAGCAAAGAACTTGCTTACAGTTTGCTTTGATTGAAATCTGAAAAAAAAAAAACCCCACCTTTCCATCTCAAGCTGATTTACTTCATTTATTGACCACTCCTAACTCCTTCATCAGCTAAAAGTGTACCCAGACAATAGGAATAGGACATATTTGCCAAGTTTTCTTCTCCAGGATGCCAGAGGTCACATCTACATGGGTGGGTTTGTACAGTGCAGTTGCCAACCACGTTTTTGTGTTGAGGCTTCTAGGATCTTCTGAGGTTAAAACAGGTCTTGTGTCCCCCAGTCTTGCTCAGTAAAGCTGTACCTACAGCTAGACCAAATGTCCAGTACCACAAATATACACAATCCTCAGAAGCTTAAGAGATGGATATTCCCATCCAGGGATACTGGATGTATGTTCTCCAGAGATGCTGGATGCCTCAACCCCCAGGGAATCTCAGCTAAAAAAAAGGGTGTTCATCACATCTCAAACCATGTCCAGGCTACAGTTTGGCCTTAATAACAGTGAGAGGCATGGAACTCCTTTTTCACAGAGCTGGAAGGCTGTGGGGACCTTTACCAAGAGCAGAGCATCAATTGCTGCAGCTGAGAGGTGTGCAGGGTAAAACACATTTACATGACCACAGCTTTGCCAGGATTAGAGAATCCCAGGAACATACATTTAATTAGCTACAGGTAAGCAAGGGACAGTCTCTCCTTGAACTTCCTAGCAGCTACACATTGGTTCTTTTTAAAGAATGAAATCTTCAAGCTGACAAGGAGAAAATGAGTCTCCTTGCTACCTGTTTGGAGGCTCAGACAGAAAAAGAAGTGAGAAATTTTTCCAAGCCCTTTGGAGATGGCTGAGTTTACCTGGATTAGTTACTGTTCTTGTTGCCCAAAGTTCTATGCCCCACGTCTTTTAAGAGGTAGGTAGCATTATTAAGAAAAAAAAAAATCAAACCAGTGGGTAAAATGGGATGCATAGTTCTTCACTTTGAACCTAGCACATTGCATTAATCCTTCCTATTATTCCATTGGTCTTCGTTATTTATTCCTTCACAGTTTACAAAATCCATTTCAGTGTAAAGGAAGCAGATTATCTCCAATGCTCAACACAATATAATAAAAATGCAATAAAATACAGATGTTCTTCCCTCTATATCTTGCTGCTCCAACTGATAAGTCAGATACAAATATTTTTAAATTTCTCTACATTATTATAACTTGGACCACAAGTCAAACGTAGCTTTTTCTTATCCGATTTTGAAATATTACTCTAATCCTCTTGCTTCTTCTATCTGACAACATTTATGGTTTATTTGAAAATGACGATTAAACCGACTGTATCAGGGCAGTGTGAAAAAACCACAAACACAAAAACAATTGCTTCAAACATCCACTAGAGGACAGTGTAATTCAATGTGGAAAAAGAATACAAGAATCCCCTGGGAGAGACTATCAGGGTTATTTTTAATACTTAAAGCCAAACTATCTTATTCCACTTTATAAAAATAATGCAAAATATTATTTTGCCTCTTTGGGATGGAATTTTGAAAGTATTAAGGTGATAAATTTAAGGAGTTAGACTCGACAAAAAGCAAAGCAAGAAAGCTTGCAGCCAGGTGAAAAAATATTGATACAGTGCAAATTTGAATGTTTTTTTCTGTTTTAAAATAGGATAAAATTTAAAATTCGGTAGCAATGCTCAGCAGGGAAGGAACCCTGATGAATCTCCAAAACAAAGTGCAGATTTTTCTGTCTAGGCTGACAAGTCAAAAGCAGATTTTTTAAACCTGTATTCAGGTTGTTCCTGAGGAACAAAGGTCTCACTGAGAGCAAAGATTCTGTTTCTGATACATCCAGTTCCTGCATCTTTAGCTATTTTAGTGAATGGCTGGGGAGATGGCAGTGCCTGCCCTGGGTACCAGCCCAGCACTGGACAAAGTCCTTTGAGCAATGGGAATCCTTTGGTGCCAGGCTAAGAGTCCCAAACATCACATTTCTGCAAAATCCCAACTCTGTGGTTCCCATTTCTGATGTGCAAAACCAGTCAGGCTATGGTCTTTAACTCATCAAATTAATGTTATGAGATAAAATGAGGAGTGGCAGATTATGTACCACAGTATGGAATGTGAAACAGTCCCTGGAGAGAGAAGAACCCATGTTTTGGGAACAGATCCAGTTCCAGGCACAAAGTCCTTTAAACTCCAAAATACCATGGCAGGCAGCAACACAGCCTTGGGAAGCCTCATTTCAATATTATTTTTCAGTGAGGTTATTCTTGCATCAGGCTGGTTTGGGACTGTTCCCTTGCCTGCAGGACGTTGCCATGGCACAAGCACATTCATCATGGCAATGCCACCATTCCCATGGGATGTGATCACACTTCCCATGCACTCAGGGAGATGCAAAGAGCCAGGTGCTTTCTGTGCCTGTGCAAGACATCAGGCACCTCCTGTCCAGACACCACCTACACCATGTTAATAGAGTCCAGAGTCTGAGCTAATTAATCCTACTTCAAATTACAGACAGAGCAGGGAAGTGCCTGCAACCTTGCAAGGATGTTCTTTCAGGGACAGGAAGCAAAACCACCTCCTAACATAAGTTATGTTAATAAGGGACAAGAGTTAGGAAAGAACAGTACAAAATATTGTTCTGAAGTATACTTAAGAATCAGGACAACAGCTTGTAGTACTGTTTTGGGACAAAATACAGCTGGTGTTTGCTAGAAGAATTGCATTTTTAGGGCCAATATGGGAGGATAACCTTTCTAGCAGATCATGGGAACAAGGAATAAAAGGACATTAATTTATTCTGACTGTTCTTGAAATATCTGAACTTCAAGGAGATGAAGTTGAGCAGAGCATCAAAAAAACCCCAAAAACCTAGGATAACTACTTACATTTTGATGTATTGAAAGAGGAAAAGAACACACCTGGTCTGTTTTTCTGATCCCTCCACACATGGTGTTTCTGTAGCCTTCAAAAGGCAGATGGGATTCTATCAAAGCAGCCTATTTGACAGCAAGATTTGTGTGAATGCAGCTAACTCTGCAAAGAAGGCACATCTTGGCCTGATGAAAATACCCACAGGTCTGCCAGGTATCAAAACCTCATGCTTGTGCTCCCAAACTTTTGTCATGCACTATCTGGGAAAAGGAAAAAACTAATTTATCCTGAGAAGATATTAAAACATAGATACTAAAGATGTAAAATAAGATACTAAAGATGATACATAAGATACTAAAATGATGTTACTACACCTTTCTCTGAAGTGTTTGGAAATGGCTACTTTCAAAGCAATAATTAATGCAAAATAAGTTTTGCCAGGTCTGTTCTAGATTTTTAGGTCTCCCAATCTGCATGACTTCTGCCCAGAAAAGCCTCAGCAACAAAACTCAAATGGCATTGTGTGAGCATGCTTGATGCTCACTTTGCTTACATTAGGAACAAAAAAACAAAAAAAGCCCCCAAAAACCAAGAAGGGTCAAAAAAAGCAACATAAAAGTTATTTGCAGAGGAAGCATCAGAAACAGTTTCCAAGGACAGAAAAAATCAGGTCCTACAGGAACATCCATTTGCACACAGCAACCCAAAGGTGCTAACTTCAAAAGCCTGATGCACACTGCCACTTTCCTGGAAGAATTTTTAAAGATATATAAATAAAACCCATAATTAAGTTTCTCATCATCAGGAGTTCAGCTCTACACCTTGTTCTGGGTGAGGGAGAGGCCCAAATGACACTTTTCAAGCCATCCTAGGAAGGGATTTATTTCCTGGAGCTAAGAGTCATCAAAAGCCATATTTATTCCTTTAAAAATAGCCTTAGAAATTAATATGCTGTATTTATCTAGAGTATCCAAATACTAAGTGATCATACCCATCACAAGAGAGAAAAAAGATGAAGAAGAGTTATTCCTGAACTCTAGAGAGACCTGGGATCTCCTGGTTTGTCACCTGATATATCTCTGACATCTATTCCCCATGCAGAAGAGAATGAAATGCCACAGAAACTATATCTAGGTCAGACTGTTTTTCTCACTGGGAAAATGGAAACTTTAAAAAAGGAATTCTGTACTTCAAGAAGCTTAATTAAAGTATAAAAATGCATTGTCATGGGTACTGAACTGCATATACACATCAGAAATCTCCAAATGATTAAAACCCATTCTTTTATGGTAACACTGTAGTCATCAGAAATGCAAATTACTGTGCTTATTAGGTTCTGAACTGCTACCACACAAAAATCAGCTAACTAATAACACAATAAATAAATCAAAATAAAGAAAGTAAACCTGAGAAAGGTACAAAGAGTGGCAGAGGCACTGAACAACCTTTGTATACAGAAAGACTAAAAAAATGAGGACTTTCCATCTTAGAAGAGGAAAGCTGAAGGAGGATATTTAGCACAGACTGCAAGTAGCAAGAGAAAAAAAAAAGATCAGGGAGAGAACAATTTTGTACCTACTTCCAGGTAACTTTATTTTAGTCCTTAGTTCTTGTAATGGAAGAGATAGTAAAAGTCCAAAAGGGATCTTTTTACTGTTACTTGAAACTCACTGTTTATGAGTTCATGTCAAAAGCTTACCTGAGCTGATAATATACAGGACCAAATTAATGGAAGGAAAGCCACCAAAGACTCATAAAAAAAAGGAGATCAGAGATCACTAGAAAGCAGAGGGAATGTACCAGGAATGTGCCCTCACACACTTGTCCTCTTGTGCTCTTCTCTAGGAATTTGCTTTTGGCAGCTACTGAAGAAAAAAAAAAAATCAGATCAAGACAGATCCAACTCTTTCTCAATGTAGTTATAATCTTCCATTAAAGCCACACATTTATCCATAATTTCTTTATTACACTTATGTACCTCCCACATCCCAAAATAGTTAATGCTTGATTCATTTGTTCCGCTATGAGTTTCAGTGATTACAACACTGTCTGATCTCAGCAGTTGCCACTTCATATCATTCAGGTAAGTGGCCCTGGACAAGTGATCAGAATGGGTAATCCTGATTACTTCTCTTTTCACTTTAATGCAATTAATTCTTTGCTCTTTTCTCTCTTTTTTCAAGGATAGCAGTCCAATCAGAAGATGGGAACTTAAATCCATACCTATTACTTTGTCCTCATGGGGAACAAGTTGGAGAAAAACTTATGGATTCCTCCTTCCTCCTGCTTCATTAGGTGAACTCATTCAGCAACTGGTGCTCAACCAGGGGAGAACTGGGACATTCCAAGCCTTAGATGGAAATAGCAGAAGCAGGACTTAAAACACCTCCCACCTTGCTAAACTCAGCCTGAAATGTTTCCTGACCAGCAGAAGGAGGTGTGGGGCAAATTACTACCCATCATCTCAGATTCTTTCCCAGTCTGCACGAGTGATAGGTGTCTATCAGGACTTGTTGCCACCTAAACATCACTGAGAACTTTTCTTCCAGAAATGGCTTTCCTGAAGATGAACTCCTCTGGCATTATATGTTAAAGACATTCAACTCAGAACAGGACTGATGAAAGATGGATAATGATCTTTATCTTCTGCAAGGTTTATATAAAGTAATTTAAACTAAAAAAAGTGACAGTTTAAAAATTAATGACCAGTAATAACATCCTCACAAATAGTATGTGAAGCTAAGAACAAGATTATTGCAAAATGGGATGAATCAGAAGATGACAAAATGCATCTACACGCTTCTTGGATTGTCTTGTTCTTGCAAAAACATAAGAGCAACCTAACTATTTTTCCCTATAACATGAGGGAAAAAATTTGACCTGAATTTGACTAGTACAAATCAGTGATGTCACTTTACTCCTGATAATCTAACCTGTCATCTTCATTTTCAGGAAACTTTTTTCACCTCTTTCTGAAATAAAAAAGGGAATCACCTTCAGAGAAATAATTATTCGATAATGATCTACCAGCCACTTTTCATAAATTTATCTAAGCATCTTGCAATAAAAGGAGCTGAATGTTTTAACCACAACCCCAAAGTGATAAAATCAGCAAATCTGAACTGTGAAAGAAGTTATTGAGCTATATTAAGAAACAGATGGAGTGAGCATAAAACAATCACAGATAAGCCAGCACAAAGGAACTTAACTTTAGATTGATCAAGGGTGAGTTGCTGAAGGCAGCCATGGGGAGTCACACACATTAAAATTAACAGCAGACACATGTAAATCACAGCCTGCTCCTTAAAGCTCAACCCAGTTCTGTACAGAAGAGCACATGGAATTGGAGGTCTCTGTTAACCACATCCCTTTGCTTCACAAGGGATTTTGTAGTATAATCAAGGACAATATATAAATTTTAAGAAATAGTTATCCTAGATACCTGTTAACTTCAATAAGAATTAGAAAAATCTTAAGAGGATTTAAAGCTCCCACATTAAATTGCCAAAAATGTAGGATGAGCCCCAAATGTGTGCTGTCATAACATTTAAAATTAAGCATGATGAAAACAAAATAAAAAAAATAAGCCAGCAAATACTCAGTTATAAAACCAACCATCTATCACGCAGCCAAAAGCTGTCACTTGGCTTCAGTAGCAGACTGCTCCTAAATTCAGATTTTCTGCAGTGATCAATACTGTGTTATATTGGCAACATAAGAGTAGTTCCTTTGTGTAGGAGTCCAAAAATACAAATAAAGAGCCAACTCCCAAATAAAAACTATTTTGAAATCTTGCTAAAGTGACAACCTCAATCATAATAGTTAATGCTAAGGAAACTGAGTCCAGGAGTGTCTCATACTTTCTGATCTCAAAATCAAGTACATCTAAAGCAAATGTGCTGCTTTGGTAGCATAAAAGTGAATCTACAGATTTATTTCTTCTAGAAGCAACCTTTTTTTTTCTTTTTCTTTTTCCTTTTCTTTTCTTTTTCTTTTTCTTTTTCTCTTTCTTTTTCTTTTTCTTTTTCTTTTCTTTTTCTTTTTCTTTTTCTTTTTCTTTTTTTCTTCTTTTTTTTTTTTTAGGTTTTCCCCACTGCTGGGTGATCCACAGAAAGGAAAAACCTCCCGTTGACAAAATCTATTTCATCACCTGTGAAATACACCTTGTTCTCCAACACAGTACCAAGAACCAATCATGATGTGGGCTAAGATGTAAAAAGTCTGTATTTCAAAAGAAAAGAACACAAATGGTTATAAGCAAGGAAATTAATGCAGGCAGAAACAGTTTAATGCCTGTATTGCAAGTAGTTTTTGTTAATTCCTTGTTAAGTACTTAAGCACAGTAGTAGCCAAAGAGAATTTGAAGGAGAGATTACATTAAAACGTTTCCAAGTGGGTGCCTCATGCTGAGCCACAGTCTGCTCCAGCACTGCTGATTAATCAGGAAAGCTTTGCCTTCACTTTCAAGGCCTTTAACACCATCATCTCATTCCCACCTTCTCTCTTCAAGCATCAGGAGGGTAGGATCTTAATGCACCTTGTCATGTCTGAAAGAAGCTTTCCATTAAAATTCCCCCCTTTGCCATTCCACGAACAACGTTTTGGTTGTGACATCCACAGCCCCCCAAAAACCTCATGGGCTGACAAAGGTAAAACCTTAGCAACCTGAAACCTCTGTAACTCTTGGTCTTTATTTGCCATCGTGAACCTTACTTGAACCTCGAGGCACAGGCTCATGTAATGGCTTTAATTCCATGAAAGCATGAATGGAAGGAGAGTGGATCAAGACCTTGCCTTTCCATTTAGTGTGACTTAGCTGGAGTGCAAAGTTATAACCCAGGACTGTCAGATTATTGAATTACAGACTTAGTTTACACATTGCCTTGATATACTGCCCACCAAGATAAAGTCCTGGGCTGTGAAGAGCCAATACAAAAAGAGAAATATTACCACTAAGAGCAATCAACTTCATCCAGCAGCAAAGGGACAGTGGTTCCACTGCAAATTAAGATCCTGGCCCTGAAAGTGAATCCACACGTGCATCAAGATGTTGTCTTTTAATTGCCTGTAGTTGGTATTTTAGTGCTGCAATTCACCTCCACAGGAGAGCACTTGAAAGGGAAGCAGCCACCAGCACAGCAATGGGGCTGTTTTCTCACCAGCCCTAAATAAAGGTCAGAGCTCTGGGCAGCAAGGAGGTGACACATGGAGGTGTCCTCAGAAGATCTTATCTATGGGATGTGGCCTCATCTCAGTGTTCTCTGTGAAGCTTGCAAAAAAAGCTGATGGACAAACTGAGTCCCTATTCTAGAAGGCCTTTGGCTTTTTGGGTGAAAATCACCAAATACTCATATTTCTGTGGATGTCAGTCCTAAGTACGCCACCACGTTTGGTCTTTAGGGCACCAACATATAGCTGAAGGAACTTCAAGCTGAAGGAGGGTTTCTCAAATTTATTCTTTGATCTTATAAAGCCATCTACCAACTTAGTGTGGACACACACTAAAAAACTCAAGCCAGGTGCTTTTCAGCAGCCAAGATGCCCTGCAGCACTCTCAACACCTCACACCTTGGGTGACACCTTTGAGTGTTTATGAAGAGCAAACAAAAAGACTCTGCTTTACTTCTGCCTAATTAAAACATTTTAAAAGAATTTAATTATAATATGCTAAACTACACAGACATAAAGATCTTTCCTACGGAGAATTAGTGATGAATTGAATGATTTCTTTTTTTTTTTTTATTAACTCAAACTGTTGGCAAGCCGTGTGGGTTTCCTGTTTGTAAACAACCATACGAATGCTAAACATATTTATGCACAACTTGACACAAAATACAGCTCTGCAATTAATCATTTCTCTATCTAATGGAGACAAACTAAAAACCCCAAACTTGTACCCTTCTTTTATTAGGAAATAGTCAGTTACACAGAAATGAATAATTATCTGAATTATCAACTATCTACAGATGCACAGCTCTTTTCAGTCCTGACAATGGCAGAGCCCTGTGCTTGCTGGTAATCTTGCACACATTCATTTGTTCTTTGTTTTAAGTGAGAAAATCTCCTTACATATTAAATAAGCTCAATCATGGGCTATTTAAACTATTGTTTCAGGTTATCTATTAATTGCAGGCTTTCCTATCTATATTCATTGCTAAGAGGCCAGCCCTTTTAATAACTGAATAATGCCTGCATGAGTGGGGAAAATGTTAAGGGCCATGGGTTAAGACTAATTCTGTAAAAAGAAGGCAACACTTAAGCTGTGAAAAGTTCTCATTGGAATTAACTGCTTGAAATCCTCTCATTTTGAAAACACATGAAAAATATTCATTAGAGTTTATTTAACTTCACAGGCTTAAACAGTTTGCAAGAATAATTTGCTTTCCATATCAACAGACGTTTAGATCTGAAAGGCAGTATGATTACACTTCCTGAAAACCTTATTTTCATTGTATTAAATGCAACAATTAGGAGTCAATATGAAGATAGAGCAAACTATGTTGCTTATGTTAAAAGATTAAATTCTTTGCTGCACTGTTATATTCATCTAAAATAGAGCAGAAATGTAATCCACTGCTTGAATACAATTTTGAATATAATGGCAGCATTTCTATGCTTTTTTTATCTATTGAAATGGGAAAAGTAAATTTACAAGATCTTTACAAGCTCGTTACATTCAAATTATATAAAAGGAATACACAGGCTTACTGCACAAGTGACATCTTTGACAGACACAAAAAAAATCTGCTGGTAAAATAAAGAAACAAAACCCAACACTATCAACAAATAAGGACACAAAAGATTTTCCAAGACCTAGATTGGAATAGCATGATGCCACTTCTTTCTAAATGCTCTTTTTCATTATAATTCACCCTTGAACTAACAAAACACTGAATTTCTTACATACTTAATGTGCAGAAGTCTAATGGAGGAACTGAAAGATCAACAACTGAAAGATCTAAACTTTGTTTAGATACCTGTAACTCATGCAAGCTATTTTTCCTTGGTGTGATGGAAAGAGGACTGGGAGAGGGTTGGAAACAATTTAACTTCACAACCCATGAAGTCAACTGAATGATGTTTAAATAAAGATAATAATACATTCATTATCAAAGTTTCACTTTGTCATTTTCTTCAGTGCCTGCAGCTGACAGATATACTAATTTATAATCCCTTGCCAGTGGCAGACTGGCAAACTCTTTTGAATTAGTTCCTCAACTTCAGCCTATGAATTTAATTCTTTCCACAAATGACTGGGCAAGGTTTCAAAACATAGCTTCAAGACACCCAAAAAGTCCTGTATCGTACCTCACAGGAAAGCCACCAGGCTACTCCCTGGTGTTGCTGGAATGCTGATTTGCTTCTGAATTAAATACAGCCTGGATGAAAAATTTAAGTTTTCAAAAGCCAAGTATCAAGGAAAAATACTTTGCCTTACAAACTTTGAACAATTTCAGTTTTGACCCAAATTAGAAGTTCAATCTCCAAGGACTTTCATTTGGTGGAGTAAAAAAAAAAAACAACCAACCAACTAAACAAAAACCAACACAAAAACTTTATAATCTGTTGCACTGCCTACAGTTCCTTCTCACCATAAATGTCTGAAGCTTGAGTGAAAATTGCTGTTCATACCAATGGATAAAAATATTTTTTAGAGTTACAAACTCACTTCTTCCAAACCTGAGTGAAACCCTCCTGAAACTGCATCAAGAATATATACTTCAAAAACAAATTCAACGAATTATGGTACAGTGGTAGATGGTAAATGGAACAGTGATTACTGTATCACTCCTTTCTTTTGAGAGTATTCTGATCATATGGAATTGGATTGTTCACAAAACCTTCTAGGAACACCTGATCAAAGCTATTCCACCAATGTGATGATTACCAATCACAACTCCAGACAACACATCTCTGCAGAAAAAAAATGATGCAAATCAGAAATGAAAAGCACTGGAAAAGTGTGATGGGTTGTTTCTGAAACAACCAGTGCATTTCTCTCATAACTACTCAAATACTTTATAGCCACCATTTCTTGATTTTTCAAGCAGCTGTGTGACAAACCCCAAATATTTTATTAACAATACACCAAGAGGCTTTGGAATTCAGCAAGAAAGAATGAACTCTGCCAGCAGGTTATGGCTACTCTTGCATTCTAAATAAAATACTATTTTTAAAGGTTCCTTTGCAGGAGGTTATCAAAGCAGTAACTTGAAGTGAAAGAAAAAGCATTGTCATGGATTAAGAACAAGACAGGTCAGCTTCAGAAAGCAAAAAGCAAAATGAAAGGCTCAGTGCTCATTTTGGCAGATGTCTGGCAGTGAATGTCTCAGGGTGTCATTTAAAGCACATACAAGTTCTCTAGAAAGGTGAGGAGTCATAGAGCCAGTGGTCCAAAGAGAGCAAATTAACTGGCTGGAGTCGATGGAAATCAGAAGGAACAATAATACAGCAATAGGGAAAAGCTCCAATTTACCAGCTCCTCCACTTTCTCTTTCATCTGTGGATGCATCCTCTGCTCAAGTGGAGCAGGAAGATCATTGTACACGGTAGCATTTTATTCATCCTGTCAAAAACCCAACACCTGCTCAAAATCCAAATAATCAAGTTTGGCTCAAAAAGCACCCAAATACAGGAGCAAAATTCTTCATTTTCTCTCTATGTTTTCAGATACTGAAAGAAGCAGAGATGAGGAAAAATCTTCTGCAGAACTTTTTTGCAATGGATTCAAATGTAAGCAGGTGTGGTACTGCACAGAGGAAGCAACAAAGCTACACTGGAGTGCATTAATCCTATGCAATGAATATATTTACTTCTTTGCTTCTGAATGAATATATTTTACTTCTTATAAAGAGAACATCCTTTTATAGTCACTACAAAGTGTAGAGAATATAAAAAACAACTTAAGTCACTGCAATTGAAATTATATTCTCAGATCAACTCTTATAAATATATTTAAGCCCTCCAAGTGTATGGACTTTATCATTGCAAAGTCAATACAAAGCTTTAGAAATCTTAAAAAGAAAATATATTTCAGGAAGCCTGAATAAGATTTCTTATGTTTGGTTTGTAATTTCCTCTTACAGGTTTTCTTTTAACCCTTCTCTTTAATGAACCCATCTACTAGAAGTCACTGTCAGAGAGATAATGAGGAGCAGAGATGACAATTCTGATCCAAACTTTTTCTGATCCAAGCTTTTGCTCATGTGTTTACTGATTCTTTTTCAAGCAGGACAGGCTACCTGGGGTACAGAGAGCTCACTATATTGGTTTTTCAGAGGAGGTTTATCCAACATCATCTTTTTGTGCAAATTGCCAAGACAAGACCAAGGAGGTGACATATCACTGTCACCAGGACGCTTGTATTTTTAAGTCTAAACACTTATGCCTCAAATTGGCCATTGGTGGTTTTTTTTGTTGGTTTTTTTTTTTTTGCACTTATTTCCAATGAGCACTCAGTCAATGTCATCATCTCAGTTATTTTCTGGCCTGGATTTCAAGTTCCCATAAAATTTCCCTTCCTGCAAAACAACTGTGGTCCAGTTAATCACCATCATAGCCTGGCTCTATTATTACCTGCTAGGTTTTGATTACCAGGACCTCAGCAAATCCAATATCACTGATTTTCTTTTATGGCTGCAGCTGTGATGATGGCTCCTAGAAAACACTGGAACTGGCAGAAAATGTTGATGTAGTTCTACACTGAGAGCTTGGTGCTTTCCCTTTGGTATAAAATTCATGCATGAGTTACAGGTCTATTTTCTTTATTTTCAAATAATCTTTTTGCTCTTCAGGGTTTGAAATCAAAGCTCAGCAAGTCCTTGCAAGTCCTACTTGTATCTGAATTCTTCCAGCATTCCCAACACTGTGGAACAGCAACCCTTCTTTTTGCCCCACCTTTATTATTTGACAAATGAATTCTAAAAACCCATCTAATGACAAAGCTGTGAATGTTCCAATTAATGATCAATAATATCATGGAAAAGGCACTGAAATTCTTTCAAGCAGTTTACAGTTGAACTACTAGAGAACCCCATAACTCACAAAATCAGACAACTGCCTTGGTGAGGCTCTACATGTAGCTACAACTATCAGTAGTAGAACAGGCAGGAAAAACTCCTGGAAGACCCAGAATTCTGCAACAGTTCAGTGACATCCTGCTGAACAGTGCAGATGCCACCAGGATTCTCATCTCTCTTACTTGTTATTTGCAGGTCATCACTTGTTGCCATTAATAATTCCTCTAAAAAGATGTTGGTTTGTTCATGTATCAAAAAGTATGCATGGACACAGCTGAACACTGGTCACAACCACAAATCATAGAATCATAGAACTGGCTGGGTTGGAAGGGACCTCAGAGATCATCAAGTCCAACCCTTGATCCACTCCCGCTGCAGTTCCCAGCCCATGGCACTGAGTGCCACATCCAGGCTCTTTAAATATCTCCAGACACGGAGAATCCACTACTTCCCTGGGCAGCCCATTCCAATGTCTGATCACCCTCTCCAGAAAGAAATTCTTTCGAATCTCCAACCTAAACCTCCCCTGGCACAACTTGAGACCCTGCCCTCTTGTCTTGCTGAGAGTTGCCTGGGAAAAGAGCCCAACCCCCCCCTGGCTCCAACCTCCTTTCAGGGAGTTGCAGAGAGTGATGAGGTCTCCCCTGAGCCTCCTCTTCTCCAGGCTGAACACCCCCAGCTCCCTCAGCCTCTCCTCATAGGATCTGTGCTTGAGTCCCTTCACCAGCCCAGTTGCCTCCTTTGGACCTGCTCCAGGACCTCGATATCCTTCCTGAACTGAGAGGCCCAGACTAGAACCCTGTTCTTCATTCCTGGATAGCTCTTTTGGTTTTCCAATTACAAAAAAGCTACAGGGAGCAGTTCAGAATAGCACAAAGCTGAATTGTCACCTGATTCTCATTAATTTTTAATTTCTACAAGAAAGTCTTTTCTGGGAGAACTCTGGAACTACAAGTCTCTTTCATTCCCTTTTTACCACCAGACATGTATTTATTCTTAAGTTCTCCATTTCATTGCATAGCTTTCTATGCAACTTGCACACATCACCACAGCAGCAGACAGCTTTTCACCAAAAACTTCTAACTTGACATACAAACTTGTCTTGCCTTAGGCTTCAATTGATTAATTCATCTCTCACTTGTGGTAAAGTCTTCCATTTAAAAGGTTTTAGTAGGAAGAGGCAGATTTTACAAACAGAACCAGAAAGAAGACTTCCAGTATCTTTGTCACACTTTCAAACTTGGCATTATGCACAGCTGTTAAGGAAGCCATAAACTTAATTTTGCTGTTGCTATCTACATAGGATTTCTGCTTTTCCAATACTCCTTCCTGTGAGAAATCTGAGGACTACAAAGCAATGTCTGTCTCAATCATTTCTCCTGAAATGAGCTCAGTTTAATTCTCACATTCTCAGATTTTTGGCAAGAAAATGAAGTCAGAGAAAGCAATCACAGAAGTTACTCAGCATCTCAAAAAATCACTTGACTTAAAAAACTCAATCTACTACACTACTGTATAGAATATTATGGAAGAAATTTTGCCTGGAGATACCTAATGCTTTAGAAAGTAACATAATACTACAATAGGAAGGAAATTCAAATGGATAAAAAGGAGTCTCAAGCATAAGAATGGATTAGCTCTGAAAAATACAGATGAATGCATGTTATCTGCCTAACCTAATGAAGTATGCATATGAAGACTGAGAATTCATTCTAAAAAAGATCTAATTTTGATCAATTACAAGACTTGCAACTCAGGACAGGAGTTTTTAATCAAGAGGTTGCAGGAAGTCAGACTATATGATCTTAAAGATATTTCTTAATCTTCAGATCTGTCTCCAGGAGAACATACAAATTTGGTTTTGTGTAATTTCCATGTAGCTTAACATAGAGAGCACAATACATATATAGATCTGTTTTTATCCTAGAGTAAAATGGTGTCCTTTGCCCTGTAAAACTAGTTGGGAGTGTAGAATGGGCTGATGCAAGGCTGCTCACCTGATTTCATCTTTGTAAGGCTGCAGCAGACGTAAAATGGACCCAAAGTTTTTCAGTTTTGTCTCATTTAAATCCTGCATGCATACAGAGAAACTGAGTTCAAAAAACACTGAACTGGAATGGCAGAGAACTGACAGGATGCAAAACCTTAATGACAAAAACAATAACTGAGAGATTCTCAAGAAAGAAAAGGAAAACAAAGATAGTATTTCCCCCAATACATATTCTAAGTCACAGGAACATCCAGGGCAGCTGCTGCAATCCTGGTGCTGACAGGGCACCAAAAAGGAAAAAGAAAAAGAAGCCATGGTAATTTCAGGGTTCATTAGAAACACAGAGGGTGGGGAAGAAATCAGTATTTGCCAAACAGAAATACACTAAGAAAAGGTTTAATTTTGAGTTTTTGAAGTGAGTATTATGAATAATGCAAAGGTAAAAAAGAAAAAATTCCCAAGTATTTGTGTCTGTGTGTTCTAGAAATGCAGACACTTTGGGATAGAAGCTTCTGCAAAACATAAATGCAATACTCTAAAAGTTATAGCTCAGGGATCCTTTTCTCCATGTGCCTTGAGCATCCTGGGCATTGTAACCCTAACAAAGATAAAGACAAGCTGGCTTTCATCAGACATTACCCTTTTAATAGTAGAAAAGTGCAGTAAAGATGCACAAAATACTGCTTATGTGGTAAATGTTGCACAAACACCATATAAAAGCATTTGGGAGGCTGCTAGAAACATCTGTGGCCACTGTGCATCTGCTCTTCCAGGTGACTCTGTTCCCTTTCTGAAGGATAGAAATTGTGAACAGCAGCAGTATCAGCACCTTGATTTTCACTTGTATTTGAGACACAGAAAACCAATTCGAGGCCTTTTTAAACACAAAGCAAGTCTGACTAGCAGGAAATAAAATACTACACCATGTTATTCTGCAAAAAAAAAATCGTAGAGAACACCACTGCTGGGCACTGAGGACAAGGAATGGTTGCTGGACAGGGAAATGAGACAGAAACATGTGCCTGCTACGAGGCTAAAGAGAAGTTGGGGCTGCAGAATGAAGGATGCTTCATGGCAGCTACAATAACTCAATTCCACAGGAAAAACAAAGCACCAGCACTACAAGGTCTGTTCTCTCACCACGCAGCTGTACACACCTTAAATTCCCATTTCTAAAGGATACTACAGACTGAACAGCTTGGATTAGTGAGTAAAATAAAGGCAACCTGAGCAGTGGAAATTTAAAACTATTATTAAACCTGCAGATTAATATTAGTGACTGTTCACCTAGCACAACATATGGTACACAGGGTAGCTCCTAAACCATTCCAAGCATGTATTTTAGAGTCTGTATGATCCTTCCTCTCTCCTCCTCCTCAAATATTTATTTTCTAATAGCAATAATGACCTCAGAATTCAAGACAGCCTCCAAATATTAATGACCAGTGGAAGTTAATGGTCCTAAGCTATTCTTCGAGCCATCAACTCCTCCCAGCCAGTCATTAATCCCCAAGAAATGCCTTAATGCTTCACTTATTACTGCTTAAGCATCAAGCCTGTAAATTTTCAGGGCATTAAATCTGAAGAAGTAACCTTTTTCTCTTCATAGGCCCCTATTTCAACAAAGCAGACAGAGAAGATGTAATGAAAGTGACTTTGTTTATAGGGATTCTCCTCAGCTTTACAAAACAATAGTTTTTATTTGTGTTTACTTGCATTTATTTGTTTTGTCCTCTCTTGTCAATTCAGTAAATTTCCTGAGAAAACGCTGACACCAAACCTTCTTTATCCAGCATGTCAGCAGCAGAAAAAAAAAATAGCAAGTTTCTTTCTGAATTATTAGTTTTCCTTCTGAAGATGTCCTTGATTTTTGATACTTTTGTAAATATCTACACGTGCACCTGCACTTCCCACCCTAACTTAGCATCAGCAACATCTGCTGAAAGAACCAACACTAAAGGCTGTGGCATCACACAAATCAAGGCCCCACAATCTTGGTTTCTAATACAGGGGCTGCCACTGATTCTTGGGTAACCTTGGGAAAGTCTTGCCACCTCCAGACACCTTTTTCTTATCATGCTTTGCCTGTTTAGATTAAAGGGCTTAAGGAAAGAAAGAGTTCTGCTGTAGGATGCTGTCTAAGAGACTTTGATTTCAGCCCAGATTTCTGTTCATTACTGCAACATAATTACAGCAAATCTTTTCCAAGGGCCAATGTACACCAAATTGGTCCTACATGTAAAAATTACCTTTACTCTAAAATATTTAGTTGTCTTTTGGAAAGACTGGATACATGGCAAAGTACTTGTCTCTGGATGCCAACAGCAAAAATCAGAAAGAATGGCATAAAATCAAGTCTTTATTCAAATAGTGAGATCATCAGTCAAATCAAATCTATAACCATTCAGAAAGTCAATTATCCAAATGTGTCTAATTCAGACTGTAACTGATCTAGGCAGCCCATCAATCATTTAAAGGGCAGTCTTTCTTTGCCTTTTTATTTCCCTTTCTTTTAAATGAACATCAAGTTTTCCAGTCTTCTTCTGGTGTCATACTCTGGCTAATAAGACCTGGTTTACAAAGTGCTCACAACTTGAATTCCCTGATGTACAAAAGAAAAAGAAAAATTCTTTCTAGGGTTGTATGTCCACAGATATGACAAGCAAAGCAAGATTTCATTATTTCTCAATCATTTTCTCTGATGAAAACAGCACAAGAGATTTATGCATTCATAAAAAGACCAGACATAACATCAGACTATTATCATACTCATTTATATTGGCAGTCAACTCGCATTAGTTGTGAAGGCAACAGGGCTGGCTGTCAAACATGCACAAATTGACAAGCTATTAAAATGCCAACTGGATGTATTCAATTAGAAAATTTACTCTGAAAAGCCTTGCTTTTAAGATAAGGCAGAAAAGTGGTGTGTTGACCAGGAAAAAGCAAAATGACAGCAAATTATTAAGCATACACAGAAATTTCTCTCTTCCTGTTTGCAACCAAAGCTACAAACAATGAGTTTAACTCCAAAATATTAACCCCAAAAAAAAGAAACCTCAAAAAACAGCATGGGCCACAGTTCTGCCCTAGTGACTGAGAAGCTCTGTGGCTTTCCAGACATGACTATAGGACACTGACCTTGGGACCCTTGGGTCTTTGATGCTGACTGTCCCCTAAGTATTGAATACATCTGGCTCTAATTCCAAGCAGAGCAGAAGGGTTTTTAACAGCTTTGAAGACAAAACCAACATAAGACCCAGACTCCAAACCTGGAGTGTACCCCGACCCAGACACATCTTGCCATGAAATGACTCCATGCTCATTTCCTCACTAATTTTTCAGAGGAATACTTGTTTCCTCCACCAGCCAGGTGTTGATCTGTGAGGATGTCACAATTTCCTTCCAGGGAGGTGGCTAAAGCTCTGTTTGGAAATGCCAGATGAAACTGGAGAGCAGGGGCTGAAAGGAGAATTGGTGAAAGAGGAAGGAAAAGAAGTTAGGAAGAGAGGTTCCACCATGGGAAAGGATGAAAATGCAGAGGAAGAGGGAGGAACTGCAGAGATAATTCCTGTAAAAGTCTAGACTTACTTAGGGAGGACATCTGAAGCCAGATCCTGTTATCAGGTACAACTATGGAATTATGCCACAGGCTCTGAAAAGAGCACTTACCACCTGCCTTCCATGCAACAGGATCACTAATTAGGAAAGGAATAAAATACCTAGGAAGGGTTCCAGTTACACTCTTGACAGGCCATGAAATATCCTTCCTCTTTCAGCCTACATCCTTTTAAGCTTTTCTAGAGAGATGGCTTTCATTTTATTTTAGATTTTTAAGTGCGTTTTGGTAGGATTTCACAAACAGGAATGCAGGCTGGGTAAGTGAAGAACCTACTCAGCAGACTCCTCTCCTGCATTAGGAAGGGCACATGCCAAGCTAATTTCAGGATCAAAGTCTTAAATTATGGCTCTTGCTGTTAGGAATTTTTTGATGATATTCACTGCTCTTTGTTTCTTAAAAGCGTTTGGTTCCAGTTTGACTAAGATTAAATAACTATACTCCCTCCTTCATGTTTACATCTTTTATACACTTCAAAATACTCAGCATGTCCCTCTTCCCAGGGAGTATTATTTTTTAACACTTCCTATAACCCTTTCACCCCCTGCCTCCACTTTTTTTGATACCCTCTGTGATTTATTCACACGCAGAAATTTTACGAAGGGAGAAAATGAAGGCATTTATGCCAGGTTCAATTTATCAAAACCTACATGGGAATTAGTTCAAAGGGTAGGAAATAAAAGTTTTCCCCATTCACATATTTACCAAATGCAATCAAAATTCACCACCTCCTTTAAAAAATATGAACAAGAAATAAAAAAAGAGTGAACGCTGCTACTGTACCCCTGGGTAGGAAAGGTATGAGAGAGCTTACAAAATTCTGAACTGGGGAACAGCAGCAAGGTAAGGGAAGTTTCCTTGAAACTGTTTTCATAAAAATCCTCATGGAGCATGCATGGAAAAGTGGTATGTGTGACAGGAGAAAAAAAAAAAGGAATAAAAATTGATAGGCAATGGTGTGGGAACCTCGAGAGGTTTCACTGCTGTGAGTTGGAGTGACAATATCTCTTATGGGTGCCAGAGATATGAATGTCCTGTGTGGATTTCCCCCCATGAGTGTCAATAATCATAAAGATCCAGCACCTGCACCATCACTTTTTATTTCATGCCGTTCAGTTTCAGGTTTTTGATGTGGGTCTTCTGAGGATATAAGTTTCTATAGAAACAATTTTGTCACTGGTGCAGCACATGAAAAGTTTTGTCACTGAAAAGTTACTTTACAGATTGTTCTGAAATCTGAAGGGTCCCCTTGGGTAAAAAAAACAACCAAAAAACAAACTATACTGAAATGTCTGTTATATCTGTGGCTGCACCAACCACCTTTACCCAGGTGGACAGTCAGAGCTTCACTCTGCCCCATCCAACCCAGGCAGAAATCTCCTCCCTTCACTCTGCAGACAGGCACTTGCTGAGAAAACAACAGTATCTCAAAAACTCCCAGTTCCAGGAGAATTTGGACCTCTCAGACACACTCCCAAAGGAAGTCTTAGCATCTGAGCAGATATTAAGAAACCAATCTAATTTAAGTTAGATTAATGCAAAACAGCACTAACACTCCAGCACCAGGAATTTATAACTTTTATTGAAATACTTCACTGAGCAGAGGAGCAGATGTTGACTGCTCATAGAAATATATCTCTTCCTATGACAGGTTTGAATTTCATGTATAACTCTGAAAAAAACCCCAAAAATGAAAATTATTCTCAGTTAAACCCACAGTAGTACTGACCTTCAGTATCTATAATGTTCAAAGAAAATGCACTTCCAGTCCTGACTGACAGATCCATTGCAAATTCAGACTCAGCAGCTCCAGAGCTGATGTTGAGAAATGCAACCTGATTGTTGAAAACTGATTCATTCCAACCTATTTCTCTCTGTCAAGAGAACTGCATTCAAGATTCAGCCCTACAGATAACATGTAATCAGAAAATCACTCTCATGCATGAAGTGATCTTCAGCATTAGACTGGCAAAATAAAGCACATATTCTTATGATGTTCCAAATCAATAGGAAAATGCATGCCTCCCAGTCAAAATTCAAATTACCCTTTTGTTTTGATTACTTAGAGAATCCATAAGCAGTTTAGGTAAAATACTAATTCTGAAAAATCCCATTATACCTTAAAGTAGTCTCAAACCTCAATAGAATGACTTTGCAAGGCTGATTGGCATAAGATTAACCTATTTAGTTCATTCTAGAGAACTGTCCCACATGGAAACTGTGCCTGACATCTCCATGCTGAACTATTTAGTTGAAAACAAGCATTGTGCTTGATCTCTTCTCAGCTTCTGGCCCACTGTCATGAAGGAAATGGGACAGATTCAGCTGCAGAAGCCACTTTCACACTAGATGTTTCTACCTCTGTAGGAGCAGCAGCTCCACTGCCAGGAATGAACAGTTTTCTACCACAAACAACTCCTCTTTGGAGAGAACTTTTTAAAATCTTTCCAGTTTGAGATTCCAGAGAGACTCTGACAAAAAAAATCAGCTTTTCCCACCACAAATCTCATGTATTTGATATGCCAGCCCCCAGGCAGACCCTGTAGCATTAACACAAATGAAAACCAAGTCACACAAATGTCACAGCCCCTGTCCTGCACCTCTCAGAGCAACCTCCAAACCAACACAAACATACATCCAGGTTTCCTTATGTGATAAAGATTAAGAAAGAAGCCTGTGATGCCATTTACTGTAGTGAAAGGTACTAAACTACACTTTCAGAATTGCTGTAAAACCTTTCCAGAACTGGAAAAGACTGTTACAGCTTCAAGTGCTATTGCCTCAAACCCTTCAAGATCCTCTGTTATCTCAAATGTTAGATAATGCCTCAGTGCATCACTAAGTTAAAACTTCTAGTTCAGGGCTGAAAACCTCTTGAATACAGGAGCAAGATGAAAGCAGGTAAGCTCAATAAACTGTGCAGTCACTGTTTAGGGTCTTGAGGAGCATCACTTCCACAGCACGTTGGAAGTAATTTTCTCTGGTGACATGCTATGTTTTGTCTTACTGAACATTTAACCTCTAGATTTGGACAGCCCACATTTGGCACGGGCACATTTCTTTAGGGAACACCAGAGTGGTTACTTCAAGTGACAGTTTTCTAATTATTCTGTCAAGCATCAATCTGTGAAGCTCCCAGTTCCTCAGCACCCTGACTGACAGGGCAATCAGTGCTTTACTTAAAGCCTCTAGAGCTGTTCTGTCCTGACAAATGTTTTTGGGTTTTTTTTTTCCTTAAGAAAAAATCCCAACCAACCCCTCCTCCTCAGTGTGCAATGGGAGTGGAATGTCTGACTTCCAAAACAAGTCCTCAGTTTCTGCAAATACAGTTCCCCAGAGTAACCAAAAACATCTTCTTTTGTATTACAGTAATTCATTTCAGGCATCTTCTTTTGGAGTAAATCAGCTAATAAAAGTACACCAAAACCAGAGAAAGAACTGAGATAATACAACCATTTTTACTATGAAGTTTTTTGTTTTGGTTTGGATTTTTCTCTTAAGAGAGGGGGGAAAAAAAAACCCCAACACCTTCACAGCACTTTAGTTGGATCCCAAGTTGCCCATATTTCAGAGGAATATCATCTTCCTCTGTTGAGAGTGACATTGTGACTTCTCTGGGGTCGTTACAGCACCACTGGTACTAAGAAGAGGAAAAAGTGAGGGCCTTTGTGAGCCCTCTAACAAGTTCAAGGAATAATACAAACTATTGAGTAGTCAGGACCATGATTTCTTAACTAACATGGAACTGCTTCATGCTTTTTATCTACAGTGCAATGAAAATCAAGACCCAAACTAAGATTTTGACCAAGAAATTAGCACTACAATTAGCCAAGGTTTGATTTATATAACAAGATGCTGCACTTGAGAACTTAATGGTGGAGTTGCTCCTCTTGGCTGGCTGGGACAACCTCATATTGGTACTGTTGGACTCATCACAGAGAGAAGACCTTTCACTGGACAGAGGAGCAGCACCTAGACCAGTAGTAGTTTCTGTTGAGGTCAAATTTATGTCAAAATTGCTCCTTTGGTTTTAAAGGGCAAGTATGAAAGATGCAGGTTTGGTGACCACTGTGAGTGCTCTGTGGGAAAACACAGATTGCCCTCAAAGAAATGAAGCATCAAGTCAGGTGTCAGCCACAGGCTGGAAGAGTTCAGCATATCTGAACTGCTGAAAATCTTTTTCTAGATTTAATGCTTATTTCTCTTTTTCTGAGGACAGCAAATATGTAAACATCTTCACACACACAAAATTAATGTGTTTTTTTTTCTTGAATCTAAGTCAAAACTTCCAGTTTACTCCTAGACTACCTGTTATTTATGAAAGGAAAAAAGGATGTCAGAGCTCAGCTCTAGTCACAGGCCAGCAATGGCTGCACAATTTTGTGCTGTTTTGGTTTTTTATTTGGTTTTTTTTTTTGCTTGGCAGCTTAACACAAAGAATCTTATATGTAAATCCTCACCCCTATCAACAATACCAAATGATTAATTTTCCTTAATCAATCAGATGCCTTTTGGAGAAGATTATGCCAAGCACCATATAACCAGAAAGCAGTTTCACTGAACTTACGTGTGGGTGCAAATGGAAGGCAGGAGGCTGTAACCATGGGAGTACCAGAGCCAACTCTGATATTACAAGTGGAGGAAGGAAATTATTCAATAAAAAGCCTAAAACTGCAGTGGGTCAGTAAGGGGAAATCTGTTCCACTGCTTGAGAGGGAAGCCTGAACACATCTGCTTTTCTTACTGATGTACAACAGACTTCCAGGATTATTGGACCAAGTGGATGTTGCTGGGATGTGGGCACCAACTTTGTTTAAATTGCTTTTATTTTATCTTTTCAGTTCAATTTCCCTGAATTTTCAGTTCAAACTTCCCTAGTTTGTATGACAAAGTGAGAATAAAAATGAATTTGAGATTCTCCCTAAGTAATACACACAAAAAACCTCAAAACATCTGTACAGGGTCCCACTGAAGTTTTGATTAAAGGCAAATCTTTCACAATTCAGAGAGCACATAATCAATGGTTGAAGAGGAAAACCTACAGGGAGCTGCAGGAACTAAACAATTCTGATAAGGTTTCTGTGACTTTCCAGCAAATAGTAATTTGCTCTTTTATATTTCTTCAATGAGAAGTCAAGCATTACAGTCCTAAACCTTTAAATCAAATGATTTGCAGGGTATCAGGCATTCAACTTTCAACCTACTATAAAATATTGACTCTGCACATGCATTCTTTTTTTATTATTTTTTTTTCCAGTTCCAGGGTTATAGCAGTATTCTGGGAGGTTGACTTGATCAAGATTTAGTTAAGAAAAAAAAAGACCCTCAGCATTTTCAGGTTTTAATCTTGTCTACAGGATATAATCATGTATGGGATCTATTTTCTTAGTGAGAAGATTTCATCCCTTTCCCCTTTTATCATTGTTCATTCCCAATGTACCATGCACAGGAACATCCATTGCCTACACAAAGTTTTCTGCTTTAATCACAAAGTTCTAATAATGTGCTTTACTCCAAGGATATTTAAAATCAAGGTGGATGAAGATAACATGGTGAAAATCACAAAACTACAGAGACAGTCCCCAAGTTTTGCCCAGCTTTTGTGCTTATTTCTCTGGGCCATGTCCTTTCCTTTACACCCTCCAAATGTTTTACACAGCCCTTGCACCACTGTCCCCTGCTCACAGCTGGGAACATGAACACTGGACCCATGTAAATCAGTTGGTCATGGTTAGATGCCCAAGGAGTGTGTCTGGAATATTTTCTCCTCTTCTTCCACCCTCCCCACATTACACACATAAAAGAATTGGGCACCAGGAGATGGAATAACTCATGTTTTCTGCAGATTGCTATCTAGAGTATGAGCATTCAAGAGATAAGCTCTCCATTTTTCACACCTCTCCAAAGAAAACACCTGATTTTAGAGACTGTCTAGTATGGCAAAATATTGAAGACATTCTACAGACAACATATTATGAGAAACAGGATTAATTTTCACCTTAAAAGGATTTGTTTTTTTCTATTAGATGATGAACCTAAACCTCTAGAAACACTGGTAAGAACTACTCATTTGCAACAGATGGGGATGTGATTTGTCAAGTACTTAAGCACATGAGAAACTTTAAAAGTGAATAGGTAAATTTATTTCAGTTTTACCCATCTACTCAGAATAAGAGATAATAAAATATTAAAACTTGAAACAGGTTTGAATAACTTGTTGAACTGGAGAATGAATAGTGAAGTTGTGAAATAATTCAGTCCTACCTGAAATAAAACAGAGATTTGAGGAAAGGAAGAGCATTTCCCTCTTTCATTAACCCATATTTCAAATAATTTTTGTCTTCCAAAGCTTTTTTTCTGTGCTCAGCTATATAATTGAATGGATGAACACAGAATCATAGAATCCTAGGGGTTGGAAGGGACCTCGAAAGATCATCTAGTCCAACCCCCCCTGCCAGAGCAGGGCCACCTAGAGTACCTCGCATAGGAACGTGTCCAGGCGGGTTTTGAATGTCTCCAGTGAAGGAGACTCCACGACCCCCCTGGGCAGCCTGTTCCAGGGCTCTGTCACCCTTACAGGAAAAAAATTTTTTCGAATATTCAACTTGAACCTCCTGTGCTCCAATTTACACCCATTACCCCTTGTCCTATCACTGGTCACCACTGAGAAGAGCCTAACTCCATCTCCCTGACACTCACCCCTTACATATTTGAAAACATTGATGAGGTCACCCCTCAGTCTCCTTTTCTCCAAACTAAAGAGACCCAGCTCCCTCAGCCTTTCCTCATAAGGGAGATGTTCCACTCCCTTAATCATCTTAGTAGCTCTGCGCTGGACTCTTTCAAGCACTTCCCTGTCCTTCTTGAACTGAGGGGCCCAGAACTGGACACAATACTCCAGGTGCGGCCTCACCAATGCAGAATAGAGGGGGAGGAGAACCTCTCTTGACCTACTAACCACACCCTTTCTAATGCACCCCAGGATGCCATTGGCCCTCTTGGCCACAAGGGCACATTGCTGGCTCATGGTCATCCTCTTGTCTACCAGGACCCCCAGGTCTCTTTCACCTACACTGCTCTCCAGCAGGTCAGCCCCCAAACTATACTGGGACATCGTGTTGTTCTTCCCCAAATGCAAAACTCTACACTTCCCCTTGTTGAATTTCATCATGTTTCTCTCTGCCCAACTCTCCAGCCTGTCTAAGTCTCTCTTCATATATAAATGAAAGACATTCTTCTGACTGGGAAAATGAAGTGTATCCTGCTCCAAAAGAAAAAAAAAATTGATATACTGTAGAAAAATACATTCCCCACCTCTGTGTAGGAAGAAAAAAACGGGAGGCCTACACAGTGGAATAAAAAAATTATAACTTAAGAATCCTATTTCCATAGAAATGGTTGGATGGTCAAACAGATTTTTTTTTTTTTCTTAGAAGGATGTCAATGAATTTAAAATCTCCATATTTGCCACACTTGTACATTATTCTTGATTGTATCCCCAGGACACTCATTTCAGCTGGCATATGGAATTAATAACAATAGGTTAGAACAAGATCACCCATCATAATCTATTTCCTTTATTAGGATGCAAACCAGAGCACAAGTGTCACAGCAGAGGGGAGGGCAACGTATGTATTTATTCATGCAATTCATCTCTCTTCCCCAGTGACTTTGTCACTGAACCTGACACTGGAGTATTACATCCCTTTTTTTCAGCTTAGAAACAAACTCCTCTTTTTTAAAAACTGCTTTTTTGGTTTGCTTTTTAAGTACACGTCTCTTTCTTCTAAAAATCTTAGCAAGATCAAGTCCTTTACTCTTTTGTTTTTAAAAACTAATATTGTGATGGGAAAATGCTCAATGACTTTGTCCTTTGCACAAGTTTTTCCCAAAACTGGCTCTTATTTTTTAACTGACCTCTATCTACCTGTGCTCCATCCACCAAGAGTGCTATTGAAATTATAAGTAAAAACTTGATATTCATTTCAGTGTCAGAAGAAGAGCCTTCCTTACCCAGTGCAAATGGCTGAAAGCACCTACTTGAAATATACAGTTCATCATCCAGGCTTGCTTCTATCAGGAACAGATGGAGGTAAGATGATTAAATTTCTTCATTTTGATGGAAAGAACAAACATAACACCTCAAACCACTTAAAAATAATGAATATTAAAAGTGATTTTTTTTCTCTACAGAAGAGTTGAAGTAAGGACACCTAAACTTTTCTTTCTTCTTCTTTTTTTTTTTTTTTTAAATACTGTTTTTTACCTATAACACTGAATTATTTGTCTTTAATTCTTCTGTAAATACAGGAGATGATCTATTAATATTAACCAAATGTACCTTCAAACAAGCAGGCAGATGCTACAAGCCCTGACCACACAGCAGCTGTCACATAGAATGATTTTGGTTGGAAGGGACCTTAAAAATCATCCAATTTCAATCCCTCTGCATAGCCAGCAACACCTCCCACTATTCCAGGTTTCTCCAAGCCCCATCCAGCCTTGAACACTGCCAGGGATGGGGCAGCCACAGCTTCGCTGGGCAACCTGTGCCAGGGTCTCCAACCCTCACACAAAAGAATTTCTTCCTAATATTTCACCTAGAGCTTCCCTTCTCCAGTTTAAAACAATTACCCCTTTTTCTATCACTGCACATCCTTGTAGGAATCATAGAATCATAGAATTGGCTGGGTTGGAAGGGACCTCAGAGATCATCAAGTCCAACCCTTGATCCACTACTGCTGCAGTTCCCAGCCCATGGCACTGAGTGCCACATCCAGGCTCTTTTGAAATATCTCCAGACACAGAGAATCCACTACTTCCCTGGGCAGCCCATTCCAATGTCTGATCACCCTCTCCATAAAGAAATTCTTTCTAATATCCAACCTAAACCTCCCCTGGCACAACTTGAGACCCTGCCCTCTTGTCTTGCTGAGAGTTGCCTGGGAAAAGAGCCCAATCCCCCCTGGCTCCAACCTCCTTTCAGGGAGTTGTAGAGAGTGATGAGGTCTCCCCCGAGCCTCCTCTTCTCCAGGCTGAACACCCCCAGCTCCCTCAGCCTCTCCTCATAGGGTCTGTGCTCGAGTCCCTTCACCAGCCTGGTTGCCTCCTTTGGACCTGCTCCAGCACCTCAGTCTCCTTCCTGAACTGAGTGGCCCAGAACTGGACACAGGACTCAAGCTGTGGCCTCACCAGGGCTGAGCACAGGGGCAGAATCCCTTCCCTGGACCTGCTGGCCACGCTGTTCCTGATCCAGGCCAGGATGCCATTGGCCTTCTTGGCTACCTGGGCACACTGCTGGCTCATGTTCAGCTTCCTGGCAATCCAAAGCCCTACCCTAGGGTGAGGCAGATTTTCTTCTGAGGAAGATAAAATGGGACACTGCCACAGAGAGGGCAATTTCAACATTTCAACCATTTCAAATTCCATCCAAACTGAGCAGCTCATTTTTTCTTAGGATTCTTTCACAATTTTTTCAGTATTTCTCTCCTAAGGAAATATTCGTGATTTTTCCTTAGTCCACCACAAAGGAGTTGGCTACAAAACCCCAGCAAGTTTTCTTCTTGCTTGGTAAGTTTACTTTTGTATCTAGTTTTTCAGATTCATTATAGGCAACTCTAAAATGCCAAAAGGCATTCAACTTGTCAGTGCCTATAAATAATGGCAGATTCATATTGAAGTATATTTACATATCAATTGCTCAGGACTCAGTATGCTCTTGAAAAACACATTGCTTTTGATTATAAATCAAGACAATTCAATTATGCATTTTAAACACATAATTGGACTCACATTTTCATAAATATTAGCAATATGCTAGCAGTGTCTAAAAATGGCTGAATGAAATGAAGGACTGCCTTTTCAGGGCTTTAAGTGCTCTGAAAGATGACTGCTCATTTCACATTAATTCCTGCAAAACTATAAAGACACATTAAAAGAAATCCTTGTTAAAGTTCTATTAGTCTGTATTTTCCAACCAGAGCAATGCTAATAAAATGGGGAAAAATCCTAAATCACTCCTAGAAACTCAACTCCCACAGTGTCTATGAAAGAGTTATGAGCTGCTCCTATAACCTTGGTTAAAGGCAAAGTATTTGCACCAATTTCTGAGGCAGAAAACACAATCTGCCTTTGTCAACTCTTCCCAGCTTTACAAGATGTTTCTGCACATGGTCTTTCCTACCTCTACAAATTGTCATCCTATGTCTGTAATCTTAAAATTCAACAGGCTTTGAAAGCCAAAGCATCACTGTCCATGCAAGACAACCACAGCTTTAGGTTTAGGGCTGTTCTCTGAAAGAGGAAAAGAAACCTCCAGTCCATCCATTGGCTCCAAGGAAGGATCAACTCTTCCTGAAACACCTTGGATAAATTTTTGTTTAGCTAGTTCTTAAAAACTTGTGATGCTGAATAGCTTGTAAGTTCCCAAAATAAACTGCTGCAGGATTCAACTACTTTTCCTGCTGGAAGAATTTCATAACAACTCACTTAAAATTATTTTCTGCATTTAAACCTTAATCTTTTGCCTTACCAAGGCAGATGCTGATCTGCAACACAGCACAAACCACTCAGGTTAACTCAAGGTCTCTTCCTTCACCTTTGGTTTTTTGTCTGGTTCCTCTTTCAACCCTTGAGTCTTTTATTTTTTTAAGTAAGAGGACAGGATGGTCTCTCCCTGAGTGTTTACACACTCTCCAAACAAAAAGGGCTCTCTAGCTGTTCAGATGATGCAGTAAGATCTGGCTTTATAAACCTCTGTGGTATAGTATAGTGGCTGACTAGACAGAATCTTACTCAGCTGTCAAAACTGCAACACAAAGCCAGCAGGTTGATTGCTTAGAACTTGCTTTTTCAAAATGTAATATTTCACTTATTTTGTTTAACAAACAACAAAACCAACCAACCCTGAATACAGGACTGACAGTAGGATAGCCCTATGTAATAAGCAGTAAAAACAACTCTTATAATTTTCATAGCACTTAATTCCTTTAAGGAACTATAAAAAAAAAAAACAAACCAAAAACACAAAAACATAGCAGCTGAAGCCTCAACTTTCAAAAGCATCCACTAAACTCAGCACCCCCATTTTCAGAGACCCAGATGGAGCTACAAGGGGCTATGCAGAGGTGTGAACACTGGATTTGCAGTTAGCACTAATAGAACTCTATACTATAAGACAGATACCTTTCACTACAATAACTTCTCAGCTATAGCTTTTGGAGTACTCAAAAGAGCAGATGATGCTACATCCTCTTGTGTGAATCACAAAAACACACAAGGCATAAAGCCTTTCATGCTGTGCAAAGAAGAGCTGGGTAATGAAGTGTATAAAGGGTGTATGATACTTGAATGAGAAAGCAAGAAGATTTGTAATAACTCTGTAAGAAAAGGGTTCCTCTGCATTATCTGAGAAGACATGCAATCTGACAACTCAAACAAACCCAGTGCTAACACACTATTATAGGTCCATAACTGAATGCCATTTACATTTTTTTTTTTTCAACATTTTACACACACTGACATAGGCTGCATGTGAGACAGAGAAGTTTACCTGATCCTCCTGATTTATGGCTTAGCATTATTGTAACCCTGAGAAATCCACTACTGACAATTAGTAAATTAAATGTGAAAAACAGATAAGTATTCACCACCAGCCTATGCTCTAACTGGGGTGAGGCTCAACACCACAGCAAGCAGGGTGATTCTCATTTTTCTGTTTTTAAAATCCCTATGCACAATATTTTGAATTTTAAAGCTTAATAGTCCCCTTCTCCCTCTCCAAAACACCCTCCCCTCTCACTCTATGCAAAACTTGTAAAACACACAGGAAAAATAACCACTCTCATGAGTGAGCAAATGCAGCCCTAGAAGAAAACCCAATGAGTTGGTTCTTTGTTCCTGGATGCTGCCTTCGATCATGCTGCAACTCTTCCTCTTGGCCAAGACAGACTTGATAGCCATTATTGACTGGCATGGCTAATTCTGAAGCAGGCTGTCTGCAGACCATGCCCCAAACCTCTGCAAACTGCCTGCCCTCACAACTTGGCTGCTGACACTATTTTTATTTGATGTGATCACGATGCCTCGGTGCCCAACCCTGGATTAGAAACACCACAGGACAACATCTCCCTCCTCTTCTTCCACTCTCTTTACACCCAGACTCTGAAATGATGCCTCAAAGGCAGGGAACAATTACTTGGGAGTACAACAGGTACCCTGGCAACTCCTAAAACTGCCAAACCCTCTTTTTGGCTCACGTTTGTAACCCAACAACCAAACACCAGGCACAGACTCACTGAATCAGACTTTTTAACAGCTCCCCAGACAAACCCCTCAGCTATGAAGAAGCCAAACCAAGTTAGAAACCATATTTTCCAAAGAGCCTTTGCACCCAAACTGGGAGCAGGTCCTTGCTTAAAGATGCAGAGTGAGAGCAAACAACCCAGTAAGAGGCTGCAGTGGTTGCTGAACTCCAAACTGCCTGAGTCTTTGCAGACTTTCTAATTGTCTTAACTCAACTAGCTCACCCAATTCAGAATTAATTCACCCCAAATAAAGGCCAAATAAATTACACAGGGCAAAATTATTTTTATTTCTGAAATCTGAGAAAAATAATATCCCAACTATTCCTGTTAATGTAACGTTACCCCTTCTGCTGCCACGTGAACAGACAGCATTGTTAAGAAAACTCATACTAAAAGTCCCCCAAGCCAAAAGAATAAACTGACAATAAAAATGTCTTATATAATAAGGATGGATAAACTGTATTACTTTCACACCAAGTGCAGCTGGAAAATAAGTGAGTTGCAAAATTATGATTTAATGATACCCTCTTTCAGATTTCTTTTCCCTCTCTCAGATGCCTGGAAAATAAAAGCCCCAAAGCCTCTGCTTCACAAGCAACCTACTGGCAAGACAAATCAGTGCCATTGCTTTTCCCATCAGTGAGGTGGACAGAAAGATGCATCTGACATAAGCAACAGGCAAAGCAAAGTGACAGGAATAAGAATATCTATTCCATATTAATCAAATAATAGTTTGAATTTAGTATAAAGAATACCTGAGGGAAAAAAACACAACCATAAAAACAAATTCAGTTTTGCATGTGTTTGATATTAATTATTCCATGGATATGACTTAGCAGATGTCAATATTAAATTTTTTTTTCTAGAGAAATGTTTGTCAATCTGTCAATAATATTTTCCTTGTATGACAATCAACACTTGTTAACATCAATTGGCTTGATAAGTCTTCAGTCATATCATCAATGACAGGTTTCAAAGATTGTCAAAGGAATTTTAGAGGGAAAAGGAAAACAAAAACAACAAATTCTGGCCTTTAACTACTCATATTTCAGCATTACTTTCTATTAGGACTCAACTGTTAAGTATGGGACTAGAACATAAAAATAATCAGGTGTAATATATATATCAGGTATAATAATACAGTATTATATTCTATCAAGACAGCATAGCAGAAAAAGGGAGGGGATGTGCCATGTTTTAGGTTGTAGGTAAAATGCTTCTGGCCTTTTCTAATTGTAGTCACTAAATACATTTCACCAAGATCCCAGTTATTCTGAGCTCTTATATTCCCCAGTGTCTTCAAAACCACAATTCAGCCAGCCTGACATCTGAAACTTCATCTTGTCTCTCTGCAATGTGTATGAAGAAGCCAAGACAAAAACCTTCAGGAATTTAGGAGAGTCAGATCCAGGGGATGACTCCAGACCAAAGAAGAGGGCTGAGAAGCTTCAGTGCAGATTTATTGAAAAGAATGTGTTTTGGTTTTTTTTTTTCCAAAACCTTGCTGAAGTCTACAGTCATTTGGTAAATATACCAGTTCAGTTATTCAGCCTGAATTAAAACAAGCACCTGTAAAGCTTGGTAGGGATGTGAGAGTACTCAAGGATGAGGACTTCAGTGAGGATGCCTGAAACAGCACTTCATGTATGCATGGAGAACCTCTAAAATACTGAAGGGAACAACCTCTTCTACTTGACTGTGGGACAAAAGCAGCTTGAACACCGAGCACTGAGCCTACTTCTCTGTTCCTCTCACTACCTGAAAAGAGGGGAGACAGTAGAGGATTCATTTTCTGCCAAAGCAGACACATTGCACAAACTTATAGAAAGAAAGGAGGCAGGAAGGAGGACAAGAAAAAAAGAAAAAAAAAATCTGGAATTTAGATAGTGTAAAGAAAGGAATTCAGAACCATTGCAATGACCTCTCTGACCGAGGAAGTATTGGATATGGCAGACAGCAAACAAGACCAGCAGAGTATAAAAGGGTCATTGACTCCAGAGGCAGCATTTCCATCCTAAAGCCAGGGGGCAACCTTTTGTAACAACAACAACACAAAGAATTATAGACACTGACAACAGCCTGATAAAACCAGCAGCAAACCAGCCAAGATCTTAATTTCTCTCAAAAAGAATATCCCCAGCTTCACTAAATCAAGTAATAGCATACCTGTGTTTTTTTGCTTTAATACAAAATAGGCATTTTAAAGAGAGAAGGAAATCTATTTCAAAGTGCAGTTGAACATTTCCCTCTGGAAAATTTCTGCTCTTGCAGTGTCCTTAACACTGCCAGTGCCATATTTCAGCACAACTGAAAGGCTTCTTCATATTAAAGCCCTTCAGACATTTTTTTTTTTTTACTGCTGTTGGTTTAGTCATTCTTCAGAGGCTCAGTGTTGTTTGGAGACATTTACAACAATTAATTGCCTCTCGTGTTCCCAAGAGCAAATTTTTATCTTCTCAAACAAGGAAGGAATCAGGTTAAAGATTACAGGGAAATGACTGACCAGACACAAACTGGGAATGCTGCATGAGGCACAGTGACTCTTGGGACTGAAAGCTTACTATTAGTTAGGGAAATAGAGGATTCATTCTAACTCATCCAATTATCTTACTGTATATTAGTAAACAAAAGCTCATGGTGTATAAGGAGAGGAATTAACAGATATTTACTGTCTTTGTCAGAGCAGAATGAAATAAAGTATGAAATGTTTATTTTTTAATAACCAGTAAAGTTAACATTAATATTCAACTGCAGAGCCATAATTAAAAAAGGGATTTTAGGCTGTATAACTGCCAGGGCTGCTAGAGTTTTCTATTCTGTGTCAGGATATCAATGTATCTTCATTAATCCTAATTTCATCTCATACATATTATTCATTCATTCATTAAGAAGTTTTTTACCTCATGTCGTGTAATCAAAATTGCTGATGTAATCATTATTGCTGATGGTTGCAGTGACACAAAATAAAGGCAAAATCAGTCAAACTGAAAGGGCTGACAAGTAGTTCAGACATTCCCTTTAACCTGGCAAGTCTCTCAGGGATGGGAGCTGGGGTGTCACGTGCAGGGCTGGGCTCAAAAAAACTTTGAGTAATAATTTAAAAATGGGCAACACCATAAAATTGTGATAAAACCTTCAGTGTCTGTTGCCATCAATGCTGGTACTGACAAACATGAACCCAAACCTGCTATGAACACCATTCTCTGGGGCAGATACCTTTCAGACACCCTCATTGCCCTGCACCATCCCAAATCACTGGGATGGGACTCCAAGCTCCCTTTTTATCCTGGAGAGCAATAAAGAGCAGGCAAAGGAGAAGTGCAACAGAGCTGTGTTGTGATTTTTCCTGTGAACAGAGGAAAGATGAGAAAAAGCAAATGCAACAGGAAAACAGGAGGCAACAAAACACAAGCATAAAGGGATGTCTCAGGTCCTTTCCCTGCCAGCTTTCACTCTGCACCTCTGTCCCAATGAGCCCTGGTGTGAGCAGCTACTGCTGAGCAGTAAGATATAAGCAGAATATACAACAGGAGGATACATTTACAAGTCAAATGTTGCTTAAACTTCAAAATGTCTTTAAACTCAGTAAGCTTCATCACCAAAATTAATACCTGCTGTTTGTAGCAGACCCAAGAACCTTTTTCAGCACAGTGAGAATCAGGTACCTTGTGTATGGAAGACTTTACACCTGCTCCTCCAATAGTAAGTTTCAAAACTAAATGACATTTCAGCCAAACCTTGATCATCATCCCAAGCACACACTGCAAAACAACTCAAACACACAAACAAGTCCTGGTGTAATGTCCTGAGAACAGCTCAAACTCACACAAATGAAGACAAGCAGAGCAGTGTTTCCTAGCATAAGGCAATAAAGGAAACTATCAGGTTTTCTAGCATGAACCTCAAGTCTCATTCTGCCTCCTTTTTGCTCCAAGGAGGATATCTTCTTTCTCTACTTCTTCAGGTCTGTGTTAATGACTTGAAGGTGTAAAAGTAAGAGAGAACCAGTCCTCTCCCTGTGGGTCTTGGGAAGAACACAAATCTACACCTCTATACATAAAAGGTCAGTACAACCCGGGTTTGCAGAAGAACAACAACAAAAAAAAATCCATGAAGAATGTTTTAAATATTGCAAATGATTCCCTCTAGTACAGTTGAACTGTCAAGATGTACCTTAAAAACACAGAAGGAGGGTTACAACAACTGCAAAGAGCTTACAATATGAAGCCATCCTCTGTTTATTCTGCACTGTAAATTTTCTTCCTGATTTTGCCTTGAAATTTTGCTGCAAACAATATCCTCTTCTATTTGAAAAGTCACAACACTGTCACTTACTGCTGCATAGGGTATGCAATTACAGCAATGCCATTTTCACAGGAAGGTGATATTTATAAGTTATTATCCCAGCCACAATGAACATGAGGCAAATAGATGGGAGAATAGAAAAATGAGACAAAGAAGATAAAAACAGATCCACGAAAAGAAGGAAAATATTGAAATTGGGACTTCAGCAGAGATGCTTAGGTGCTGGAAAAAATAATCAAAGCCCTCTGAGAGGTTTTCATCAATAAAAAAATCTACAGCAACTGAAGTTCTGGCTACACACAAAACCATAACTTTGTGTTGGCAGGGCTGGTCAGCTGGCCCTGCTCCAATGCCTATGGCTGATCAATACTTTCTCAGTTCACAGCCTACATCTGTCTGCAAAGGGGAGCAGTGATCCCAGCATGCTAACATGCATCCATCTCTAGAAATAACTTCTACTCAATGCTCATAGTATAATATCTTCTCCTGTTGTTCAAACAGAAAAGAGCAACTGCACCTCCATCTGCAAAAGAAAGTATTAGAATGTACCAGGCTCTGATTCCAGCCTGTTCATGTTAATTAAACACAGACTTCCATCCTGCAGCAGAAAATCAGGTATTTTTTAAAAAATTGAGCTTAAAAGATTATGAATCAGCCTTTAGTATTAGCAATTTGCTTCATTTCCCTTTTCCTTCTCACTCCACCCAGGCAGTACATTGTTAGAAATAGTATTATAAATATCTAAGCTCCCCCAAAATTGCTGAGCCAGATGTTCAAAGTTCAGCACTGCAATGCCCAGCATCACCACATCTGCATTCCTGCCCAGCCTTGAGAAAGCACCCACTCAACACCCATCAAACCTGGATGTGGATCAGGAACTGAAAAGTCATTTCACCACTTCATAGTGAAATCATCCCCCTGGGGATTGCCCCTTTAGTAATTCATCCTCAGTGTTTGTAGTGAAATGAGGCAACCAGGTGCCACTAATTGCCAGGGAGTGAGCATGAGCTTGTGTTAAGCCCACCTGTGCCTAATTAGGGTGGGCCCCCTGGTTCTGCTCATGCGCAGTGGGGGCCCACCCTAATTAGGCACAGGTGGGCTTGCCACAAGCTCATGCTCACTCCCTGGCAATTAGTGGCACCTGGTTGCCTCGTTACACTACAAGTGTTCACACCACTATCTGTATTTTTCAGTCCTGTAACACAGATGTTTTTATTGCTGCATGGGGAAGCTCCTGGGCCCCAAACTGATTTTTTTTACCTTAGGATCAGCAGTCAGCAGCTTGAATGCTTGATATACTTGTGCTTCTTTCACACCTCCACCAAGATCCAAGAAGTTGGCTGGTTTTCCACCATTTAGAGAGATTATATCACAGGTTGCCATTGCCAGGCCAGCTCCATTGACTGTAATTGCAAACAGCAAGTGCTCATATTTCACATATTTTAAAGTTAAGATTTGTGATAAGGCTTAAAATACATTAGCACAACCACATGGCTCAAAAGGTTACATAAATACTTATTTCTAAATAAGTCAGTACCTATCCAAGGCTGCTCAGTGTACCAAGGAATTTAAACTCTGGTGTATACACACCAACATTTAGATTTCTTTATGACTGTATCAATTTTAGGACTTAGATGTAATCTTGCCTTAAGCATGTGTGAACACTGGAATGGTGAGTGGGGAAATGCAAAAATGTCAGATTTAAAATCAAATCAAATCAAAGACACACAAAACCTTCTGAGAACAGTGATGGCATCACAAGACATAATGGTCAAATTGACTCCTTAAGCTCCTCTCTTATCTTTCTGGCAGCAGTAGATGATGCTTGGTATTACTATAAACCAGACAAAATTTTGGGAACAGAGATCAGATGCTCCTGGAACTGCCTTTTATTTCATGTTTGCTCCAGTCTAAAAGCATTCCCATAAACATCCTGTAAGCTGGGAAAAGTAAATGTGAATTATTTGTCCCCAGCAAGTTGCTCCTGCTGCACAAAATAAGACTTCTGTGTCACCTGCATTTCAACAGCACTAATACTTAAAAATCAACCAAAACAACAACAAAAAAACCCAGCTGCAGCATTGCTGGTTATTAATTAGTGTTTTTTAATTTTTTCTCTTGTTACAATTGAGATGGAAATGTAACTGTCACTAATCAGGCACCTGAAATACTTTCTCAGTGCCTTCTAGATTTGTGGTTAGAATAGTGTCTAAGCAATACAAAAACCATTTTCTAAAACCAGGGATTTCACCAAGCTGAGATAAAATGACTAATTCAATTAAATTCCTAATAAAATGTTGTACTGGCTAACAACATTTTTTTCATTGAAAAATGAAAATTATTCAGAGTATAGCTGACTTTCTTACTTATCTCTTTCAAACACAATAGTCATTTCTGCTCTACAGAAACTTAAAAAACCCAGAGAACTTAAAATAAACTAAGGTTTATTTTCCTTTTAACAATCAAGCAGCTTTTCTAGTAGCTTTCCTTAAAGGGAAATGGAATTCAATATTAATTTGTAAAAGGGAATGTCAGGTTTTTATACATAAGCTTTTGCATGCCTGAGTTTTCACTTTTGAAAATTAATGATCGAAACTTGATGACTTTTTTTTTTTTTTTTTTTAATTACTGGAAAGACCAATTACATCAGCTTAAAAATTCAGAACACAGAAACCCCATGGGCTTCTCCCTAAGTGAGCTTTTTCTCTGGCCACACACAAGCCCTGCCTGGCTGCTGCTGCGGCCTTCATCCCAGTTTCAACACCAGTTTAGTTTCATTCCTGCAAGAACTTGTGGAAGGACAAACTCAGCAAAACAGACTGCAATACCATCAGGGTGGATTGAATGTCAGAATGTAAACAGAGTCCATACACTGAAAAAGTATGAATTTGTCTTCAAATATCTTTTGGATTTATTTGTTCTTACCAAAGCAAGCAATATTGCCATCCAGTCCTATATATTTTAAGTCATATTTGGCAGCTTCATTCTCTATAGGCTCATTTTCAGACTTGTCATCCATGGCAAATATTTCTTTTTGCCTAAATTCTGCATTGTCATCAAAGTTTATCTTGGCATCAAAGCAAACAACTAAAGAAAAAAAAACAACACAAAACAAAACAACATATAAGCATTTAGAGATTAGAGTTAGTCAGAGCTTGAAATATCACAGCAACCACTACAGCAGGGAGGGGGAGAGGGTTGTTCAGGGACTGATGTTGCTTCCAGCACAGAATCAGCTGTAGTTCTAGCACTGAGTCCAGTAGGAAAAGGTAAGATTTCCTCAAAACCTATACTAAGAAAAGATGTAACCATCTCCAAATCACAGTGCCATTTTAAAAAAAGCTCCCAAGTTCTGAAGGCAGTTTTTATGATGCAGACAGGTGGTCTGCAGGTCTGCAGTTGTTTCACAAGAGCTGACACTTGGTATTTTGAAACTATGACAGGAACAGGTTAGCAATCCAAAGCAATGTTTGGTAACATGCACTCATTTATATTTAAGCAATTAAAACAACAACAAAAAAAAGGTTTCCTGAGCCAAATTTTTAATTTATAATGTTATTAGCTGTGAACACATTATTTCCCTGAAGATAAATAGGAGAGTCTCAGTTTTAAATTTTGGGTTTTCTTGGTTTGGGTTTCTGATGTTGTTGGCATTTTGGTGGTTTTTCTAAATACATTTGTTTTGTAACCAATATTGGATTAAATTAAAACAGGATTAAATTTAGGTTCAGTTACTGGAGTTTCAGAAAACTGTTCATGAGTGTTTGTGTCTAATAAATTTCTCTTGGAAGAGTTAAGATCTTAGGCAATCAACCATCACGTGGGAACCTGCCAACAGGAGAAAAGTTTCAAGTTCATAATCTGCTTCTACTCTACTAGAGCTGCTTTAATTTTTTTTTTTTTTTAATAATGAACTAAGACCTGCACCATTTCTCTTAAGCTTTCAGGTCCTTAAGTTTACTAAAACAACTCAAAGCAAGAGCAAAACTGCAGTCTCAGAGCTGTTTACCTTAGACACGACCATTTGCAATGTTACGTTAATAGAATCTCATTTCTACAGAACATTCATCTTTAACAAAGGCCATGCTGTACAAGTAGCATGGAAAACACTTATTAATATTTATAAAACCATTTTCACCATCAAAAGCACAGTTGTATGCATGATAGATTATACAAATGAATTTTGCTTCTAAACAAGTATCAATAAAACTCCAGAGCTTGTATTCATGGAGTAGTTGGTTTTGCTAGAAGTACAGGACTTTTGTCATCTGCCAATTCAACAGCTTACACTGAGAGCAAACTAAACAAAAGAACCCACAGAAATTGGCAGCTACAGGCTTCTGACCCAACAGTGTTAACAAAGAATTTGCTACTAAATTAAACAAGAAGAAATACATCCAGCAATGTATTTTCGAATGGAAATTCACTGACGTGAAAAAAACCAGAAAACACAGCAGGAAATAAATACATCTTAACTGTTACTTTCATAGGAATAATGGTCTTCATATAGAGCCTTATAGTTTATCATTAGAAATAACTGCATGAAGCTATTGAAATGTTCTTCTGTTTGTTTATTTTTATTCTTCTTGAAGACACTTCAGATGGAGAAACTGTGAGGAGAAAGAAGTAAGCCCAGGAAGGCTTCTGTGTATGGCTGCTAGGAAGATGGCTTTCACACCTTGAAACCCTCTCCATTTTTCCTTCTCAGCTTCCTGGATGCAAAACACGTGAGGAAAAACCTCCCAGAAAACAGAATAAAAACTCCTCCCCTCAAATTAACCCTGGCACCCTAAATCTGCACAGCCAGTCCAGAAATCTAAGCTGGTAATTTACCCTAGTTATATTTTTCCACGTTGCCACCTGTACTCTAGAACTCCAGCAAGGATGCAGAGCACAACCACAGATCTTTAGGACTACCAGGTTGATTTCCTCATTCCAGAATGTCCTCTCCTTTTCCCCTTCTTGCCCACTGTTTTCCCCTCTGTGCTGGGGGATCAACAGCCAAATACATCCTCAGCACCTCAAACATTCTCCTATTCTGTTATCTGGCAGCACTGGCTCTGCCCTTCTCCCTCCCTATATGATGGAGATTCACTCACAAGTGAGTATTTAAAGGTCCTCCTTGCAGCTTTACCTGGCTGGTACTGAACTGGGGATTTTTCCCTTTCTTCTGCCAAAATAGCAGAATAGAAAAGTATTCCTACACAAGTCATCTGAGCTACTTTTGAACTAGGACATGTGAATACCAGAACAGCCCAGCCCTGGCCCAAGGAGCTCCCCTCAAGCTCATTTCTCTGCCTGACAGAAGGGATCTGGCATTAGGTGTCCCAGCTTCTAACATCTGGCTGAGCAAAAAGGATGCTCAGGGTACCTTCCATACCACCCTGTGGTGTTAAGTATCTTGGTTGATAATTCTACTAAGAAAATCATTTCAACAAGTTTTGAGAATGGAAATTTTGTTTCATGCTGTCAGTGGTCTTCAACGCAGCAAATAAAGCTCCTGAGTCCATCAGCCAAGGCAGACAAACAGACCAAAGAGTTTGTTTTGAAGGGAACATCATAATCTGCAGGAAAGCTCCAGCAGTTTTTGGTGAACCTGTTTCAAAAGGTCCCATTCATCCTCAAAAAGGTCAAAAGTGTCATGTGCTGCACACTGCTAGGACTTGAAACCTCCAGACCATTCATTTCACACAGCTTTGTTTCATTGTTCTGCTTCAACTCCACTTGTGCTACACACAATGAAAAAATCCTTCTCACCTCCCTCCCAACTGAGCTAATGAGGCCAATGGATCTTTTTTTAAATTGCAGGGAAAAACAAAAATCCATTGGGTCTGAAGGCAAATTGTCCATTTTCAAATTGTCCATTTCCACTTAAAAACCAGCCTACAATAGAACTACACTGATCAGCAGCAGGGCTTTTTGTCTCTCACCCCTAGAACACATTTCACAAATTACACAAGAAAAAACAAAGCCAGAATTAGTTGCTAAGAATTTTACCTACATTTTTAAGCTGAGGTTTACAATGCAGAAACTATTGACTCAATGTGCATGGTGTTATGGTACTGCAACTGAGCTGGAAATCTGAGTGCACAGATAAAAAGAGTTAAAGAAATGAGCAGAAAATATCCTCGAGGTAAACTCTAGGCAGAGAGCTAAAGGATTTTGGTGGCAAGAACTCCCCCCCCAAAAAAAAACAAAAAGCAAGAAGGAATTTGAAAAAGGTCAGAAAAATCCCAAAGTTTCAAAAAACAGAATGCTTACATTTAGGTCATAAATAACTTCTTATTAGTTTTACCTGATATCACCTCCTTATGAAAAAAAATCACCACACATATAATTATTATCATATTTTTAATTATTTTTTTAATATTATCTTTTTCTTTTTCTTTTTCTTTTTTTTTTAATGCCACTTTCCAATAAGGCATTTTTAAGTGTCCCAGAGTCCTTTTCATAACAAAGATCAACACCTTTTAACATGTATTTAAAAAATGGGCCAGGGCAAGATTTATTTTACATTTTTTATAGCCTTCTAGAGTTGCCCACCAGCTGAATTTTGCTTTCAGGCTGTGGACAAACCTCTGCCAATTTTTTTGCATTTAGTTTGTTAATAAAAAAAGAAAAACTGGGAGAGACTGAATAGTTTTTCTAGCCCCAATTCAGCTTTTGAATTCCTGACAGACAAACTGAGCCAGAAATATGGGTTCTTTTCAGTGAAAAGCTGTTTATTTTATAAACTAGCTGCGAGTGCATAAAAACTATTTTAAAGATGCTAATGCTTTCAAGTGGTACTGACTTCTAACGAGGAACTCCTGTTCTTAGCAGACATAGCAGTGATCTTTTCCCAAAAGTTTCCAAGCAGCCCCATTCCTAATGCCTGTTAAAACAGGCAAAAAACTTCCCATTTTTGAATTTCCACTTTAATCTCTAGGCATAGTTTAAAAAGCTGGAACAGCCTTTCTTGACAAACACTGACAGTGAATACTCAGGAAACACCCACCAGCACTTCCCAATGCAAAGACTTCTCTTAAACCACAAAATGAGCCCCTAGGAAGTCACAAGTGCTTGGGAACTTCAGGCTTTGATACTGAAGGCTCAGATAAGCTCCACAGCTTCTCCTCTTTATCCATTTAAAGCAAAAACAAGAAATAAAAAAGAAGAGGGCATCAATATTGTAAAAATATTGGTATTAGGAATGAAATCACAGATAAAAAGGCTTCACCATCACCTGAAACAGAGAGGTGGAAACTGTGATCCACCTGGATCCACCCTGCTCTACTTCAAAACACCCAACCCATCTCTACTTCTTCCTCTCCTCACCTCTGTCTAAGTTAGTTTGACAAAAATGACAAATGGAAGGAAAGGTTTCTTAGCCCTGTATTCATGGTGGAAGTAAAGCAATTACCCTTTTTCTTCTTTATAGGATATAAATATATAAATTTTTCTTTCTTTATAGGATATAGCCAAGTGTCAGACCCAGCTGGAATTTTCCCTGTGCTCCAATAGGTTGCAGAGTCATGCACTTACAATTTTAACTTTCCTATATGTTTATAAATGTAAAATAACAAGTTGCTTTCTACCAAATCTCATTAATCCTAGCATCATTAACAACAACAACAAAGAAACAAACCCAAAATCCAACAAAGAAAACCCCAAGTTTGCACAAAGAGCAGAAGAGCTCACCAAGCATAACATGTAGAAGTCAATACTTCCAGTATTTGAATGAAATAACAAAAGGTATTGAAATATAAAATCTGCCAGGGGAATATTTATGAATGTTGCTTAAATTACATTACAAAACAAAATTAATGCAAAGCTGCTGCTACAGCCTTCTATGCAATTTAATTTATAGTTTGCATAAATAAGGAACTATAAGGCATTCATTTGTTTCCTTCAGTTTCTTACCTTGCCCTTCTGGAGTTTCGCCAAAGGGATTCACTTCAACTTGAGTGGCATCAATTTTCAAGAAAAGATGATACAGCTTCTTAATTTGATCTGCTGCCTAAATTTGATCAAGAGATTTACGATTACCACAAAGAAAAAACCAGAAGTTAATGTTCTCAAGGAAAAGGTAAACCATTATTGATTATTTTTAATTTATTAAATTGCATACTAGCTCTAGATTATTACTGCTTTAATTTCTGTTTTCTTAATTACAAGTATATAGTATCTGGAATAGCTCTAACATACCATTATGATACTGCATAACATTTAGTAAATGTGCATTTAAAGATTACAGAACTGGAGATTTTCTACAAAGTAAACAGCACAATTACTATGACAAGTTGAGTGTGAAAAGTACCTAACAGCTCATAATCACATATTCTCTGATATGCTGAGATCTAAGTTGCATTTGCTTCAATCAGTCTAAATTCAGAAACCATAAAAACAATGTGTACTCCTTTCTGTGACTTTAGTGACTTTAAAAAAAAAAAAAATACATTTCTCCTTCCCACACCAATCTGAAATGTTTTCTTGAAGAAATCATGTTGGAAGGATGCCTATTTAATCTTTTCAAGGTACTGTTGCTTGTCCCTTCTTGTTCCTCACCATCTAGCTGTGTCACTGGCTCTGTGCAGGAAAGTATTGTGACTGACTACTTACTAACTTCCAAATCTTTTGTTGTTATAAAGTTATTCCATTAATACAACAACTTAAATAGAGGCAGCATGCACACGCATAATAAAAATTCCCTCTGGTTCATTACACATTGACAACCTATTAGCTGAAACAAGTTTGCTGGTGAAGAAGTGCACTAATAAAGGACCATTCAGATTTGTTCCTTTATCAGTCTTCAGTTAGCTGAAGCACACAAACCAAAAACGTTTGGGATCTCTTCTGATAAGAGAAAAGAATAAATAAATAAATCTAAGCAAATAGGGGGAAAGGGGGAAGGGGGGAAGACAGAAAGAGGGGAAGAAGGGGAAGGAGGGGAAGGAGGGGAAGGAGGGGAAGGAGGGGAAGGAGGGGAAGGAGGGGAAGGAGGGGAAGGAGGGGAAGGAGGGGAAGGAGGGGAAGGAGGGGAAGGAGGGGAAGGAGGGGAAGGAGGGGAAGGAGGGAAAGAAGGGAAAGAAGGGAAAGAAGGGAAAGAAGGAGGGGAAAGAGGGGAAAGAAGGAGGGGAAAGAGGGGAAAGAGGAGGGGAAAGAGGGAAAGAAGGAGGGAAAGAGGGAAAGAAGGAGGGGAAAGAAGGGGGAGGAAGGGGGAGGAAGGGGAGGAAGGGGAGGAAGGGGGAGGAAGGGGGAGGAAGGGGGAGGAAGGGGGAGGAAGGGGGAGGAAGGGGAGGAAGGGGGAGGAAGGGGGAGGAAGGGGAGGAAGGGGGGGGGGGGGGGAAAAGGAAGAAGACATGACAGCTTGAAAGACTCAATCCCAATACTGCACTGATCAAGAATAGGGTGGTGAGGGATGTTCCCATCTCCCTCTGCTGAATGATGACCAGGCTTCCCCTGAAGTGCTCAGTTTAGGGACCAGCACATCCCAGCCAAGGCAGGAGTCTCCCCAGCTCCACATGGGAGAGGCACCAACAGGGACACTGGGGAGAAAGACCCCTGGGTAACCCCACAGTGATTCTGGGCAACCTGAAAAGCTATTTCTGCCCTAGTACACTGCTGTAATTTTAAGAGATCAACAGAATCACTTAACTTTTATTATTAAGGGCTGCTCCAGCTTTCAGCACCTCTATATCCAGCAGCTTAATGTCAACATTGCTCTTTCTCATGGTCTACAAGTCCTGAGACATTTCAAGGCAAAGCAGAAAATCCCAACCAAGAAATAGTGGATGTGTAAATAAATATTAGGATTTGTATGAATGCAACCCATGTCCCTTTGCTTCTGTAAATTCCTTTAAGTTGATAGCACAAGGAATGAAATGCATTGACCTCAGCATTATTGGAATGTATTGTTGAACACTCCATATATTGCTGGTAATTATTAAGTGCCAGAACTCTTCCAGGGTTGAAAGGTTCCACATAATCATTTCTCCTCATTAGACATACAGCTAAATCTTCAAATATGTGTTAATCAACTTAATGATTATGCATTTGTTAATTGCACAGTTGGGGTAGAAAATAATTAAAACCACTGGATTAAAAATAAAGGAGTTTTACAAAAATGACTTCTTTATACTATGGGAGAAAAAAAAAAAAACAACAGGCAGAATTAGCTTACATGAGCTTTTTCTTATTTGGAAAATGATTCAAAAAGGCAAAATCTCTTCCATATTTGTGTAAATTATGGAATTCTAATATATATATAAAAGAAATCCTGAAAAGAACAAGCTGACAGCCTTTTGGTTTTGAGTTGAATATTGAAAAAAAAAAAAGAGGCTTCAATTCCATAGAGCAATACACTTTTACTTCTCCCCACATTAAGGGTCAAATTTTCCAAAAAACCTGCACATGTCAATCACTGAGCTCCAATGAGATCCCAATAAAATCCAAAGAATCCCACATGGTATAACTGCATGTTGGCATCAGTTGCTTCAAAGGCTCTGGAACAATAAGGACCTTACTCAGATTGCTAATGCCCCATGCCAGCTATATAGGTAAAATTTAGTATTTAAAATATCAACAGCCCTGATTTAATTATCACTCAGCCTTCCATGTCTACTTGGAAAGCATTTCTCATACAGTTTGGCTAAAAGGCCTTCAGTAAAAACTAAGGGAGTCAGTTACCTGCTGTTGCAAAGGTCCATTGAATCCCAGATTTTTTGCCATCTGCAGTGCCTGACGATCCTTTATGCCTTCAAAAATATCTATTTCCTCCTGTAACAAAAGCACGCACAAACATAACTAAATATTCAATTGGAATGGAGATTTATAACTTCAAAAGGAAAACACTCAGTATACATTTGCAAATTGGTAATTAAAGGATGGCTGTTTGCCAAAGTTCTCTGAGACGGAGGCTATAGCAGCTGCCTATAGGGTGTGTTATAATTACCACACCAACTATGAAACAGTCCCTTCCACAAAAATGTATAATTCTTCAGGGTGGCTTGCTGACAAGACAATGTGACACCAGTTTTCACTTTTAATTACAGTACAGATGGCGTTGACGAATATTTAGTCTGTTAATTTTTATTGCATCTTCTGGAGTATTTTCAAGGCAATGGTGACACCGCCCAATAACTGTGAAGTTTATATAAATTAAAAATGGATATTAAATATTTTTACATTTTTAAAATAATTACACTTGATTGTATCATTTATTTTCACAGATGAGTAACTCGTCTCCTCATTATCATAAAAAAATACTTAAATGTAGTCATCATTAAAAAGGCAATTATAACAGTTGGATTTGAGATGCAAGAGTCATCCAGGTACAAAGAAATAATTAACAACTCTGTCAATTAGGAAAAAATGATCACTGAAACATTAATCATATTGGCACTGATCCATTTGTGAAAAAACTCTGTTCCTGAAAGCCAATCTCACTCATGAAACATTTCAGATATTAAGTTTACATATGACATAAAAGCCAGATTTAAGCCTGAGCTGGTGACACAACACTAACAAAATCAGATGTTAAACACACTTCATTTATCTGTTATGTGACACTTCTGATCCCCTGTTTGGTGAAATTCAGTTTTTATGGTTAATATTGTCTTCTTTCCATACATGGAAGAAGGAAAACTGGAAGAAGAAAGAGGGGGGAGAGGGGAAAGTAACTGACAGGGAAAATTTTAGTCTAAAATATCATTCAAATACCTTAAAGATAAGTTCTGGGCTAGTAGCTGCAACTTCTTCTATGTCAACACCACCCTGTGGGCTGCCAACCATCACAGGTCCATTGCAGGCTCTGTCCATCAAAATTGCAAAGTATGTTTCCCTGGAAATATTCAGTGCTTCTGCAACCATCACCTAAAAATGAAAACAGGGAAGAAAAAAAATACAGCAACAGTTCTGACTGGTCCATTTAGTTGGTGACAATTAATCTGAACACAGCTTTCCTTCCATGGTGTCAAGAGTAGTGAGTGTTGCAAAATCTTTTTGTTGTGTAAAAAGCAATTAAAAATGAATTGAACAAATGAGGGACAGTATTTCCCTCTGCTGAGAGCAAGCAGAGAACATTGTGACTTACTTTTCCTGCACTGCCTTAAAATAGAACAGCTTGATACTTGCTATCCTGAAAAGAAATGTTTCTTTCATTGCTTTTACAAGATATTACAATTTTTTTTTGTACCCAAGAAATTCTTTCCCTCTTAATAAGAGAATCCCCTGATGCTGCTCTTCTCACCGAGGCATGTAACAACCAGTGTAAACCAGAAATACCTAATTGCTGCTTTTTTTTCCAAGAAGAGGATCAAATCTGCTGCTGCATCCATAAAGGAGACCTCTATAGTATTCCCAACAAGCAATTTAAAATGCTGCCACCAGAAAAACTTGTGTTACTGAGTCTTGCAAATCCCAGAGCTGTAAGAGAGGGTGTGTTGCCTTTCTGATCCATCCCATCAGTAGGGATGTTCCTTACCAGTGAAGCTTCTGGCTTAAATTCTCTCCTGCACGCTGACAGAAAGCCATCCCACACTTAGAATCTCACAACTGAATTCCTGCCCTGTCTAAATATATCCTAAGGAAATGGGTTTACAGATAATTCTGCCACCCAGCTTTTCACTTCCAGTTTGGAGAGACATGCAGACGTGTAACCTTTAGGGACTGAGTCATTGTGGAAACAGAAACATTTCTTTTTCCCAAGAGCTACTCGTTTCTATTTATTACTATAAACTACAGAGCCCTTTCATATCAATAGCTGACAGAAACCAGAGCATTCAACAAAAAAGATTATTCAAATCCTGTATGTTGAGCATCTACAAGTACTCACATTAAAACTGGAGGTAAAACAGCCTGTATAAATTCTTTGTAACAGTTTTTCCTTTTCTCCAAAAATATGTCAATGCCAAAGTCCTTTCCATTTCAGTATTACAATAACTATATATTCCTTTTTAAAACTGCAATAGTTAAGCAATAGCTATTAGAGCAGTATCAGAGATTAAGTAGTTTTACAGAAGGAAGGAAGGAAGGAAGGAAGGAAGGAAGGAAGGAAGGAAGGAAGGAAGGAAGGAAGGAAGGAAGGAAGGAAGGAAGGAAGGAAGGAAGGAAGGGAAGGAAGGAAGGAAGGAAGGAAGGAAGGAAGGAAGGAAGGAAGGAAGGAAGGAAGGAAGGAAGGAAGGAAGGAAGGAAGGAAGGAAGGAAGGAAGGAAGGAAGGAAGGAAGGAAGGAAGGAAGGAAGGAAGGAAGGAAGGAAGGAAGGAAGGAAGGAAGGAAGGAATTACACTTATCCTTAGCAGACCTACTGTTTCCAAGAAATCAGAAAAATCACTGCCCTAAGATTAAAATAATTTGAAAGGATTTAGTGGCAAAGACTTTCTAATGTGGCCAGTTTATAAAGCAACAGTTTTGAACAACTGCTGTAGATAAAGACTATTACTCTGAATGAAACATAAGGTGACATTCACTCCATCAATCAGCACTTCAAACTCCTTAGATCCAAGAGGTATTTATAAACCTCTAGTCTTAGAACTCTGCCTACCCAGCAAGATGTGTTCCATCCAATAAGTATTCCTCAGGTTTTCATAGTTCAAGTAGGATAAGCAAGAAAGATGCACTATACTTTCACCCAAGTCGTTTTTTTGACATTCTACTCTGGAGTACATAAGAAAGAATGTACTTACCTTCTGCCAGGCTGTACATCTTCACAGAACAGAAAAAAAAAGTAAGAGACAAGGAATTAAATAAAGCCTTTTGTGCTCAGAATGGAAGGAAAGATGGTATTTGTTCATAGTTTGTTTTTTTTTTTACTTGGAAGTAGTTTTCTTTATAGTAATTTTGTTTCCTTCCACTTTTACCTTGCTTTATTCATAGAAGATAGAGTGATGTAAAGGCTCAAATAAGCAACTTCTCAAAAGCAATCTAAAGAAAACCAGGGTGAAGGAGACAACTCAGAACACAGGACACTACTGTACTACTTTAAAGCATCTGCCTATTTAGGGCTACTACAAAGAGATGCTAATGCCAACTTCAGAAACAGCTCAGCTACCTGCCAAGACTGGCAAATTAAGAAGCAGAGACATGGAAGGCATCCTTGATTTGTCACTATTGGTCTTATAACCTGCATGCATGTTTTCACCCTCTTACATATCCTGTATCAACGGATCTGAAAAATGGGAGTCAGCTGCTTTAGACACAGGTCAAAGCAAACCAGCTGGTCAAAGACACTATTGGTAATTAACCACATCAACATCCTAAATTACTTCTCTGTCTCAATTCACAAAACTCCTGAGGGTCAATCCATTTGTAGCAGGCAAGGTTATTGTAGAGGAAAAAAATTCACAGGCTGTGTAACATCTCTTCTAACAAAACCCCAAAGTTACTTTCCTTCACCATCCTCCCTGCTTGATGCAGAGCAAAGCCAGGGGAATTGGTATTCATTGGTCTTTAAATATTATTTGTTGAAGTCTACCTATCATTCACATGACAAAACTAACAACAGTAAAGAACAGTGAAATTGAAGCTACTGACTCTTGACTTCTCTCGTATTTTGCTTATGATAAAGAATGTGAAGCATTATTATCTATTTTCCAAATCAGCTTTATATTTAAATGTCCTGGGGAAAAAAACCCATTTTTAAAGAAAACTTCCTACCCTCCTTCTTAAAAACAAGCCATTACCTAAAAGGTAAAGTCACACATCTAATTTCATGAGGGTAACTGTAACAGCTCTCAGCCATATACTGAATTAAATATTCAAAATGTTAATTGTGTTATTGCTTGGAGAGAAAACACAGGTAGCAAATTCTCAAGTTGTCATGATAAGAGACGACTGCCTTCTCAGATAACCAGGCTCTCCAAATTCCAAGCTGCCATGAGAGGATTTTATGTAAACTCACAAAATAGCTTCCAAGTTATAAGGGAAGTAAAGAGACTGCTGTTTATTTAAGAAACATCAATCTGAAGCAGCACAAACATGCTTGAAATTCTATAACAGGTGCACAAGCTGAGCAAGAAAGCTGAAAATTCCACCTCCTGCTCCATAATTATTCTAATTGTAGAAAAGTTTGATCTTTTATTCCTTCCTTGCAAACACACATAAGTGATACATGACTTCCATTGACTTGACACTCACTGTTTGCCACAGAAAGTGGCTTAATAACTATTTTCCTTCTAAAAAAAATGTGTCCTGTGACACATTTTAAAAGCCTAGGGCTTTTAAAAGTCACCTTTATAATCAGAGTGGATGACAATCAATGATCACCTTCTCCCAGTGCAAAGCATCACATTGGTTTATCGTGAATCAATATTAAAATATTTGTAAGCTGTATCCTGAATAATTTCCATGCAATTCTACAGCAAAGTACACAGTCTACAGACTTTCCTGTATCACCAAAATAAATATCTGAAGTTCAGTAGTGCAAATTTCACCTTAAACTTCACATATGCCCTAGCTTTCTACTATTGACTTTTGTTTATTGACACAAGCAGTGTGTGGATGAGGAAGGAGGCAATTACAAGTGAAATGTACACCTATTCTATACCTGGTACAAAAGGCATATTAATATAAATCCTTTGAATAATCCATTTCAAAAAATGCCAACACCCATGGCTTTTTGCATTCCTATAAATTTCAAAGAAAATAAAAGTCTCATTTTCAGAACTGAGTATGTATATGAATGAGCAGACTTGCACTCAGAGAAAAGAGTGAAATTGCCTGTGTTTATGTGACAAGTTTTGTAATAAAACAAAAGAATTTATAAAAGAAATCTGCTTTTGCAATACAAATTTTGTAAAGCAGAATGCCTTAATATGGGAAATGGATATACTTCTTTATATCCTTAGTATTATCATCATCTCTGTCTTCATGGTAATACTACCCCATTTTTTTATAACAAATATATCTTTTTAGCAAAACCAATGACAAGTGATGGTAATTTGCTCCCCAAGAGGAGAACCACCTGAACTCCTTCTTCCATCTCTCATTAGACAGCACATTTCCAGACAGGTGTTCTCCTTCTCTGCTAATATTCCAAGCTGCTCACAAAACATCAAAAGTGAACAGCAGCTCTTTCTGCTCATGCCAAATTATCTCCTGGTATCAAATAGAATGTGGCTCTTGATTACCTACCTGGATGAAGATCCTTGCTCAGTAAAACAAAGCATAGATAAAAACACTTATAGCAGATAGGCATTTTCTAGGATTTCCTGACTTACAGAATTTTACTAAGGTAAAGGAGACTCTTGCTGAAGGGCTATCTCTGTTTCTCCTATTTAGGCAAATACAGAGCAATCCATTTATTCTGCAGTGAATCTTGGGACCTTGCAGTATTCACCAGCCTTGCTAAATGAATTACCATGGATTAGCTGACTCACTATCATGACCACATTTTACTCTATTTTCAGGAAGAATTTACTTTTGGGCACTTTTTTATTTTTTAAATAGAGATCATTCTCAGGTCATCCATCTCCATATTTCATAAAAGCTACTCAAAGCTGATTATGATGAAATATTGAAAATTTAATTACTACAGCTTATCATGTAGATACTACTTCTCTAAACAGAATATCAGTAAGCATGTACAGTTAATGCTATATATAATTATGCTAGCATTTAGTATTTATTTGATGAAGGATGGAGCTATGGCAAAATGAATGTATTTTTCCAGCTCTAGGCAGGTTGAAACTGGGAGACAAAATACATACACTCAGAGAAGGAAAAAGTAACTCTTTTTCCCTTTCATCAATTAGATGCCATCAATCAGGCAGTGGGAAAGGAATGAAAAAAATACACGTGTCACACACACACACACCCCAGCATATTAAATGCAAAAACTGCAGCTGAACACAGTCCCCCAGTCCTCTTCTCTCAGGAGACAAAAATATTACCTTTTTAACTCTCACCCCATCCTTTGGAGTTTGCTTTGTTGACAGATTGTACCCAATCATCTGTTTAGCAAGCTGTTCAACAATCTTAGGGCTAGAAACAAAGGAAAAAGGTTAGTTTACTGAAAGATATGAAAATAAACAGTAATGTAGCTGTTGTAAACATCTTAAATATTACAACAGAAGCAACTTATTTGTGTTTTTTTTTCCATTTTAAAGACTTACTCTTTAGTTAGATGAACTCCTCCTTTTAACCCGCTATTGAAAATACCTTTTCCTCTCCCTCCAGCCAAAATCTGTGCCTTCAGAACAATTTCATTTGCCTCTGTAAAAGAAAACATATTGCTATTGTATGTGTGTCATGTACCAAGGTTGTTAGTGTAAGTTTAAAAAGAATGTCCTGGTCAGACTCCTGAAAAAAACGCAATGAGAACTTGTTCATAACTGGTGAGCAATGAAACAAGAATCAGTTCAGCATCTTTATAAAGCAACCTTTTCAAAAAAGAATTGTTCATGGAAGTGAAGGGATAAATTTACCCTAATTAAAATAGGCCATGATTTAGATCAAACCCACAAAAAGCCATGTAGCCACCATACAGTTGGACAGCTGATGCTCTGGCACAGTTTTTAAAACATGAATCAGATCATATTGTGTCTGGAGTGCACAACAAGCAAATGCTCATCAGAGTGAATAAATTCCATTCCTTGCTCTGAACCCTTGTAAGCAAAGTCATGGATGTGGTCCTAGAAGAAAAGATCCTCATCCCCAAAGGGCAGATAAAAAATCATAGCCCGAGGGCAGTGGCTGTGAAAACAGGTTCATGTTTTATGAGGCATCCCTTGAATTCTTGGCAGTGTAAGGGCAACAGTATCTTAGTAACAAGGAAGTGTGGCAAGACTCAGTGATAAGCCCTAAATGTCCAGCAGAAGCAATCCTGACACACAGAGTAAAATGGGAGGGAAAGGGGAAAAGAAAAACAAAGAAACAAAACCATCACTTGTGATCTCTGCAGCTCCATGGACCTCAGCAGCTTCTTGAAGCTTATTTAGATGTGCCTGCTGCCTGTCAGATGCTTGTTAATATTGAATACTCTCACTTTGCACATTCTGCCGGGTATTTTGCAAAGTCTGGGATCTTAAGAATAATACATCATTAATCTGTGCCTAGAAAAGGCTAACATAACTATCCTTATATTAAAATATATTAAAATATAAGCTTGAAGGTGTGGCAATTTTTGGTGCAGACCAGCTCTGACACAGCATCATTTCAAAGTTCCAATATAATAAATTTTTGCAACTTGAAAAAAAAAAAAGTTGGATCATTGGATAGAATAAAAAAAATAGTGAAATAAATATTCTATTTCCTGCATTAAGACGAAAATGCATTTTCAGTATAGCTCGTGGCAGCACTGTACTGGGAGATGCCTCACTCCCAGCCTTCTCAAGGCAAAATGCCTCCACTTGTTTATCCACTCAGTAACATTTGACATGCCTCATTCTGGACCTTATAAGCAGTCTACTTGAAAATACTTCATGCATTTCAATATATTCATGTTCTGGGCTTCCTATTATTCATGCCACTGCAAGGCAGATAAGAAGGAAATTTAAATGCAACAAAAACTTTTATATCAAGTGTTTCCTAAGCACACAAATTATTAGGATGAATTAAAACTATAAATCACTTTCCATCCTGCAGGTAGGAGCAAACTCACAAATCAAAGTGGTTCCTGGGATGAAGAGTCTGACATAGTTTTGCTAATAGATGCTGCAAGTATTTAATTAGATGGGGTTTAGGTGCCAACTGGACCAAAAGTGGGAATTTTGATGGTCAGTGAGAGGTGGTGTCAATGAGGGGAATGATCCTTACCCTTACCCCTAGCCAGCACTGCCTGATTCTCTTCATTTGACTAGGACAAACCAAGGAAAGATATTAAGGTGCACGTTTATGATCCACGAGAGGACTATCAAGGCCACAGAGCAAGCTCAGAAAAACAACTGTCAAAAACTTAAAAAAACACACCAGAAAATAAACAGAACCATGTAAAGATTAGACCTGAAGAAATAATCAATATAGCAGCTGAGCAGAGCACAATACAGAAGGTTCTTCTTGCCCTGGGGGAAACCAACAGGAAGCAATTTAATTCAATAGTTATTTGGCCAAGCTTTGTAAAATGAAGTAAACCAGTCAGATCTTATTTTACAGTAACTAAACTTGATCATTCAGCACTTCCCAAGTTGATTCACTACTTACACACTGTCATTTTATTTAAAGGGTTGATTTCTAGAAATGCTCACACAAAGTTTTTATGCTGTCTCCTGGCTGAATTCCCAAATCATGTTATGGAAGACTATCCCAAAAGAAATGTGGTTTTAGCTGGAATACACGAAGTAATTCACCTCCACCTGTGGGCTTGAATGTTAATGAATAAATAATATAAAAAGCAGTATAAAAAGTCAGTATTAAACTTATTTTAAAAAACCTGTAATTAATTTCCATTAGCACCCTTCCAAACTTCTGTAGTAACACTGGAAAAACTTTTAAGCAGGGCTGTGTTGGAAGAGAACCCAGCACAAGCAACATGTTTTTTCCCCACCATGGGGTATACCACAACATTTTTGACAGCCCTGTGTTATTATGTGTTATTAAGGTTTCAATGAACTCCTGGTTATGGCCACTGACTGAAGCCTTTGCATAATGAAATAAACAAACTCAGATCCCAATACCAAACCCAAACAACACAACAGACTGTGTCCTAAGTGTTAACAGATTATTGCTTTGTCACAGATTTAAAATTGTCTTTATTATTCAAAACAACACCAAAAAAAGACTGCTTTTAAGTATCTTTAATTTAGCAGCAAATAGTCATGAACTGCTTCATGCAGATTAATGATGCATTATTGGTAACAGCATGTGCTTTAAGTAATTATAACTTCAATGCATTAATATGTTAGATTTATTCACTGAATCTTATATTTGGCTTTTTTACACTAATCTACAGAAGAAGAGACATGAACATTTCTGAAGTTTCCTTTAAAAAACTGGAGCAAAGTACAGCTATTTCTCAAGTCAGGCACTGATAAATAAGCAAGAAGTTTTCTCTTCCAAAAAGTTCTCAGATTTGAAAATTTCACAACCCTGGTAGGGGCTAACCACACTTCTGAAAAAACTAAATCCAAGCACATAACAAAAAAGCCTGAAGTTCTTTTCTTTTAAATAAATTCAGATGTTTCAGCAGAACACAATATCACACTCCAAGGGACACAGATGTCCTATATTGCATGCAGCAACACATCTCCTTCCTGCACTCAGTGCTGGAAGTACAAATGGAAGTGATACTCCTAGCAACTGTAATAGGGTCAGTTCTATAATGAAAACCTATTTAAAATCAATAAAATCAGTCCTGCTTTGGGGAGCTATGGTTACTCTGGTCCACTGGTACTGCTTGCAGCAAAAATGAACAGCTTGTTCTCAGCCCACTGCTGTGTATATTTAACTACTGAATTCTTGATCATGAAACAATATATGCTGAGTAGCACAGCTCTGCTATATGGTGTGCTAATTTATTACCTGTGAACAACTTTCCATTATTATTGACAGGACCCTGTGATTGCAAATTAGGTGTGTTAACAATAACATGAAAATGTGCTGCAGCTTATCAAAAATAAATCACTGTGAAGGGCAGAGGGTAAGACTGCATGGCCATTTGCCTCACTCCTGCCTGTTTCTGATCTAAAGATTCTCCATCAGAGTACTCAGGACAACTCTGGCAAGGCATGCTACACTGCAGAATTAGACCATGGGACTGCTTTCCCTTTGGGAAAGACTGGCTCTAATTAATTTTCCTAATTTCAGCCATCCTGTTACACTTCTCAGGCAAGTTCCTGTCAGGTGCTTATTACTTTTTAACAATACCCCTGGCCAGAGACACTCTGGGATACTTACTTCAGCACAAAAAAGAAGGGAAATGAATTTAAACTATAAGGAAGTTCATAATAAGCATAATGCAATTTTTAAAAAATGTTTTAAAAGCCTAATTCCTAAATTGAACAATCAATATTAAAGTTGCTGTAATAATTATTAGCATTACACAGACTTGCTCTGAAATCTGAAGCAGCTTTTCCCAAGGAGCAAGTATTGCTACTACTTCCACTGCTTCCCATCCTCTGAGAACTCCAGGGATGAAGCATCTAAGAAAGTCCCCACACTCTAAGTAAGCAGATTGAGATGGGAAAAAGAAGCTGGGGACAAGATACCTCCCACATCTACAAACTATTGGTCCCCCAGCCCCCCTACCTTTAATTTTAATTTAAACCTTCTTCCTCTGTTGTTTTCATTTTAATACTCTGTAGCACCAAAAAGAATTACATTTTTACATGCCTACTTTCTACAACCTTTTGTTCTCAGACTAGTTTAGAATTACAGTTAAATAAATCATCCTTTTTAGAACTCCATACTTTTGAATATATTTATTGCTAGATTATAAGCCTCATTAAAATCTATAATGATAAATTAGTCAGTCTCTTGATTCTGTCACTACTGTTATTAATTGCTTTCATAACCATTACTACACACTTCACCAGTGATAAAAAATTTAAAGCTGGATAAAATCAGCTAAGCTAAAGCTGACTCTTAACATTGTACACTTAAACCTTCTCAGAATGAAAGTAATCAAGTATTCACACATCCTACGTTTAAGTTAAACCTGATAAATGAGTTATATAGCAAACAGAGCCTCACAAGATCCAGCAGCACCACTATAATGCATGGAAAGCATTGCATATTAAGGCAGGGATACAAAAAAACTACTTCTCACATTAAAATTGTTCATCTTATGTGCTGATATCTTCCAGCCTTTAACAGTTTCTTTTTTCAGCCTAAGATCTCATTATTTTTTCATGCAGATTTCCTCTGTAACAGGCACAAGGTTTAGAGAAACTGCTATTTGTCATATTTGCCTATATACTCAAGAGGAAACAGGCTTTGAAATCTCAGTCAGGAGACAAACAAGTTTTTCATTTGGTGGAAGACCACTGATATCGACAGAGAAGTGAGAAAAAAACATTTTCTGCCAACTCTCATGCAGCATCTCTTCTGTGTGTAAAGCAGAGAAGGTCCCTTCTGTAACCTGCAATGTCAGCCTGGTGCCCAGCACCAAACTGCATAGTAAATACTGAACAAAATGGAAAACTTTATAAAACTGATAAAGTGTTCTGTGTCAGACCCACAACTTCCATTCTTGCAGCTTCTAGGCTTCAGTATTATTTTTCTCTTCTGATGATGATTTCACTTTAAGACACAGTAAAAGCAAGCAAAGAACTTTTCCTTGTGTATTAGTTCCTCAGAGACCCCTGTTACCTGACACCCCCATGGAAGCTCCTCAGGATGATCTATTATACACTTTCCTTATAAATATAAAATACACAGACACATAACAAGACTTGCTTTCTAAAATCATCATTTGAAGTTTTACCAGTTTTCTAGCAAGTAATTTCCCCCCACTTTTCCCTTTTTCCTAAACGAGAGAAACAAAACAAATAAAAGTGCAACAAATAAAGTTTCCTTTACATTTTTACCTTTTAGTCTTAGAAAGACTTCAAGTTTTCTTTGGCAAAATATGCTGCAAACTTTTTTTTAAAGAAAAAATATTTTAAAATTAGCAATCTCAAGAAGCTCAACTGTCTTAAATTATTGATTGAATACCATAACACAATTTGTTTTAATGCTATTCAGAGAACAGGTTTTATGCAATCTGTAGTGTTGAAGTCAAGCAGTCATTAAGAACAAACACTGTTCTTGCCCCTAGCTGCAACAATACCCACACCTGTTATCCTGGAATCTTTTCAAAATTTCATTCTTTGTGATTATGAGTAAGCCACAAAAGACAGAAAGTCCTCTCTGACTGATTCTAATTCTTTTATCCATATACTGAACTGCAGAAATGGGTTTGAAAAAAGTGTATTCAGTGTAGAAAATACAGAAAATGGGGAACATGAATTTTTACAGAATTTGCTTCTAAGCATAAAAGAGTTGCTGGAATAGAAGATGTTTTCAAACATAGAGCACAAAATAAGAAACCTGGGCAAGAAACCAGGGAACTCACCCAGTAAGAAAGCAAGTCAACATGCAGAGAGCAAAGAAAACTGCAATGTTACCATCATCACTTCAGAAGTGTTAACAAACTCATAATGTAATGTAAGTGGCAGGTGAAGGGGGTTGAAGCACAGATCTGATAATTACTGCTTTGCCAAGCACAGCCTTCACACCCAGGTTTGTTATGCCTGGCAAGAGCCTCAAAAAATAAGCATTAAAACTGAGGGCAAAACTTATAGAAATTTGGAGCATCTCTCATAGTGGTGGCTGGGCACACAATCAGCAGCTTGCACAAGTGTGAGAAAGAGGCCAAGAAGTAAAAGGGAGGTATCTGAAGGTGGAGCAGCTTTACACCCAAGTTCTACAAAATCTGCCATTGCTCAAAGCAGGACTAAGGCTTTTCAAAGGGTTTCATCATCTCTTAATGCCTTGTAAACACCAGCTGGACATGGGCATCATCTGTGGTAAATACAGCTGATTATAACAATGTCAGATAACAGCAGTAAGACACTGAGCACAACTAAAACAGGAGTGTACTACCATGCTCCTCCTATTTTTGTTTACTAATCACATATGTGCAACAGAAGCAATTGCCAAAATAATCTAATATTGGAATAAGGTTAAGAGGAGGCCCATTATAGGAGTCTTAATATTTAATTCAATAGTTCAGGCTTAATTATTCCATAAAAAGGACATCTCATGGATCAGTGCTACACTGGTGAAATTAGATTCAAAACTAAAAAAAGTTTTGTTTAGAAGCTCAAGCATCAAATTTTTATTACCTGAATAATGCTCTTTTTACAGCCCCATAAAGTTTACCAACCCATACAATCCCTTCACTCTCACGTGGTCTGCCAAAACCATTCTGAATGCAGCCCTAACAATGCAGCCCTGCCAATATTAATTGGCCTTCCAAGAAAAATAACTTCCTTTCAACATCATTTCTAGATTTCCTTTTTGCTCTGTGATATTTTTCTTAATATCACACCATCTGCAGACACTTTGCAAAAACATCAGAGAAAGGCAATTTAGGGAATGTTCCAGATAAGAAGAAGAAAAAAAAAAAAAAAGATTAAGAGAAGAAGTCCCACTGTGCTTTTCACAGTTTGGTAAATTTTACAGTCTTTCATCTTGGTCATTTCTTTCATTTAACACCATTGTATTAAGTCTTCAATTTAGACTGCTTGGTGAAAGCACGATGATGCAAACCATACAGATCCAGCTCTGAAGACTCACTGTATATTTAAGAGAAAACCCTCAAGGTTTAAATTGTTCTCACTGATGGAACATAAGGCACAAAGCAGACTCAAGTGTTCAACAGCTTAGTTGAGTGGGCCAAACAAGTTCCTACTTGCTTAGCATTAGTATGGAAGATGAAAGTAAAATATGGTACAAAAGCCTTCAATTCACGGAAATATTTCTGATTTAGATCACATTGTAAAGCAGTTACCAAAATACATGTTGCATCCTTCAGTTCAGCTGCAACTGAACCCACTGTTCATGACCAATGCATAAACTTCTCTTCTTGTCTTAACCTCTCTTTGGCCCTCACTTTATTTGTGGGTTTATAAAGAGTTGCTCATTATGATACACAGCTACAACATGCTCTGGATGAGGACACTGGACAAACTGTTAGCTCTATTACCTTAATAATAGATTTCTGAGTGTGATTTCCAATTAATTTCATTTTCCTCATTCATCGGGAAGCCAAAATAACAGACAGCCATATGGTGCTTCATAAATAACAATTAAAAGTTATTTTCTAATCTTCAGGCACTAAAATATGCATAAAAGTGCATGTGGTTGCAATGACGTGAAGGAAATTAAGCTTTGGAATGTCTGTAGACATCTAGGAATTTCTAAACACTACTTCAGCCTTTTCCCCATTCACACATTTCTGGTCTGTGGTAGCCCCTGGATGTCACAATTAATCACAGTGAGTGCCTCAAACCCATAATTAGATGTTTCTTCTGAAACTGGAACTTCATAACATCAGCTTGCAAGAAGATCTCTGTAGCACAATATGTGTCTTTACCTACTGGATGGATTTTTGAAGAGTTTTGTTCCTACCCAGCCAGAGGTATCAGCAGAGTTCTGCCAGTCAAGAGAAATTCCATTTGGGTGTCAGAGACTTGACTGGGATCTGCAAACTTTCTGTAGGAGCTTCTCATTTCCCAACGAGTAAGAACCCACACCATCCAACACAGGCATGCACCTGCAATTGAGACATTCTGTTCCAAGTCAATGAAACTTAAGCCACCTTCTTTCTTTCTGCCCTTGTGTATGTGCTGATTGCATAGCAATTAGACCTCGGATTACCTGAAGTTAGATAAAATTGATGTCTCTTACTTAAAAATAGGGCTCCCTGCCTTATCAGACTATTCTGGAATAAAACATGAGAAGTTTCCTTAGAAGCATCTTACATGATTTCTTTTACTACTGCCTATTAGTAGCAGTCAAAGGTATTGGGCAGAGGTATTTTTTTGTCTGGCATGAGACTTGAGAGCACACATTGGTCTTAGGTACCTGGAAAGTGATATTCACCTCTTTTACAGCCAGCTGTCAACATGCTCACCCATAATACAAATTATTCTTTTGTTCTGCACATCTCCTGGGGTTAAGATCAACATGAGATTTTGCTAAACAGAAAGCATTAGGAAGGAAATGTGTTATAAACTTAGGCTGCAATGGAGTATTTTAAAGTCAATAGGACTGCATCCCTTTCAGAGTACACCTACCTGTAAACCTGCAGAACTCCTGCAGTCAGAAATACTCAATACTGTCACCTCTGTCAATTCTCAAGAGTACAACTTTGTTAAACTCATCTTTTGTGGGAAGACATCTTGAGGACACATCAAAGATAAGAAAATCTAATATCCTTTCAGATTCATAGCCACAGAAATATTTTTCCTTCTAACATTTATGTACAACTTCTAGAGAAACAAATATATAAGAAGTTCAACCGGTATAAAGATTTCATTAATTGAAACACCTGAACTGGAATATGCACATTCTCTACAACAGAATATAAAAATTACAGTGAGTGAAGGGACAGAAGAGGAAGGTTGCTCTCTTTTTTTTCTTAAAAAAGGGCTCAATTTGACAGCCATTTGCATAAATAAAAAAATTTTCAGTTAAAGTCAGGCCTATAAGCTCAGTTTGTGCTCACATAACCTAAAAGCACCTCGAGCTGAAGGGCTTCATAGGTCTGGCTATTAAGATACATACTATAAAGGAATATGTACATTTGTACACCCATGCACATACACCCCCCATATACATTTAACCATTAAAAGAGAAGAGGATGCTCAACAACACTGCTTCCCAGTGGAATGATCTTTTTCCTAAAACATCCACTACCACAACTTATTACAAGGAAGGAGGTCTGACACATCTCACCAGCCTGCATCACAGCAGACAGAGTTACTGCTGTATCTCACTGCTCAGTCATAAACAGGCAATGCCAAATCCATACAGATGTCTAGACATGATGTCACTGGGAGAACTGGGGCCTTCCTTTTGTAAAAAGCTTTCCTGCTACTGAGCAATGGGTGGATCTTCCTCTTACTGTGAATACCTGAAAATCTGTATTACAGTTAATCTGCTTTACATCACTGACCTTGTAGGTATATTCCTGGAAACACTGAAAAGTGAGCCCTGGCACTGGGATCTTACTTCCTGAGAAGATATATCTATATATAGGTGGAGATATATATATATATATATATATATAGGTGTATAGGTGTAGATATATAGATATCTCTATCTAGCTATATAGCAGTTGGTGCAATCAAAGTTTACATCTGCATTAGGGATGAGCCAAATGATGCAGTCCACTCCTTGCCTTTTCTTTCCTTGGTATTCCACTGGGTCTTTCACACTGGTATTTGCTTCAGATTTCCAGGAATATGCAACATGGTCAACACCATTCAGTCCAAGCTAGGGCATGGCACAGGGACACAAGAGTAGAAAATCTTTGGCAGCAATCTGGGTGCAGAACAGCTCACCACAGATGCTTCCACCTAAGAACAGAGCTCCACATATTTAGTGGGATATATTACCTCAAGGACAGTTGTAACCATTTGCCCTTTCAGAATTGCTTTTAAAAGTTCTCTGGGTATTTAAATGAAAAGATCCTATTTTGCTATTTTGAAAACAGATATATGATACATATATATTATATATATATATATATAACAGATATAACAGATATATGTGTATATTGAAAACAGATGAAATCTAAAAGAGGACAAGAATTTTTCTAAGTAACCCACATAAGTAGAAATTTTCAGCAATTAACAAGGGATAGATTTAAGTATTTCTAAAGACCTTTTAAGAGGCCTGTAACTAATTAGCTGATTAAGGTTATACAAAGAAATAACTGTGTTTCATGTTTTAGACACGTTTACCTGTCCCATAAAACCATGTGTGCGTCCTACAAGGGAACTGTGAGATTAAATATATGATCTGACTCCCCCTGGATACACAACTCCCCATTTTTCTCAAAGGACTTGTACTGTACTGTGTTATCTGACTGGGAACAGAGGGAAAGAACTCATAACCTATGTTGTCTGCTCACAGTTCAAAGCTGGAATCAGTAACTCTCTTTTTGGTTGCTAATACAGCCCCAAGCATAGAAGGGTAATACAATCTCAGTGGTTGACTTCACAATTTCACATGTAAACTAAAAACCTGTTATAGTTTAAGAAACTAAAAGGAGCATAAAGGTTATTTTTTGCATAGCAGTGACATTATAAACCTCATCAATGTTTTATCTCCCAAGAAATCCTGAAAAACAGCATTTCACCTGCTAAATTAATGACAAAAACCTGCTACTAATATTGTGTCTCATTTATCCCAAAGTGACATTTCTACAAGAAATCATTGATTTCATTTAAATTAAGGATATAAAAATAATTGTCAACCATACTTATAATTTCTCACACACACTCCCCAAGAAAGATTATCTTGAGCATCTGTCCTAAACAAACCCACATAAATCAAAACCACTCCTTATTTTCATTTTCAACATTTTCTTAAACACAATCTATTTTTTTTTTTTATTTTTACATACAAATTTCTATTGTTTCACAAGGAAAGGCTGTTTTTCAAATTTGTCACAAACCTACCTATTCTGATATCAAAAGATTTTGCTTCCAAGTGAATGGGGTGCTCAGCTTCTGGACCAGAGTTTTAAAGCCAAACATATTGCACACATGAGAAATGAAATCAGGTAACATACAGGATAATTTTATTTTATTACCACTGATCTGAAGCTGAACATTTACAAACATGCTTTTCCTATCCACTGACTAGCACTGAACTGCTTTGCTGACATTATCTCTGATGACTTTTGCAGCACCACGTCTGCATTTGCTCCAGGAATTTCCAAGAAGTGGCAACTAAATGGAGGTTTGCTCCTGCTCACTTTCAGTCTGCTGCAAAGTTGGCATTTCAACAATTTCCTGGGCTTTCAGCATAGGGAACATTATCAGAAGGCAAATGGATTTAAACAAAACCCTACTATGTCACAGAAGAGTGACCTGTATAAAATGAAATGCTCCATTCTTCAAGTCATCCTGTATGGCATCCCAAAAGACCAAAGCAGAAGACAGAAGAAAGCCTTAAGGTCCAACATCCCCAGGGCACAGCACTCTCAATATGCTTGCAGCCCAGGAAAGCTGCAGAGGGACAAGGGACCTGGCAGCAAGAGAAGAACATCAGTGATGAACCTGAACCATCTTGTGAAAGAAAGTAATTTCCCCCAGGAGTGGGTTGGTTTATAGCTCTGTACAGGGCAGCTCTAGAGAAAAGCTTCAGCCAGCAGTGCAGAAAAGGTGTTGATAGAGGGACAAGACATCTGAGGCTCTGACCTTGGCCACACATATCAGTCATGTGTGCTCCATGCAACAACTTTTTATAAAAACTCTCAACTGTCCTGGCCTAATGAAAGAAGAAAAAAAGAATTGAAAATTAAGGGTGGGTGACTTTCAGTAGAGAGCTGCAGTAACTTCTGCTCTCCTGTCCAAGAAGTGAAGTGGTAAAGGACCAGGATGGCACTGGCATTACCACAGGCTAAGCAGGAAGATCTGGCAGTGTTCTGCCACCAGCTCCCAGGAACTATCCTGTTACACAAGCAATTAAGTGAATGAGAAAAGAAAATCAAGCACATTTCATTACTACTATCATAATTCTTCTGTGTGGCTTCTTCATTGCTCACCTAATTCAGAAGATCCCTTTCATTAGTTAAGAGTTAACTCCACAACAAATAAACTCCAAGTAGTTCAAAGGGGCTCAAAATCTATATAGAACAAACACACAGCCAGATTATGTAATGCTGACTCCAAAGCTAAAACACAGGCACCCAAATTTAAGGTCTAACATCAGTGGATTTGCTTTCAAAGCTTTCATTGGACACACTTGACTGGAAAAGAGGTGGTCCTGGGGCTTTTCAGTGCTTGAGGAGGGCTTGATCAAAAATCACAGACCTGAACTTCATAAATCACCACCCATTTGTGACAGCCATTTGGAAGCACTTCCTAAAGGTCCTGGTTTTCAAATGCTCCAGTGCAGAGTGCCCCTGCCTCGAAAAACCAAATTCCAAAATACCCCAGAGCTGCCAGCTATAATTGCTGGGTTTGAAACTTCAGACCATCTGTATTTGTGATGAGCATTCTGTAGACAGTGATTTGCATCTCTCCCATGCCAAGACATGCCAAAGAGTCCCAAATGTAAAGGCATTCTGCCTGCATGAGTAAAGACCCAAAGATGCTGATACAAAACACACAGACAAAAATATTTTGCTGCCAAGATGCACCTTCAGTCAGATGCAGCCTGTTCTGGACCCCTCAGTTTAGGAAGGATATCAAGGTCCTGGAGCAGGTCCAAAGGAGGCAACCAGGCTGATGAAGGGACTCGAGCACAGACCCTATGAGGAGAGGCTGAGGGAGCTGGGGGTGTTCAGTCTGGAGAAGAGGAGGCTCAGGGGAGACCTCATCACTCTCTACAACTCCCTGAAAGGAGGTTGGAGCCAGGGGGGGGTTGGTCTCTTTTGCTAGAAGACTTTCAACAAGACAAGAGGGCACAGTCTTAAGTTGTGCCAGGGGAGGTTTAGGTTGGATATTAGAAAGAATTTCTTTACAGAGAGAGTGATCAGACATTGGAATGGGCTGCCCAGGGAAGTAGTGGATTCTCCATCCCTGGAGGTATTTAGAAAGAGACTGGATGTGGCACTCAGTACCATGGGCTGGGAACCGCAACGGTGGTTCAAGGGTTGGACTTGATGATCTCTGAGGTCCCTTCCAACCCAGCCAATTCTATGATTCTATGATTCTATGAACATTTAATATGGTACAAAAGTGATGTCCTCACAACAATTCTCTCCAGAAACCATCAGTGAATTACTTTCTTAATTATTTTCAACTCTTTACAGTTATGCAGACAATAATAAATACACTCTGTAAAAGCTCTTCCAAGTTGTTTGTGGTTTTTGTTTGTTTTGGGGTTTTTTTTTGTTGGGGTTTTTTTTTCAGTTTAGGTTGGTTTTTTGTTTGTGTGTTTTAAAGACAGTTTTCACAACTCTTCCCTTCTGCTTTTCTGGCTGACACTTTATCTTCTCTTGTAAATATAAGCCTATAAGAATAAATCACATTTTATTTATTAAAGGTAAAAATATGATTCAATAAAAGCAGAAAAGCCAATCTCCATAAAGCTCCCTTCCACAGTGACTGAAATTATTTTTTACTTGAAGATTCAAATGCTTACCCAGAAAGGCATTTAAGTAAGAATAAAAGTACTCTACCTGTACATGGGACTCAATGCTTTTATCTTGCATTACATAAAGTGCTTTAAAAAAAGTTACAGCTTTGGCCAGACCTAGTGAACTAAAATCAATGAAAATTCTTTAAAACATAACACATAACATCTTTGAACTGTTGCCTAGATTAGAACCAAAGAACTCCAGAAAATTAATATAAAGTAGTTATTTTTTTTACTTTTATATTCGGGTCACTTTTACTCCCAACATGGTTGGTTCAGAGGAAAAAAAAAATACCCTTGATTCTTCTGTAAATGTATTCTGCTTGGAAAAGTGCCTGTATGAAGCACACCAGGGAACAAGAGTGCAAGCAGCCCAGATCACCTTGCCCTTTGTTTAGATTGTCAGTTTTTCCTTTTGATCTTTCTTCGCAGTTGAAGAACCAAAAATTGATTTTCCCAGTTGAAGTGAAGTTGAGAAAGGACAATGTTTTATTTAAGATCCTTCACTCCTGCACATAAGCCTACTTCTTTCTTTATATACAAAAGAAACTGGTTTTTTGTTCTTGTAAAAAAAATATTTTCAAGTGGGGAACACTCTTAATGTATTGACTGTGGCTTCATAACAAAAAGAGAGGGGGGAGTGCATTTAAAAATCCTAAATATTGGCATCCTGCAGAGAAGGACACAGACCTCATAAACCTCCTAGAATTACAGAAACTGAGCTTCAGGGAAGCAGCAGTCAAACTTGTGAGGTGTTTGATTAAACCTGTGCTTGCATCAATGTTTATGCACAAAGAGAAAGCACAGTTTAGGTACACAGAAAATCAAGAATATTTAAGTATAACTATCAACTTAACCATCTAATAAAAAGTAATGTTTCTTCCAGATTTACTTAGTGCAGAAGAAAGAATACCTGCATGTGAAAAACTTTCACTGCTAATGCAGTTAAATTGTCATGTCACTATTTCCTAATTTCTACCCCTTTTCCTGGTGTTACATTCATCCTTCCAGTGCTCATTAGGTCTTAAAGTTGACACTTTCATTCTGGTCTAGGACTGCTGGAGCATGGCATCACCATCTGGAGTCCATTGTTTGGAGGAATGTGGTGTTCATTTTAATGCTTTCTGCTTCTTACCCTCGGGACTGAGGAACTTTAAACTCACGTTTAAAATTTACTTTTTTTCCCCTGGTCCGTGGTAACCTTCATTTTCTCCACACAGTGCCTTTTACAGGTATTAGATACCAGTTCTTTGCTATTGTCAACACCAGCACTGTTTCATCTTGCTTGTGCTCTGTGTTTCTTGAATGAAATCAGTGAGTTTTTCACTGCCATGGGATCTCCAGCATCAACCCTGGGCTCTGCTACACCACAGCCTTCATCCCCACTTCTCAAAGCCTCTCATTAAACCAGGTCTATATTTCTGCATTATTACAACAGCTGGAAAACCACAGTAGCATCATACATAAACAAAAGTAAACTGAATTAGCTCTGGGTACCTGATCAATTAGCAAAAAAACTGGTAGGGCCAAAATAAACAGATCAAAGCTGCACACAGGGCAAGAAAAGGGACAGAGGAAATCTGGCAAGCCTCAATCCTGAGGCTCTGCAAACTGCACAGAGCTTATGGCCTCTTACCAGCAACAATAATACCATCTTAGAAGGCTACACAGTCACAGAGAAGTTAGTAGTAGAACAAGTAGGTAGTAGAAAAGCTCCTGATTTTAGTCCCTGTTACAAACTACAAATAAAATGTAATAAACCCCATAAAACAGCAGTGGAAATCTCACACGCTATGAGATTTGCTCATGTCTCACTGAAAACTATTTATTGTACCTTTTAAGCTAATCTTGTGTCACTAGAAAAATCTATGACTTCTAAACAAAATAAATAACAATCCATTTCATGCTTTCACATGATTCTCAAACATAAACTTTGTAACTTAAAAGTTTTGAAGTTTTTCCATGCTGATGTTTCTCCTTAGACATCTTTCATCAGGTGATAATGCCACCTGCCATCTTATTTGAATATAATAGTTCACTTAATAAAAGAAATCTTGTGTGCTCTAATGGGCTGATTATTAAATACACATTTTAAGCCATTATATGACCAAAATATTTTTATTTAATAATTAATTTCTTTAGCCATTGTCACAGCTTGTATTTCAGAATAAAGCAGTTTTCTTGCCAGAAAACAGCAGTTCTCCCCAGTACCTACAGGTATTGTTACTTGTTGACTCCAAATATCATGTGTTATCTGCATCAGTTCTTACTAAGTCCTTGAAGAAAGCTGATCTTGCAAACTGCTGAGCTGCTCTTCAACCTCAGAGAGCTGGGGACACAAGCTCACAAATGCCCACTTGAAAGTACAAGAACCTCCTGCCCATTGCAGGCTTCCCAGTGCTTTCCTGACCACTCTGGACTTTCTAGTCTCTTTTCTTAGAATCATAGAATGGGTTGGGTTGGAAGGGACCTCAGAGATCAAGTCCAACCCTTGATCCACTACTGCTGCAGTTCCCAGCCCATGGCACTGAGTGCCACATCCAGTCTCTTTTTAAATATCTCCGGAGATGGAGAATCCACTACTTCCCTGGGCAGCCCATTCCAATGCTTGATCATCTTGGTGAACTTGGGAAGACTTACACAGCTTTTCCCAAGCTTCATTGGATTTCATTTGAATCAGTTCAGCATTTGATTTGTCCCATAGGTTTATATTCAGAACAGTTTGCTGGGTGCATATCAAATTCTGTTCTCCAGAGCAGCCTGGAGTGAGGGGAACCACTGAGAAGTTTAAATCCAAGTTAATACAAACTGTGATTCTCTCTAAGATCCATGATTGCCTTCTTAGAACTGGGAAAGAGGAGGATCCAGAAGAGAACCAAATTCTGGAACTGAGTAAGGGGCATTTTGATTGGTTAAAAGATACAGAGGGCACTGCATACACTTACAGACACCAGACATATGCCTCAATTGTTCATAGTGCTGCAGTGATTATTTAAAATCCCTCCCTTATACAATAGCCTGTCCCATGTAGACCTTTTCTACTCCTTTGAGGGAATACAAACACCCTACTCACCCATTTTAAGAGCTCAGCATTTCTACCTCAAGCTCCAATCACTACCTCAGTAGTAAAGATATATTAGAGTTAGACTTCATGTTTTTCAGGTTTCCTAACACTGAATTAGCCTAGAAGAAGAATGTAAAAACAATAGAGAGGCATTAGCTTTTGGGTTGGCAGCCAACATTTTCAGGGAAAGTTGCATCTCAATATGATACTGAAACCAGCAAAGCTGTTTTCATTTAAGCTTCCTGCAAGATGAGCTCTGGGGGGACTTTGAAGGCAGGCATTATGCTTCCAGCTTGAATTCTATAGATGTTAATGAAACTGCAGAGTCTAAACATCACCATGAGCAAGCACTCCTATTAAACTGGAATTTGGAGCTTTCTCTCAATTACTTACATACAAAGGGAATTTTTCTGGGCAAAAATGTAAGCTTGGAATAAGCAGCAAGCGTGTTCACAAAGGAAGAGAATGTGCAGCTGAATTCAGTGTTTTGAATCTCTGTTGAATCAATAAAGGAACTGATAAAACAGGTGAGAACTACATCCCAGTGCTCAGATTCCTCATGAACAGTGCCTTTAACAGCTTCTCAGCTTCAGATGAGCAGGACTGTGAATTAAATCTGAACTGAACTTGTCAGTAGCAAAAATTATCTTATCTGTACATCAACTTTATAAGCCTGGTGCAGCTGAGGGGTTGTAGCTTCAGCTAGTTTGCTATTTAAGTGACAAATACGTGTGCAATCCAAGCACCACCCCAGTGACCCCTCCTATGAATCCTCAAAAACAGATGCTCTCTCTGACAACTGTTAAGAACTGGTTAATATTTCATTAACTTAAGGTCAGCAAGTTGCTTTACTGCTTTGGAAAAGGCACTTCTCAGCTCCTGAACAGAGCCACTTAATTCTGTCTGCCTGATTTATAAATTTAAAGCTGAAAAGAATGTTATGGTAGATTATTGCTTTTGTCTATGCTGCAGAAAAATCTTCCAGAGTTTAGCAGAGTGTTGGGTAGAATAGGGCAATTTTTTTTTTAAAGGAAAAATTTTTGAGTAATGTTTCTTTGTTCATGCTTCTGCCATCTCTTCTACTCCAAGCTTCTCACTTTGAGGTCAAGTTCAGTTCTTATTGAGACAGTATGAATTATATCTATGTAAATAAGAGTCACAGTTAACTCAAAGAAACTATCTTGTTGTATAGTTTACCTAGTACAGTGCAAAAGAGGGACCTAAATAGCTAAAACAATTCATAGAAAGACAAGAGAACATATAATTAAAATTGCCCTACCTGCTGTTAACTGTATAATTAACTGAATAACTTCTAATTGTATTCCTGTCTGCACAACTGACAAGTATTACATTATATGGACAACATCAGAGAGATGCAACTCCTGTTAAAATTACCTCTGAACTTTAGCCCTTAAAAATCTCTCATATGTAACCTGAGTTTACTTCCTTTTTCCATCAGCCTGATGTTTTCTGAAGGAAGACTTAATGCAGTGTGTACATATAACTATCTATAGGATACTAAATGTCAAAAATTCAATGTAAGAAAACAGCAATAAATTGGATTAAATGACATTCAAATTGTGAAAATGGACACAAAGCTAAATAAAAGACACAAAGTCTCATTTCAGAAAACAATAGCATGAAATGTGGAAATGTATTAAATTTTTTAAATCTCAAAATTATAAAACAACTTTTTAACAAAAGCATTGTTAAGTATCTAACTTAGCTTCTTATGGATTAAAGAAATAGCTAGGATACTATATTCATATGCACTTCAAATAGGAATAGCTCTCAGAAGATAAAAGTAAGCAAGTTATTTATAGGACATGTTAATCACCACCTTAAAATGGCAGATGACTTTACAACATGAGACATACACCTGTATTTACTGGAAGGGGTGGGAGGGATGTTTTAAGAAAGAATATTTTTTTCTAAAGAGAGTAAAAAATATAGTTATCAGCCTCAAGTCTTCCTTGTTGCACTTTTATCCCAACATATAAAATACAAAAGCTGTATTATACTGCTGGTAATTATATATATATAAAATACAGTAATTATACTCTATTATACGGATGGTAAGATGTGGAAAGGCCAAAAGAAGAATCGACCACACTGAACATTTAATGAGCTAAAACAAAAACTGTGTAAAAGATTTATCTACGGTAACAAGAACAAGAGCTGGTGCTGGACATGCAGACACAGCATAAGGATTATTATGACAATAATCTTCAGTGGAGCACAATATTCATACACAATAAGATTAGGAAAGCTGCTACTAAAATACACAGATGAGTAACTGGAGGAATAGAGATAAGACTTGGGAGGGAGTAGAGGGAAGTGAAGAGCAGAAATGAACCTTCCTAGTGACTCTATATTGTTAACTATTTATCCACAAGCTTTTAACAGCTGCCTTTCCCCTCTCTGTAAAACTCCTGGGGCTCTTCTTAATCATTTACAACAATGAATATATTTAAGATTTATAGTCTGAAGGTTGGTGCTATTTAGCTTCCTCAGGTGAGCAGTTCAACTAAGCCCAGGGGAGGTTAGAGAAAAGTTTTCTGCTTCACAATGATGCAAGAACCATCACTGACTTCAGCTGTAGGATGGGGCAGATTATCCCACATGGAGGTAAAACTGTCTGCTTCAGATGTTTCTTAACAAAACAAAAATCACTTACAATAAAGGCACAGTCAACTTGTGGAACTAACAAGAGCATGATACTCACTAAATGTTTTCTGGGATGACATTCTCAAGGGTTAAGGCCTCATGTAAAATATCCTGTGATGCATGAAGTCAGATAGCATCTCCCAGCTGAACCCAGCAGGGCTACAAAGACACACTTCATATTCATAAGTGTGTTGAAATCTTTCACTTTTCTTAAACTGCAAATATTTTCATATTTTCAATGCACAGCACTTTCTCAAATCTGAAGTAACAGATTAACAAAATGTCAGAACAACCTCAGCTTCAAAAACTGCTCTACAATTTTAAGTAGAGATTATGTACCCCCAAAACAAAACATCTGATGATCATTCTTCTCAACTGTTGATGTATATCAGCTTGTAACTGCCCCCATCTTTAAAGATAAAACAAACCCTTGTAAGTCATCCTAACCTTTGCAAAATACCAGGTAAGAATAATTCATACTCTGGAGGAGGCTGGGAGAGGATTCACAGGATGGAGTCTGTATGCTGGGTGAGCTCTGAACTTTGTACAAATTGAAAAGCCAGCAATGAAAGATTTCTGGCTTGGTCCAAACCCATGTCCTTTTACAGGACATGTACAAGCTAATACCCTTACAAATCAACCACAACCCACCTATTCCATGAAGACAAGAGATGTAGCAAATTTAGCAGAAAGCACTGACAGATGAAAAAAATTCCAACTTCCTCAAGTGAATTAAATACCAGAAGTGGTTATCTAAAAACATTATGTTCCTGCTGATTTCTGGGTCACCTGGGGGACACAAGTGGAGATCAGAGGAAACACCATAGTATCAAATGAGGGCAATAACCAGAACTGTTGTCTCCAAAACTCAACAAAAGAAATATTAAAAGATGAAGAAAATTTGGAATTCAGCTAAAGAAAATCATCTGAGTTAGAGCTGTTTTTTCAGTGTAACTTTACCTATTAATTTGAAGAAACTTGGCACTACTCAAAACTTAACTATTTGTAAAGTTTCCCAGTTTTTCTCTCTCTAAATTTAGCTCAGTTCTTCTTGTTCTTTATTGTTCCAGTCATCAGAGGACAAAAGGAAAAGTTCTCTCTGTTCATCTACCCCTGATGAGAAGGTAACCAAAGCTAAAGTTGTATTAGCCCTGATTCCAGATGAAACTGCAGCCTCAAATAAAAACAGTTTGAAGCATAAAAATATCCACAGTGTGAAGTAGGGAACAGATTATATATTTCTTCAAAGAAATTACTGTCAATTTATTGACAATATGGAAGAGTTTTGCTTAAAAGGACCTAAGAGACCCTACAAAAAAGGGACACACTACAAACTATCTTCAACTCCAGGCTGTCATGATTCTGATCTGTGTTTTTCTACTATTTTAATTCAACATGATTTTGCTACTAGTAATCCCATTAAAGGCTTTTAGAAAAAACCAAACCCACAGCCCACATTTTACAGGCATAAGTGTCAATTACATTTCTGACACCCTTTTAGAAGGATTACACACTGACAGGCTGATTGCATAGAAGATGCAACACTACAGAGTGCAGACCCATCAATCTCAGAAGCTTTGTCATCTCATTTCAAATGCCTAAACTAATAAACAAGATTTCAATATGAATAGCTAAAACATGCTTCCTTCTGCAGGTTTATATCATGTAAAGAAAAGAGGTGCAATTCTTCTGATCACAAGCATCCCAATGACCACACCAATACAGCCATAGGAATGGAGCCCAGGGAGGAAAAAGATCAAGTAGCCAGATGTCAACCTGATTTTTTTTCCATCACAAGTTAAATCCCATATCTGCAGTATTTGAAACCAAAAACATGCTAAGCTAGAGTATCTATCAACACATGGATTTATTTTGAGTAAATAAATCATTCAGACTTCACAGGAAATAAGAGAAGATTTCTCAGGTGAAAGTGTCACATAACTTTTAGGCAATATTTTACACTATTTTACACCTTATAGTTCCATATAGTTTTTAAAACACAAGGGCCAACTAAGTTAATGTACAAACAAGTCAGTATTTTTTTCAATACTGATGTAGTTCATATCAAACAAAGAACCTGGAATTGGATCTGGCTTGAGAAACATAGAGTCAGTGTTGGCAGGAGCTTAAAAAAAAAGGACAACTCATTTATCTTCCATCAGGACCCAACATCTTTCTCAGAAGGGGATACGCTGAGGCATTCAGATTAAACCAGCAGTAAATACAGGTGATATGAAAAAATTTCCTACTTCGAGTCACAAGTGAATTTTTACAACAGGGTTTGTCAAATTAATGCCAAAGTAAATGCTTTACCACATACATCCCAACACAAGGCAGAGTAACAAACAAGAAAAACCAGAAACACAGAAAATAAAGACATTTTGTTTCAGTAATCAGCCCCCAAATATTTAGAAGCAGATGGGTATCTATAGAGTGTGGAAGGTGTGATTTCTCTCCTTTACACAGCTGCTGGCACTGCAGAGAAAACTAAGTTGTTCAGTGTTTCATACCTTATACATAAAGCGTGTCTAATGGTTCTGATTTTATGCATAAACAATGAAAATTTCATGCAGCTGCTTCTCAATTACGCATCTGGTTATTGTTTTGCAGCTGCAAAACTACCTTGAAGAACTCTAAAATATAGTGTGACAAGTCTGGAATAAATATCAGCAGTCATCTTGTACCTTCCTTGTGAAATGCTGGGTTTTTTCATACCACCTGTTAAAAGTCCTGAATCAAGAGCTATGGCTTCTTACACCTCCTTCCTCTATAAACAAAACCCCACTAATATATTTAACACAGCTGAAATTTGTAAATGACTGCTTTGTATGGCACACATTAAATATATAATTCAGTACCCCATTTCTAGAGTATTTCTTACTCTGTGTTGCTACTTCCAAGCAGCTATTTTGGTAATTTGATCAGAAATCCAACACAGAAAACAATAAGTCAGCACAACATTAGTGTCAAACATCTGAAATGAGATTTTGATTTGTTAGTCCCCTGGCCATTATTCATATTACTATAAATCTATTGAATATGAAGACATTTGGTGACGAAGAATGGTTATAAAATACCATTAAAATATAAAATACAATAGTTGTATTGTAAGCAGTCTCAAACTTGCATTTACTGACTTACACTCAGCTTGTTATTTTCTGACAAAGGGAACAGATAAGAAAAACAAAACAGACAGGTTTTTTTCATAACAATGCATTTGAAATTAACTATTTCTGTAATTCCTGGTGAGACTGAGAGTCCCTCAAAGCATTTTTATGAAACACTTTTATAACTGAAGTATTAAAAAAGCAACAATTTGTAATTTATCTTGAAATACAAATGCCCATCTTGAAACAACACAACACCCAAGTGGTGAGTTCTGACAAAATCTTTTATTAGCTTTGTTTCAGAAAGAATAAAACTCAACATCCCTGTTAGGCAAGCTGGAAGCTTTTTTAGGGCTTTTTTTTCTGGCTTGCAGGATGCAGCACATGTGGCCATTACCAACCCATGTCTGTGCTGTTAGGCAGCTGCCTGGTTTTCATGCAGGTGCCCAGAGCTTCTAGGGAAAAAAATTGGGAAGCTGAAGAGAGGGAATGAGGCACACAGGGAAGAGAGAGACCCCTGGCAGAGTTTGCCAAGGATAATGCACTGCTTAAATCCTGCTCTGCTTAATATCTTGCCACTTCTCAGCAGCCTCTGGGAAATAAGGTTCTGAGCACAAAGCCCAGAGGATGGAAGGGAGCCAAGAGGAGGGAGAACAAGGAGATGCAAACCCAAGCAAACAAAACACAAAGGAGGAGAAAGAAGGGGTATTTTAAGGCTCATGTCCAGGGTGAGAGGTCCTGCTACACAGCAGTGAAAACACACATTGTGTATGAAAGCCTCAAATGGAAAACTTAATTCCACCTTATTTGTGGGCTTTAGCTTCCAAGCCAGATTAAGTCAAAGCACCTAAAAGCAACCTGAGAGCAAATGAACAGGGCACATGAAAAGAGTTACTAACAAATAGGCAGTATCCTCCAGCCTTACACTACATCTATACCACAGCAAACTTCCCACTATTTTCTATACAAAACCCTTAGTAAATCAAGTATCTGTGAATATAACCCTTTAACACCTTTCCTAACTCCCCTGATATCCCACAACTGATTTTTTTATCCAGTAGATGGGTAAGTAAATTAATTGGTCACAGATCTATTGATTATCAAGCTTCTCAGGAAAGAAATTATTTTAAACAGCAGTAACATAAGGTGTTGCCTCCAGAACTTTTACTCTGGTTTATTATTTTCAGAAATAGATTTTAAAAATCATTAGCACAGTAATGAAATTCAGAAATTCTTTCCAAAAATCAGGCCATTACAAAATTGACAAATACAGAAAAAAATATTACAAGAAATGTCAGCACCCATTATTTGTTTTCTGACCATACACAGACACATTCATTTCTGTGACTGTAATGTCAAGGAAATGGTGTCTAAGCAAAGCCTTCATCAAGGAAAAAAGAGTGCACACAAACAGAGTGGATTTTAGCTGGACACAACTGGTAAATACTTCTCAGTAGGGTAAGATTCAAGTGACTTTTTAGCACAAAAAAGACAAAGGTATTTCTCAGTCAGAACTCAGAAGGTGGAAGATGGCATTAGGAAGAAATAAGAGATACAGAGGAAAGGACTCTAAGGAAAAGAGAGCTGGACAAGGAGCAAAAAGAGATTAAAACCAGAGATGATAGCAGATGAAATGGATGCATTCAAGAGGTGTCTATGAAGACTGGGAGTAAGAAGAATATTTACCACTTGTTTTTTCCCTGACTCTTGCAGGTATTTGCTATTATGGAGAAATATGGAAAATGAATATTCCCTCTAGTCTTAGCTTTCAGCACTCAGACAAAGGCAGAAACCATTAACTGAAAACCTGCTAAAGAGAACAGAGAAATGCTCCTGCTGAATGTGATCCAAAGACAGCTCATCCACCACGAGTTTTCTAATAATTTAAAAGGTTGCTTTCTACATGCTTACCCCTTTGAGAATAGAATCATGTTAGTCAATAACTTATAGCATTATTTTGCCTGAAAGGATAGTTTCAAAAAGCTGTAATTTAAGTATAAAGAACTTTAATAAAAGCTGTCAGAGAAAATAAGAGGACTTAGGGGAGAGTTGTTCCTTAACAGTGAGTAAGATCTTTGCATACAGCCCCATGAAATGCTATTCCAGCTACACATGGTTTTTCAACAGATGCAGAGAAGCATAATCCAAGAAGTACACAGGGGTTTTTTTGAGAAATAACTCATTATGCAAAGGGGAAAATTTATTACAACATGGTGAACTATAAAATGGAAAGAAATGTGGAAATCACAAAAATGCTGGAGGCAATTTTTGTCTCTTACTTATCCTGACAGAGAAAAGAAAGGGACTCAAGAAACGTAACCAAAGCAGATGATGACAGTAAAAAAAAACCCAAACAAACAAACAAACAGATAAGTAGCCAACAAACTCAAAGATTAAGGAGTAAATTCATTTACTTAAAGGTAACTTTAATGGAGGGGTGGTCTGTACAGGATTTGCATAAAAAAGCTCTCCCTAAATCCTAAATACACATTCATAATATCCTCAGAAACAGAGTCAAGGATCAGTTTCATTTTTCCTAACATAAAAGCTTTGATTAAACACAGACAAGGTTATCACCAACAATTTCTTCATAATCTCTACAAAAAGAGAATTACCAAGCTAAAGATAAAATTTCGAGCCCTTTTAAGCATACTCTGCTTTCATGTGGTTTTCCCAACTTGTTTTGGAGAGAAGAACTTTCAGATGAGGAATCTAAAATGCAGCCTTCCAGCTCAATTAAACAAAGCCAAGGGGAAAAAACTCAGGAGGCTGAGCTAGGAAGGAGAGTGGTGATCACATGCCTGAGAACTCTTTCAATATTCTATAAAACAGTAAATAACAGGTGACAGATAAATGACCTAATGGAAAGAGGCTTCAATAAACCTCTTCTGTTCTTTATAAAATACATGTTTACCTCTCCAACCTGATATAAAAGCCATGCCTTTAGTCCTAAGCCAAATTTTATGAGTTCCCTCATGCATAAGGCAATACAAACAGGAGATGCAGAGACTATATTTTGTTATACATTTTTTTTTAAAGAATAGTGAATAAAAAGCCTTGCACTCAATTCAATTGCATTTCTCTGTGATGGAGTGTGAACACTACACCTGACTGATTCCTAAATGTAATGAAAAACTAAGTGGCAATGGGCAGCACTCTATTGCTTTTGTTAAAAATCAGAAAAAAGAAACACATGCCAAGCTTCTAGCAGCCATTTAGGACTGTCAGCAGTTTTAGCCACTTCTCTAAGTTCTCCACTGATTCAAAGAGCCAATTGTCAGCCCATAGTAACACCCTCCAGCATAATTATAATCCCCCTCAGCTTTGTTCACCTACTAGACTAAAATGATGGTGCCCTTAAAAACTTCTCCATCAGGGAGAACAGAAAGAACAGAGCATGTGCTGATGCAGACCTTGGGACTGCTGCTGGAGAAGCCTGGAGAAAATGATGGACCCTGAAATGATGCCCAGCAGTGAAAATACACACATCCTAAGCATCAGGAATTATTTCCTTATATTGTTACTAGAGCATGAGAAAAAAAAAAATTGCAAAAAAGGAAATGCCTACTCTGGCTAAACAAACCTTTAATTTACTGCTGCAGTGAGAATCAGATCAGAAGACTTGGGAGTTAAAGCAGGAGCAGCCAGATGATCTTACATTTCAGGCATAAAACTCAGCTCCCAAATACTTCACTTTGTTCTGTTTAATAGCTGCAGTAGAACTGTAAGAACTTGTTTACAGGTTGTGTTTCCTCAGATGGCAGATCAAGCAATGCTGTAGTGTTGTACAAAAGAGCACAACATCTTTTTCTTTCCTCTCTTGAAAAATCTGAGAATCATAATATGAAACAGAAAACTCCTTTGTCACTGAATTTCTTGGTTTTTCTGTAAATATCACCTTGTCTACAAGTTACACCTCAAAACTGCTTAGCATGTAAAAGGCAGTGAATTCTTCAGGGCCTAATTCTGCTTTCCCTATGGTATACAACTTCTTTTGAAGTCAATATTAGTGATGTCATTTGAATTTTCTTCACATCTGCCATTCTTATCTTGGAGGAAAAAAAATCCAATGCTTTAATTCCATTAAAAATTCTTTGCAGACTGCCTTTTGTGCTGCTGGTAAGTTATAGAATCTTTCTGAGAAAATTAATATTCAGTGTATATAATAATAAAAGCAGGGAGAGCAACAGAGGAAATGAGCAAACTATAACAAAACTGCTGATCCTGGATAAAGGAAAACCTTTTCAAGAACACATGCATTAACACCTTCCTGACAAGCAAAGACAACAGCAAATCTTGTTTAATCCCATCTCTTTCCATTGCATCAACAGGAAAACCAACAACAGGAAAAAATAGGTGAGCACAGACATTACAGCAGCACAGAAATCCCTGTCAAGCCTGTAATATTTAGTGAAATTGCAAAATTAATTTGTGAATATCTCACTTTGTAAAGACTTCCAAGTCAGGAATTTCTATCCCTTTATCTGCAGCTCCTCATCAAGCACACAAACCCATAGGAGTGATGTAATGCTATAGGATTATTAAAGAAAATTAATGATAACAGGTCTAGAGAAAGAACCTCGTTTCACAAGAAAAATACACGTTTGACTTTCACGTTTTGATAACTTTATTCAACTTTTTTCTTAAAAATATACTGCCAAGCATCCTTTCTTGCTTGCAGAAGCTGAAAGACAGCTGCAATGGGGCATACAGTACATAAACCACCAGATATTTGAGCAGAGCCTCTCCATTCACCATCTTTTACTGCACAAAGCTTGTCTACCAGGATGATTCCAAAGCTGCCTTTGGTTATTTTGGGGGCAATATTTGGTGCCTCCTGTAAAATAACTTTTTTTTGGTTTTGTCTATAACTCCTTACTTTGTGTGGCTGCATATTCAGAAGATGGCAGCTCATATCAACTTGTGCAGATAAACCTGAGTGACAGAGATAACACTAGTCTGAAGGATCATAAAGAAGATAAACCTAATGAAATTTTGAAACAACAATGACCACTGTTGCAAAACTTGTCTTCGAGGTGCTTACTTAGTTTTCAAAGTGCATGTTGAAAGCACAAGGATAGCACACTATCAGAAATATTACAAGGATGTTGTTAATTATTTAGTGGATTAATGGAGTGTGTCAATCACTTCAACATGAAATAACTTCCACATGATAAAGCACAATTCTCTAATATCCAGTAATGCAGCATGCTCGAATGCAGTTGCATAGTAAGGGATGAAGAAAAGCATCACTGACTGATAATATTTTGAAGAGTTAACAAGCCAACCTACTTAAAATGTACACAATTTATTTGATAAAGTTTGATTAGCAAGTAATTTGGCTTCATATTTTTTTGTTTATTTAAATTTCAACAGGCTTTTTTATGTTTCTCTGATGTGCAAAAGCAAGCAAGCTACAGAGGTTATTCCAAATAAATCTGGCAACAGAAACCAGAAAAGGTTCACTGCCTTTAATGGAGTAATTTATTTCTGCAGGTAGTTATAGGGATCAAAACCAGTAAGTTATTGGATGGGCTGATTCATTAATGAGTTCAATCACAAAGAGGAGAGTTTAAGAGCTGTGAAAAACCTGCCACAGTGAGTATTTCTTGATTTTCTCAGACCTGCAGACATAAGGAAACCCTCCAATTCTATGAACATTGCTTTTTACCACCCTTTTTCAGTTTGCCCTGCCAAATGACCATAACAGGAGCATTTCATGGGTTTGTTTCAAATACACTGGTTGATATTAGAAGGTTTTGTTTACTGAAAAAAGCATCACCTTTAATAAAGTCAGAGATTTAGCTAGGCACTGTGCTAATCCTGTTCAGCAACCTGAGCTCTGATGAAACCTTTGATATAAGTTGTGTTAATTTGCTTTCCAGTGTACAAAACTAAAATGCATTTAATCAAGATACTTGTGTATTATGTAAAACATAATTAAAAAACCCCTTCCTGTCACTACACAGACTACAATGATGTCTGTCCTTTGGCATTTTGATGTATGATATATGAAAAAAAGCTAAATTAAAAGAAGAAACTATTCAAACTGCTATTAACTTAAAGTAGAACATTTCTTTCAGAGTTAGAATTGGGTGCCAAACATAATTTAATGCCTTTCCTTTTTCCTTTTGTGCCCAACTAAGTTCTGAATATCTTAACAAAAGGGAAATCTACAACTTTTTCTTTCCTTTTAATAGAGCAAATTTTTACTTGAAAACTGTTTAGGCAACTTTGGTTACTGAAATTCCATAAGTTCCATCAATTATACAACAACACATAACTTTCCTCTGAAGCCATTAAGTCACTCTGAATGTTGAGTTATTCAAAATGACATAAATAACATTAATTAGACTTTATCTTGCATGCTAGATATAAAACATTTTAGAAATAATGTTATAAAGCAATATCAGTGTTCTAAACTGTTGTTCTCATATGAAATTAAGCATCTGTTTCTGGTCTGGCCACTTATATCAAAACTTTTCAATAATTATCAATTTGAAGGTTGTGTACAAGTTATTAGAATACAATTTATTTTCCAGATTACTCTCTGGTAAAGCAGATTCCTCCCATTATCAGTCAACTTACTCAGTCTCTGAGCAGCCTCCAGGGCATCATTTGCAGAATCAGCTACAAAGAATCTCTGAACTGTAACCCCATGGTCTGCCATTAGTTTTTTGCTTTGGTACTCCTGGAGGTTCAGCCATCGTCTGGGGGTTAATTGAACAGCCTAGAAAAACGAGAGGGGAAAATAACATAATGCTCATTAAACACAGTTCATGAGACAGCCAACAGTGCTCTTCAGCCTTACTCTTATCTACAGCCAGCAGGTAAATAACACTCATTCAGAGGAAAGCTAAAATACATATTGATTTACCTAAGTGCATTTTCTTAGCATTTGTGCATATAAAGCACTCGGAAAGCTATGGATTTATTTTTTTTTAAAGCTACACAAGGCTCACAGTTCTGGGGCAGACTTTGGTTGCTGTTGCCAAATGTCTCTTTCAACACAACTTGTTTTCCCATTTTTTGGTTGGGGAGGAATTAAACAGGTAAAGAATTTGCAACACAACTGAGTGTTTCAACAGATATCTCCAGTGCCAGCTCAAACCAGCAAGGCTTTAAGGACTCTCTTAAATAATATGGACTGCAACAGGTCACCACCTAATAATACACCTAATGGAACAGAGATGACAGCATGACAAGCAAATGAAACTCTCTTTGTTTGCTAAAGAAAGGTCATCTCCAGTGCCACCCATCTGGTGTGCATCCCTCCAGTGGTATCTCTGGCTCCAGACTGGTTAATGAATACAGGAAACCTAACAGCTCCAACAGGACTCTCCGAGAAGCTGTTCCCAGCCACCCTCCTGGGATGCTACAGAAGCTTTCGCTATAAATCACCTTTACAACTTGAAAATATTCCTCAGAATGATCCATGGGGAAACTTCAAATCATTGCTGAGATGTTAAAAATCAGATTAGATCCAGATACAGTGCATCCACAGATAAGCATATGGGCATAGGTCTGTTCTCTCATACAAATTAAGCAATTAATATACAGATATTATGGTGATATTTCCTTTATAAATTATGAATCAGATACATCCAAGGAACACAGATAGGAAATAAGAGTATAACTCGTTTGAAAGAGCTGTCAAAGCAGTCCTAAGGGTGGTGAAATGAAGATCTGGCCAAGAACTGCTGGCACAGAAAAGCAAAGCTCAGACACATGATGTTAGGAAGCACAGACATTTTTTCCCACTCCTGTGTTATGTGATCCTAAAGAGAGACCATCTTATTGAGTGCCAGCTGAAGACTTTCAATCAACACTTTCCACAGAAGACAAACTCCAGGTTGTGAACAAACTACTCCATAAAATGAATTAGTACAACATGCCACTGTGTGCTGTAGTACAATATATTTAGAAACCAACTGTGTCAAAGTCTGTATTAGAAGCTCTGAAGAGCAAGGAACATGAAAAACTTGCTTTAAAGCACTTGCAGGATACACACCATATGTCTTGAAAAGAGCAGGCAAAATAAAGTGGTTGCAAGAGATGAAATGAAGTAGAAGCTTTGAACCTATGAAGACAACTACTCTTTCAAGACCATCTTGAAATATCAAACCAGCTGCAAACTTATGCATTTTAGGCTTCAGGCACACAAAAGAAGTGGCCACGAGATGTTAGAAATGTGAGTTAACAGATGATTCTCTGAATTAATTGCCACCTCAAAAATGTTTTGCTTGAATATATACCTGAACAATTTAAATGGGATAGCAATAAAAGAATCTATTAGTACAAGAACCTTGAAAAATCCTTGCCAGATAAGTTCCAAATCATAAGAAATACTTTTATACCAAGTGTTGATGAGTAAGATGGGCTTTAAATTGCCAAAGTTTCTTGGGTATTATAAATTTTCACACATTCTACAGCCACAAATGAGAGACAAGTGAGACTGACCATAGCAGTGCTACTGCACAAAGGACAGACTAGGCAAGAGTCTTCCAAAGTTTGGAAAGAAAACTATTTCCCACACCTGCTCTTCTATGGGCAGACAGAATCCATCCTTTCCCCTCCAGACTTACTAGGAAGACACTACCAGCACAGAACATAATAATCCAGCATCCTTTATATTAATTATTTTCCCATTCTACAGCACTGCTCTTGTCAACAATTAACTTGCTCTCAGCAGCACTACACAGCACTGCTGGATTCACCCGTGTGCTCCTCTCTCTTCTGAAAGATGAGGATTAAGTTGTAAATTACCATGAGGAAAAATCATGTCAAGCTGAAAGGGGCAGGAGAGAAGTGCAGGAAAGCAGAGGCAGCATTTAAAGTCCTTCCACTCATTATTGATTCCCTCCACCCTCTATTCCCAGCTTATTCTCTGCTTGAATACTTTTATCTCTTCTCCCCACATACCAGTCAGAAAATCATGCTGGAAGACACCACACAGCTCTCAGATCTCTGCACACAGCTTTGTCTAGGGTTGAAGCACTCTTCATTCCAAAAATTTAAAATATTTCTGTGTTTTATCTGTCTTTTATTGCAAGGCAGCACTGATGTACAAGTACTTTCTGTCACTGAAGCATCTGAAGAAGAGACTGGAAATCAGATTGCAGACTTTAGTAAAAACTGACTCCCCGTGTGACATCTTTTGTTTCATCTCCAGAAGATGAGAAGCAAGAACTAGAAAGTTTTCCACTGGTTGCATTTTTCTGTGTTAAGAGATTTTTTCTAACTACAAAAAAACTTTGAAAAAAATCTTGCTAAACTTACACTCCCATTACTGTAAATACACTTTAACCTGAATATTAACATCTGCCAAGCCCTGAGCAGCCCAAAATAGGGTGTAGGTTTAAATACATCTTTCTATCTTTCTAAACTGTTTTTTTTTTTTTAAGTGGCATTTTATTTCCTAGCATGTTAGCTACTTTCTATAACAAAACAAAAGAAACAAACCTTAAGATCACACCAGTGAGCCTAAATGAAAACTCAGACAATAAGTTTGCATGGAATGGAATAAAGAAAAAACTCAAGCTAAAGGATTTAGTCTTCTGAAAGCAAGTTCTGACTAAAAGGCTAAAATAAATATCATTCATGGCTCTGCTGAATTCTTCCAACAGACCTTATATTACAACAAGAATAACTTTCATATGAGCTCTTTATGTGTGTTGTGCATTGATATACACATTGTAGATGGAGAGTAGCCCTTATTTGAGATTCAGATATGCCAGATAGGTTGAAAGAGGTTTTTTTCTTTATTTTTAATCACAAATAACCTTTAAGAATAAATCAGTACATAAAACTATGGAAAACATCACTAGTAACATATCCATCTTTCTATAATATTTATTATTTATCATAATAAAGTGCTAAAGGGGAATTAAATCCTTCCTAATACGATAATTCTGAAGATTAAAATTCTAAACTAAGTGTTTATTAAAGAGATTAATATAGTTAAACAGGACTCTATTACAACTCATAACATTTCCTTAGAGCCTGACAGCAGCCTCAAAAATCCCAAAACTCAAGTAAGTGGAACAAAAGGCCTCAACTGAACAGTAACATGAGGTGGGATGAGGGAAGAATTATTTAATCAAGTACAACTTTCCCACTGGATTCTCTCCTGCTGCCTAGAATTATTTGGCATTTTCCAAAAGCAGAAAATTCATATGGTTGGGGTTCAGCTGTGCTTCTCTTTCCCAGAAGATTTTCACTACCAGTCAGAATCATACTCATATTGTCCAAAAACACACAGACTGGTGATGGACTGGTCATGGGTTGGACTCGATGATCTCTGAGGTCCCTTCCAACCCAGCCAATTCTATGATTCTATGATTTCAGAAATAGGTTACAAGCAATTGCATGTTTTGATCTGAATGAGCTTTCTGTTCAAAGTTACTACTTTAAGTAACTTGATATCATGCTTGATCCAACTGCATACCTACAGCATCATGAAAATGAGTGGGACACTCATCCAGCAGCCAAATCTCTCCATTTGACAATGTTAATTTGATAATGGTGCATAACTGTACCACTGCTTTATTGACTACTGCTGGAAAAAACAACAACTCTGCTCATGTAACCTGCAAAATCTCTTCTTTATCAACTTTCTGTTTGGTTGTTTTTTAAAAGAAAATGCTAAGGTTCAATGACAAATAATGTATTTGGAGAGTAGTTACATTCTTCTTCCATTACTCAGTTTGCCAGTTCTTGAGCAGCCACGTGGCAATAAAAAATGCTTTTCATTATCTTAATAAAATGGGCTAAACAATAACAATATAGTTAAAGAGGAGTGGAACTACAAGCACATTTTATAGCAGAAATCTGCTTCCATATAAGTAAAATAAAATATTTAGAAAACACAGCACCAAAGAAACATCTTTGTCCTTATTTATGCAGCATTAACTACTCTGATGTGCAACATCTTTCAGATGACCCAGGAGGTATCTTTTGAGTGCTTCCTTTTGACAACATACAAACACACACAAAACCAGGAGAAATTGTCAATATTTTCACCTAGAAGTTTGCAAACTGCATGTTAACTACTTCCACAAAACTCTGCTTGGAAATTTCCACATAACCACAAAACAACAGCATCATCAGCAATGCAAACTTCATTAAACCAGACTCCTAATTATTTCTTATCTGAGCCTATATATATGCTGAGGTATCAGCTCAGCAGAATTTTTTTTTTTTACTCTTTGGCCTCCCTGCTAAAACCAGGTTGAATCCAAGACCAATGATTTCACTTAAATAGGGCTGTAGAACATAGAATCATAGAATTGGCTGGGTTGGAAGGGACCTCAGAGATCATCAAGTCCAACCCTTGAACCACCGTTGCGGTTGCTAGACCATGGCACTGAGTGCCACATCCAGTCTCTTTTGAAATATCTCCAGACACAGAGAATCCACTACTTCCCTGGGCAGCCCATTCCAATGTCTGATCACCCTCTCCATAAAGAAATTCTTTCTAATATCCAACCTAAACCTCCCCTGGCACAACTTGAGACCGTGCCCTCTTGTCTTGTTGAAAGTCACCTGGCAAAAGAGCCCAACCCCCCCCGGCTTCAACCTCCTTTCAGGGAGTTGTAGAGAGTGATGAGGTCTCCCCTGAGCCTCCTCTTCTCCAGGCTGAACACCCCCAGCTCCCTCAGCCTCACCTCACAGGACTTTTGCTGGATCCCTTCACCAGCCTAGTCGCCCTCCTTTGGACCTGCTCCAGGACCTCAATCTCCTTCCTGAACTGAGGGGCCCAGAACTGGACATGGACATGGATGTAGCAGGTCCCAAATGCCACACTGGAGCAGGTAAGACAGAGAAGCTTTAATGAATAAACAAGCAGAAGACACCAGGATGAAATAAATTCATGTAAAAACCAAACCAACAGTGATTTTTGGAAGCATCTCACAGGAGAAAAATTGCAGTCTGAATTGGGAAGGTTTTTAGGCAGCAGGATTACCAACTGCTGTAATGTTCTTCCAAAAATTAATTTTTGAAAATAGCAACAAGGGCTGGAGAGCAGCACTTGCAGGCAGACCTCAGTGCCTATCTGTAGAACTCCAACTTGTTGAGCACCACAGATTTTCTTTAAACATGAATTAATTGCTTCACTCTCTTCCGTAGCAAGTGTATAAAGAAACTGTCAAAAAAGGAAAACTAAAAGGTCACGTTTGACAAACAACCAGAGAGTCAAATTATTGTCTCTATTGCAACCAAGACCTTTTGAGAAGACATGAATGAATTTCAGAAACTTAGTGCAATTTCATGCTTAATTCCACATGAACTGCTCTGGCAAAGCATCCACATTGACTAAGTATATTGCCATCTCAAGTTCAGTGTTCCCATTTAGACAGCTTAACTGAAAAACAATCCCCAAAACCCTAACCTTAAATACTTCTTTCTCTTCTCAAGCCTCTTCAGCTCAAGTCTGTCCTTGTGGAAAATGTCAAATAATTCCAGCTAGGGAAAGAAAATCCAGTGATCATCAGTACAATTAAAGAAAATAAAGCTAACAACAAGAAAACAATCACTAAGCAAATCTCTGGGATAACTGAACATCCTCTGACACAGCTGTATAGTCTGAGCAGCTTTAATTTATATTAATTTACATTAATCCAGCTAAATGCATTTTATTGCTCAGCTGTTAAAAGGAAGACACTTCAGTGCCATGCACCATCCTGTTTTCATTCAGAGGATGAATGGAAGCCAGCATTAACCTCAGGAAACAAAGATCTCTTAAAAGCACTTGACAGTGGAGGTGGTCAAGAAATGCACACCACTTTTTTCCCCTTCTCTTCTGTTGCTCCACTGAAGTAAAGTAGCTGTAACTATGCTAACAGATCCTGTGCTGGTGTAAAACAGCCCTACCAATGCAAATAATCTATACATTATATGTCAAATGTATATATAAATATGGAATATAGTGTAACTGTTAACTGCTGATATGTACTGTAAGTTGTCTGGGTAGAAAAACTCTAGGCCTTTAGAAGCATCCCAGAGCCAAAATAAAAAGGAAATGTGTTTAGTCCATCTTATCTAAAAAAAAAATAATCTATTTGCTTACCCACCACATTCTCCAGCATTCCATTTGATTCAATTTGTGTGCTCTGACCTGTAATCCAATTCCAGGCGTATATGAAAGAAAATAGATACACAAAGATGACAGTAATGAAACTGCATCCCATTCATCAATGGGAGAAGTAAACCTTTATTATCTTTATTGACAAACAGCTGCTGTAATTGACAAAGCTGTAGAAGAAGTTCCTATCAAAAAGGAGCCATCAGAAATACAACTACCTTCCTATAAACCACCCCGAGTGCAAGCACATTTTATTAGGTCATATACTTGAAATATACCACATAGGCCACTGAAAACAAACTAAAACACTTATTTTAGTTTGCTGGCAATGCTGACTTAAAGGATAGGTACCTGCAGAGCTAGTTTGACAAGGAAGAAATGTATTAAAAAAGGCACAACTCCAAACAGAAAAGGTTTTATCACAAATGTAAGCCAGGAAAAGCAAACATACAGAGGTTACTACACTTTGTTCTGTATAAAAATAAGTTTTTCTAGCACAAAAGAAAATGGGAAGACTCAAGGCAAGACTGAGGAGTTACCAAGGTCTGACATATTAAGTCAAACCACATATGCCCATCTCTCCAAACACTATTAATGCCACTTACATATGAGTACATTATGAAAAACAAGAGAGCAAATATTCTCCCCAAGTACCATCCTGTTGGCTACCACAAAGCAATGAATTTAATCTTCCAAAGCAGGAGTTAGCATCCAGAAGATCCTATTTAAAAGCCACAGAGGAAACCACCTTCCATCAACATCCCTAACTGCTCACTTTAGACTGGATACAGCATGGGAGGGAGGTGCATTTTGACTTCAGTCTAGACCTCTGTGATATATCCATAAAGGATAAATTTGGCTCTGTGAGCCAAGTATTTTTCTGACAAACCTGGTTTCTAGACTTTTGTGTAAAATAAAAATAAAAAAAAAAGGTGAGGATTTGCTTATTTCTTGTTATCATTTTACTCAAAATACTATAAGAAATCCTGGCCTTAAACACAAGTATTTTTATTTTAAAGTCTTCCAGTGATACACTTGAAGACCTTTTAAGCTCCATTATTAATTCTTATAAATTGGAATTCACTTTACCTGAACTAAAGCAAAGGCAACACAAACTCCAGTTAGGCCTTTTAGTTCCAAATTTATCACTTAAAACACACTCTAAGAAATTTCTTGAGCAGTAAAACGCAGTGTGTCTCAGAGAATGGAAGAAAAAAAGACCACATTTCCTAGTTCTTTAAAGGCTATGACATCTTGATCAATAAACTGGAGGGGCAATTCACTGCTTTATGCTACTGAGCTGTATACTCACTTCTCAGAATGAGTGAGATCTCTTGCTGCAACTCTGAAGGTTTATGTAACTATCAAATTGAAATAAAAAAAACCCAACAAAAACCAAACACTAAACCAACCCAAACATGAAATATGCCCCCACATCATTGTTTACTAAAGCAAAACAGCCTCTTCTGGTGGATAAATTATTACTATTCCTAACAGCTATCTGACTCTGAAACAAAATGCCTGTGCTAAACAATTAAATGATTCTTGGATGCACAGAAAAAAAAATAAAAATAGATAAATTGGAGGCCTGATTAAACATCATTAGGAGTTCTACTGTTAAAATGTTTACAAGAATTACCCAAACAGTTGAAAGCATGGCCAAAAGCTTGGAAAGCCTCTGTTTTGTTTAAGTATGCAAACTTTAAAAATTTCAAGAGTGAAACAGGCAACCATTTCTGCTCAGAAGTGCACATTACTGGAAATCTACCCATTATGGTGAGGGAGAAGATCTTGATAGAAAAGCCTGAAGCTAAGTCTTATTTTGGGAAATCTTTGTCTGCTCTTGCCTTAATATTGTTTTTCAGTTAATTCAAATTAACTTATTCAAAACTGAGCATTCTGAAGCCTCTGAAAACACAAATCCACCCTCAAGTCATGAAGGAGCAGTGTATCAGCTGGATCTATAGGTAGTTTAGGGACATTTAAATAGAGGCACATTTGAGTAAGCAACCAGTTGCTCCCCATGTGCTTCCACAAAATCCAGGAAACTTGGTTACACCCCAGTTTCCCAACCAAAGCTGGCTCCAGGTTAGACCTCCCCAACTCCTCCATACATGCTGACAGACCTTTACCCAGCTATATAATTCTTAACTTGCAAAGAACCCTAACACTCCAGAAAAGAAATAGTTCAGAAGTCCACAGTTTAAAAGAGTCAAATGATTTTATTTTTTTGTTGCTATATAAGGTGCTTTTGTCACCATTTGAATTCTAGTTTACACAATCAAGACAAGCACTTAAGTTAAATCTCCCCCTGAAGACTTTCACACAATTCAAGCAAAAGCCAAATCTCTCCTGTGATGTTACAAGGTTCTTTTAATAGGAGCCACTGCAAAACAGAGCTAGGAAGGCAGGAATCACAGTGCATCACAGCAGGAAACATCAAGATGGTGACAAACATCAAAGAAATAAAGGGAAGAGCTTTCCTGAACAAGTAATATGTCAGTTTTAGAAAAGGAAGCTATTTTAACTAGGAATGTTTAGTTGTCTCATCCTTTGTTGTGAAGAGAAACTACTTCTGTGGGAAGGCAGCAGCGATTAGCCTAATGCAACATAATAAAGCAAGGATATGAACAAGATTACCTACGTGGAGATAACAAAGCATGCTAAAAACTAATAAATGCCAGTTGACATCACTTGTCTGCTGAGAAACAGGCAGTCACAAATTACTAACAGAATGAGAATTTGTTTGTTTAATGATTATGCTAATTTACTGAACCCTTACTAGACAGACATACTGGCAGTATTGATGAGTTCCATAAAGCTTTATAAAAGGTGGTTGAATTGTTTCAGACCAAATTAAGCCATAATATATTGTACACTATTTAAAGGAATAATAAAAGCCTGGGAGTGAATGAATCCTCAGGATGAGCTTTCTGGAAAAGGCACAGGTTTTCAGAACTGTATGGCCCTAAAAACCTACTGCTGCAGCAGCAACCTTTGCATCTGTGCATGGGAAGGTACAGCCAGGGATTTGACCCTCCTGCAGACAGGTGAGTGAACATCTCCATCTGATATACAAGTGTCAGTGCATTAGAAACCTTTGAAGAGGTCCAGGCTGTACTGAGAACATGCTGACATGTTTTCTCCAGCAGGTAGAGGCTCTTCAAGAAACTGAGATAAAACACCAGCTCTGCTGAGCTCACCAAGACAGAGGTTGAAGGACTCAGATTAGGGACAATGAAGAACGTGGTATATTGCACCCTTCCACCCATTGTACCTTTTGGTTGTTACTAATAAATTCTAGCCTATCCATAGGAATAGTTTAATAAAAAAACATACAAATGTAGACTTAATGCAGTGCAACATGGCCTGGAAAACAAAAGCAGCTTCTAACTCGTAATTTCTCTTTGCTTGTGTTGGAGGTGTGACTGGTTTCTCTTTTCACCTCATAAGAATTTTAAGTTCCTAAATTAAGAAGGAAATAGAAATTGGTTTTTCACTCAATAAAAGAATCACTACAAGCAATATCTGTCAATTTGTAATCATTTATTCATACACAATATAAATGAGAAACAGTATTGCTTTCTCCTTCAAATTTCAGGTCTTGCCAAAGAAGTTTTATTACAGTAATATCATAGAAATGAACAGCAATTGATATCAAATAAACACCTATAAAATACTCCCTACCTGATACAACCATATAAGCCAGGCTTCTTCTTCTTTTGAAGGAGAAAATACAAAAGTCAGGCACAAGAGACTGCAGCAGGGTGCACTTGGAGTCAGAGTGAGAAAGCCATGACATTTATGTGTAATACAGGACAGCTCAAAGTGGCAAGGTCCTGCAGAAACCATTTATAGCTCCCTCACTCTCTTAATTTACCCACTGAAGGGAGTGAACCTTCCCAAAACTCACTTACTGGATGAACTCTCCATTTGGTAAGGTCTAAAAACATGTGGCTCTCTTTGAGATCTCTTTTCAAGACTAAAACTTAAATGTCATCATGACTGGGGGCATTTCATTTACTACTCACTACCTCAAAATTAATTAATTAATAAAGATATGAAATATTCAGGAGGATTTACCTCTTCCACCCTTTAACCAACATTTCCTGCCACCAAAAAAATATATTCAACTGAACAGAGATATTAGTCAATATTCTGTTTGGAAACATATAATGATGCTTCCACACAGTTTTTATTTATGATTCAGTTTTTTGTTTCCTCTCTCAAAAGTGAAATCCCTTTGCTGGGAAAGAGGGATATCAAGAGTTCATCCATCAGTCCCAAAATGGCTGGGTACTGCCGAGACTTTCTTTGCTTTATTTATCTCTTTGATTAAAAGTCATCTTCTAAATCTTTCTGCAGTGACTCAAATACAAGCCAGTATAAATTTTTCTGCACTTTAAGAAATGCTACCAAAACTGAAGAGGATTCAAGAAGATAGCACCAAGCTCCTTCACATATCATTCACAATTCTGAAACTTTCATTTACAAACCCATAGAGATTGCATACAAAATTGGAACAGCATCTATTCAGAAACTTTTCCATTCTACCAAAGTAACAGCAATATGCACATGAAAACCACAAAGTTTTAGAAGCATCTCAACTAGATCTTGGATATTTTTTGCAGACAAATGGGAAGGATTATATAAAGCTTTGCCAGTCTCTCAGAAAAAGTAGTCAGGATTGAAGTGGGGTTGAAAATCCTGAACTGTTATTTTGACAAAACCATAATGCTTCCCTTAATAGTTCTCCTGAATGTTCCTGCTAGTTGTCAGCTGCATGAAACCTTTTTACTTCAAGGGTTCCTGAACGTTTCCCTCTATACCTTTGTGTCCTACTATGTTCTTTTGATTTTATCTTGTACTCCTCCTTGTCCTTTTCTCAGCAGTCTGATTGCAAACTGATTGATCCCAAGCTTAACCTCTGCATTCCCCTGGAACTGGTACAGCATGTTCTTACACTGCAGAACTCAGTTGGGTTATTAGCTCAAGAAAAAAAAAAAAAAAAAAAAAAAAAAAGAAACCACACAGTTCTGTTCCAATGTGTTCCAATGTGCCTTTAAATCACATTTATAAACTCAGCTTTCTGATTTATCCTTCTGTTTACTCCTCATGCAAGGAAGCAGAGACAGGAATGAACTCGAAGCAAGTCCTTCACATATTGCAGATTTAAAGTCTCCAGTAATGACTACACTTTGTAGACTTATTTACACTTTGGTTACACACAGGGATTTTGACAGCTATTCTGTAAATACACTCTTCCACCCACTAAGCTCCACGAACATGCAGGGGGGCAGACTCGAGCTTCTCCTGTCATCCTTATTCTCCTTATCTCAGAAAACCAGAATCTCAGCCCACATCCTTGGGCACTGCAAGGCAGATCCCAGCAGCCACCACCTGGATGCTCTTCCTGGGGGTCTGCAGATATGGCTTTGTGAAGGCTGCAGTCCTCAAAAGCCAAAAAGAAGATGGTGGAAAGAACATCCTCTTAAGCATTAAGACCCTGACCTTATTTCTCCATTTCCCAAACCTTGCCAGCCTGTTGTTCAGCAGTTGTTTCAGTCAGGCTGCTGCAGACTGACCTCTAAATGAAGCAGGACACAGCCACGTTTCTGACTGCCTGCATCCTGCACCTCTGCTCAGGGAATGGAGATCTCTGTGCACATGCAAACATGAAAACAGAAACTGCTGCAAATTAAGTGACAGCACACTTTTGACACCGAGAAATTCTCTGATGCCTTCTGCTTCCCAATTAAAGGCTGCCCGAGCAGAGCTGAGTGTGCTCCAACCCCACAAGCATTCAGTGAATCATTAGCAGCTTCTGAAAAGGCAGCCAAAAAAAATGGCAGGCTCCTTATTCTGTGACATTATGCAGAAACCTCTCGATTTTGAACAACATGCCAAGGGTCACATAACAAGCAGGAAAGGAAAGCAGCCTACCCAAGCACAAAGCTTCTAGTCCACTCCAGGGGCAGTTTTGCACTAGGTAGGAAAAATGCCTCCCCACCCACTTCAGGAAACATCTGTAAAACTTTTGGGTTTTGTTTTGCACCCTTTAACCAAACTTCATCTAAATAAAACAGGATTACAAACATTTACTAAACACCCACATGTGCCCAAGAAGCAAGTGTGCATCCAGAAACTTCTTCTGGATCAATTTTCAGAGCCTTTGCTTGGGCAAAGGAAACAAGAATATGAATTCTCAGGTTCAATTTCTGCTTTTCTCAGTGTGCTAGCCATCAGTACCACTGCTTTGCATTAGTAATTAATTTTAGTCAAATTATATTCGTTTTGATTATTTAAAACTTCAAAGCCTTAGGAAAAGCATGCTTTCCTGACCTAAAAAGTAAAGGCTTTGAAGTATCTGATGAAAATAAACTCACTACCATACACAACAGCAGAATCAGTTGCAGAAATACATTCCCTGGTTTGCAAATGAAAGAAGATTGGTGGTGATATGCACCACATATTCAAAAAGTGAAATGAGCTATCTTCGCCACATAAATCAGAAATACTCCACATAAATCAGAAATGCTCTTATTCTCAATATCTTGAGGGGAAATTTAATATTTTTGTTCTCATCTTCTGAAGTGTTTTCCATTCCTAATTTTCTTACAAGATTGAAATTATACTTCTCTGTAACTATGAACAAATGCTTTAAATATTCACTATAACGAGGAAAAAAGTTTCTAAACCTATTTTACCACCAACCATGAGATATACAGAGTATGCTTTTCAGAGTACCCCAACGATCAATTTTTTGTACAGACTTCCTCCTAATTAAGATTCCTGAATTGTCAGGAAACTCAAAGCATGGTCTTTGGGTTGATCAGAAATGTTTCTGAATTCCTCATTGAATCATAGAATCATAGAATCATAGGGGTTGGAAGGGACCTCGAAAGATCATCTGCCCTGCCAGAGCAGGGCCACCTAGAGTACCTCACATAGGAACGTGTCCAGGCGGGTTTTGAATGTCTCCAGTGAAGGAGACTCCACGACCCCCCTGGGCAGCCTGTTCCAGGGCTCTGTCACCCTTACAGGAAAAAAATTTTTCCAGATATTCAATTTGAACCTCCTATGCTCCAATTTACACCCATTACCCCTTGTCCTATCACTGGTCACCACTGAGAAAAGCCTAACTCCTTCTCCTTGACACTCACCCCTTACATATTTGAAAACATTGATGAGGTCACCCCTCAGTCTCCTTTTCTCCAGACTAAAGAGACCCAGCTCCCTCAGCCTTTCCTCATAAGGGAGATGTTCCACCCCCTTAATCATCTTAGTAGAATCATATCTATCAAAGAAGTGTTTCACACCTACCATACCCTGGAGGAATACTTTTTCCAGTGTCAGATCACTGGTATTTAAGAAAAGCACCAATAAAATGTCAATTTTAGACATTTGAGCTCAATTTCTCATCACAGAGAAGCAAATATGAAACACAATCACAGTTTTGTGTTCTAGTTCTTTTAATAGTTGAAGTCAAATCATGATAATTCCCATGCTACCCAATTATGCCATCAGAGAAGATTATGACTTCTGAGCACCAAGCAGCACAACACTCCCAAGCAATGAAGATGCAAATGCCCACAGCAAGAGCATAAAAAATATAGAAAAGTATCCAGAGAAAGTTTTACTTCATGCCTACATCAGAGCAGGTTCAACAGACTAGTGCAGAATGGGCTGTAAGAGTTTCTATCCTAGAATCACCAAAAATTGACTGGTATACAATTTTTTGTTTAAATCTGTATGTTTCACACTTTTTACTGTAAATTAACTTTGTTTTTAATTAGAACATTTGGCTTTGACATGAAACAAAGCTCAAAGCATCCAAGAGGAAGATAGCCTTCTGGCTTTTTGGGCAGTTGGGGCAAAATCCAAAACAGCCACGGAATAATCTTTGCAAGTATGCATTTCACAGGGAGCCAAAAGTTATTAACACTTCTCCTTCCTTTGCAGGTCATTTCTTTATCAGTATTTCTCATTATTCACACTGGAAATTCACCCTGCTGCCATTCTCAAACCTCAAAGCAAGCTTAGGACACGAGGAGCAGCAGCATCTCTTCATCATCAAAGACTCTGACCTCAAAGTGGATTTCTACATTTCTAACACCATTGATCAAACATTCCAGGCAAATAACTTGTCTGTTTCAAGTCATCCCTGAAACAAAGCAATCTTTGATTTCTTGCTTTCTGGAGACGATCATTGGAGAGTTCATTGTCTGTGCTTGGCCTTTTGGAATGATTTAGATTTATGGACACATGGAAGCTGGGGGTACAGTAAAAGCCAGAGAGCAAGCAAAGGGAGATCAGAAGCACATTTGTTGAGTAAGTCTTTAAAAATATTGCCTGCCTGTCAGCTGGTAACAGAAACCAGGCACCAAGCAACAAGAGGTCACCTGCAAAGCCAAAGCTGACCCAAAAAGGCTGCTTTTAAAAGACAAAGTAATGAACAAGGCATTCAGTCACTGGAAGAAACCCAAAGTGTCACCAACCAGAAACCCCCTCATCCAAAAATCCACATGAGCAGGGAAGTGCCAACTCTGCAGGGTCAGACATTCCCAATTGCTTCTCCAGCCCTGGGCTCCTCTATGACAAATATCAAGTGAGACACCTCAGATCTCCACTGCTGTAAGAAAGGTCTAAAAAAAGAGATCTTTGTCAACTGGATGGTCTTTCAGAGTATCTTTGTAAATAGATCTTCCAAGCAATAAGATGCATTACTGAGGTCAGGGACTTATAAACACATATTTTGCTTTTGCAACATAAACTCTCATTTTATTTCCCTCTTAACAGATGCTACCAATGTGGTGTGAGGTGAGACATCTCTATAGCAAGGGAAAGAAATACTGAAAATGACTGGACACCACAATCTATCATCTCTAACAGGCTGCAAGAGTGCAGAGAACTCCTCACTCTTCACTTCCCCCTCTGACAGACTTGCCACCTCTATCTGCAATGTTTTTGTCACCTTGAATAAACTATCAGGCAACTAGAAGATTTTGAAAATGGACTGACTGTAATAACATCTCCATTAGCACCACATAGAGGAGTAATAATTGAGAGGACATGGACAAAAATCCCAAATAGGCAGGTTCTGCACCAGAGTTCTTCTGCCCTTGGTTGATGCCTGCAGTGTAACAGTAATAACACAGATCACAGGTTAATTAAATGCAGCCTTAAAAAAAACTTCTGCTGCAGCATGCATGGTTCTGAATGGCACTGCTAAACTTATTAAAACATATTGCTTGACTACATGGAGGAAAAGGAAGGACCAGGGGTTTAAAGCACAATTTCCAACCCCAAAGATGATGGTACTACTTAAAGAAGCTGGGATTATTCCTAGCCTCATTCTTAGTACCTTATTACAGCCCAAGCTGTATCCACCAAAATAAACTGCTCCTCCTTCAACTACAAAGGCAGTTAACCCACTGGAGAAGGCCGTCAGCTTGGCCAAGCATCTCCCACTCATAAATCCAGTCTGCCCTGATCTCCAGAACCCAACCAGTTCTTCCTTGGTTTACACACACGAGGTCCTGCAGAGCCTCCTGTTGTTGGCTCCTCAGCCATTTGCATGAGGAAGTTGTTATCAATGCTCACCAGAAACCTTCTGGATTACTTGATTACATGTCCCCTGCTGCAGGGTCACTCCAGCAGATACTGGAGTGAATTCAGTTCCCCAGGAGGATCAGGGCCTGAGGCTTCCTCCAGTTGTTTGAAGTTTCATCTGATCCTTGCTGATTAAGCTGTCTGTGGCAGACATGTACAGTGACAGTGTCAAGAACTTTCCTCTGCCTGCTAATCCAGCTCTTAAACCTTCTCCAGACCAAGCTCCATGCATTCCAGCTGCCTTCTCACACAACGTTTCACATCACGTTTAAATAAGCCCTAAATAATCGGTCCCTCTATTCCCCAAATTTATGACATTACTTTAGACTATTTTAATCTGAGGCATTTAACTGCAAAACAAACCCAGACTGAAACTCTGCGTGAAAGAATCCAATTAAATAGATTCACTGTGCCCAATGTGTTTGGGGTGGCACAGCTGAAGAAGCTAGAAAATTTAAGGGGAAATAAATTTTTCATGCCATCTTCAGACCTTAAAAAGCTAAGTATGTTATCTGTTGACAATAAAAACTTTTCTGTTCTTTCTAATAGCCTATATTTAGCCTATAGTTCTTTATACTTTATAATAATTATCATAATTTTCATAAATATTTATCTGTATCTTCTACTTTTACCTTTACCTATCATTGTTACCTAGAATTTGCCCATAAATTTTCCCATAAGTGGAATACCACAGATGCTTTTATATCTTTTGTGTTCATTTTTCCCCCAAAGGGGAAATGCTTTTCTTCCTGCCACTAAATTAGCAATGTCAATTTAAACTGTTCTTTTGTCCATGAATCTCTCAGAGGAAGAGCTCAAATGAATTAAGTGTTCCACTGGTAATTTGTGTCTGCTTTTTAATTGGCAGCTTCAGATATTTTAGCCAAAAGTTTTGGGTAAGCAAACAAATCAAAACATGATTAAAAAATCTCCCTTACTTCTCCATGACTGGAAATTCTCACAAAACTTTTGCATCTCACAAAGAATTCAAGTGGACAAGATTATCAGAAGTAAATTAATTACAGTAAAACACAAATGGAAACTTTTACTAATTGCTTCCACTCCTCCCAGGCTACCTACTCTTGTAATACTTTGTCAGTTTCCATTTTTCCCAAATATTGCTCCCCTGAACTTGCTTATTGCTCCAGAATTATTCTGAATGCTCTCTGTATGGATGGGTGCTTCAAATTGCTGCTACTGATAGTCTCAAATTTACAGAACAATAAAACTTTTACATTTACATTAATGGTTTAAAAAAAATTAAAATAATCCACATGTTGCAAACTGAATTACTGCCCCCTGAATCTGGATGATCAATATTTTGCCTATTCTACCTTGCTTAAGATAAACCACCAGTTTTATTACCTTAAAATGCCTTGGCACTTATATAAAAAGAGTGATTTCTTCATTCTCCAGATACCAAAAGCTCATTGCAAACACCTCTTGTACAAACTAATCAACCTGATAAGGGTGTGAACATAACCTCCACTTGTAAACAACACAAATCTATACCTTTTCATTACAAAAAGCAGAAAGCTAAAATCCAAATCATTAATTATACAAAGATATAAATGATAGAGGTAAATTTTAACTACTTTGCTCTCCAGGGTCAATCAATAAATCACTAATGCACAAATTAAAGACAAACAGGGAGAGCAGGAATTGATCTGGCACCAAGTAATGCCAATGTGCAAGGTAAATAAATTCAAATTAGTAATAATGTATCAATCACAAAATATTTAAAATGTGGTCTTCCTAAAGGAAATAGTCTTTGAGTGAAATAACCCAATCATGACCAATAAGAACAGTGCCTAGAGCTTTAGGAGTTTGGATTCTAAGCTTTTACACTGTCAGCTCTAAGAAATAAAACAAAAGGTAATTTCAGCTGGGGATACATTCTTATATTTTCAGAAACCTATGAGCAGGCATAAAGCAATCTGACAGAGAGAAGGAAGAAAAAAAGCTCATGGGTAAATCTGCTCAACAAAGTAGCACCTTTTAAACAAAGAAACAGATAAAAAGCAAAAAAACAAACAAACAAAAAGTGCAACTCAAAAGCTTTTATTGACTGAATCTATTGTCCTGGCAGTATAAAATGTTATTTGAAGATTTAAAGAAGGGTGAACTAGCCACTGATAATCCAAGATCAGCACAATATCATAAAAATACCAACAAAACCCCAAACCAACCAAACACACACAAAAACCTCACCAATCTTGAGTTCTTTTATTCCCATTATAGAAGGGATTTAGTTCACAGTTTGGAATCTGTTTCACCCATCACTCACCTAACAAAAACTTCAAGGCTACTTATTCAACAGCACAATACCTCCACTATTAAGGAATTTTTCACATTTTCCTTAAATTCTCTTAGTTTCATGCCTAGTCCTGCTGTGTTACTTAGTTAAAATCAGCTCAACAGCCAGCTAGTAATTAGGGATCAATGTTTAATTACCAGTTCCAAAGTTACTGTCATGATCAGCTGCACAGAAAACTTAATTTCTATCTCCTGTGTGTTACTAAAACTCTGGAGCAGGGAATACATGAGTATACAGCTGATTCACAGATGGATAGAAATTGTCTTTCTCAGAAGACTATTAAAGAAAGAAATTTTCTGGAGAAAATCCTTACAGTATGAGCTCAAAGCTGCAGATTATAGTCTCAAACATGCACAGAAAGATTGGACTGGCAGAGGCAATATTGAGCTGAACTACTCACCAGAGATGTGGTCAACTGCAACAAAAACATCTATCAGCTGGGGTTAAGTAATCCTGGAACTGAGTCCCCAGAATGGAGAGGGGGAGAATCATATCTCTAATTTTTTTTTTTTGCTGAAAAGAAACCCTCCAAACAAGAGAGGGGAAAATTTAGGGGAGAAATGATCTAAGAAACAACCAAACCCCAAGTGTTTCTAAACCCTCATCTCGCTTTTCTCTGCTCCCAAAAGTATCTCAACATCTTCACATGTTCTTGACAGCATCCTTGTTGGCAGTCATTTGCCAGGAAGACCAAATGAAAATTAAAAGAAAAAAAAAAATTGACATGCACAGACATCGACAATATTCCAGAGAGAGAAGGAAACAATCATTCAGATAACTGTAAAGCAAACACAGAGTTTGTCTGTTGACACTACCTAGTGCCTCAGGAGGCAGATCAATGAAAAAAACATTTGCTTTTATAGCAAAAAAAATGTTAATAAATCCTAAACATACCAAAGCAAGATCAGGAGTCTCTTTGGGTAAACTGGTTGGGAGTTCAAATGGAGGAAGGCTTTGTATGCATGCACAGCCAGGTTTAAGACTGCAGGTATCCCAGCTAATTCTCCACCTCATGTCATATTCATGAAAACTGCCTCTTTTCATCTCATTAGCCTTATTCCCTGATTGTACCTACAGGAGGTACAAAGAAAAGTAAATAAAGTGCAGCTTTTCTCCTTCAAGAAAAAGCTATGAATGTATGTGCCAGAGCCAGATTGCTCCCAAGGTAGAAGTTCCATCAGCATAAAACTAACTGGAAAAAAATAATTTTAACTTTTGTTTTGTTTTTAAAGCCCCAGTTTGATGTTTGATGACCATGTGTTTAACGGCACTGCCACACAGGTGTGTGCCAAACATCTGCTCCATTTTGACTTTTATTTCAGTTTTGTGTAAAGTTTGGAGAGGGTTTTGCAGTCACTTGGTTTAGGTACTTAGTTTTTATAGAAAAAAACTGTTTGTGAAAGACTGTAGGCTCATGTATTACCTGCCTAAATGTAAAACCTTAAAAAAGTATAGGAAATCTATCAGCCAGGAAAAAGCCAAATAGGGAAACAGTTAGAACCATTAAAAAACTTCCAAGAACTTAACATAAAGCCAAAGAAAAAGTAATAATTGGGCACTGAAGTGGCTTCTAAAGGTATGAATTGAAAGATATTTTCAATAACGTTTTCTGTTCCACAGAAGATAATTAAACTCAGCTTCTTAAAAAAGACAGAACTTTGTTTAGCACTAATGAGGCTTTATAGGTATTCAGGCCTAAGAATTCAAGGCGCCTGCAATGAGCAACCTTGTACAGTTCCCTATTTTTATCATATACAACATTCAGCAGATTACATAACAGAAGTATTGTTTAATTTCATATTTCACCCCCACCTTTTACTTATATATATACTTTTTTTTTTTTTTTTTTTTTTTTTTTTTTTGGAATATGCATGAAATTTGGAAATGTTATGGCAGGACTGAAGAGTGTTTTGAAGGCTGAGCTGGGGCTGCATAACGCACCAGCCAATCACACTGGAAAAACTGGAGAGTTACCTTAAGCAATATTTATGATTCTGATTTAATTGTTCCTTATTTATATTCATCGCTGAAATCCACTGCATCTGAAGCTATTTTGAAAACACAGCATTCTCCCGAAGGGTCCAATCCAACTCCCATTCAAATAAACAGCCTTCAATGGAGCCTATTTGTTGCTAGCCAACAAGATCGAATTCTGCTGCAGAGTGGTCCCTGGAGCCTTTGTCACAGCTCTTTACAGATATTGCTCCAGCAAGAGGAGGTCTAAATACCCTTGTCCACATGCACTGCAGACAGCTGAAAACTATCTTTTATCTTCTTGAAACACTTGGTGAGATTTCAACTCCGAAAGTACAAAAGGGCTGAATCTATCAAGGAAATAAAAAGTAAAAAGAGGAAAAAATGTTTATCAGTCGGATAAAAAGGTGAAAGAGCCAAAGGGAGAGCAGAAGGACAATAAAATATTTTCAAGTGATTGGATCAAGTACCATTTATTCCACCCTTGAAGGTGTAGAGGAAAAGATGTGTGCAGAGTATGACAGTAGAGAGCCAAACTTCTCAAAAAGCTTAAACAGAGCTATGGACATCAACAGTTTAGAAATAATGTGAATTTTTGCAACAGATGCAAAGCATGCAAACACCACTCCAATGAAGGTTGTATGGAAAGATTTTAAATCTCTCCCTCCAAGTTGCTACTCATCATGTTACCAAAACAAGAGTTTAAGATGTGATAATTCATTATTTTATCCTCATGTCATATGTAAAACCTTACCTTTGAACAGGACAATGTCAATAGGCTTTGAGGACAAGTCTGCCTGGTTCATGGTAAATAAATAAGGAAATGGAACAATGTAACTTCTGGTCTGAGCTAAATAGGGAATGATACAAAATAGTTAAACACCTTCACGTGCTACTTTGTAACACAGAATACTTTGAAACCAGAATCTGGCGGATGAATTTATAGTTTAAAGCCTGAGAGAAAGGAAAGTTAGATTACAGAATCATAGAATGGGCTGGGTTGGAAGGGACCTCAGAGATCAAGTCCAACCCTTGGACCACCATTGCAGTTCCCAGCCCATGGCACTGAGTGCCACATCCAGGCTCTTTTTAAATATCTCCAGACACGGAGAATCCACTACTTCCCTGGGCAGCCCATTCCAATGTCTGATCACCCTCTCCATGAAGAAATTCTTTCTAATGTCCAACCTGAACGTCCCCTGGCACAACTTAAGACCGTGGCCTCTTGTCTTGCTGAGAGTTGCCTGGGAAAAGAGACCAACCCCCCCCCTGGCTCCAACCTCCTTTCAGGTAGTTGTAGAGAGTGATGAGGTCTCCCCTGAGCCTCCTCTTCTCCAGGCTGAACACCCCCAACTCCCTCAGCCTCTCCTCATAGGAACTGTGCTCAAGTCCCTTCACCAGCCCAGTTGCCTCCTTTGGACCTGCTCCAGCACCTCAATCTCCTTCCTGAACTGAGGGGCCCAGAACTGGACACAGGACTCAAGCTGTGGCCTTACCAGGGCTGAGCACAGGGGCAGAATCCCTTCCCTGGACCTGCTGGCCACGCTGTTCCTGATCCAGGCCAGGATGCCATTGGCCTTCTTGGCCACCTGGGCACACTGCTGGGTCATGTTCAGCTTCCTGTCAATCCAGACTCCCAGGTCACTTTCTGCCTGGCTGCTCTCAGCCACTCTGTGCCCAGCCTGGAGCTCCCCATGGGGTTGTTGTGGCCAAAGTGTAGGACCTGGCACTTGGCCGTGTTGAACCTCATCCTGTTGGAATCAGCCCAACTCTCCAGTCTGTCCAGGTCCCTCTGCAGAGCCCTCCTGCCTTCCAGCTGATCCACACTCCCCCCCAGCTTAGTGTCATCTGCAAACTTGCTGATGATGGACTCAATCCCCTCATCTAAATCATCAATGAAGATATTAAACAGAACTGGGCCCAACACTGATCCCTGGGGGACACCACTAGTGACCGGCCGCCAACTGGATGCAGCCCCGTTCAGCACCACTCTCTGGGCCCTGCCCTCCAGCCAGTTCTTAACCCAGCACAGGGTGTTCCTGTCCAAGCTGCAGGCTGACAGCTTTTTCAGGAGAATGCTGTGGGAGAGGGTGTCAAAAGCTTAATGATGATTTAGAGGTGAATTCTATAAGTAACAATGCAAAAATGAAGGCCTGCCTACAGGAGAGTGTTTTGCTTTGAAACTAAGAACTTGATTTGTTGTTAAACAGTATTGATGTGGTTCCTGAAAACAGACTACTTGGAAAACACACACCTTGAGAGATGCTCTCAATATCTGCCAGACTTCAAAAGCAGAATGAAGAAAATGTGATTTATCATACAAGCACAATACCTCTACTTCATAGGTAATACACAAAGAACATTTCAGAAAGATTTTGTTGTGGGGTTTTTTTGTTTGGTTGTTTTGTTTGGGCTTTTTGTGAGTTTTTTTGTTTGTTTGGGGTCTTTTGTTTGTGAGGTTTGTTTTGGTGTTGGTTTTGTGTGTGTGTATTTTTGTTTTTTTTTTAATTTGCTACCTTTATATCCCAAGAATACTCTTGAGAATCCAAGCTTATATCCAGTGATTTCAGCAGGTTAACTTGGAGGATCTCTCCAAGCTTTGAGAGATGACCAAATAGACTGTGAACTCCTAATTTCCACCTCTACCTCAAATCCTCACTGCAGGACCAGGTAAAGACAGAGCCTGAAACCAAGCTCAGCCCCTGAGATGTCTGACCAGACACAAACCCTACAAAAACTGAGTACCAGAGCCCTACAGAAAGAGTGAAGATGCACACAAGAAGAGGGAGGTTACCTCCAAGTTCCTTATTGCAACATCAGTCACATAAACCATGATGGCAGGAATACATCTTCAATTATTTAAATTCACACAACTATTTAATACACACCAGTGTTGGGACTGACAAAACAGTTCAACATAAATAGATTTAAATATACATGTATGCACACAGATAAATATATGTATATACTGATGTGTACATACGTATGTGTGCACATACATGTTATATATACAATAAATCAATGTATCAATTACACTGAATTGCCAAATGCTAGAGTCACCACTAAAAAAGGAAAGCTGGGCATGAAAAATTTTGGATTTAAGCCTGAGCTAGCTGACTTCCTTCAGGTTCAAAGACTTAACCATGCAAAAGGAGCTGCACAACGCACATTACATTTGGCACCAACCCCGAGCTTTATCCAGCAGCTGTCCCTTGCAGCCCTACGCTGGCAGCCATGGAACAGAACTGCCCAGAAACAACCTCTGTTCACTCCAGAAGCTTTTGCTTCTGGGAAAATATTTATGCTCACAAGTGTGGACCAGAGGAGATCCCCGTGAAGCTGCTGATCTGATAAGACAAACAAAGAGGATGGTTGCGAACGGCACTAGAGCTGTCTTAAAACGTACAAACCTCACCTTGCCTTCAACATTTCTGCTGTTGAGGTGAATAAAGAACTCCCGATAAAAACCTTGAGCCCTCCAAGCAGCTCCACTCACTCTTTCCCCTTCACACCTCTCAAATTCCAGACCACCGGGAAGTCAGAGCCAGAAGAGGCCTTTCCAGGCGAGCACACCTGAGTGTCCTCACCCCAGCCTCACCTCAGCCACCACCACAAACCCCAAAACACACCCCATGCTGCCCCCCGCAACCCGTTTGGAGCGAGGTGCGAGGTGTCACCTATTCCCGCGACGAGGATAATTAAAAAGTACTTTCAGTTTTAGGGGCAGGGAAGCTTTCTGGTGCTTCAGCTCACGCTTTGGTGGGTTCAGCCCTGACCCAGCCGAGGGGCACCCACAGCGTGACCCCCCAGACCTTTGCCTCGGCCCCGCAAAGCTCCGGGCGCGATGGAGCGGGGGCTGCGGGCGGGAGTAACGCATCCTGCGGGCAGCAGCCCGGGGTCCGCCAAGGGAGGAGGAGAAAGGTTTCCCTCGGGACAAGAACACGTAGAAGGGGGAGGTTGTGAGGGCGGGGAAAGGCGGCTTCAAGGGGGGTCTGAAAAGCGGCGGTGAGGGGGACAGGGTGCAGGGCAGCTCCCGCGGAGCGCCAGGTGCGCAGCTCGCATCCCTCCCTTGGTATGCTTTTGGGTGAGGAACAGAACCGGAGGGATGTGTCGGCCGGGTACGGGCTGACTCACCGGGAAGCTGCCCCGCAAGCGGGCGGATCTCAGGGCCAGGTCCCTCAGCACAACCCCCGCCTGCCCGGCCAGGGGAGCCGCCGCCATCTTATCCGCACCGCGTGCCCCGGCGGCCGCCGCTGTCTCCGCCCTGCCCCGCTCCCCCGGCGGAAGCGCGGAGCTGCCCCGCGGAGCCCACCCCTCCGGAGAGGAGGAGAGGAGAGGGGCAGGGCCTGGAGCCCGGGGCGGAGAGCTTCGGGGCAGGGTGTGAGGGGACATCCTGGGGCAGAGTGCGCGACCCCCGGGGGGGACAGGCTGAGGGGAGGGCGGTAAAACCGTGCGGAGCGGGGCTGTGTGCGGGAGCCGGTGCGGGAGGTCGGAGGGGAAAGGCGGGGACTGCGTAGTTGGAGCAGTGGTTGTGTCCAGTTCTGGGCCCCTCAGCTCAGGAAGGAGATTGAGGTGCTGGAGCAGGTCCAGAGCAGAGCAAGGAGGCTGTGAAGGGATCCAGCAGAATTCCTGTGAGGAAGGGCTGAGGGAGCTGGGGGTGTTGAGGCTGGAGAAGAGGAGGCTCAGGGGAGACCTCATCACTCTCTACAGCTCCCTGAAAGGAGGTTGGAGCCAGGGGGGGGTCGGGCTCTTTTCCCAGTCAGACAAGAGGCCATGGGCTTAAGCTCTGCAGGAGAGGGGTAGGTTGGATATTGGGAAGAAATTCTTTCCAGAGATAGGCATTGGAATGGGCTGCCCAGGGAGGGGGTGGATTCTCCATCCCGGGAGGTTTTTAAGAAGAGACTGAATGTGGCACTCAGTGCCATGGTCTGGGAACCACAGTGGCAGTGGATCAAGGGTTGGACTTGATGATCTCAGAGGTCCTTTCCAACCCGGATGATTCTGTGATTCTGTGACCTGCCTTGGGCTCCCGGTCCTTGTCTGCTGGAGGTACTGCCCTGCCCTGACTGGGTTGCCTTCTGCCTTCCTTTCATGACTAAAAGCACTTTTTTTTTTTTTTTTTTTTTTTTTTTGTGCTAGGCAATAGTAAATTAACTCAAACTAATAAGCTCTGCTGGGATCCAGCTGATTCTTCATAGGCACTTTAACCTGAACTCCACAAAATACCCCTTTTCCTTCTCCATCCACAGGTAAAACCTGGATATAAAATATAATAACAATAATAATAATCTGAGCTGAGTTCCCAGTCTGAGCTGTGGTTTCATGAAAGTCCCAGAAGCCAAATTTGTGAACATACCTCATTCTATTCATGAGGAATGACTTAGGGGCTGGTGTGGACACAGGTGGAGTGGTCCACAATCTGAAACAAGATCAAGAGTCAAATGTCCAGGTCTTTGCAGATGCAGTCTCTGTGTCAGCCCTCTGAGCATTTCAGTAATGCACACTCTGGTTAATTCACACGTGAGGAGGGTTGACTTTAAATAGTTCACACAAATCAGCAATTAAAAATGATGGTTTGGAAAAAAAGATGTTAAAACAAAGCAGCAGATGAGATACCCTTGCAGTTTTACAACACTTCGTATTAAACTCACCTGTATTGAAGCACGCAAAGTTTAGCACTATATGCAGGCATTAGTTATGCTGAACATTATTTATTCAGTGGTTTATGATGAAATAGTTGGATGAATAAAACAGTAAAATCCCCATCTTCTACTCTAGGATATATATGAGTGCAAACAAAAGAGAATACTCCTGTCAGGGCTCAGAATTTACACCCCTAAACAGATTTTTTTAAAAATCAGGAATGAACAACTCTTGTCTTGGAATTTAATCAGCAAATAAATTATACTTCTATTAGAAAAAAATCTGCAATTTCATAAAAACTGAGGTGCTAGAAAAATCTGAAATTGAACAGTTTGTCTTTGTCATGACAATTTAAGTAATATGTTTCAATAAAGAATCTGAAGATGCAGCTTTTTTATAACATTAAGCAATAATAAATGGGACCCAGTTTTAACCTAGGTATTACTGCATGCTTGTTCTTTCAGAATATTATATACTGACTTTGGTATTATGATGGAGGAAACATAATTTCATTTTTAGTTTCATGACTCTGGTTCAGTAAGCTCAGTATTTCCTATTCATACAAACTATTATGGCTGTCTCCATTAGGTTTATATATATATAGAGGGTATATAAGCTTTCAGATAATGTGGGTGGATTGCCTGCAACACTATCATTTAAAGCTATGAGGAGCACTTTCAATGTATAATATAAGAGTGGAGAACCTTCTTTACTATATTTTTTATTGTTTAGATTGGGTAGATGGAAAAGCACTGCAAATGTGCAGTCTGGGTTGGTCACCAACACAAGTCCTTTTGTATCTCTAGGGTAGAAGGTATCTGTTCTTTAACATATGAAGAGAAAAGGTATAGAGATTCATTCTCTTCACATTCTGTTTCCTTTTTACATATGTGTAAACCAAAGAAAACTTAGAACCCACAGGTTTCCAAAGCAATTAGCAAAGCAAGCACCAGGCAGCTTTCCTGGAGTGTGCAGTACAAGGAAATGTGTGTGGGTGTGTGAGAGGAGAGGTACACAATATGAATTATTATTAGAAACTCACTTGGGAGGCAGGAATTTGGACAAAGATAAGGAGTGGTCTCAACACACTATCCTCAAAAATAAGGAGGAAAAGGGTGTGAAGTGCAAATTAAAACAGGGTAGAGGGAGAGAGCTGATTTCAAAAACCATTCCTTCTAGGCTTCCAAGAATTCCCTGTATCCATCATGCGTATTGAGGATTTGAGGGTGCTCCCTTTCTCATACCTTCCCCAGGATGCATAAAAATCTAGATGGTAGCAAAACTTTTCAGTGTTGTCCTTAATGCCAAACAACCAGTAGTGGTTTTGCAATTAAGTTTAAAAATACATCGGATAAGACACAACTCTTAAGAATTTATCCTTAAGCCTAAATAGTTAACAGCATTCGAGTGAAAACAGTTAAACCCCAGAAAGCTTCCTTATCACAGGTAATGCATAATTGTAAGTGTTTTTACATTTCCTCCTCATTGCAGTGGTACTTGTTAACAATGAAATAGGAGATTAATTTTCTTCTCCACGCAGATTAACTCCCAAACCATTATTTGCCAAAGACAGATGTCACCCCCCCTGCACATGGCTGGCGAATCCAGCCATTCAGAAAGGTTGTTTATCATTAACTTCTTATTTAACCATAAAACCATTTGACAAATACAAACTCATTAGAGCTAGCAGAGCTGAATGGAGGTTTTTTCCCTAATAATTTCTCCCGAGTAACATATCTAAGCTCATGATGATGCATGTAAGGTTTAAAAGCACTATTACAGCAATGAAGCAGGGAGCATTTATGTTTTCATTATTCTAACTTAGATTGGAGTCAAACTGAGCCAAATACATCTTTTCTTATTCATTATCAGTCTTATGACTTCAGCAGTGTACCTGAGAGTCAGGTGAGCCCTCACACTTCCATTTATACTTGCTTATAATATAGTTGCTTTGGTCTGGTTTTGGTGGGCTGTAGTCCCTGGACTACAGTGGACTGAAAGACATTATGTGCATAATATTTTATATTTATCCTTGTATATTATCCTTGAGCTTCATATTCTAATTTCCTGGAGCATAATTATCATCAATATTATAATTTTCCTGAATAACTTGATCTGTATGTGAAAGATAAACCACACACAGATCCCCCAACATCATGAATGAGTATGGTAAAAATGCAGCAATCTCACTAAAATAGTCCCACTGTATGTGACTAGAGAACAGGAAAAAAAGATCATAGACTGATACAGGAGATGTCCTTATGTTCAAGTTCCTCTAAGTCTGTAATGCTGTCCCTCAGTGTTCCTCATTCCTTTTCTCTGGTCATTTCTGCTGGTCTCCAAATGTAAAACAGATGAGAAAAAAAGCATGGTAAATGGTAAATATAACAATGAGTGGTGGAAGGGTAATGAAAGATTAAAATTAAATCAACAGTATTCCAGTCCAGAAAACAAAAGAAAGAAAAAGAGTGAAAAATAGCTTATTAGAATTATACCTGCCCTCTAAGGTCACCAAGTTCAGTCATCTCTTACAGCTGCAAAATTTCCATTCATTAAAAACTCACTTTAATATAAAGGGAGGGATCCTGAAAGCAAGCAGGATGGAATGAGGTTTTGGTTTGGTAGGATCAAATTTTCTGATTTTCTGATTGTCTTCAGCAAATATATGATCTCTATTGCTACATCATTGATCTGAGTATGTGAATTAGTTTGCCTTTTAGATTTGCAGATTGGATGCACCTCTGCTGTATGTGGCTAGGAGCAAAAGCATACAGTGAAGTCTTCAAGTAGTCTTTGTATCTTCTGTTTGAGAAACCAGGGTGCCACATTTTTTGTTAAATAAGTAGTGGAGAGCTGCATGATAACTTTGTTATGTCATTACAGCTAAAGACTGAACAGAAGTGCCTAAAACAGGGGGGACTTTAAATAAAAACCTGGAGGAATAAAGAGGAAAAAATTAGTGAAGGATACCACTTTAAAAAGATTTCTAGCAAGAGAGGCAATACCAAGGAGAGGTAATAATGCTCTACCTTTTTTTGGTGTCTAACCACTTGATTCTGTGGAAAAATGAAACATTCAGGAATTACGATATAAATTAATTGGCTGAAAACAGTAGAAGTGATGCATCAATTTACAAGAGATTTACTACTACCCTTTGCCTGTGGCCTGCTGTATAGTAAGGCAGACAGGGGAGTTCAGGTTTCTCAGCAGAGATAGACTGTAGGTGAATAACACTCAGTTCCAACAGCTTTGAGAACTCTGATATTGTGGATAGAAAGACAATTTTATTGAACTTCTGTCAGAGACAATGTAAAGCACTGAATACAAGTGTAAAGATCTGAGCTCTAGGATATGGTGGAAGAAAACCTCACAGAGGCTGGACCTTTTTTGATAAGATGTGACTATATCACTACAAAGACTTTGAAGCCTTTAAGAAGTAGAGACAATCTAAATTCTAAATTCAGGGAAGAAGTATCTTAACAGTCTGAAGAAAAAAAAAAGTAATGAGTTACTTGGAGAAAAGGAATGGAGGTTACAATAGCAGCAAAACAGTGATGTGATGAAAAGGCAGGGTCTGTCGTGTGTGCTAAGCAATTCAGTCTAGTATTCAGGCAAATATCTAAAAAGAAACACCTTGTAGTAAATATGAAGCAGAATCTTGGCTAGATCAATACTGTTCTGTATATTTTATTTTAAATCATAGTGGCAAGTTATCTAGAATGTACAGTAAAGTTCACAGATGAAGTGACTGCCCACTCAAATGTGGAACATCCATATCCAAGGGCACATGCTTACTGATAGGAATCTCTGAACTCTGTGTGTGCCCTGGAGTAAAACACTCTGTTTCACAGCAGGGCTGGAATACCCACGTGGAAGAATAAATGCTGCCTTAGGAGAAATTATTTGGATGCTGACAAAACAAGCTTTGTTACATAGGATTATTTGTGTCCTGCAAAGTATAGGAAAAAAGGTGAGTGTTTTCCAGGAATGAAACTTGGGTGCTGCTTGAGACTGTAAATAGCTGTAGCTAAAAAGCAGTGTTTGCCTTTACCAAAGGGAGGATAGGAAAATTGGGGAAGATGTAGGTGTTCACATCACATCTAATCCATGTTTTGGTTCACAGGTTGCAAAAAACTTCATAGTGATTTTGTCCCAACCTGTTTTCAGGGCTTGAGATTGTCTATTATAATTAATTGCTAAACCTGTAGGGTGAGAGGGCTGCTGATGTGCCAAGGGTAATTTTTTCCTGATGAATTTTATGGATTGCAGAGGAAAGGAATCGATTTTTCTGCCGAATTAAGTATTGATTTAAAAGTAGCTTTCTATGCTACCTAGTTTAGGGTCATGGGGTACTATTTCAGTGGATTTTGTAGATCTGTTGATGTGTTTTCCTATTGCAATAATGACTTTTGGCATGTCTGCAAGTTTCATTACAATTGGTTGGGCACCAGCAAGTGGCTTGGTGATCATGAAGTTCATGAAAACCATAAAGTTTCTCAACAACCTAGCAAAGAAGTAAAGCAGTGTATAAAAAATCTTACAAGAAAACATCAATGCACCACTAGAGAAAACTCAACTGCTTAAACTGGGTTACTGGGTGAGCTGCATCAATTTGCCATCCAACAATTTATTGTCTCACTGCCTCTCTGCACTGTTCACTGCCTTCTAGTTTACACCTCCTTCCATTTCTTAGTCCTTGTAATTTAGACATTATGTAATTTTTTTTTTACTTTTTCCTGCCCTAATGTCATGTCATTTGTTAGTGGATATTGTCATCATCAAGCCTCGATGGGCTTGCATTGAGAGAATGTAAATGTCAAACAAGAATTCTCCCAAAGTGCCTATACATAGAAAGGCCAAAGTTTGTAGATGGTTTTTTTTTTCTATTTTTTGGTATATTGTCTGGGTTCACCTCTGAGACCAGCTGTGGGTAGAAGTGGAATATCTACAAATGCAGCCACACAGACAAGGTTGAAATGATTTATTTTTTAATACATTTCCTCTTCAATAAAATCCACCAGTGAATAGCAATCTGCCTGCCCGTGGTTAACAGTAAGGGAGGCTTTCAGATGCCTCTTGTGCTAGCTAAGGCATCAGCTACCCCAAAAAAGGAAGAAGTAGTGAAAATGTAAGTTTCTGGAGTAGAAAAAAATGGGCTGTGAATATTTCTGGAATATTCCTTCAAATTCCATGCAGGAGCCTGGTGAGGACATAAAATAGAATTTCACAAGAACCAACCACACCAGGAGTGGACTGTAAATATTTTCTTGACCATATAGTTAAAATAGTTGCCAGAATTCCTACTACATTTGCAAGCATCACTTGCCCTATATAAAGAAGAATAAGAGTGTAAAAGAACTGGATTAGTATTTGGTGTCTGAATGTTGTTTGCAAATTCTATGGGAATTCAAAGAGAAAATGGGAATCTTAGCAAAAAAGCAAAGGCAGTGCCCATATGGGACAGTATCTATAGGAACAGATCAGCAGTGAGGCTACAGACAGGTTGCTTTCTACATAGATGCATTTTATTCAATAAAAGAAACTGTATCATTTACACACTGAAGAACAACTTCATTTTGGTAAAACTTTTTTTTAGCCTGTAAGCAGAACAACTCCAAAATGGTTTGTTTATGAAGATTGTTACAATCTGTAATAAAAGTATGTATTCAACTAATTTTATAAACTGCTGGATATGGACAGGCAGAAATAATCATGCTTTCAAATCATATTTCTGCATACACTTATACAGTACAAGTTCTTTGTGCATCAGAAAAATAATAATAAAATGCTTTTTTTTACTAGATCTAGGGGGAATGAAGTAGAACTTCCCCATTGCCTATGTCTTTAATAGCTTCTAGAAAAGCATGTAGGAATTTATTTTTAATGAGTATACATTTGTTAAACAGAACAAAATGGGAATGCTTTAGACATCACCTTGGCTTTAGAAGAGCCTAAGAAGTTCCTCTTTTGCATTCTGCATCAAAATGGAATAAAATAAAATAAAATTTCTACAAGCAACTGGTAGTTCTACTATTCATCTGATGTAATAAATCAGCATCTGCAAGCTTAGCTGTTAAAATTCATGTTATTAAGTATAGCTTCTGCTATGTATATTTTTTGTCCTTAATAAATGTGTTTCAATGGTTTTGTTCCTCTAGGAAAGTTGAGAATATTTTAATACTCACAAGTGAATCTACAACCAAAATTCTACCCCAATGAGCATTTTTGTACCATCAGTCCATCCTTTGGAAAATGTTGAATTTTCTCTTAAGCAGAAAACCAGTGAAGACCAATTCATTAAAAACAGCTGCCATAGGAGGTATGTGATTTGTTTTGAGAGTCATTTAGTCTCAGATTGCATACTGAAATAAAAACTCAGGGAGACAATAGAAAATCTACATGGGCAGCTCATTTAGAGGCTGTGATCATTTTATGTTTAAAATCAACTACACTATCTTAAGTGTAGTGTTCTGAGAAAATCACTCTAATTCACTGTAGCTTTAGTTTCTTTAGACTTTTAACATATTTTTAATGAGTGTTGAGCTGTATACTGAAATGAATCAGGGCTACATGTGATGGAATTCAGTGTAGGATTCCTGACAAATAACAGAATTTAGAAGGGATAAATGCCAAGGGTAAACTTTCTGATCTCTGCTCACTTCTGAGAACACAGTAATTACAATCTCTATGATTCATGGTTCCATTCTATACAAAATACTGGACTTACTAATCAAGCTGGAGATATTAATGCAAGTGCATAGTGTGGTTTTTACAGTAGGAATACCCAAGTCATGAACTGCTATTTGTAATTGAAAGAATTCTAATACTGACATTTAATATTCCTCCAAATTCTGATGGAATTTATGGACATGTAAAGGCTTTTGAGTGCTCCCCTCAATAATCTGAAATAATATTGCCAGCCAAACAATACTGTATGACTTGTATGACCCATAAAACTTCCAGCCATGTTTCAGCTGCAAACACAACTGTTAGCACCCTATAAAACTGAAAATGATTGCAATTAATTTATTACTTCAGAACAACAAATCAATGGGGACTTCACAAAATACATTGCTCTTTCTGTAAAGAAGGAAAAAAATTGTTAGGCAATAACTGAGTTAATCACTTAGGTTTAATGCAAGTATGATCTTGTGATACAGGACATAAATACGAGCTCCAGACAATTAAGAGGCATAAGAAGGGAATTATCTCTTACCATCTGCATTATTTTAACCCTCACTTTTCAGTGCAAAGTGCATTTAGGTTCATGCTGTTTTATATCAGAAGCACAGACTTAAGCAGTGGCACTGTACCTAATACAAACTTGTCACTGATACAAGCTATCTCTCATTTTCAGACCAGAGGGAGAATTAAGTCAAAGATTTCTGGCAGCATATAAAGCACAGGAGATATGTATATATATAGGTGTGTAATGTGTTTAATGGAGATTGCTGGGAGAAGATAGATGTTAAAATATTATATAAGGTTTTTACTGGGTTTTGTAACATTAGAAATTGTGCAATATTTTCCTTCCTAATTCGTCCAGTTTCTTCCTCTTTATTCAAAACTGTGAGGAAGTTTCAGTACACCTAACATTCCAAAGATCACTAGCAAGCATCTACAGATTAATGGTAAATAACACAGATAAAAGCTGCATAGGATTGTCAGTACTGCCCTGTCCTGCCCTGTTGCATCTGTGCTGAGATGACTGTTCTGTCTGTAGCTGAAAGGCTGAAAGACTGAGAACAACCTCCACAAAAATCCACCCAAATGAGGAAAATCAGTCCTCAATGAAAAGTGAGTGCAGAGCATCAGAAATCATTTTTCTTGATGGCCAGATGGAGAAATGTGTTTCTGAAGGTAGGCTGTTACTTTTTTGAAAGGCAACTATCAGAGGTCATTTTAGCCTCAGGTGATTATTCCTTAGGCTTTAGCTGCAGCTAAATAGCAAGTTCAAAAGTCTCATATGTACAGCTGGGTTTTGCAGAAAGAAGGATGTTTATTGTAGATGAAAGCTGAAAAAAAGAGACAAAGTCAAAGTCCATGAAGAAGAGAGCCCTTTTTTTGGGGGGGACAGCATGCTTATCAGTGAACTGAAAGCCAGGGATTGTTTCATGTTGTGTGACACTTTTCCTCCCCCATCTATGTGAAACCAAACCAGAGTGCATGCTATGCAATTTCTGCTCTTTCTGAAGAACGCTGGGTTTTTATATCTAAAATATTCAGTCATGCCCTGGGAGGAGGTCTACAACTTTAAAAAAAAAAAAAAAAAAAAAAAAAAAGAAAAAAAAGAAGGAAGAAAGAAGGAAAGAAGGAAAGAAGGAAAGAAGGAAAGAAGGAAAGAAGGAAAGAAGGAAGGAAGGAAGGAAGGAAGGAAGGAAGGAAGGAAGGAAGGAAGGAAGGAAGGAAGGAAGGAAGGAAGGAAGGAAGAAGGAAGGAAGGAAAGAAAGAAGAAAGAAGAACAAGAAAAAGAAAGAAAGAAAGAAAGAAAGAAAGAAAGAAAGAAAGAAGAAAGAAGAAGAAAGAAAGAAAGAAGAAAGAAAGAAAGAAAGAAGAAGAAAAGAAAGAAAGAAAGAAAGAAAAGAAAGAAAGAAAGAAAGAAAGAAAGAAAGAAAGAAAGAAAGAAAGAAAGAAAGAAAGAAAGAAAGGAAGAAAGAATCAGCAAGAGCATGTAGAAACTGTCCTCCTAGTCAAAAAAGTATTAGCAGCATGTCCTTATCTTGTGTTGTGTTTGGAAGCCACTGAAGCAAGATGAAGCAAAAAACTCACAGAGATTTGCTGTTAACTTATTTAGTCTTGTTCCTCTTGTTATCTGCAGAAGAGCACAGTAGTCACACATGACAACTCTCCTTTTCAGACGAGGTTGTCATCCTAACTTCATCCAGATCATCTCTAAATAAATGCTCATGGTGTCTCAAGGCAAGAAGTCTGCAGTAGTGCTGACTTCTGCTCAGATACTGCAGTGACATCTAAAAAAATGGTCTGATCTTAAGACAGCTCCACTCATTTGTTGAAGTAAGCTGAAATTTTCATCAGGGAGCTATTTCTTCTCATTTATAAAGAAAAACATCAGCTATTATGGTAATAATACAGAAAGCCTCATTAATTGCAGCACACAATATAGAATACACCAAGTGTAGAGAAGCCAAGCAGATGGTGCATTATAAACAGACTTTTTAAGCAGTAACCTTCACAGTAGGGAATGCTGTAGGTAAGAGTGCAACTTAACTTTCATTCTTTCATTAGAACATTCTTCTTTTTATGTTTAGGACATAAATGTATTTCCAGATATGTTCTTTGCTGAAATTTGAATTATTCTGGAAAGTCTGAGAAAAACAAAAAGTGAGACAGATGTTTGCTAATTGCAGAGATTATAGGGCAGGGTTTTCAGGACAAGAGGAGGTGCTGTAGTGCTTTTACTTTTTCCTATCATTCTTCTTGAAGTTGTGAAGCATATTGAAAAGAGAAACTTGCCAAAAACTTCCTAGGAAGAAAATTGGTGGTAAACAGAGGCAGAAACTGGGGCAGACATAGGTCTCTATTTTGGGAGTGTGGAGTTGGGGGAAAGGAGACCACCACAGCATAAAAGGTACCATTTTCCCCAAAGAGAGGGAAGAGGAGGATGAAAAAAATGCTGCTATGTTGGTGGCAACTTTAAGAGATAAACCCTGCCAAGATTCCTCCATCTCTATCCAGCATTCCTGTATGCTAGGAAATGAAAATGTAGCATGCTAGGTTCTCTTGCAAGCACTCAGAAAATACCTATAATACAAACCTGTAAAATACTATATTTAAGAAACAATATCCCTGCAATGTTACATACCATAAAACTAGCAAAACTAAGTCTTTGTAGTTTAAGAACTCAATTCCCATCCAATAACTTACTAGCAGGATTTATTTTAAACAATGAAATGAAATGAATGCTAAGAAAAAGCTCCTCTGCTTCAGCACAGAAATACAAGAATATTGTTTATATCTTCTGGGTAACTTAACTGACCAGCTCCAGAAATGGCAGATGCTAAGATAAGATACTTTTCATCCATATTTACAATCTTTGTAGGCTGTCTGAACTCCTCCTGCCTGTAAATTCCATCTGCTTTTGCAGACACTGCAGTGGGAGCAACCTCAAGCTTTCTTCTTTTTTTTTTTTTAACCCAGTATGCTCTGACTTTACCAGGATGTCAGAGGATAACAGAAGGACAAGCTCAGCTCTCTGGCAGTAGCTGAGGAGTTTCTATGGGAGAGTGAGGTTTGGATGCAACAGCCTTATAGCTCCATGGCCTTATCTGGGAGATTTTGTTCTAAGCTTTATTAAGAAAATCGAATTTTTACTTGAGGACACTGAGTTTAAAGTAGTTCTGCAATCTTCTAATAGTATTCAACCCATCAGGCTTTATTATTTTTATCTATTATATTGTTCTTGAAATAATTTATGTAACTATTCACTGTAACCAGCACTGGTTCTTTCTTTTAGGAGCTTTCTACTGCCTTAGTGACATACATATTCCACTTTACCTTTATTGTTAATGAAAATCTAAGATTCATTAGAACATGACATTCCATTAGTTTTTGCTTCCAGATGTAACTGGCTACTAAGTCTAGTTTAGTTTTAGTCTGTTTTCAGTGGCAAGAAAACATCAAAAGAAAAAGGAAAGGGGAAAAGGGAATATATTAATAATACTTTTGTTCTTTAGAAACTATTACTTATATTCAGAACTGGAAAAATTAATTCTGTTCAACCTTGTGGGATGACATCTGTTTTGAATACAGGCAGGAGGAAGCCTGGGTTCCTTATACACCAGCCCATTTCTTATCTCAAGTCTTTCTTGTTCTTCAGTCTCTTGAATTGCAGTTCCCCTATATAAATATCTTGAGTAAGTATGCAGAGAACATTCAGAATATGATTGGGTTTGTGGCTGTTCTTCTAAGGTTTGGAATGATTCATTGGCCAACCCATCCATACATTATACCTTGGTTTACAGGTAAGGATGACAAAGGCTGCTCTGGATGCTGCTACCACAATCCTCCCTTGGGTACCATTACCAGTGACATTGTCCTGCCCTCACATGACAGCCCAACAGGCCACAGAGACTTAGGCAGCTGATGGGCTCTTTTTTTGATATATCTGTGGTCAAACTAATCTTGTGGCAATAGCAAGAGACAAGCCCTACCTCTTGAAAAAACCCTCACAATTGTCAATGAAGATTTCAGTCATCCCTCTGAAGAGATATGTAGCTCGTGTGTTGAAGAAATATATTCAGTGTATGAAGCTGTGGCAGCTCTGAAGCTAAAGAAAGGAGGACTTTGCTGCCATCTTTCAGTGAATTGAGAAGAGAGGGAGATGTGTGTACAAACTTTTTAGCAGATTTGCCCACTCTCTTCCTCAGAGACATTTTAACTGCTTTGCTGAGGAATCATTAATATCAGGAGAATCAGAGAAATAAAACAACGTTCTACTCTTTGTAGGGTGAAGAAAATCAGGCCTGTGCTTAAATATAATCTATTTAGGAGTTATGGTGACTGAACCTCAGTCTTGCATGCAGTAGTAAATGAAGCTGAGTCCCTGTGACTACATAAGCACATCTATTCCTAGCTGATCTGATGTGTTGAGTGTGATGAAAAATGTAATACAGACATCAGCATGAAAGAAGGTAACAGTAGCACCATCTAGGTACAACGATTAGCAGGAGTGCAAATGGGGGAGACAGTGAATTGCTTCATCTGTGAAATGAGGCATCATCTCTTGAGAGTATTTGTGGATTTATCTATTCCCTTTTTTGACAGTAAAATTATGGACAGGGTGCAGCTAATGGGTAAATTGAAAATCATTTGTTCAAACAAAGTTATAATGGGTATCCAAAGGTTCTGTGTGTGTCTTTATTTTGTAGTTGCAGCAGGAATAGGTGAAATATCAACTTTTTGTAGCAACATTGCTAGTTAGTGCAAATCAGGGCTGAAATACATTTCATCTACATTTATTAGTTTCAGAATTAAATATCTTCATAAAAAATTAATACATCTTCTTGAACTCAGAGAAAATGTTTTAGGGTTTTTTATGAGCATGTGTTTTACTTCGAGTTAGTTTTTACAAGTTGTAAGAAAAAACTTTAGCATCTGATTCTGTTTCCTGTTGTTGGACACAGTCTTTGGAGGAATAATTTAATATTTGTATCATGATTGGAACTTTTCTTAGCATAATCCTCATGAATAGTCTCATTAAAATCCAAGAGCATGACTGCATGGCTATGCAAACACTGAGTTTGACCCAGAAGAGGAGATGTGCAAGAGTTGCTGTGGTGTTCTCCAGGGATTTCACTATTGATATTGATTTTACATGAAGGCACTCAGATGGTACAGTGATGGAGGGCAGTATAAAACCCTAAGAGAGATAGATAGACATGATTAAGTGTTTATTGGCCAGCAGTCAGTACCTTTTCCTTATCCTCTCAAGACCCAATCCACATATGATCCTCTGTTACAGCTTTTAGCTCCAGGGCTGGTCATTAAACTCAAGCAGAAATAGCTGATATATTTAGGTCCAGAGGTCTCCAGTTCATTGCTTGTTTATTTCCATGCTGCATTCTAACGTTGTTATAGTGAGGACTAAATAAATAGCAGAGTTGTGAATATTTAATCTGTTAAATCTTTAAAGTTTTCAGCCATTTTGTTTGTTCCCTGGAGAATTTTCCATTTCCCTTGAGATTATCATCAGTTGTTATTCTTTCCAAAAGGGACAGAGAAATATTTTATCCCAAAAGAATTCTGTCCTCCCTTCAAATTCTGCATAATGTTTTTTCAGTTGGATAGTGTGAATTTTTCAGACACATTTCTGGGATTTATGCATTAATATCAGACTCCAGATGGAGAGGCCTTTTATCAAATAAATAAACCTGGGAGGAAGTCCTGAATGTAAACACTGGGGCTGGGAACTGGTACAGTGCTTTTTCTCTGAGCAAATCTGATTGCATTTGAATGACACAGAAGATAGAGTACTTTTATTTTATTCACTCATTTTATTATGCCCAGAATAAGCTATATAAGCTCAGTAAACATTTTTTGGGATGTGGAAAAATTCAATAGCAAGGTGTACTCAGAAGCAGTGAACATATTTTGTAGTTTACTACTGCTTTAAGTGGCCAACTTTCTTATGTGTACTTTCAGGTCCTGCAGTTCAATATTCTGCTGGATTCTGATTTTGGTGTAGCTGATGGTAATGCCATTGGTGCCTTGCTATACAGCAAGAAGTCTTCCTGGAATCAAGCATGAGGTCCTTATCCAGTGGACACTCAAATTGTTCTCCAGCCATTGACATAAGTTGATAGGGAATTGTTGGTCTGATTTAATGACCTAGGATCAAAGCTTGGATTTCACAGATATTTTTTTTCCTGGAGGAGGGAAAGGAATAGAGATTCATATCAGATGCAACAGGCTAGATCTACCCTAGCTAGAGTAAAGAGATGTAGATGATGCATGTGACATCCACAAGAATATGAAGTACACTCCTTGTTGCACCCTTTAGCTGAATATAGCTTACAACTCATACAAAGCATATGTGTATTTAATTGGTGTTTCTGCTCAGGAGATGCCTGTGAACTACAACTCTTCCTTTCCTTATGGCTGTTATTCAAGGATAGATTTTCAGCCTTTTTAGATTCAATAAATTAGTGAGGAATACTCTACCTTTTAGACATGTTACTCCAGTGTCACTACTCAAGTCATATGATGCTGTCTCAGACCAACAGTCTTTTTGGCACTCATAAAAATATTCTTAATAAAATCTGCTTCCAACAGTTCTGCATTTTGCTTGCTAAAGCAGCACAGAAGTAGTAAATTGCAAATGCCTCATAAAAATTAGTTAAGCAACTGACTGAATTTTCACAGCACTCCTCTTTTGCATAATGTATATTTTTAGGATAAAAAACCACCTCTTTATTTGCTGACACTCCCTAGTGAGATGTCAATGTTTTGTGGAAAAAAACCTTTACAAATACTGCTGACTTTTCTGTCACCTGAAAGTTCAGAGCTGCAAAGTCTTTGCCCAGACAGCTTGGCTTGGTGTCTATTGTCACTTGCTTCCATTTATCTAACAAATGCTGCCAGTTATTTAGGTTTGTCACAGACTCTGCTTCAGTTTCCTTTCACTTTATGATGCAACTTACAGCTCCATCACAGAACTGTCTAATAAATTGCTCAGCATCATTTCTCACTCTCTTGTCCACACAGTGTGGGGGGAATTTCTGATCCATTTTCTTTGCAAGAAACTCTGTAGCAAAGACATATCTTCCTGTCATAAAGAAGTACTTTTGTCAGCCTTTGTGTAGTGACTGAGTTGGGTGGCTGTTCTTCCCAGATGTACCCCAGCCTGTTTATTTTCAGCTGCTTTCCACCTGATCTGAGCACATGCATTTATTTCTTTTGTGATAGTCCACCTGTACAGATGTGAATGCTGGGATATATATATATTTATTTTTATATATATATATTTTTTTTTTTCCTCAGTGGAGCTCTGTTTTGTTTTTTATTCCAGTTCCATTCTACCACATTCTGGATTTCATTGTAAAATGCCTTGAAAATTCATTTTCTCAAGCCTAGTCTGAGATTTCATTGGATGTATTGCATTGTCTATGTAATTACAACATGTTTCTCAAGATGGCTCAATAATTTATACTCTATTAGAATGTGTTTCTATAGGAAATCATGGTTGTTTGACAAGCTCAATTATACTATGTGTTCCAGAAGTATTTGCTATCAAAAAACTGCATAATACAGCCTTAAAAAAAGCTGAATAAACCAAAGATTATTGGAAACTTCATATTAATTAAAGTAGTATTACAACAGTACATAGCATCAAGAAAATGTGCTATAGTTTAAAGACACCTTTTCCCCCTACAATGGAAACAATTGCAAATATTTTATGAAGCTATTTTAATGGTTCAGCCATTCAACCTTTCTGTAGAGTAGGTATTATAAGCACTTTTTGTTCTTCAGCAAGGTAGCTGGTTTATGACAAACTTTTATAGTTTCTCCCTAAATATCATTCATAAGTTACAATAATTTTTTACTGAAACAATTATGTTTTTACTACATGGAAATAGTTCATAAGCATTCACTAGCAGACAGAAGAAACTGAGTGATATTCTACCAAAGGTGCCACTAACTTTCTACTCTCATCTATACTTTCAAAGAAAAGATTTAAAAGGCAGATGGAGACCTCATACAGGATATGATGTATTTTGTACAATTGTACTATTCCTGTCCCAGGAGTCTGAGAGGATTAGATTTGATTTGTTGGGAGGTGTTTGATAGAGATTCTCACTGTGATTCTTGATAGTGATGTTATGGTCCAGTGGTCTGGACCCCCAGGAGCTTCAGCTCAGTCAGTGGCACATGAAGAGCCCACGTGCACAACATCCAAAGCTGCAGAAGAGGGAACCTGTGATCTCCTTAATGGTGGAAAAAAATGGCAGCCAAGAGCCACAACTTTTCCAGATATGGTGGATATATTATTTTTCATTATATAGTTGCTGTAGAGGCTCAGGGAATTTAGTAGGAGGAAAAGGCAGTTGCAAATATTACACTGAACTGGAGAGCAGTGATAAGAAACTAATAGAAGAATGTGCCTTCCAGCTGCAATTTGAAGTTGCCTGCAGAAATCCTTGTGAGTTCCAATTCCTTTCCTCAAGCTAAAAGAAGTGCATGGATTAGGAAGCATGATTCCTGTAGGCAAAGGAAGAAACCTTTTGCCATCTTGCCTGTGCTTCTCTCTTTTATTATTCCTTCACAGTTTCCTTTTCTTCAGTGATGCATCACCTCTGCAGGTAATCAATCATAGAATCTTTGTGGATAATGTCTTCATTTTGCATGGCAAACACATGCCATAAATCTAGGTGAAGCTTAGTAAGTGGGATTTGGCATCCTCCTTCCTGTGAATGGCAGAGACAGAGGATCCCATTTCCACTCTGCTTTCCCACTGGAGGAGAGGCACAACTTGTTTATCAGCTATGTGGGTACTGATATCAATACTCAAAAACAGCTAGGGGAAAGAAACACTAATGCTGTCCTCATCACTTCCTAAAATCCTGCTGGAAAACTCTGTGTTGGTCAAGGTTTCTAGAAGAGGATGACATTGGAGAGACTCAAACCTTGTCACTACTCCTGTGGCAGCCCTGCCCCACATGTTCTGCTCTCAGAGCTGTCACCTGGCTACTCCTGTGATTATTATGGAGACTTCCTAGTCCTGCTTTACCTGGAGAACTCTTGCACAATACATACAGGGTTTGTGATGACATTGTTTCTAGTGGGCAACCTGTCCCCTCCTCTTTCTGACCATGCCTGTGCTGGAGAGCTTGTCTTTATAGAAACCTTTCTAATGAAACGAGGGGATTGTAATGATTAAGAGTTGTCTGAAATGAACCAGGCTAATTCCAGAGTTGTCTAGACTAATAAAAGTGTTTTCCTATACATATGGCATCTCCGTGCTCCTTGTCCCATCCTGTCTGCCTGGGATATTTTCAGTATACTTGTTGTAGGGAAGTGCAGGATCACAGAGCCATAAGCTCCCAAAGTAGAACTGACAGCTCTGAAACAAAAGCAGTGGAAATTTTCTCTGAGCAGGGGTGGCAGTATCAGGCCCATCATATGTAAGGCAATTACAGTGTGAGCTAATGAAATCAGATGCCAGCTTTGCTGTTATAACTAGTTTCACAACCTCTAGCCTTCCTAGCATAACACAGAATAATTCATTATGGGACTGCAGAGAACTCTTTCAATTAGATTTCAGGAGTGGAGTGAGTTGTTTTAGCTAGGCAGGAGCATGCAAAGCCTGTAGGCTCAAACACATGGTAATTGAATAAATAGACTTAAGCTTTTCCTATCTCAAAAAGAAAATTAACAACTCAGTGTACAAGATGCAAGAGTCTACCTGTAAAAGCCACACGCTCAGCTGAAATCATCCAACTGCACTCCATTCAAATATCACACTTCTGAAGGGGAGAGGTTTCCATTTCTCAAAAAAATCCCCACACCTCTCAGTGGTGAGGATGCCTTCAAGTGAAGACTGGGATTGTAGCTATAACTTTCAGAGGGTACAAATGTCAAGAATGCCTGCAATACCTAAAAGAAATTGAATGCAAATCAGCAAGTAGGGATTCTGAAGATAAACTCTTTCATGGATACAACCTTTATTAAAGGTCTTATTTCAGCATTTTGGAGAAGTATCAGTGCCAGGCACATGAACCCAATATAGCACAGGAACTTGAGCTTCTACATGTTGTTGTTTTGGTGTTTTTTTTTTTTTATCTGAACCCCTGGGCACTGTTTTGCCATCCTTACTGCAGTCTGCCAGCCAAACATTGCAGCACTGAGTTTTTCTGTACCAGTGCATCCAGTGCATGGAAGTTTCTTCCTATCTTCATGGTGGTTTTCACTCTCTCCTGATAGTGACTACTGCTAGGGATCAAGTTTTTGTTTACTTTACCTTTCCCATGATAATGTGAAATCTTTCCCAAGGAAGATGGCTTGTTCCCCAGCCAGATTACTTCAGCCAAGCATCTTTGATCCAGGGCTTTTATTCTGGGCCTCAGATACTTTCAAGTAGCAAATCCCAGATGAGCATCCAGCATGGCTGACTCTTGGCTTCTTATTGGGTTTGAAGAGAACAAGGAAACAAATTCCATCCTCCATGAGGAAAGGAGAAAGAAGCCCATAAATTACCTTTCCCAACTCTGATGGTATACTAGAGAGGAAGCAGGAGGGTTTTTTTTTTGTTTTATAACACTTTTATATAATTTTTCAAATATTGTTTATGTATCATTCCCTAAGTGGAGAAAGTGGCAACACACTGGGGCAGAGAAGTGTGGTCATTTTGTAAGAAAACTCATGGGACTTCTGGTGTTGGCTTCAAAAAGGAAGAAGAAATTATTTTTACCTCCTAGGCCTGAATAAAAATTGCTTATAGTGAAATAATTATACAGTCCATTAAGCTCAGTCAGTACAAAATGACCTTAACTGGCCAGATTGACACCTGGAGAACACATCTTGTGCTAGAGGGAATCTTCATCTGTCGGTGCAGTTAATTCTGTTACTTCTGCTTTGTATATGACAACTCTGAAGTTTCTGCTGCTGGAGCTATATCTTCTGGATGTTTTGAAAAAGGATGAGACAATAGGGGAGGAATGAAACATTAATATTAATTCTTTTCAAAAGAAAAAAATATTCTGAGGTGGTTTCTCAATGGTAGGGGAGCCTGCCTTTGACATTCCTAAGAGCATACTGCCTTCCTCTTCAGACTGTAGGACAAGACACTTTGCTGACATAAGCCTGACCATTCTGTCCTTTGTAGAAGGACCTTTTAGTGATTTGGAGCAGCTGAAAAAATGCCCTGTTAACTTTAACACTGATACAGGTTTTATATGCTAGCAATTCAGATCCAAAGGTTCATTCTTCAAAATGGTTTGAAACACCAGTCTCATGCCTATTTCATTAATATCTTCTTCACACTTTTGCCCTTCACTATTGGTATTTCAACTCCAAGGCTGAAAATACATATATTCACTAAAACATTAAGTTTGGAATATTCAGTTCCTATTACAAGATAATTTGGGCCAGTGAAAGCAGCTTTTCTTATGCAATGTAAAGTATTTTTTCCATTATTTGGACTGGGGGATAAAGTTTGCTGTTTCCAAGAGATCAAGCAGATTCTGGTGCAGAGGGACAAAAATTGGTCTGTAGTAATGGAGAAAGCCAGAGAGTCACCTGAGGAAAATCAGGCTAATTTAACCTCTTTCCTAATTTCTAAAGGCAAAGAGTTAATTAGTGGAGTCAAGTTTCTGGTTGGTGAGAACACTTACTCTGCATAGACAAATTACAGCATACACAACACATTTAATTAAGGAGAACAGAGATAAGTAGTGCATTGTATGCTAAAGTAATGTTTACTATAGGAATTGATTACTCTGCAGACAGCTTGTTATTTTCTTTTCCAGTTTAAAGTGAAGATAAGAAATATAGAAGGATGATAAATGTTTGATCTCAATTCTGCCTTTTAGAGAGGTGACTGAAAGGTACTGAGAACATTTAGAAGAAGTCATCAAGCTGCAGAATCCAGGAGTGATGTAAATTGTTAGGCTTTCATTTGGCATTACTGAGTATTGTTTTACACCAGTTGAGAATCTAACTCCCAAGAGCACTCATAAAAAACTTTGGTATCTTTAAAACACCCTGTGGAGAGCTGGACTTTTTATTTCACTGTGCAATGGCCTGATAAAACATCATTTCTTCCACGAAACTGAGGGAGAAATTATTGTTAACATTGCTGTTGTTCTCTAGAAGAAAGCTGTGAGCATAATGAAGAGCTGGTATCCAAATACCCATCAGTTCTCATCTTTTCAGACCATTTTTGTATTGTTGTAAAATGTTCCCTCTTCCATTGTGGTCTGGTGGAGTAAGAGAGTGGGGTTTGTACTGGGTAGACTGGGAAACTGTTCTTTCCTGGATCTGTTGTATGATTTTGCCAAGCTACAATGCTCCTGTCTGCCTTGGGACCATGCAGGCAACTCAGGGTACAAGTGGTGCAGAGGCTCAGAGCTGTGAGCACTGCTCTCAGAACCAAGCACCAAACTCAGAGCATTCAGCACACGTTTCCAATGAAGCAAAGCAACACTTGATTTTACATGTGTCAAATCTACAAAAAAAGAAAACTGGATTATTTGAGCTTCATTATTCTCTTTTTATTATTATTATTAATGTGCAGGTATTGCGTGCAATTGTGCAACAAACTGATGTTAATTAATTCCAAATACCCTTTTTAACTAGAAAGTTGGTTGTATTTCATTAATGTAGTGGGGTCTGGCTTTCCAAGCTTCCTCAAAATGAAACAATTTTCTTTTCATGTGTACATCATCATAGTCAAAGAGACATAATATTCCCAACTGGAAGAAACAGCCTGTGGCAACTAGGTTAGAGCTGTCAGTTTTACACATGGGGTGCCTGACAAACATATTATACATACAAGTCAAGGCTGACCTTACACTGCACCTGAATTTAAATCTGAGTACTGCACAATGGTTTATACCCTAAATAGGCTCTTAACACCTTCTTGCAGCCCTTCCCTTTTATAATGGGCTGCAACTGCAAACTTTAAATTGTCACGAGCAGCAGCCAGAAGGTAACGCCATAAAATTAGTTAATTTTAACATAAAGATGCCAAATCACTGCTGCACATGTTTGAAAAAATATATTTTCTTTTAAATAGTTGAGTGCTTGCAGATAAGAAGAACTTTCCATAAAAAATCACCAATGTTTTAAAATGTCTGGTGTCTCCAGAACACATGGGATAAAAAGCTGGTCAATTTACAAGACTGGGGAACCTGTAAGACATAAATTTAACGTAGAAAGGAGCTCAGAGAGTAAAAACATGATTTCAAATATTTTTTTTTCTCCAAATATTGCTGTAGACAGTGGGAAAACAATAACAATCTCTGCAGGTTGTGGTGTCAAGAACCACCTTCTCACAGGACTCTTACACCCACCGTGAGGCTGTGCAGTCCCCAGAACAGCAAGGGCAATACAGTCGGAACCGGTGCAGGACTGGGACTCTGCAGCTTTCCCTGTGCCCAGAATCAGTGTGGAGCTGGGCAGATGTGCTGTGTGAGCAGGGGACATGCCAAAAACAGCAGTGGACTCCCTGCTGGTGCAGAGGTGGTGAGCAGTGTCCCTCTGAGCTTTTGCAAGTCTGGTGAAGACATTCTGTGGGCAATAGGCTACAGGCGGTCTCGTGGTCGGTGGCGTTTGTGTGGTGTGGAGCACACTTTGCTAAGCTATCCTAGCTGAAGTGACTGAGGGTTTTTTTGCTAAAACCTCTTAATCCATCTGTGTGGTAATCTCCTCCAAACTAGAAATTCCTTGCTCTGCTAATTGGGGATGCTGAGACATTAACCAGTGCTTTCATAGGGGATAGCACAGTCATTTGCAGAAGGTTAAACCCAGTGCCAAACTCCTGATGGCTTCATCAGGGTGAAATTTCTACTGTAACTTTAATGAGAGCACAGATATGCACTGCCCACAGAGCAAACCAGCAGGCTTCCTCTGCTCATGTGCTGGGGAAATAATAATTTCCTTCCTCTCTTATTATGACTGGAAGATTTTCAGTCTTTGCAAAGGATGGTGTGATTGCAGATGGTGGGAGAAAGCTGGGGTGTGGGAGAGGGGAAGGAAGAGGAGCTGAGCAATTACTACAGCTCAATGTAAACTTTTGTATTGTTTTCTTATGGCAGGTTAACACTGCTGTAGTATCAGCACATCAGTCCCACAGCTTATGGAATGTGGAAGGAATCACAGGGTCTATCTGCCTACCCTATGGTTTCTCCCATCTCTGTAGCCTCTTCCTAGGAGATCTGGTCCATCAGCCCAGTGCTCAGGCATTGCATCCTCAGTAGCTATGTCCTTGCTCAAAATGCAAACAAATTCTGGTGCTCACTTTACAGCAGGATGTCTCTTATCTTTCATGTGCTTGCTGCTGCAGAGCTGTGCTGTTTGCATGTCAAATCACCCCTAGGTTTCTACTCAGAAAAACAAAAAATTTCATTCAGCCAAGACAAGCTCAGGAGAGGTCGGGAGGAAGGAGTCTGATTTCAGAATGACCCAGGCAGTGGGAAGGTTCAGATGAAGATCTCAACCTGAGCTCTGTAAATCAGGTTTGGCTTTTTCAGCTTCTTTCCAATCCACACAGGACCTGGTTGGGCCTGGCTTACCACCCTGTCTCTGTGAGCTGATACCACACCTGGCACCTTGATCAACAGTGGAAAAAAGCCTGTTTTTCTGAGCATGCACAAGTCTTTTTGGAAATGTTTTCAGGCACTTTGATAGACTGTTTGCAAGTATACTATTCCAATCTGCAGATTCTCCTTGTTATTCTCATACATGCTCCTGTCAAGCACTAGACTAATAAGTACCATTTCCTTTTAAATTCCTTTGGAAGTAAAATCCTTAGGATTACTGATTTTGTTGCCTTTGATTTGGAGAGTTGCCACTCATTGACTCATGTCAGACTTTAAAAAACTGGGTGTTATTCTTGCTGGAGCAAATGAAGATGAGGGCATTGTGTAGCATGTGTATTGTTACAGTTAATGAAATTCTATCACACGAGTGGTGCTTTACTAACAAACACTTGTGATTTATTGAGTAGATTAGTTTCTGTAATTAATATCCAACTTTCCTAACAAGCTGGTGCTCAGAACTTTTAAATGTAAGACTCCTCTCCCACCTCTGGAGACATCTATCTGGTGTGCATTATGAAATAGGCACAGCCTGTTAAGGTATTCTTCCCTGCTTGGATATGACAGATATTCTCAAAGGAACTAAACTCATTTCTACACAATGTGCTAGGGACCTGAAGAAGTAAACTATAATTTGTCTCCCTTGAATATCACTTCTCAGTTCAGTGCCCAAGCTGGATCACCCTCTGATGAACTTTGCCTATGGATGTTTATCTACTAACCCAAAACCATATGGATTTATTTTCATAATGTACAAATCATTTTAAAGATAATGTTGAAAACAAACATTTTATTATTGATTCCCTATAAATGAGACACTGTTGTTGACAAAAAAAATCTCATAGTTTCTATTACATTCTTCCATATTGACTTTTAATTATTCACTGTTTAATAAAACAGATAACAATGTCTTTCTCATCAAATGATAGTTAAAGCATTAAGTCTCTATCATGACTTATTTTCTTAGCTCATCCTCTAGATTTTGTGAGTGGAATGAAAATGCAGAAGTTCAAATTTGTGTTCAAAAGAGAAAAGAACCAAAGGAAGCCCCTAATATTCTATAATATTCTTCCTTGGAAGAATGCTTTGTAGAATATGGGTTAGATGTTTGGTTGGCACTTATTTTAGTGGCAGAGGCAACTTAATTGTTTAAACTTCATCTATTTATCTATTTAAACTTCACCTATTGTCAAGGTGACATTGTGCTGTGTACCCTTTTTTAGGAATCTACTTTTGAAGATTCCTAAAGCACTTTCGGAGGCTGAGCTTTTGGTTTAGGATAGGAAGTTTTATACCTGCCTTATATGATCAAAGACATAAGAATCACTGGGTGTTAGGCATCATTCTCCTTTAGTTCTCCAGGATTAGCATGCTGGTGTTCATAGATCTGCACTAAAGCTCAATGCTAGGAGGCCAAAAGGCAAGAAAGTGTAAGCAATTCCTTTTGGGCTTCTTCAGCAGCACAAAGTTGTTTGAACAGCTTTTCCTGTGGGCCAGACACTCCTTAAGCAAAGTCATGGTATTGTTGCCTTTGTCCCTAGAGATGAGCAGACACTGAAAACAAGAAGTGTTGCTTGTCCTAAGTGTCACCTCCCCCAGTGGGAACAGGCTGAACAGTCTGAATATTCTGCTCTGCAGCTCAAAACCAGGAGAGGATGCTGGAAGTCAGCACTTGTCTGGGTGTTCCTCACCTAATCCTGCCTTTAGCTTCTTTCCTTGTGCTCCATGGAGACATCCCCTTTGTAAAACAGGAGGAAGGTCACAAAGACAGTGAAATTGGTTTTGAAATTTTAGTATGTTAAACATCTACTAACTTCTGGTGTTCCCACTGTATGTGATTGAAGTCACATGCATATTTCCCTTCAAAATAACCACCATTCTGTTCCTGTGGTTTGTTGCCTGCTCTTACACATCCTAAGATTCTTCTTGAGCATGCTGTTACTCTACAGCAGCTGCAATTCCTCCAGCAATTCCTAAAATATGGTTTAAAAGCACAAATAAAATCATACTGTTATGAGACTGT